>NW_027492390.1:0-622419 GCF_021521415.1 Bidens hawaiensis
AAACTTACTACTAACACCCTTGCTTCTATTCACATAGCATCAACCACACCTTGAACACATAGCAGATCACCAAGTTATTCCAATTTAGGTACACCTGGTAAAAGCAGTTTAAAACGAGTCAACTACTATAGTTGGTGAGTTTCACGAGTTTCAAGAAAACAGTTATGAATATTCACAAGTTAACACTTGTAATTATGATATCAGTATGCATGTATGTAAATGATGTAATTATGCTAAGCTACAGTGAAGCCTTGACTGATTGTGCTGCGTGCATCCATTTCCCACGCCCAATCAACCACTGTGGCCCCCTTTCGCCCACAATATGCCCCAAGTATCTATGTCTAACAATACATAGCGTGTTTGTGTATTTATGGTCATGTGCAAACGGGGTAAAGTCTCAGCAACACATGCCGGCTCCGTTTGGGTTTGTCAAACCAATAGTACTATTCACAAGCCATCGGCTCAAAATTAATCACTGTGTTAGTGGGGACTTTCGTGTGTTAGCACTTAGATAATTCACATCAATACATGTTTCAGGTATGTATATGTAATCAAACATGCTTTTCACCCCAAAAGTTCGTAAAACTATTTAAAGAGAGGGGTCATGAAACTCACTGTTTAATCAGTAATCAGTAGTGCGACAGTTCAGGGTTTGCTCGACCCGTAATCACTGGTCCCTATAATTAATATTATAATAATATTAGTATTATAATATTATTATAATCTCAATACTAAACTGGGCTGTATAACTAATCTGGGTATAGCTGGAACGTCCAGAAAATGTCAATAGGCTTAGGTTGTGATGTTGTTCAATGTCTAATACTTAAAACCGAACTTGGCTCAGTTTCCCCGTTTTCCCAGCTGGGTGAAGTTGTTCGTTTATGCGTTCAGAAAACAGTTATGGGGAAGTAAACTTGGGTAAATGTGTTGGTTGATAAAATGAAAAGTTATAAAGAAAGATCACATATTGGGGTTCCGGATACGCGATGGGGCCCGTTTCTGTTTATTCAGTTTGATTTGAGGAGAAATGCGCACAATCTATCCAGATTGTCCAGGTTTCTCATAAAAATGTTCGTTTTTTACTTATTTAATCCAAAAATATGATTTTTGATCACTCCTGGAGTTTTGATTTTCCTGCAGATTCGTTAATCACGAACTTGCCGGTTTTTATTAAAATTAAGTTTGTTTAATCTTCAAATTAACATAATTAATTAACCGTTAATCATTAAATTATGAAAATTTAGCCACTTATCAAATAAAATAGGTAGAATTTTATAAAAGTATTTTTGGAATTATTTACTGGTTTATTAATTTATTAAAATTCATTTTACCTGCTATTTATAGCCTAAAAATCATCCGTTTATCCCAAACGATTTCCAAAAATTTCACAAAAATTTTGGATGCTCAAATTATATCCTAAAACCATCTGTGTCAATTCCAGAATGTAACAAGCTTGTTCATTATTCTTTTCAGCCCAAATTCCGCTATAAAAATTCATACGAACGCATATGCACAAAACACCCTTAGACTTTTCTAAATGATCCCAAATTTCATATGTGATCAAAATATACCAAATCTGAGTTACCCACAAAATTTCATAATGTTTCAAGCATTTTAACTATTTTTCCTAATTAAACGTCCCAATTTGGTAATAAATTCGCAAAATATTCTCGGATGGTCGAAAAATTACCAAATTTGAACAGAGACTCAATGATATGGTCCCTGATAACCCTGAAATATTTCAAGACCTAAAATATGCACATCACAACCTTAACCTAAACAGCCCGTAATCGAGTGTATCGGTATTACCTTAGCGGGTTTGGTTTGTTTTCGCCTTTCTAATCAAGGTTTCAAGCTCTTATGCTTCTATAAAAGCTAGATACAAGTCCTATATCACAAACCAAGCAAATTTTCATCAAAATAACAGCCCTTGACTTAGGGTTTCGGCTAGGGTGTAAAAACGAACTTTTGAACCGTAAAAATGTCGTTTCAACCCTTAATCTGTGTTTATGGCAAAAAAAAACTATCAAACCAGGTTCCTTACCATGTGTATGATCAAAACATGTTTATGGACCATTTTTAGAATTTTTACATGGTTAGGAATGATTTTTGGCAATTAAACCATGTTTATATGGTATTAAACATCATTAAAATTGGTTAAAAATGATGAGTTTAGTAAACTTACTTAGGGTTTTTGGGGCTGAGCTGAAGAACAAGGCTAAGAGTCCCGAACTTGTGTGAAGTTTGATGTTAAAAATATCTAGGTTGCTTACATATGAAGCTTGTTAAACAAAATTTCATAATATAAAAAAAAATAAAAAATGGCGGCCGCAAGGGATGGGCTCCCCCTTTGGCCCCATTTTAGCCCATATACCAGATTTTAAAAGCCCATACGTGAACGCCCAATTCTAAATTTACATCGGGTTCGGTTTTTTGGCTCGAAAAATCGAAAATATTTTCACGGATCGCTTAAAACATTTAAAGTAAGTGTTTGGTAAGTCTTTTTCGGCTTAACGGATGATATAATGCTTGGTTTGTAACTATCTTTCGCGTTTAAATCTATAGCGGGTAGTTAAACGAGTATGTTTTCGTTTAACTTGTTTGCTATGGAACTAAGGCCATAAAACAAATATTTTAGCTTATATTAAATGTATATCACTTATAGATGGCCCCTCTGGGATATCTGGGTCATAACCCGACCCGTTCGGTTAATCGTTCGTTCGTTACGTAAAAAGCGTTTATTTGCTTAATCGATAAATACTTACTGATATGTACCTTGTTTTGGCTTAAATGTCACATCCCCCCCCCCCCCCCCCGTTAGAAAATTTCGTCCCAGAAATTCGATAATTCAACTTTGTCCTTATTTAGAAACAGGTGCAGGTATTTCTTTTTAAATTCGGACTTCCGCTCCCACGTAAATTCGGGTCCCCGCTCTGAATTCCACCAAACTTTTACCAGAGAAATTTTGTTGTGTCTTAATTGTTTTATTTTCCCTTCCAATATTTCCACCGGTTCCTCTACGAAGTTTAGTTTCTCATTTATGTTTAAGTCTTTTAGTAGCACGTTTTCGGTTTCGTCGGTAAGGCACTTTTTCAGGTTCGAAACGTGAAAGACATCATGTATGGAACTTAACTCCAAAGGTAATTTTAGTCGTTACGCTTCAAGACCGATATTGGAAATGACTTCATACAGCCCAATGTATCGCGGAGCTAGTTTACCGGTTTTACTGAATCGAATAACGCCTTTCCATGGGGATACTTTGAGAAATACTTTATCGCCTATTTCAAAGGATAATGGTTTTCTACGAATGTCAGTGTAGCTTTTCTGTCGGTCTCGGGCGATTTTCAATTTATTAGTGATTTTACGGATTTTGTCGGTGGTTTCTTGAATCAAGTCAGATCGAGTAATTTGGGTATCTCCGACCTCAGTCCAGCACAAGGGTGATCTACATTTTTGACCGTACTACGCTTCGTATGGCGCTGCTTGAATGCTACTGTGATAGCTATTATTATACGAAATTCAACCAGTGGAAGATGTTGATCCCAGTTCCCACCGAAGTCTAGTACACAAGCGCGAAGTAAATCTTCTAAGGTTTGAATGGTTCGCTCAGATTGACCGTCAGTTTGGGGATGGTAAGCGGTGCTTAGGTCAATTCGGGTTCCCAAGGTTTCTTGCACAGCTTGCCAGAATCGAGAGGTGAAATGGCTATCACGATCAGAGATGATTGAAACGGGTAAGCCGTGTCAGGATACAATTTCGTTGATGTAAAGGTGAGCAAGTTTTTCAGTTGTATAAGTGGTAAGAATTGCAAGGAAATGTGCGGATTTGATTAATCGGTCAACTATTACCCATATTGCATCGTTTCCTCTGGAGGTTTTAGGAAGGTGCGTTACAAAATCCATGATAATTTGTTCCCATTTCCATTGCGGTATTTCCGGTTGGTGCAACATTCCCGAAGGTTTTTGATATTCAGCCTTAACCCTCGCACAAGTTAAACATTTACCGACATACGTAGCTATATCCTTCTTCATACCGGGCCACCAATAATACTCCTTCAAGTCCTTGTACATCTTATCTGTCCCTGGGTGAATGGAATATTTGGACTTATGGGCTTCATCCATGATCAAGTCCCGCAAATTCTTAAGAGTGGGAATCCAAACTCGGTTTTTGTAGTATAAAATTTCGTCGGTTCTTTCTTCAAAGTTTTGTTCGGTCCCATGTAAGTCTTCATTTTCCAAGTGATCTTCTTTTAGGGCTTCGTTTTGAGCAATACGGATTTGTTCGTTGAGGCTGGTTTGGACAATCATTCCAAGTGCTCGGACCCGTAGTGGTTTGATTCTGTCTTTTCTACTTAAGGCATCTGCTACTATATTAGCCTTGCCCGGATGGTATCAAATCTCACAGTCATAATCGTTCAGCAGTTCTACCCATCTCCTCTGCCTCATGTTTAGTTTTTTCTGGTCGAAAATGTGCTGTTGGCTCTTGTGGTGGGTGTAAACTGTACATTTGGTGCCATATAAGTAGTGCCTCCAGATCTTAAGTGCAAAGATAACCGCGCCCAGTTCCAAGTCATGGGTGGTGTAATTCTTCTCGTGTACTTTTAACTGTCGAGAAGCATATGCTATGACTTTGTTTCCTTGCACTAGTACGCACCCTAAACCTTTCCGGGATGCGTCACAATAAACTACCATATCATTAGTTCCCTCTGGAAGACATAGTATCGAGGCTTGGCATAACTTCTACTTCAATAATTAAAAAGCCGCTTCTTGATCTTCTCCCCAAACATAAGCACGATCTTTTTGAGTTAAAAGGGTTAAAGGTTGGGCTATGCTGGAAAAGTTAGCAATAAAGCGCCGGGTAATACCCAGCTAATCCCAAAAATTGACGGATTTCTTTCGGTGACTTCGGGGCTTGCCAATTTTTGATGGCTTCAATCTTACTCAGGTCTACATGGATTCCGTGCCGATTAACGACGTGTCCTAAAAATTGAACCTCTTGTAGCCATAATTAACATTTTGACAACTTGGCATACAACTTTTCCTGCTCAACAACTCCAAGATAGTTCGCAAATGCTGCTCGTGTTCCTCCTTGGTTTTTAAATATATCATAATGTCATCTATAAATACGATAACGAATTTGTCGAGGTACGGCTTACAAACGCGGTTCATGAGGTCCATGAAAACCGCGGGTGAATTAGTCAGCCCAAAAGGCATAACTAAGAATTCATAATGACCATAACGAGTTCGAAATGCTGTTTTTGACACATCTTCCTCCTGGATTTTAACTTGATGGTAACCGGATCGGAGGTCGATTTTTGAGAAATAGTTTTCCCCTTGAAGTTGATCAAATAAGTCGTTTATTCATGGGAGAGGGTATTGGTTTTTTATGATAACTTTGTTTAATTCTCAGTAATCGATGCACATTCTAAAACTTCCATTTTTCTTCTCTAAGAACAGTACCTGTGCTCCCCAAGGAGAATAGCTAGGACGTATGAAACCCTTATCTAACAATTCTTGTAACTGGTTGGATAATTCTTGCATTTCTGAGGGTGCCAATCGATAAAGTGCCTTAGCAATAGGGGCTGATCCTAGGATTAGGTGAATATGGAATTCAACCTGTCGGTTCTGTGGTAATCTAGATAAATCGTCGGGAAAGACATCGGGGTATTCACGTATAACGGGGATCTCTTCTATGCGTTTCTCATCAGCGTTCTTTATGGTCATGTTTGCCAAAAACGCCATACACCCTTGGCGTAAAAATTTCAACACATTGAGATGAGACACGAGAGGTAATATCGAACCGGACTTCTCTCCCTGTGCTATATTCATTTCACCATCCGAAAGGGGAATTTTAACTGTCTTGTCATTACACACAATCTCTGCCTTATACTTGGTTAACTAGTCCATGCCGACAATAACATCGAAACTTCCTAACTCTACTAGGAATAGGTCAATAAGGAATGGGTGGTCATTTAGAATAATGGAACAGTTTTGGATTATTTGGTTGACAGTTATAGAGTTACCGTTAGCGAGTTCTATAATATAGGGATTTGTTAGTTCACTAACTGGTATATTTCCCAGGGATATAAAGCTAGTCGAAACGAAACTTCTATCGGCACCAGTATCAAATAATACAGAAGCGTATTGATCAGAAACAACAAACGTACATGTTCCTACGTTTGGGTCTTGTCATGATTCTCCCGACCCGATAACAAACGCGCGTCCTCTAGGCGCACCAGAAGTCGATGCTTGGTTCCAACCGGTGACTGCTCCTTGATTCAGCTTGGGGTAGTCCTTTCTAAAATGCTCGTGCTACCACATTCATAGCAAGCACGGCGGGTTGCCTGGGCTGTGATTTGTTGGATGGGTTGTTGACGAATCGGTTATGGTCTAGGTGGTTGCGGACGGCGAGGTTGAGTTGCTTGGGTTGGTCGGTTGACAATCTCCATACTGACCTACAACTAGGGCCATTGTGCCCCGTTCTCCCACACTTCTGACAAACTAACGGTCTGCACTCACACATGTGATGAAAACTACATTTATCACATTTTGGCCAAGGTCCCTTGTACCTGTCTCGTTTCACCTTAGAACTGCTCATGACATAATTTTGTATTGTCGGGCGTGCATGTTTATTTGCTTGCCTTCCTTGTGACCCCGATCCATAATTGGTTCGCTTCATACCCGATGATTCCCCAGCCATTCTCAACACTCCACTTCTTACCAAGTTAAAAATTACAATGCCGGCTCGAGTCACGGCATTCTCAAATGATGTATGACCGACGGAGTTCACCAAACTCCTCACTTCTGGGGCTAAACCCCAAATATAACATTCAATTCGTTTGTTTTCAGGAGTTACTAACCATGGTACTAAGCGAGCCAGTTCATTGAAGCGGTTCGTATATCCCAAGTGATCCGCTCCTTTGATTTCCAGGCTCCAGAGTTCGTGTTTTAACCTTTGTATTTCGTTCTTTGGACAAAAATGATCTAGCATCAGTGTTTTAAGTTCAGCCAAAGTCATGCGATTAACTGTATCTTGCCCTTTTATCTGAACTGTAGTGTTCCACCATATCAAAGCATGATCCGTAAAAGTAGAGGCAACATACTTAACAATACTCTCGGGTGGACAATTGCTAATATTGAGAATAGATTCAGTCTTCTCGATCCATTTAATCAACCCGTTTGGCCCTTCGGTGCCTTTAAAGTCAATCGGTTTACAGGCCATGAAGTTCTTAATTGAGTATTCTCTACGAGAGGGATTAGGATTGTTATTGTTATTGTTTGGGTTCGGTGGAGGATTATTGTTGTTGACATTATTTGTATCAGGTGGGGGATTATTTGCATTGGGAGGGACGTTTGTATTAGGTGGGGGATTATTATTTGTGACAGTTTCAGTGTTAGTTGGGGGAACATTATTGTTTGGAGATTGATTTGTTTGCATATTAGCGTTTACCCCGGCAGTTACTTGTGTTACAATAAGTGGAATCGCTGCCTGCATTTGCCGAGCAATCATCTCGGCTATTTCCGCTTCAGTCATAGGGGTTGCTTTCTTTGGGGCCATTCTATAATGATAATCAAATATAAGCCAATTAATACTAATTCCAGCATACAATACATTGTAACAATAATCACAATAAAGATTGTACAAATAAATCAACCAACACACTGTACTTCATAAACTGTTCTGTACATTGATAACAAAAGGTACATAGAATTAGCCTGATGAAGGCCAGGGCTTGTATGTATATATATCAAAATCTGTCACTAGATGACTACTAGACTTAACCCTGTAAGGGTCATTGCTTGTAATAATATACAAAATCATGCATACTACTATATACATACATGGAGTGTCAAAAGACCACGTACATAGATCTATAACATCCTGCATCTATCCATACAAACGATGGACTAGCCACAAACACAGAAATAACAACACCGTAATCATCCAGTGACAGTTCCACAGTCGGGCTGTCACCCTATCCAAGCACCAGTGGTGGTAAGCATCTGACTACTGCATGTTCAGTACTATCTGCTGTAATGTCAATAAACACTGGGTAATGTCTCTTCCCCTGGTTAATGTTAGCTATGGCTATCGAGTGGTCTATCACACGGTCAGTCAGGACAGCCATCCAAGAGTTGTTTCCTACGTTTGGGAGATTGGGGTTAGAGGTAGGTATACTCAACGAACGGGAAGATGAAGGCTCTAGGACGTGAAGGCTCTCCCTTATAGTGGGTAGATCTAAATGGAATTGAGGTAGGGTCAATCGGGGTTACCCTAATACGAGCAGTTTGTCGGACTCGTGCAGTAGCTGAAGTCGTCGGGGACAGGTGGACAGGTGGAGTAGGTGATCTGGCTACCCTATTAGGTGAATGATACTGACTGGTAACTTCATTCTCACCTTTGTGTGGTGACCTGGGTGGGTAACTATCGCATCTGTAACTGGACAGGTCAGGCACGTTTCTGGGCCGCTCTCTGCAAATTACTTCCTCTTCAATCTCTTCCTCACCCTCCTCCAGATCCTCTTATGAGTTCTCCTCTAGATCCTCCTCTGGGTCCTCCTCTTCATTAGATATTACCGGTTCTTCTTCCAGTATGTAGTCGTTATTCCTTGCCATACCTCTGCACAATGGTTAGTTATAAGAATAATATTTATTACTAGGGTGAACTATTGTGGGGAAGGTTAGTTAATTAAGCCAAATTTAATATTAATTATATTAAAATATAATATTGGTTTTATTATAATTTTAATTTTAATTATCATTAAAATTAATATTGAATATAAATAAATATAATATTCATAATAAGATTTACCGTTATTGGTAGTACAGTACGTACACGTATTCATACACCTTGTTTCAGATAAGCACATATGTGTTTTATATATATGTACATACATACTCAGTATTACCTTTTATACACATATGTTGCCATTTTTACCTATCCGCACGTTTCGCCATTTCTCCCCGAATTCCCTCGTACAAGCAAGTCTGTTATTATGTTCCGGACCACAATAACTCACTTGCCCTACAAGTTTATCCTGGCATCCATCAGTATATAATATTAATTTATTATTTAATTATTTTCCCAGAGTTAATCGAGCCTACGGTTATATTTTAGGTGCCCTAAGGGTTAACCTAATCCTTTATAACCAATGGCTCTGATACCAACTTATGTCACACCCCGACTAGCACAATTCGGAAGCGTAAAACGGGAATGTGACAGATATCTGGTATCAACCACATTGTTTATAAAGAAACATTACAAACTAATTTACAATATATTACACTACATTGTTTTATCATTGTTTTACAATCTAAGCGATACAAATAAAAGTAGTTTGTTAAACTATATGATCTTACTACTAACACCCTTACTTCTATTCACATAGCATCAACCACACCTTGAACACGTAGCAGATCACCAAGTTATTCCAATTTAGGTACACCTGAAAAGCAGTTTAAAACGAGTCAACTACTATAGTTGGTGAGTTTCACGAGTTTCAAGAAAACAGTTATGAATATTCACAAGTTAACACTTGTAATTATGATATCAGTATGCATGTATGTAAATGATGTAATTATGCTAAGCTACAGTGAAGCCTTGACTGATTGTGCTGCGTGCATCCATTTCCCACGCCCAATCAACCACTGTGGCCCCCTTTCCGCCCACAATATGCCCCAAGTATCTATGTCTAACAATACATAGCGTGTTTGTGTATTTATGGTCATGTGCAAACAGGGTAAAGTCTCAGCAACACATGCCGGCTCCGTTTGGGTTTGTCAAACCAATAGTACTATTCACAAGCCATCGGCTCAAAATTAATCACTGTGTTAGTGGGGACTTTCGTGTGTTAGCACTTAGATAATTCACATCAATACATGTTTCAGGTATGTATATGTAATCAAACATGCTTTTCACCCCAAAAGTTCGTAAAACTATTTAAAGAGAGGGGTCATGAAACTCACTGTTTAATCAGTAATCAGTAGTGCGACAGTTCAGGGTTTGCTCGACCCGTAATCACTGGTCCCTATAATTAATATTATAATAATATTAGTTATAATATTATTATAATCTCAATACTAAACTGGGCTGTATAACTAATCTGGGTATAGCTGGAACGTCTAGAAAATGTCAATAGGCTTAGGTTGTGATGTTGTTCAATGTCTAATACTTAAAACCGAACTTGGCTCAGTTTCCCCGTTTTCCCAGCTGGGTGAAGTTGTTCGTTTATGCGTTCAGAAAACAGTTATGGGGAAGTAAGCTTGGGTAAATGTGTTGGTTGATAAAATGATAAGTTATAAAGAAAGATCACATATTGGGGTTCCGGATACGCGATGGGGCCCGTTTCTGTTTATTCAGTTTGATTTGAGGAGAAATGCGCACAATCTATCCAGATTGTCCAGGTTTCTCATAAAAATGTTCGTTTTTTACTTATTTAATCCAAAAATATGATTTTTGATCATTCCTAGAGTTTTGATTTTCCTGCAGATTCGTTAATCACGAACTTGCCGGTTTTTATTAAAATTAAGTTTGTTTAATCTTCAAATTAGCATAATTAATTAACCGTTAATCATTAAATTATGAAAATTTAGCCACTTATAAAATAAAATAGGTAGAATTTTATAAAAGTATTTTTGTAATTATTTACTGGTTTATTAATTTATAAAAATTCATTTTACCTACTATATATAGCCTAAAAATCATCCGTTTATCCCAAACGATTTCCAAAAATTCCACAAAAATTATTGGATGCTCAAATTATATCCTAAAACCATTTGTGTCAATTCCAGAATGTAACAAGCTTGTTCAATATTCTTTTCAGCCCAAATTCCGCTATAAAAATTCATACGAACGCATATGCACAAAACACCTTTAGACTTTTCTAAATGATCCCAAATTTCATATGTAATCAAAATATACCAAATCTGAGTTCCCCACAAAATTTCATAATGTTTCAAGCATTTTAACTATTTTTACCAAATAAACGTCCAAATTCGGTAATAAATTCGCAAAATATTATCGGATGGTACAATGCTTGGATTGTAACTATTTTTCGCGTTTAAATCTATAGCGGGTAGTTAAACGAGCATGTTTCTTTTAACTTGTTTGCTATGTAACTAAGGCCATAAAACTAATATTTTAGCTTATATTAAATGCATATCACTTATAGATGCGCCCCCGGGATATCTGGGTCATAACCCGACCCGTTCGGTTAATCATTCGTTCGTTATGTAAAAAGCGTTTATTTGCTTAATCGATAAATACGTACTGAGGTGTACCTTGTTTTGGCTCAAATGTCACACGAGTATATAGCAATTTGAAGGTGTTTGGTTCATTAGCTTATGAATATATAAGGTGAGGGAAATTAGAACTAAGAGCCCGAAAGTGCATATTTTTGATGTGCACAAAGCGATATATAGAAATTGATTAATAAATAGCCAAACACAATTAGTAATGAAAACCTAAAATACCCTAAACCAAACCATTAGCAACAGGCAAGTGAACCTATCGGGTGTAGAATAGCTATGGGAAGTCCGGGAGTATCAAACCCTAGAGACACTTAATGAATTAACGAAACTAGAACTAAAGCTAATTAATAATTGGGAAAAAGATTATTTCTGGATTTTATATTTTTTATTTAAACAAATAATTAATTAACCTAAAGCAAGCTAGAAAAATAGATTACCAAATATAAGACTTTAACGAATTCAACTACAAGAAAAGGTCACACAGGAAAGGAATCCAACTTGTGAAGGCTCAGGTTTTTATCAGTTACGGGAACCAAGATCTAATAATATGAAACCCTAAAAGCCTAATGGATCCACGATCATTCTCCAGGTGTCACCTAAGAGGAAACCCTAGGATTTGTGTAAACACACCGGCGTATTGGTTCACCTTGTCGGTTCACCACTCTGATTGATTACCCTAAAAGACAGATAACCCGTTGGTGTTACTATCTCAATACACCTAAGTGCATGGGGTGTTTTGGGTCAGTCTAAAGGGCACGGTAAATAGTGAAACTAGGACAAACTAGGCAAACCTCCTGTCAGACTGATGTGTTGTAAAACACACTTATTTTCCGCGCCTTTTATCTACGTATTATATTATATTTTATGTGTTTTTACTTGTTTTATATAGGTTTTACATATTAATCTTCATCTTGTAGGTTATGGGTGAAAGAGTGAAGAAACCGAGCTTCTTGAGCAGTTTACGAGCCTTATACGCATGAGATTTCAAGAAACAACTCAATGCCCGGCCCGATTACATGTTATACAAGCCCATGTCTTACACTAATCAAGATATAAAAAAATAAAAACCCTAAGAGCCCCTACACTAGGCTGATCGCAGCAGGCAGCGAGGGAGAGAGGGAGAAAAATCTTTTTTGTGCTTAGGGTTTGAGTGTATGGCGGCTAGGGAAGGAAGAAGGACACAAGAACAAGCCTCGGGGACGTTTTACATCAGTTTATTGCAGCAAAGAGCAGCTGAAAACCATCTCATATCCTTCCTCTTTAAACATTGTTCATCATATTATCTTACTTGTTCAATTGATACATAGTTTTGCAATTGTGTTAGAGATTGACTTGTTTATGATTGCTATTGATTGTTGAATGATTGAATTGATGTTTGAGATGAGTTATTTGGTGATTTTAATGAGTATTTGCTGCTGTTCAAAAATTATGTTCGGCTAAACTTGTCGGTTCTACCTAGGAATGATGATTATTGTTAGTGTTTGATGAGTTTTATGGATTGTTTGATTGATAGACTTGAATTGTTATTGTAAAGTTTGATTTAGACATGAAATAGGTTGTTTTTAAGGGCTGGAAATTTTGGGTAATTCATTGCTAAAACCCCTTGTGTTGGTTAATTAGTTTTGTTTTGATTGATCGGTGCATTGTTTGATTCTAGACTTTGTGTTTAGGGTTTGTTTGCGGTAGGTACAACCGTAGGGTTTTGTTGCATGATTATTTGGTTAAAGTACAGCGGTTAGACACCTTCTTAGAGACCCAGAGGTGATAAGAAGTTAGGGTTGTCTCATTGTCTTTGCATGCTAGAATAAGAATTGCGCGAGAGCGAGTTCGTTTCTTGTCAGGTTTAGGTGTTTTGAGCGACTAGTTGATCTATTTTGGTTTAAGTTGAATTGTTCCTCTATCCTTGGTTGTGTAGTATTTATTGCCATTAGGGTCGAGTGTTGGTGAGACCGAGAGGTGAGTCAACATTAGAACACGTTAACAATTGTTTCCCGGTTTGGTCGTTTTAGCCGATTTTGAGTAGTTTAGGCTTGTTGAGTGAGACCGTGTAACATCCTAAAATTTTAATGTTGAATAAAGAAAGTTATGTTTAGTGATTTCGCGTTAATTATTGAATATCGAGTAAGGAGCGGATCATGGACTTGGATTAATTGAGATGGGTTAAATGAGAATGGGCCTTAGGTCCATGGGATTTAAGGGATATAAATATCCCCTAAACTCTAAAATATCTTTCATTTCACCATATTCTCTTACACTCCAAAACACACACACCACACACCAACACCGCCGCCGGCCGAGGGAAGAACCGAGCCAGATCCGAGAGAGAGAGCGATTAGTTGTGATAACAAGTTAAACAAGATCCAAACAAGCTCAGAAAGGTATGATTCTTGATCTTTGAAGTTTAAAGATCCAAGTTTTATAGTGTAGATACGACCGAAAATGGTCGGGAAGCGTAGTGGGTGATGTCGAACCTTAACAAGGGTGTTAAAATCGCCAAAATGCTCAATAAAAACCAAAACAGCGGCTGATCTGGGCAACTTCGCCTGCAACTGGGCAACTTCGCCTTCAAAGCGATAACTTCGCCTTCAAAGCGATAACTTCGCCTTCAAAGCGATAACTTCGCCTGAGGCCAAGTTCGCCTAATTGATAACTTCGCTTACGGCTAAGTTCGCCTGATGACAACTTCGCCTAGAGCTAAGTTCGCCTGAGGCTTAACTTCGCCTAAAGCCAAGTTCGCCTGATGACAACTTCGCCTAAAGCTAAGTTCGCCTAAGGTTTAACTTCGCCTAAAGTTAAGTTCGCTTAGAAAATAAATTAAAAACCTAATGAAAAATGTGTTAAGACAGTTAATGGAAATAAAATTTTTCCAAGCTGACCTGGCAACTCGACCCCAGCCAAGGGCTCTGCCCCTTGGACCCTTCTAGGGGCTGCCGCCCCTAGACCCCGCTGCCAGGGGCGCTGCCTCCGGACCCCCGTTCGTTGTGGGTCATATAAAGATAAAAATGCAATATGAGAAGTGATAGTTAATTGATACGTATACTTGTTATATAGTCAGCCGTGCACAACTGAAGAAAGGGATTACGATTAACGGTGAACGTAACCGTGTTCAGGTGAGTTTCTAGCCCCATTCCTCGTTATGTTTTCGGGGCTGTGTGCATACTCGATGTGTTGTTAATACATTTATCCTAAGTGATAAGTGTATGCCATATGTGATATATGTGATATGTATGAATGATTGCTTGATGGTACGTGAACGATCTTCAGATATTGCACGTACTGTCAGGTTGTAACGCTATGTATAAGGTAAGTATGATATGTATGCTTATGTGTATGAACATAATAAAGTTAATAAAAGAAGGAAAAGATGGTTGTATGGTTGTATAGTTACGAAAAGGGTACCGAGCCCTAGTAATACTCGAGGTATGATGTATGGTTGTATGGTAACGAAGAGGGAATCGAACCCTACTAATATTCGAGAACTAGGGAACCGAACCCTACTAATATTCGAGGAAAGAGGGTACCGAGCCCTAATAATACTCGAGGTATGATGTATGGTTGTATGGTAACGAAGAGGGAATCGAACCCTACTAATATTCGAGAACTAGGGAAGCGAACCCTACTAATATTCGAGGAAGGAGGGTACCGTGCCCTAATAATACTCGAGGTATGATGTATGGTTGTATGGTAACGAAGAGGGAATCGAACCCTACTAATATTCGAAAACTAGGGACCAGACCCTTATAATATCTGTGATGTTAGGGAATCGAACCCTTCTAATATTCGAAAACTAGGGACCAGACCCTTATAATATCTGTGAGGTTATAGGGCGAAAGGCTCTTTAAAACGTATGATCATGTATGTAAAGAAAGTATGAAGGTAAAAATGAAAGTAAAAGCACTTAGGTGTGTATGAAAGAAAGTTAAGAGGTTAAGTATGAAATGTAAGAATGTATTGTATGATTATGTGATTAACTAGAACTCACTCAGCGTAGCTGACTTTTAGTATGCACGCAGGTGAGTAGGATGAGGCAGCTCGCTTGAGGAGACACGTGGCACTGAATAAGAGTCTGGCATCTGAAGACTTATGATATTTTAATTTTAATGCTTTAATGTTGAAAGACAAAGAATGTTTTGAGACAAGTTATGAATTATGTAATGTTTTATGAAAGTTTTATATTCCGCGTAAATGTTTTAATTAACTCTGATTTTTAGAACTGTGTTCATGAGTAAATCCAACACGAAAGTAGGGCTACCGGTAACGGGGCCTTACAGACCGAGAGGTGATCCAGTGAGCCCGAGCGATCCTTAGTCGTGTCATCTTTAGGGAACGGTGTCTATATATCTTTCAATCCATTAGTTTGTTAGGCCTACAATTTGATTCAGACCTAGGTAGACGTTTTTCTCCATCCAAAGTTAACACAGTTAGTTTGTCGTTAAGTTTTCTATTTTTAGGTAACTTTTGTCAGTCAGTCTAGTTAGTCCAGTTAAGTAATTAAAAATCAAAAATCAATTAAATATTATTCTTAGGTAGGTCTTGTCTAGGGTTAGTGATCGTTAGTGTCTTATGTGTCCACGTGTTCGATACTCGGACTTCCTAGGTCTATACTACTTTTGATCGGTACACTTGCCGATTGTGTGTGGTTTAGGATTTTCGTTTTATATTTAAAGCTTAGTTGTGAGGGTCACTATTATAGGGTTATCCGACGCACACCAAGTTTTTGGCGTCGTTGCCGGGGACACGGTTTTAGGCGTTTTGAGAGCAATCCGAGTTAGGACTTACCCTTTTGTGCTACTTGTAATTATTTTTTGTTTTGTTTATTTATTAGGATAGTTTGGCTTCTTTTATTGATTTGTATAGTTGTATGCGATAGACTCGATCTCATGGACTACCTGACACTGAAGCATTTCCCGAGCTTGAGAGAGAGTTTCGTGAGAGACGTCGCACCGCTTCACCATCATCCACTTCATCATCTGTTGGCAGTTTATCCTCATCTCCTACATTTTTCGATTTCGTCGATAGGGATAGGATCATGGGCGACAATCCACCATCGAGGAGGACAGTTGCAGACCGGGCCCGACCGGCCAATGCTGGCGCGAGATCCAGCATCGCACCACCCGCCATTGGAGTTAACGCGAACTGGCAGATTCCGTCGAACATTCTGAATACTATTTCTCATTCTGTTCAGTTCCCCGAGTTACTTCACGAAAACCCGCATCATCATCTCACTCGTATCGCGCGTATCCGCGACACTTTCCATTTTGCCGGCGTATCCGAAGACGCCCTGAAACTCCGCGTTTTTCCATTGTCGCTTATCGATAAAGCGAGTCTGTGGCTCGAGTCCCTCTGACAGGGCTCCATAGCTACTTGGGCTGCCATGCAGACCCAGTTTCTTGAGAAATACGATCCTCCGGCTAAGGCCGCTCGTCTACGTAATCAGATTCATTCTTTTCAGATGGAGGACACCGAGAGTTTCTACGAGGCACGGGAGCGTTTTAAGAATCTGTTAGCGTTGTGCCAGAACCACGGCTTGCAAGATTGGGCGGTTGTCTAAAAGTTTTATAATGGAGTGACGTACGTGACGCAGAACATGCTTGACACAGCGGCGGGAGGAAATTTGCTGACGACGAAGGAACTGGATGAGTGCATCGCTTTGTTTAACGGGTTAGCTATGAGTGGATACCAGCGACCACCCGCCAAGGGTGGTAAGACCGTCTACTCCATATCACGCGGTATGCATTCGGTGGACACGACCACCGCACTCACGGCACAGGTAGAGGCGTTAGCGCAGATTGTGAATGACTTGCAGACGAAGAGCAAGTTGTGCGAGATATGCAGAGGAGGGCATGATACCGTTCAGTGCCCAGTCAGTTCTCAGGAGGAGGCCGTAGACTTTATAGGAAATCCAAACCGAAACCCAAATTCTTTCAATTCTTATAATTCGGGATGGAGAGGCAACCAGAATTCCAACTGGAGGGGCGGTAATCAGTCCGGTTTTCAGCAGCGTCAGAGCCTTTTCCAGGATGCCGGTGAGGGAGCGAGCAGTGGGGAGAAGAAGCCCACTTTTGAGGACATGATGGCGCAGCAGACGCAGATGTTGTCACAGCTTATGACGCGAGAGGATTCCCGACATAAGGAGACCCAGGAGAAGTTTCGCGAGCACGAGCAGTTCATGAGGAATCAGGGAGCATTGATTCAGAGTCTCGAGTGGTAGATGGGAGAGATAGCCAGTCGATTGAATGAGAGGCCGCAGGGTACGCTACTGAGTAACACCGAGCAAAACCCGAAGGGATTCGCTAAAGCTGTGACAACGAGGAGCGGTGCAGGGGCACGAGATGAGCCTATGATTCAGTAGATGTCTAGAGGGAGTGTCGTCGAGGGGCCATCAGTAGTTGTAGAGGAGCAAGTGGATGAGGAGATTCAGATGGAGTCTCCGCCGGCCCAGGTGCATCAAAGGAGCAGCCCAGGGAGTTCAGCACAGGCCGAGAGACAGCAGCTACCGAGCGAGCCACTGAGAGTCTACAAACCTAGAGTACCTGTGACACTTGAGCCAAAAGAAGGTACACCTCAGTACGTATTTACCGATTAAGTAAATAAATGCCTTTTGCGTAACAAACGAACGATTAACCGAACGGGTCGGGTTATGACCCAGATATCTCGGGGGGGCATTTATAAGTGATATACGATCTATACAAGCTAAAATATTAGAAATATGGTCTTAGTTTGATAGCAAACAAGTTAAACGAAAACATGCTCGTTTAACCACCAGCTATAGATTTAAACGCGAAAGATAGTTACAAACCAAGCATTGTATCATCCGTTAAGCCGAAAAAGACTAACCAAACACTTATTTGAAATGTTTTAAGTGATCCGTGAAAATATTTTTGATTTTTACAAACATATAGTATGTTTTTATAATTTTACTCAAAACTAGCCCAAAAACACTTGTTTTCGCGTTGTTTAACGCACCCGATAAGTTTTTCGCTCCAAAAACCGAACCCGAACTAAATTTAGACCGGACTTTTTGTATTTGGGTTTGAGAGACCAGATTAATGGGCCAAAACAGCCCATCATGGGCCCAAAGGGACTTTCGATCGGACCAGCCCACCCCACCCCCCATTTTTTTATAAAACTTGTTTAGGAAGCTTGTATATCCAATTTGGTTTATAAAAACTGAGGTCCAAGCAGCTGCAACCTAAAATTCTAGAAAACCTCCGAACCCTAAGGTAAAGAGCTTAAATAAGTAGCTTTTGAACTTGTTTAAACTTGTTTAATACCATAAAAACATGTCTTGGTTACTAAAAATCATTCCTAACCGTGTAAAAATCCTAAAAATGGTCCATAAACATGTTTTGATCATACACATGGTAAGGAACCTGTTTTGATAGTTTTTTTGGCCATAAACACGGATTAAAGGGTTGAAACGACGTTTTTACGGTTCAAAAGTTCGTTTTTGTGCACTAGCCGAAACCCTAAGTTAAGGGCTGTTATGTTGATGAAATATTGCTTGGATTGTGATATAGGACTTGTACCTAGCTTTCTTAGAAACACAAGAACCTGAAAACTTGATTAAAAGGTCAGAAACGAGCCAAACCCGCTAAGGTAATGCCAAAACACTCGCTTAACGGGCTATTTAGGTTAAGGTTGTGATGTGCATATTTTTAGGACTTGAAATTTTTCAGGGACATCAGGGACCATGTCAATGAGTTCCTGTTCAAATTTGGTAATTTGTCAACCATCCGAGAATATTTGGCGAATTTATTACCAAATTGGGACGTTTATTTGGGAAAAATAGCTAAAAAACTTCAAAAATTATGAAATTTTTTTGGGAACTCAGATTTGATGTATTTTGATAACATATGAATTTTGGGATTATTTGGAGAAGTTTAAAGGTGTTTTGTTTATTTGCGTTCGTGTGAATTTTTACAGCCGAATTTGGGCCGAAAAGAATATTGCACGAGCTTTTTACATTCTGGAATTGATACAAGTTGTTTTGGGACATGATTTGAGTATTCAGGAATTTTTGGTGAATTTTTGGAAATTGTTTGGGGTAAACCGATGATTTTCATGCGAAATATAGCTGATAAAATGAATTTTTATAAATTAATAAATCAGTAAATAAATTCCAGAAATATTTTTATAAAAATATACATATTTTAATTGATAACTTTTTTAAATTTTCATAATTTAATGATTAACAGTTAATTAATTATGCTAATCTGAATATTAAATAAATTCAGTTTTTATAAAAACCGGCAAGTTCGCGACTAGTGAATCTGCGGGAATATAAAAACACCAAGAGTGATCAAAAATCATATTTTTGGACTAATTAAGTAAAAATGAACTTTTCTATGAGAAACCTGGACAATCCGGGTGGATTGTGCGCGTTTATTCTCAAATCAAACTGTATAAACGGAAACGGGCCCCGTGGCTAATCCGGGACCCTAATAGGTGATCCTTCTTTATAACTTAATCATTTTATTAACCAGTACATTTACTCAGGCTTATTTTCCCCTAAGTGTTTTCTGAAAGCGTAAACAAGCAACTTGGCCCAGCTGGGAAAACGGGAGTCTGAGCCAAGTTCGGTTTTAAGTATTAGACCTTGAACAACATCACAACCTAAGCCTATTGCCACTTTCTGGGCGTTCCAGCTACACCCAGATTAGTTATACAACCCAGTTTAGTATTGAGATTATAATAATATTAAAATATTAATATTATTATAATATTGATTATAGGAACTACTGATAGCGGACCGAACAAACCACGAGCTGATACAGTACTGATTATCTACTAAACCGTGAGTTTCATGACCCCACTTTTAAACTGTTTTACGAACTTTTGGGGTGAAAAGCATGTTTGATTACATATACTTATCTGTAACATGTAATGATGTAAATTATCTAAGTCTAACACACGAAAGTCCCCACGATCACAGTGATTAACTTCGAGCCGGTGGCTTGTGAATAGTACTATTGGTTTGACAAACCCAGGCGGGGCCAGCACGGTTGCTGAGACATTATCCCGTTTGCACATGTCCATATTTCATTTTTACGAACCAGCTATGTAGTGTTAGGCGTAGCTGCCGGGGAATTTTGTGGGCGGAAAGTGGCCACAGTGGTTGATTGAGCGTGGGAAATGGAGGCACGCAACACGAACAGTCCAGGCTTCACTATAGCTTAGCATAATTACATCACATACATCATTTACATACATACATACTTATTTCATGATTACAAGTGTTGACTTGTGAATACTCATTACTGATTTCTTGAAACTCACCAACTCTAGTAGTTGACCCGTTTTAAACTACTTTTCAGGTGTACCTAAATCGGAGTAATTTGGTGATCTGTTACTTGCCTGAAGTGTGTGGTCGATGCTATGTGAATAGAAGCAAGAGTGTTAGTAGTAAGAACGTTTAGTTAACGAATTAGTTTTGTTTGTACCACCTAGACTATAAAACAATGATAGAACAAAGAAATGTAATATATTGTAAATTAGTTTGTAATGTTTCTTTATAAACAATGTGTTGATACCAGAGGTGTCTGTTACATTCCCGTTTTACGCTTCCGCATTGTGCTAGTCGGGGTGTGACAGTACCATACCCCGGGAGACTCCGTAGAGATAGAGATGAGGAGCAGAACTCCAAATTCCTTGATCTTTTGAAGCAGCTTCACCTTAATATTCATTCCTTGAGGCACTGACTCAGATGCCGAAACACGCGAAGTTCCTTAAGGATATTCTTTCGAATAAGGAGAAGTTAGCTGAGGTAGCTTCCATCCATTTGAGTGCTAGCTGTTCTGATGTCTTACAGAGGAAGTTACCAGAGAAGATGGTCGATCTAGGGAGTTTCACGATTCCCTGCATCTTGAGTGATGATACGGTTATTCATGCGCTGGCTGATCTCGGTGCCAGTATTAATCTCATGCCGTATTCCGTGTATTGCAAGCTGGGTTTAAGCGAACCAAGGCCTACCAGGATGAGTATCCAGCTTACTGATCGTTCTGTGAAATACCCTCGAGGGGTGGTCGAGAACATGCTTGTTCGTGTCGACAAGTTCATCTTCCCGGTGGACTTTGCCATTCTAGAAATTAACGATGATGATAGTGTACCACTTATTTTAGGCCGACCATTCCTTGCCACTGCACAGGTGTTGATCGACGTCTGCGAGGGTAAGCTGATATTGAGAGTTGGGGATGAGAACGTCACATTCGACGTTCGACAGTCACTTAAACACCCCAAGTCTGCTGATGACTCCCTGTACTTTATTGATACCATCATGGAGCATGTTGAGGAGTTTTTCAGTGAGATCTGTGGAGGATCTGCCTCCAACACTCAGATTCTTGATAGGGACATTCCGGAGATTGAGATGGTTTCCATGACCGATCAGTCAACGGATGATGACACCGAGTCACATCACCCTAAGTCTGAAGTGTCTGCTGAGATCGTATGTGACGATCCTATGGACCGACCTTCTGTTGAGAGACCCCTCCTTCCTTAGAGCTTAAGGAGTTGCCAGCCCATTTGGAGTACGCATTTTTGGACGAGGAGAGGAAGCTGCCGGTTATTATTGCATCTGCTTTGACGGAGGTCGAGAGAGAGAGATTGTTGAGGGTACTGAGAGAGCACAAGGAGGCCATTGCATGGAAGATTATTGACATTAAGGATATCAACCCTTCGTTTTGCACACATAAAATCCTCATGGAGGATAATTTCAGGACTGTCGTTCAGCCGCAGTGGCGGCTTAATCCGAAGATGCAGGAGGTCGTGAAGAAGGAGATCATCAAACTCCTTGATGCGGGGATCATTTTCAACATTTTTGATAGTTCGTGGGTTAGTCCAGTCCTAGTGGTTCCTAAAAAGGGTGGTATGACTGTCGTCACCAATGAGAGGAATGAGCTCATTCCCACTAGGACTGTGACCGGTTGGAGAGTCTGCATTGATTACTGCAGACTGAATGATGCCACGAGGAAAGACCACTTTCCTTTACCTTTCATTGATCAGATGTTGGAGCGTTTGGCAGGTCAGCAGTACTACTGCTTCTTGGATGGTTTCTCCGGGTGCTTTCAGATTCCTGTTGCTCCCGATGACCAGGAGAAAACCACGTTTACCTACCCATACGGTACGTTTACCAATCGACGTATGCCGTTCGGACTATGTAACGCTCCAGCCACATTTTAGAGGTGCATGGTGGCTATATTTCATGACATGATCGAGGACTCCATGGAGGTGTTCATGGACAATTTTTATGTGTTTGGGAGCTCTTTTGATCATTGTCTCTCCAACCTTGAGAGGATGTTGGCCTGATGCGTTGACACCAACCTAGTTCTTAACTAGGAGAAGTGTCACTTCATGGTACGCGAGGGCATCGTTTTGGGGCATCGTATTTCGAGTGCGGAGATAGAGGTCGACAGAGCGAAGGTCGAGACCATTTCTAATCTTCCCTCACCCACTTCTGTGAGATCCATCTGGAGTTTTCTGGGTCACACTGGGTTCTATCTCCGGTTCATTAAAGATTTTTCTAAGATCGCGAGACCCATGACCAAACTTCTAGAGAAGGATGCCCCGTTTGTGTTTTCTGAGTAGTGTATCGAGGCGTTTGATCTTTTAAAAGACAAACTTGTTAACGCCCCGATCATGATTGCTCCCGACTGGTCGCTTCCCTTTGAGTTGATGTGTGATGCCAGCGACTTCGCCGTCGGAGCGGTTCTTGGACAGCGGAAGGATAAGCACTTCCATCCGATTTACTATGCTAGCCAGACCTTGAATGGTGCACAGGAGAGTTACACCACCACCAAGAAAGAGCTTTTAGCTGTGGTGTTTGCATTCGATAAATTTAGGTCCTATCTTGTTCGGTCCAAGACGATTGTGTACCCGAATCATTCTGCCATCCGTTATCTCTTTAGCAAACGGGATGCTAAGACACGCCTTATCCGATGGATCCTGTTGCTTCAAGAGTTTGATATTGAAATCCGTGATAAAAAGGGAGCCGAGAATGTGGCGGCAGATCAAATTTCGCGTCTTGAGGGAGCTGAGTTAAGAGAGCCAGGGGTCAGGATTAATGACCACTTTCCGACAGAGAGTCTCATGTTTGTTTCGGCTCAGGATGAGGGTTTTCCATGGTTCGCCGACTTCGCGAACTATCTTGCGGACGGGTACTACCCGAAGATGTCTTACCAGCAAAAGAAGAAATTCTTTGCTGATGTTAAGTTTTACCTGTTGGACGACCCGTATCTCTTTCGCATAGGTGCTGACCAGTTGATCAGGAGGTGTGTTGACGTTAACAGTAACAATCATGTTTAACAGTAACAAATCAATGAAACCAGTAGCAAACATTCAACTAAAACATGAGAATATGCAAAATAAAATGTTAAGCCGAACCCAGGACTTGCTTAATAATAAAAAACAAACTCCGGCCTTCAATCCCTTGAACCAGAAGCTTCTCTTTTTCAGAATTGTCTTCAAGAAGTAGGATTGATGGCTCGTGGCAAGTTATGACGTCTAGGGTTGATAAAATTGCTTAAATAGATTTGAAACAATCCTAAGCCGACATAAGGGTCCCCCACGCTATGCGGGGGACTTCATTTCCTCGTCCATGCTACGCCTCCGACAAATTAGTCGGGGGCTATAATTTCTCCAAAAATACTATCACGTGGCGCGACCAGTAGAAACTGCCCTCACCCCTCGCATGGTTTTTTTTTTGGCGGGGGGGGGGGGGGGGGTAGAATACCTTCTTTTTCTATTTTTTTAATATTATTTTAATATTAAATCTTCTCAGGATCCATGCTTCAACCCGTAAACTCTATTTTTGCGTCTTTTAAGCTTGTTCTTCACTCCTTCCGTGCATGGGTACCTGCAAACACGAGAACCATAAATGCATTCTATTTTCGACATATAAATATATAATTTTAGCATGATTTCTTTAACAAAACGGGTGTAAAAAAGAATGTGTTTTGCAACACATCAAACATCCCCACACTTAATCTTTTTCGTCCTCGTAAAAATATGCAATGCAACTAAATCATAATTCAAAATCGATCTTTAAAACATATAGGTTAATGTTAAGCACGGATAAACGCCAAAACAACAATTGCCGATATTGTCATCCACATAAACCTAGCTTCTAGCCTATCAATCCCCAATCATATTTAATAATTAAGTTCAAGTTATATCAATAAACCCATGGGTCTCACACTTAAAGAGTTGCAGATCTACTTACCCCATCTGAAGCATAACCAAGACAAATTAAACAAGGTTGAAGTAGATTGGTTCAACCTATCACCGTAAGCTAAGAACCCTTTAATGACAGGAATAATTTGGACTAGGTGGAGTTTAGATGTATGAAACGTCAAGTGAGGTCGTACGAGCAATGCCTATACCTAAAACTATATTATCGGATTTTGGCCAGCATTGTTTCACCCGAGCTACTAACCAGTATATGACTGTCCCAAGCCACCACCCTTAGTATTTCCTAAAAATATGTAATAATTAAAAACCTCGAGCCCCAATAGTGTACCCTCAAAGTCACCATCCTCAAGATAATGCGTAAGCTCTCAGCGCCGTCCAGTATGTGCCTTTTGGACTTTTTTCTTTTTTTTTTCAGTAGTGAATGCTTTTTGGAATATATCATAACCTTCTCAGTCACTTTTGCTTTTAAAACAGCTGAAATTCTTTGATATTTGTGTAGCCAAAACTTTGTGCTCTTAGGTATCTTTTATCCTAATGATATAACTATTTTCTAAGCTCGTATAAAATTAGACATTGCGGGGCTCTACCACTCGCTATTTACTTTCATAAAACAGAGGGGTGTGCTAAGTTCAGTGCATTTAATTCTCACCACCTCAAGGTAATTAGATTACGGTAATATTTCTTACGCCTTATCGAATTTCAGCTTCACTATCCCTCTTCAAGATGAAAACCCACAAAGTTTACGATCTAGTAGGTGTCACACCCTGTAACGACTCCGGCAAATTCAGGTATACCCTAGCCGGTATATACTATTTACATGTTATTTAATACTGAATATATGAACTATAATGTGTTTATACGAGTATATAAGATTCACAGTACGAATTATACTCGAATGTACAGCTAGTCGTATTGAAATTACGATTAATCGATGAACGGTTATTGAAACCCGAACGAATCGGGGATTTCATTATAGACGAAATATATGATGTTTAGTAAGGTGCTGTTTGTTTTTGCAGACATAAACTGTCTGCAAGCTGATTTCATCTGTTTTCATGTCTGCAACTGAAGATGTGGTCTGAAGATCTGCAAGCTGAAAATATAAGACTGTTTGTTTTTATAAGCTGATACTGTCTGCATAACTGTCAAACTTATCTCACAAGATAGAAGTCATTTATTCAAGTTACATAGAAAATATAATAATAAAATTGTGGCGGCGGACGGTGGGTAGTGGCGATGGATGGTGGTGGTGGACAGTGGGTGGTGGTAATGGACGGTTTTGGTGGGTGGTGGACGGTGGTAGTTGACGGTGATGGCGTCCGACAGTGGGTGGGGGTGGTGATGAACGGTTGTGGTGGGTGGTGGACGGTGGTGATTGGCGGTGGCTGTGATGGATGGTGGTGGTGGTGGTGGTGGCGGACGATGGGTAGTGGTGGTGGATGCTGGTAGTGGCGGCGGACGGTGGGTAGTGGCGGTGGATGGTGGTGGACGGTGGCAGTGGGGGATGGTGGTGGTGGCGTACGGTGGGTGGTGGTGGCGGACGGTGGTGGGAGGAGTGGATGAGAGGGTGGCTTCAAAGGGATAAGAGTATGATTTTTTTGCGAAGATGTTTTAAGCAAGATTTCTTTGCTTTTCTTTTAAGATGAAAGAAGATAACTTAAGATCTGTTTTAAGAAAAAAAACAAACAGTCTTCAAGGGTAATGTCTGCGCGCGTGCAGACATTAGCTCCCTTGAAGATGTTTGAAGAAAAAACAAACACCCCCTAAGGTTTACGAAGTATTAAAGCTTCGGGAAAAGTGAATCATAGCACAGAAAAAGGATTTCTATTTAATGGTACGTCGGTACGTTAAACGAAACCTTTAATATCAAACCAAGCAAGAGACGATCGATCAAGCCGAAAAAGATGCACAATTACCGACAATATGATATGTTAAGTCAATAAATGTCATGGTTTAAGTTTTTTAAAGTTTTTAAATCGGTTTTATATAAATTTTATTTTTAAGCCGAAAAACGACCGTTTTGGCCTCGTTTTGGGCGGAATTAAACGTTTAACCGAAAAACGAACTGAACCAGATTATCCACAACATTATCCAGATTGCGTAATCTGAACTTGTGGCCAAGATTGGAGGTGTGGGCCCCACCCCACCCTCCTTACTTACACCGATCGGACCAAGGGGGGAACCCCTTGGCTCCCATTTTCTTTTTTCTATCACCACATTCTCAAAATCCTCTCAACCTTTCACTCATTCAACCAAAAACCTTTGATTTTTAAGAAGATCCACAAGGTATAAACATGTTATTATGGTTTGATCTTGCCTTTTAATTCCAAAATCTTGAGAAAATGAGGTTTCAAGTGAAAAATGGGTGAAAAACTGAGATGAAACCGATTCTTGCATGATCAAGTGATGTATACAAGCTATACAAGGGATCTTGGTCCAAGAAAGGAGTTAAAAGAGTCAAAAACGAATTTTTACGGTTAAAATCTTTGTTTTGATGTCCTAACCAAAACCATGAAAGAAATGGCTTGATTGTGGGTATAACTTGCTTGGTGTGGTGTTTTTGTGCTTGTAGGTGTTGTAGCTAGTTGCTAGCAAAGGCTAGAAAGCAAGATCTTTGCGATCTAAAGCTAGAAACACAAGGTAGTTCGGTTTTTTCGTATGATTTGTAAGATTTGGACAGATTGTGGTAGACTTAGAGTTGAGTTATGAAATTTCACAGAGATGATCTACACATGAAAATATGAGATCTGTGAAATTTTGGTAATTTTTGGATAAAGGATGAATATTTGGTGAATTTAATGCTCGGTTTTGGCTAAAAATGGTGAAAAATAGCTAAACATCATGAAAAATTCTGGAAAAATTCAGATAAGCTTTTTATAACATATAAAAGTCACACACAAAATTTCAGGTCCATTGGAGAAGTCTAAGTAGGCTTTTCGGTAAAACGAGATCTAGGGTTTTCTAGCTCGGTTTTGGTGAAAATGGCATGAAAAATGAGTTTTTGGTTCTGTAAAAATTACTGGGAACTATGTGGATGGCAGGAGTCATCCCAGAAAAATTTGGGATTTTTCTAAGGTCTTTTGGTATTTTTGACATATTTGGTGTTTAAATGACGTTTAAAAATAGATAAATAAATGCTAAATATAGAAATTAAATCTGGAAATATTTTTATAAAATTCCTTACTGTCAAAAACTGAATTGTGCAAAATTTCAAGATCCGAGACTAAACGGATAATTATTTGTGCTAAACAGAACATAAAAACAAACTTTTAAAGCTTAAAACGCGTAAACCGGCAAAGTTCGCCTAAGCGAGCTGACTGGTGTATAAAAACCCTAAAGATGGACTATTTTCATGAAACTAAGTTAATCAAGTAAAAATAAATCATCCGAAAGTAATTTGGATGATTTGGGTAATTTTACCCGATTTAGCAGTTTCCGGTATACTAAAGACGGAAACGGGCCCCGCGGCCAAACGGGGTGTCTAAACCGAGCTATAATTTCACCGCTTTAATTAAAATATCAGTAACAACTATTTTCGGGTCGTATGAGACCAAACTCATTTTTTTGAAAACATAAAGACGGTTAACCGTGCTAGGCACGCAAAACGAGAAAACAAACTAATGGTAATTTTGACTAAAGAACTCTAAGGGATATCACAATCTAAGTCCTGGGAAGTGTTTCGGGGTTAACATTGTCCCCGGATCGTGTACGGTACTGGGTCAACAGTGTCCCCAGACGTACCGGTTAACACGAATTTAAGTTATATTAATAGAAATTGTGTAGTAACGACTTAGGGATCGTATTACAGATCCGGGCCGGTAGCTGTTCACAGTATTACATCTTGCTCACAAAAAGGTGAGTTTTCACGAGCCCCTTTTTATTGAACTGTTTTAAATATTTTCCCGGGGCGGAAGGCATGTTTTTTTTTATCAAAGTGTTTAAGTACATGCCGATCGCATGGAAATGAATGTATTTATATAATGTTTATTGTACGGGAATCGTACGGTAATGTATTAAGATGGTAATTGTCTGAGTTACTAATATTGTAAGGCCCGAAACAGTGTTCTGGGTTAACAGTGTCCCCAGAGGTTATTAAATGTATTTCTGGGTTAACAGTGTCCCCAGAGGCTATTAAATGTATTTCTGGGTTAACAGTGTCCCCAGAGGTTATTAAATGTATTTCTGGGTTAACAGTGTCCCCAGAGGTTATTAAATGTATTTCTGGGTTAACAGTGTCCCCAGAGGTTATTAAATGTGTTTCTGGGTTAACAGAGTTTTCACTTGTAGGCTCAGCATAATTACATCATTAATTTATGATTATTAAAATGATTTGTCATGGTTTATTTAAATTAGGGAAACTCACCAACTATTCGTAGTTGACCCGTTTTCTTTACATGCTTTCTAGGTACACCCAAATTGGAATGAGTGATACGTGCTTGATGATGTGTGCTATTTTGTGGAAGCTTAAGGGTCTATATTTTGTTTTTAAACATGTTAACGTACTATTGGTAAAACTTATGTGATAACGCCTAGTCGGTAACGAAACTCGGAACAATGTAATACGTTTAAATTATTGTAGTGGTGTTTTCTTTATAAGCAATGCTGTTGATATCAGATGTGTCTGTTGCATCCCGTTTACGTTTCCGCTGCGGTTACGGGGTGTTACAGAACTTGGTATCAGAGCCATTGGTTATAAAGAATTAGGATGTCTTTAAAAGATACCTAAAATATAACCAGTAGCTCAAGTGTTATAGGATCTGAATATCAACTAATAATTTATTGTGACGAGGTCTGGATGAACTTGGATGGACAAGTGAGTTATTATGGTCCGGAACATAATAACAGACTTGTCCGCACGAGGGAATTCAGGGGAAGTCACGGGGGACTTTAATAGGTAAAATTGGCAACATATGTGCAAATATATGATAATATTTTATGTGGTCAAGTTGTATAAGTAAGTGGATATTAATTTGATTATGGTTCACACTATGAAAAGAACTATATGTTTGTTTAACTTGTGTGCAGGTAAGTATGTCGAGAACACCTAGTGTATCGATGGAGGAGGACCCGGAGGAAGTCAGCTCCGGGAACTCTGGGAGCCTCCGCGTATCATCCAGTTGCGAGCCTAGCGAGGCTAGTCTTAGGAACTCTAGCCAGTCCTCCCCAGCCAGGATTGCCAGATCCCCTACCCCACCCGCACCACAGGCCGTCCCTATCCCTCCCGGATTCGGACCCCGCCTCACGGCGCGGATCAGTGTCCCGCAGGTCCCACCTACCTCGCCCCCACCCAGACCTGCTACCCGCAGGGGCGAGTCCTCCCGCTCCCAGCCCGAGCCTGTGACTCCACCTGTGTGGGGTCTCCCTAGGCAGGAAAGGGATGCGGCGGCATGGCTCCGAGTGCTCACCGAACAGGTGAATGAGCACTCCGCCGCCTTGACAGTGGGGGTACAGAGGTGGATGTACCTGGGGGACTGCATACTGGACCACCAGTATGCGATTTCGCAGCTGAAGAGGGAGTGCTCATACTCCCAGTGGATGATCGGCCGGATGGAGACGCGGATCCGGGTTATGCTGGCTGTGATGGTGGTGTTGGTGGCGGTGTTGGTGGGTTTGGTATACCACCGTGCTTAGTTGTGTTAGGATGGGAGTAGACAGGGACCGCTTTTTGATACTCTGTGTAAGCAGTTAGTGGTGATGCTAACATAGAGTGAATCTTGGGTAGTTATAGTACAACCACTGGCCCTTAGGGGGTCTCTTTTGGGGTATATCGTTATAGATACTTTTGGGTATCATTCAAGCACTGACCCATTGCGGGTTATGTCGAGATGATGCCGACATAGGCCCTATGTAGGAAAACTTAACTTATGTAATGATGACAGGAAAAGTATGTGAACTGACATGGATGTAATATGTACTAATGTTTGTTAATGAATGGAATGTTTGTTGTGTTTTATGATTGGAACTTGTATTAATTATATGTATTTTCTGATGATGTGTAGAATGGCACCAAAACGATCAGCCCAATTGTCGGAAGTAGATGTGAGCCGTTTGATTGCTCAACAGTTGGAGGCGGCGATACCGGATATAGTATCGCGCATCGCCACCAGTATTAACAATTCGAACAATCCAGCCCCACCGAGCAATCAAACGACCACCAATAATGACGGGGAACAAAATGTTAATCCTCCACAGAATGATAACACGATTCCGAGTAATGACGCACCTCCTAGGGTGGTCGTTACAGACAGTAATGGCCCTATACCTACGGTAGAGACGAACCGTACTGAACCGATTCGTGCATCCAGGGGATGTTCGATCAAAGACTTTATGTTGTGCAAACCTCTAGAGTTTAGCGGGTCTGAAGGACCAAATGGGTTGGTTAAGTGGATCGAGAAAATAGAATCAGTTGTGAACATCAGCAACTGCCCCGAGGACTGTGTTGTAAAGTACGCCACCTGCACATTCACGGACCATGCCTTGACATGGTGGAACACGATAGTGCAGACCCGGGGTCAGGCGGCGACAAACCGCATGACCTGGACAGAGCTTAAGGCTCTTGTACTGGAACATTTCTGCCCGAAAAACGAATTGCAGAAATTAGAAAATGAATAGTGGAACCTGGAGATGCAGGGGGCAGACCATTTGGGTTATACGAACCGGTTTAATGAGTTGTCGCGATTGGTACCATGGTTGGTCACCCCAGAGTCGAAGAGGGTTGAGCGTTATATTTGGGGGCTAACTCCAGTTGTAAGGAGTATAGTCAATTCTGGGGGGACACCAGACGTATGAGGGTGTGGTGACGCAAGCTGGTATCGTCACGTATGATTTCGTAAGGAGCGGGTCACTGAAGGTGGCGGGAGAATCCGCCGGAGGAAAGCGGGGTACACATGACCATAGGATTCAGGAAAAGCAGCAAGGTAAACGTGCTAGGCCCGCTGCCCAGAACTACGCCATGACTAGTTCGGGCGGAAGGCAAGAACCGCAGAAGGGAACGTTTCCTAAGTGTGGGAAATGCGGTTACCATCATGGTGGCATGTGCAAAGAAGTGGTGTGCCACCGGTGCGGCAGGATTGGGCACTACGCACCGAGTTGTAGGACAAACCTGAACAACTTGAACCGGCAACCGCAACCTATCCGTGCGCAGCCATTTAGGACCCAATCAGCCCGACAACAAAACCCACAAGGAAATCAAGTGATGACCACCAGTCGTGCTTGCTTTGAATGCGGTGGCACAGATCACTTCAAGAGAAACTGTCCGAAGCTGAACCAGGGAGGAAATGGGCGGCAAACCGCGGGTCAGACATCGTCGTCCAATCCGGCGCGAGGCCGAGCATTCGTGATGGGGGCGAACGAAGCACGCCAGGACCCCAGCGTAGTGACAGGTACATTCCTCGTCTCTGATCATTACGCTTCTGTATTATTTGATACGGGCGCCGATAGAAGTTTTGTCTCCGTTAGATTCCTGTCGATAGCAAACCTCCCAATTGGTGAAACCATAGAACCTTACACCGTAGAAGTCGCTAACGGTAAAACCATGATAGTTAATCAGATAGTTCGGAATTGCCCTTTTATTCTGAACGATCAATCCCTTCCGATTGACTTGTTACCGGTAGAATTGGGTAGTTTTGACGTGATAGTGGGAATGGATTTTGTTAGCACGTAACAAAGTAGAAATAAACTGTGAAAAGAAAATCGTCAAGATCCGGGTGTCGGATGACGAAGAGATACTAGTGCAAGGAGAAAAGTCAGGCACCATGATACCATCTATATCCCACCTCAAGGTGTTAAAATACATACGCCAAGGATGCGTGGCGTATCTAGCAAGCTTGACGACCACTGATTCTGAGGAGAAACGGGTGGATGATATTCCAGTGGTACGCGAATTTCCACAAGTCTTCCCAGAAGAACTTCCTGGATTACCGCCAACCCGACAGGTCGAATTCAGAATCGATCTATTACCTCAAGCTGGCCCTGTTGCTAAGGCACCCTACCGACTTGCACCATCAGAGATGCAAGAATTATCCAACCAATTGCAAGAATTGTTGGATAAAGGATTTATACGTCCTAGTTATTCCCCGTGGGGTGCACCGGTACTATTCGTGAAAAAGAAGGACGGAAGCCTTAGAATGTGCATTGATTACAGGGAGCTGAACAAGTTGACAATCAAAAATAGGTATCCTCTCCCCCGAATTGATGACTTGTTCGACCAACTGCAAGGTGCGAGCTATTTCTCAAAAATTGATCTTAGATCGGGATACCATCAGGTTAGAATTCAGGAGGAGGATATCCCAAAAACCGCATTCCGGACTCGCTGCGGCCATTACGAGTTCTTAGTTATGCCTTTCGGGCTAACAAATGCGCCAGCAGTGTTCATGGATCTCATGAATCGAGTCTGTAAACCCTACCTCGATAAATTCGTCATCGTGTTTATTGACGATATTTTGATATACTCGAAGAGTAAAGAAGAGCACGAACAACACTTAAGATTAATTTTAGAGCTTCTAAATCAGGAGAAGTTGTATGCAAAATTCTCCAAGTGTAACTTTTGGTTACAAGAAGTGCAATTCCTTGGTCACGTTATAAACCATCAAGGAATACACGTTGATCCAAGTAAGGTTGAAGCAGTTAAGAATTGGCAAGCGCCTAAATCGCCAAAGGAAATCCGCCAATTCTTAGGCTTAGCTGGATATTATCGTCGATTTATAGAGAACTTTTCCAGCATCGCCCAACCTTTAACCCTTCTAACCCAAAAAGATCGAAAGTATGAATGGGGTGAAGAGCAGGAAACGGCGTTTCAAACGCTAAAACAAATATTGTGCCAAGCGCCGATCTTAAGTCTCCCCGACGGAGACGATGGTTTTGTCGTGTATTGTGACGCATCCCGGAGAGGGTTAGGATGCGGGTTGATGCAAAATAATAAGGTTATAGCCTATGCTTCTCGACAGTAAAAATACACGAGAAAAATTACACTACTCATGACTTAGAACTGGGAGCAGTTATCTTCGCACTTAAAATCTGGAGACATTATCTCTACGGTACAAAGTGCACCATCTTCACCGATCATAAAAGTTTGCAACACATATTCGATCAGAAAAAACTGAATATGAGGCAACGAAGATGGGTCGAGTTGTTAAGCGACTATGACTGTGACATCCGTTATCACCCCGGCAAGGCTAACGTCGTAGCCGATGCCCTGAGTAGGAAGGATCGGGTTAAGCCATTGCGAGTGCGAGCACTGAAAATGATAGTCCAGTCGAACCTTTCGGACCTGGTTCGAGTCGCTCAACGCGAAGCGTTGAAAGAAGAACAATTGGAAAAAGAGGGACTTTACGGTAACGAGAAGAATTTCGAACAGCGCGTGGACGAAATTCTCTATTTCAAAAATCGGATTTGGATCCCGACCCTCCATGACCTACGAGAACTAATCATGGACGAAGCGCATAAATTGAAATATTCCATACATCCGGGATCGGATAAGATGTACAAGGATGTGAAGGAGTTCTACTGGTGGCCGGGTATGAAAAAGGATATAGCAACATACGTTAGCAAGTGTACGACGTGTGCGAGGGTTAAGGCGGAGCACCAGAAACCCTCGGGGATGTTACAACAACCGGAAATTCCCGAATGGAAATGGGAGCAAATCACGATTGATTTTGTGACACATCTCCCTAAGACGTCCCGTGGACACGATGCAATTTGGGTAATCGTGGATCGACTAACCAAGTCGGCACATTTTATTCCGATTAGAAATAATTATAACACCGAAAGACTTGCGCAGATTTATATAAATGAAATTGTGTCTCGTCATGGGATACCCATCTCAATCATCTCCGATCGAGATAGCCATTTCACCTCCAATCTTTGGCAAGCTGTACAAGAAGCGCTGGGAACGCGTATTGATCTAAGCACAGCTTACCACTCTCAGACCGACGGTCAGTCTGAGAGGACCATCCAAACACTGGAGGATTTGCTTCGTGCATGCGTACTAGATTTTAAGGGAAATTGGGATCAACATCTCCCACTCGTTGAATTTTCCTATAATAACAGTTACCATAGCAGTATAAAGGCAGCACCTTACGAAGCATTGTATGGACGGAAGTGCCGATCACCACTCTGCTGGACTGAAGTGGGCGACACACAGGTTATTAGATCAGATCTGGTCCAGGAAACGACCAGCAAAATCCTTGAAATTAAGAACAATCTGAAGGCCGCACGGGATCGGCAGAAGAGTTATGCCGATACCCGTAGAAAACCGTTATCATTTGAGAAAGGTGATAAAGTGTATTTGAAAGTATCACCTTGGAAAGGAGTAGTCAGATTTGGAAAGGCGGGGAAGTTAGCCCCTAGATACATTGGACCATTCGACATTACTGCAAAAATCGGTCCTGTAGCATACCGGTTAGAACTGCCTGAAGAATTAAGTGCAGTTCACAACGTGTTTCACGTGTCGAACTTGAAAAGGTGTCTGTCGGATAAGACATCGGTGTTACCACTAGAGGGTGTCCAAATAAGTGATAAGCTTAATTTCGTAGAGGAACCCATAGAAATAGTGGACGGGAAAATCAAGCAACTTAGACACAATAAGATCTCGTTGGTCAAAGTTAGATGGAACTCGCAACGAGGCCCAGAATATACATGGGAACGAAAGGACGAATTTCGGAAGAAATACCCCCACCTATTTCCTCAAAAGGAAATAGTTGACGCGTAAAATTTCGAGGACGAAATTTTTATAACGGGGGGAGAATGTAACGACTCCGGCAAATTCAGGTATACCCTAGCCGGTATATACTATTTACATGTTATTTAATACTGAATATATGAACTATAATGTGTTTATACGAGTATATAAGATTCACAGTACAAATTATACTCGAATGTACAGCTAGTCGTATTGAAATTACGATTAATCGATGAACGGTTATTGAAACCCGAACGAATCGGGGATTTCATTATAGACGAAATATATGATGTTTAGTAAGGTTTACGAAGTATTAAAGCTTCGGGATAAGTGAATTATAGCACAGAAAAAGGATTTCGATTTAATGGTACGTCGGTACGTTAAACGAAACCTTTAATATCAAACCAAGCAAGAGACGATCGATCAAGCCGAAAAAGATGCACAATTACCGACAATATGATATGTTAAGTCAATAAATGTCATGGTTTAAGTTTTTTAAAGTTTTTAAATCGGTTTTATATAAATTTTATTTTTAAGCCGAAAAACGACCGTTTTGGCCTCGTTTTGGGCGGAATTAAACGTTTAACCAAAAATCGAACTGAACCAGATTATCCACAACATTATCCAGATTGCGTAATCTGAACTTGTGGCCAAGATTGGAGGTGTGGGCCCCACCCCACCCTCCTTACTTACACCGATCGGACCAAGGGGGGAACCCCTTGGCTCCCATTTTCTTTTTTCTATCACCACATTCTCAAAATCCTCTCAACCTTTCACTCATTCAACCAAAAACCTTTGATTTTTAAGAAGAACCACAAGGTATAAACATGTTATTATGGTTTGATCTTGCCTTTTAATTCCAAAATCTTGAGAAAATGAGGTTTCAAGTGAAAAATGGGTGAAAACCCGAGATGAAACCGATTCTTGCATGATCAAGTGATGTATACAAGTTATACAAGGGAGCTTGGTCCAAGAAAGGAGTTAAAAGAGTCAAAAACGAATTTTTACGGTTAAAATCTTTGTTTTGATGTCCTAACCGAAACCATGAAAGAAATGGCTTGATTGTGGGTATAACTTGCTTGGTGTGGTGTTGTTGTGCTTGTAGGTGTTGTAGCTAGTTGCTAGCAAAGGCTAGAAAGCAAGATCTTTGCGATCTAAAGCTAGAAACACAAGGTAGCTCGGTTTTTTCGTATGATTTGTAAGATTTGGACAGATTGTGGTAGACTTAGAGTTGAGTCATGACATTTCACAGAGATGATCTACACATGAAAATATGAGATCTGTGAAATTTTGGTAATTTTTGGATAAAGGATGAATATTTGGTGAATTTAATGCTCGGTTTTGGCTAAAAATGGTGAAAAATAGCTAAACATCATGAAAAATTCTGGAAATATTCAGATAAGCTTTTTATAACATATAAAAGTCACACACAAAATTTCAGGTCCATTGGAGAAGTCTAAGTAGGCTTTTCGGTAAAACGAGATCTAGGGTTTTCTAGCTCGGTTTTGGTGAAAATGGCATGAAAAATGAGTTTTTGGTTCTGTAAAAATTACTGGGAACTATGTGGATGGCAGGAGTCATCCCAGCAAAATTTGGGATTTTTCTAAGGTCTTTTGGTATTTTCGACATATTTGGTGTTTAAATGACGTTTAAAAATAGATAAATAAATGCTAAATATAGAAATTAAATCTGGAAATATTTTTATAAAATTCCTTACTCTCAAAAACTGAATTGTGCAAAATTTCAAGATCCGAGACTAAACGGATAATTATTTGTGCTAAACAGAACATAAAAACAAACTTTTAAAGCTTAAAACGCGTAAACCGGCAAAGTTCGCCTAAGCGAGCTGACTGGTGTATAAAAACCCTAAAAATGGACTATTTTCATGAAACTAAGTTAATCAAGTAAAAATAAATCATCCGAAAGTAATTCGGATGATTTGGGTAATTTTACCCGATTTAGCAGTTTCCGGTATACTAAAGACGGAAACGGGCCCCGCGGCCAAACGGGGTGTCTAAACCGAGCTATAATTTCACCGCTTTAATTAAAATATTAGTAACAACTATTTTCGGGTCGTATGAGACCAAACTCATTTTTTTGAAAACATAAAGACGGTTAACCGTGCTAGGCACGCAAAACGAGAAAACAAACTAATGGTAATTTTAACTAAAGAACTCTAAGGGATATCACAATCTAAGTCCTGAGAAGTGTTTCGGGGTTAACATTGTCCCCGGATCGTGTACGGTACTGGGTCAACAGTGTCCCCAGACGTACCGGTTAACACGAATTTAAGTTATATTAATAGAAATTGTGTAGTAACGACTTAGGGATCGTATTACAGATCCGGGCCCGTAGCTGTTCACAGTATTACATCTTGCTCACAAAAAGGTGAGTTTTCACGAGCCCCTTTTTATTGAACTGTTTTAAATATTTTCCCGGGGCGGAAAGCATGTTTTTTTTTATCAAAGTGTTTAAGTACATGCCGATCGCATGGAAATGAATGTATTTATATAATGTTTATTGTACGGGAATCGTACGGTAATGTATTAAGATGGTAATAGTCTGAGTTACTAATATTGTAAGGCCCGAAACAGTGTTCTGGGTTAACAGTGTCCCCAGAGGTTATTAAATGTATTTCTGGGTTAACAGTGTCCCCAGAGGCTATTAAATGTATTTCTGGGTTAACAGTGTCCCCAGAAGTTATTAAATGTATTTCTGGGTTAACAGTGTCTCCAGAGGTTATTAAATGTGTTTATGGGTTAACAGAGTTTTCACTTGTAGGCTCAGCATAATTACATCATTAATTTATGATTGTTAAAATGATTTGTCATGGTTTATTTAAATTAGTGAAACTCACCAACTATTCGTAGTTGACCCGTTTTCTTTACATGCTTTCTAGGTACACCCAAATTGAAATGAGTGATACGTGCTTGATGATGTGTACTATTTTGTGGAAGCTTAAGGGTCTATATTTTGTTTTTAAACATGTTAACGTACTATTGGTAAAACTTATGTGATAACGCCTAGTCGGTAACGAAACTCGGAACAATGTAATACGTTTAAATTATTGTAGTGGTGTTTTCTTTATAAGCAATGCTGTTGATATCAGATGTGTCTGTTGCATCCCGTTTACGTTTCCGCTGCGGTTACGGGGTGTTACACACCCCAACCTAATGCGAAATGTCGGGTGCGAACCGTTGGCTCACAGCTCACAAGACACTATCATGCAAGCTAATATGATAATATCTAATTTATTAATTAAAAATTCAACCAAGTACACAAGGTTCAAACAATAACAAAATAAACCCAAATAACCAAATAATCCAAAATAATAAAACCAAACACATTCGTCTTTTATAATGATAACTTAAAGTATCTCTAAGTGATTCTTCACCTTAGCTTCAAACAAGATGATAACCTGCAATATGCGTACAAAATAAATAGGTTTGTCAACACGAGGTTGAGTGAGAGAATTACCAGTTTTGATAATATGATAATATGTGTATAAATGAGTAAACTATTACTGCGAGCATAAATCAATAAAACCATAAGCAAATAGTTGGTGTCAGTTGACCATTGCCTTGTGAATCAGGCTTTGGCTACTATGACAGTCGTATGATCATACTATAATGTGATTATGACGGACCTCTCCAAATGCGATAACGAAAAACAATTAGATAAATAGCAATTATTCATTTAATCGATGAACACAAAATATTTACAGTTTGCTAGTTGTGTATGTATAATATGTAAAGTATGAATAGGCACACATAAATTTTATGGTGAACAAAAAAGTCTTCTAGCCCGAACGCTAGTTTTGACCAGAAAATGGAGAAATTGATTAGTCAAACTATTTGACTAATATGCCCTTAATAGGTCGGGATCAAACTGAACATCGAGACTCCCTCAATATGAAATATTGATTGAGGGCTTTTGTTCTACAGACAAAATCCCACAATATTGAAGAAGACAACTTATCCCGAAGATGAAGAGAATGATGAGAAATCAAGAGGTCAAAGATGAATACAAGTCTTGAAAAGTCAACCGATAAACAATCATGCTAGCACTTGAGAAAATTAGGCAAAACACAAGATGGTCAAAAATTTGAGTGTGTAAAGGGTTTGCAGAAGAGGATTGAAGGTCTTGATGGCTTCGTTTATATAACAAATGAAATAAAATGCTAAGTTTGGTCAAAAAAACCCGTTTAAGCAAGAAATCTCGTTTAATGACAAAATTAAATGATATAAAAGCCAATTTCGTTCTTGATGAAGAGGCAAGCGAATGTGGACATGTACCAAGGCTAGGAGGGTTTTCTTCGGGCTAAAAACCCGGGAATTTGATCGAAAATAAGCGATTTTGCATTAAAACACGTAATTGACCACAATTAGATCTGGAGATCCTTGGTCATGCAACGCAGCCAGGTAACACTCTCCCCGCGTGACGCGGCATGGGGGTATGTCTGCATGTTTCGTTTCAGTCAACTTTGGTCCGTGAAGTTCATAGAATGTCCTTTTTTGGCCTGTTTGGAGATTTAAAGCAATAAATGACAACTTTAAGTAACATAGAAGGCATGAAATGAATATACACATTCAAATACTTATAAATGATAATTTTACTAATAAATCTAGATCCGAATTACATTCCCAAACCGGGTAAACAAATATGAATACAAAAGACTCAAGATGTTACATTAGGTATATTAATTTCAAGGGAAACATTTCAAAGCTAGTTGGGCCTACTGACACATCCCAAGCTTAGTGTGTTATCTTTATTTAATCTAATATTAGTTTTAAAAGATCAATCATAAACATTTATATCATTTTCCATTATTCAAAAAAGAAATTTTGGGACATTTTTTTTTCATTTTTCAAAATTTTATGATTTTTATTTTATTATTCTTATTTTATTTTTATTATTTTTCCTTAAAAACGTTAGTTCCTCATCCCCACACTTAAATTTTACGATGTCCTCAATGTGAGATAAGGAAAAGACAAAAATAAAGCAGAAATAAAAATAATATAAATAATAAATAAGAATAAAAAAATGGAACAGACTCCCTGGTAAATGTATCTGTTATCGTGCTTGGTGAATTATGACCCTCGCCCTCCAAATTGAACGGAAGTATAACACTCAAGTGCTCGTTACCAAGCTGTCACTCACGAATGGACACGACTCTGACTGACAAATCACCCAAGCAGCCATATTAGATAAATATAAACATGAATATATAATCAAACCATCCCAACCGGTTACCCTTACAATTTCCCCATAACATTGGTTTAAATATATATATATATGCATGACCATAAAACAAAAATAAGGAAAATGCAAAAACCAAAATAAACCGTCTAAACGGTGCTGCAACCCAAGTAATCCTCAACACCATCTCTATCACCATCACCTTCTTCACTGTTACCGGCAATATCCCACAGTGCATCATCTCAAGTACATGTACCACTACCACCCGCTACATCACCTGTCGGCACCTGAAAGAAATCCGGAATCAGCATGCCTAAGTGTGTGATAATAGCCCATAATACCGTGTCCTGTAGATCAAGATGGTCATGAAGCTCCTCATTAGAAACCGACCCAATTGGCCGGACATGTATCGGGTATGAGGGAAGAGGACGTTCATATCATGGCACAACACGCTGTCTTATGATGCGCAAGGTGGACTACATCACCTGGCTGAATGGAGTATTGGCGGGTGGAATAACCTGTGGACCCTCCCCGAATATCTATGAAGAACGACCACACGAGAGAATGCACGGGAGTGAAAGAATAAAAATAGAAATTACAAATGGATTGGAAGTGGAGATATTAGAATAGAATATGATAGAGGGTTGTCATACGAAGACGTAGGGAAAAACGGGGAAGAAAACAGAGCTAAAATGAAGATTCTACGGACAAAACAAAGAAAATAATAAAATAATATGTCAGATTAATCCTCCGCGCGGCGCGGAGGATGGGGCTTCATGCTACACGCGGCTCGAGGCGCTCAACAAAGGGAATCAACTATTTTGTCCTATTAGACCTCTCCGAGATCAAGAATTATTCCTACACGCGGCTCGGGGGAATTATGTCGGCAATTTTAGGGTCTTTTCAAGTATTTAAACATCATTACACAACCCTAGAAGAGATACCAAGCCTTCCGGCCATCATACCTTCTGTCTAGAGTGATATTGAAGAAGGAGGAGCTTTTGGTTGAGAGATTGAAGACCGGAACTTGAGTTTGAAGTTTAAGCGAGTCCCGTGTTTGGTTTAACATTTTCTTTTGCATATTCTTGTGTTTTGGTTGAATGTTAGCTACTGATTTCCTTGAGTTTTTACTGTTAGACATGATTCTTGGCTAAACCTTATGTTATCTAGGCTTAGATTCATGTTTTGTGATTGATTTAGGGTTTAAACGGTTTTCGGGTTTTGTTTATTAGGTTTTGATTAATTAAAAGCTTTAATCAGATTTATTGGATGTTATTTATGCGTATTTACTTCTGATTTGTGCTTGAATGAGTGTTTCACATGTTTCTTGATTGAATGTCTTTCGATCATAGGTGCATGTTAAGGTTGTTTACTGTGTGTTTGCAACTTGTTTATGGTTTATTGAGCTCATACAACATAGAAACTGATTTTTAGCATATCATTAGAAGTTTATATTCGTACTTGCTTAGATATCCGATGGGTGATAAGCTGTTGGGTTTGTCTTTGTTATTAGGGTTTTAGGTTAAACTGTCTGACAGGAAGTTTGCCTAGTTTTCTTAGTTTCACTGCTTACCCGTGTCCTTTAAATCTCTTTTAGACCACCCCGTTTACTTAGGTGCATTGAGATAGTGAAACCGACGGGTTAGCTGTTTTCTAGGGTAATTAATCATAATTGGCGAACTGATAGGTGAGCCAATAAGCCGGTGATTTTACATGATCTTTAGGATTTCCATTTAGGTGACACCTTAAGAGTGATTAGGGATCCATTAGGTTTCCTAGGGTTCATATTTTTAGATTCCCGGTTCCAGTAGCATTTTCCCGTAACCGATAAAAGCCCGAGTCATCACAATTCGGATTCCTTACCTAGGTAACCTTTGTTCTCATTTGAATTTACTAAAGTCTTATTCGGAAATTTAATTTTCTAGCTTAATTTAATTTAATTAAGTAATTAGTTTAATTAATTATTACTTTTAAAAATAAAATAAATAAAATCCCAAAAATAGTCATTCCTTAATTATTAATTTAATTAGCTTTTAGAATCTAGTTTCGTTAATTTAATAAGTGTCTCTAGGGTTCGATTTTCCCGGACTTCCCATAGCTATACTACACCCAATAGGTTCATTTGCCTGTTGCTAGTGGTTTGGTTTAGGGTATTCTAGGCTTTTATTACTCATTTTGCTAGGTTGATTAATTGCAATATTTTTATATACCATTTTTTGCACATCAAGTTTTTGGCACCGTTGCCGGAGACACTTGGTAATTGGCTAACTAGTTTCTATTTGCTTTTTGTTTGTTTTTAGTTTTAGTTTAAATAATTAGGTTTTATTTTATAATTTAATTGCTCTTAATTGCTATATGTGCCTTGATTGCAACGTGTGTGATTTAGGGATAAGTTTGGGTCCTCACTCTTTTATCTGTTTTTCAGCATATGCGACATACGAGTTAACTAGGACCACCAAAGTTCATTGTTTCTGACGAACCCAAGAGAGATTTTGGTGAGCGCCGTAGGGAGCTTTGAGAGATTGCACGTGCTATACGCGAAAGCAAGGTACACGTTTCTAATTCCACTTTAGATATGGCTGACGCTATCCACCATAGGCATACGATTCACTCGAGAGCGAATGAGGGAGTTATGGGGAGACGGTCTGCTATTACACATCCGACAATGCCCGATGCTAGTAACTGGCAGATTCCGACCAACGTCATGAATTCTATCACTAATTCTTCCCTATTTCACGGAGTTGAAGACGAGGACGCGCCGCCATCTAAATAAATTCACTCGTATTTGCGACCCTTTCAATATCGCCAATGCCACTCCTGCTTCTATCTACCTTCATCATTTTCCATTTTCTCTAGAAGGTCGAGCTTCATCATGGTTGGAAAACCTTCCCCCTGGGTCCATCACTACCTGGGACGAACTTCCTGCTAAATTCATAAAGAAGTATTTTCCTCCATCTAAAGCATCGCGAATTCGTGATCAGATCCATTCCTTCCGCATGGACCCTGACGAGTCACACCCTTTGGTTTAGGAAAGGTTCCATAATCTTCTTATTAGATGGCCCCAGCATGGTCTGTCCAAAAGGGCCGTAGTCAAGAAATTCTATAAGGTGCTGACCTTTGAGATGCAACAGAGGTTCAATACGTCAGCTGGAGGGAACATATTAGAGAAGCTGGATATTGATGCGTGTGAGTCGTTGTTTGAGAGTCTTGCCTTAGCCGAGTAGCAAGAGTCGTCCGCCCGAGGTACTTCTAAAACCACCACTTCTTCCTCTCGAGGCGTTAATCAAGTCTTGAATGAAACTAGCATCACGGCTGTCTTAGAGGCCATGCAGAGGAAAATAAAAAACTTGAAGAAGGTCGTTCAGAGATGGGAGATCTGCCGAGGAGGGCACGACATAGTTGATTGTCCGGTTGATCAGCAGGAGCAGGTGGACTACTTGGGAAATCAGAATAGAGGACCGAATGCCAACGGGAACTCAGGATGAAGGAATAGCTCTAACTATGGTTAGAGGTCGGGATGAATGCTCAGGGCTTTTAGTCAAGGCAGGAGCAGAGTCATGCTAGAGATACAGAGGTGGCAGGGAGTTCGAGTACGGGGAAGAGTAGCGGTATGGATCCGGATCTTAAGGAGCTTTTAACTAAGCAATCTTCCATGCTTTCCCACCTTAATAACATAGATAATAACACACAGTAGAGACTGGCTGAGCACGACACCATATTGAAGAACCAGAAGTCGTCATTCTTGGAGATGTCTCGAAAGGTGGATGAGATGATGAAGTAGATGCTACGTAATAAGCAGGTCGGAGCATTTCAGGGCAGCACCAAGCTTAACCCAAGGGCACAGTTGAAGGCGGTGACCACCCGGAGTGGCATAGGAGGGGATAGAGAGCAGCCGCCAGCAGATGATGAGTAGCCGATGGACGAGGAGATAGAGATGGAGGTTCCTATGAGGATGCACGAGAAGCGAGCCCCAGCAAGTACCGCATCAAACGGTGAGTCTCCTACGAAGAAGGTCGTTGAGAAGAAGGTTGAAGAGAAGAAGAGTCCCAAAGTCGCTCTTACTCGAGTTCCGTATCCTGCTCGTCTTCTGCGGCAGAAGTACATGGAGGAATATGGACATTTCTTGGACATGTTAGTTAAAAATCAATCTTCCGTTTGTCGAAGCACTCCAGCATATGCCCAAATATGCTAAATTCTTAAAAGTGTTCTTTCGAATAAGAAGAAGCTGGAGGGGCTGTTGATAGTATATCTAAATGAAGGATGCTCCACGGTAGTCCAGAACAAGCTGCCGGAGAAATTAGCAGACCCGGGACACTTCACGATCCTGTGTTTGTTTGGCAGCTCGACTGAGAGCTACGCGTTGGCCGATTTAGGTGCTAGCATAAATCTTATGCCATATTCTCTCTATAAAAAGCTAGATCTTGGCGAGCCGATCCCAACGCGCATGAGTTTATCCTTGGCCGACCGTTTGGTCAAATATCCGCGGGGAATCGTGGAAAATGTACTCGTTAAAGTTGATAAATTCGTTTTCCCCGTGGATTTTGTTATTCTTGACATGGAGCCTAACTATCAGGTCCCGCTCATTTTGGGACAACCCATCCTGTGTACTGCTAAAGCGTTTATTGACGTCTTTGACGGCAAAATTACACTACGTGTGGGGGAGGAGAACATCACCTTCGATGTCGTCAAATCGATGAGGAACTCCAGTAGTCAGGACGATTCTGTTTACTTTCTTGACACACTCATATCTCAGCTCGAGCACTGTCTTGACTACATCTCTGGAGCAGATTTGCTCAATCAGGAGGACAAGGTTGACGTTCCCCCGGAGCATGACCTGAGCATTCTTTCTAGCTTTCCTCCTGAATACCCCGAGGTGTTTTTGGTTGCCGTTATCACCGAGGGACCGAAGGAGAGATCATCGATTGAGGCGCCGCCATCCCTTGAGCTTTAAGAGCTACCTCCTCATTTGGAGTATGCTTTCTTGGATGGTGAGGCCGATTTCCCCGTCATCATTTCTTCAGTTGACGGATGATGAGAAGTCGAGGTAGGTTGATGTGCCCAAGGCACACAAACATGCTATTGCGTGGAAACTCATGGACATTCAGGGCATCAGCCCGAACTTTTGCATGCATCAGGATACTCATGGAGGATGAGTACAAGCCTGTAATCCAATCTCAAAGAAGGCTCAACCTTAACATGTCGGAGGTGGTCAAGAAGGAGGTTATCAAACTCCTCGACACTGGCCTGATCTATCCCATCTCTGATTCTTCATGGGTGAGTCTCGTGTAGGTCGTTCCTAAGAAGGGAGGGATGACAGTTGTCACTAACGAACATAACGAGCTTATTCCAACTAGGACAGTCACAGGTTGGCGGGTGTGCATCGACTACATGAGGCTTAACAACGCTACTAGGAAAGACCACTTTCCTCCTCCGTTCATCGATCATACGTTGGAGCGTCTGTCGGGACGACAATTCTACTGTTTTCTTGATGGATTTTTAGGATATTTCCAAATCCCGATCACACATGAGGATCAGAAAAAGACCAAGTTTGCATGCCCATACGGTACCTTCGCGTATAAGCGTATGCCTTTCGGGTTATGTAATGCTCTGGCTACTTTCCCGTGTTGCATGGTAGCGATATTCCAGGAAATGATCGAGAGTTCTATGGAGGTTTTCATGGACGACTTTTCAATATACGGGGACTCCTTCGATCAATGTCTTTCTAATCTTGAGAGGATGATGAAGCGGTGCATAGAGACGAAATTGACGCTGAACTGGGAGAAGTGCCACTTCATGGTGACTGAAGGCATTGTGCTTGGGCACAAGATTTCGCGAGATGGTATTGAGGTAGACAGAGCTAAAATCGACACCATCTGTAGACTTCCTCCATCGACTAGTTTGAAATATGTTCATAGTTTTCTCGGGCATGTGGGTTTTATCGTAGGTTCATCAGAGATTTTTCTAAGATCACCCGACCCATGACTCGCCTTCTAGAGAAGAACATCGCATTCGACTTCGATGCTGATTGTCTGAAGGCGCTTAAGTTTCTCAAGGGGCAGCTGGTTAATGCCCCTATCTTAGTAAGACTCGACTGGAGCTTACCATTCGAGCTCATGTGCGATGCTAGTGATTTTGTATTCGGTCTGTTTTAGGTCAGCGAAAGGACAAGCACTTCCACCCTATCTATTACGCGAGTAAGACCCTCAATGATGCTCAAGAGAATTACACAACTAATGAGAAGGAGCTTCTAGCAGTGGTCTTCGCGTTTTACAAATTCCGTCCTTATCTCGTGCTATCCAAAAGCATCGTTTATACTGATCATGCGGCATTGCGATAGCTGTTCGCCAAGAAAGATGCCAAACGTCGTCTGATACGATGGATTTTCTTGCTTTCCAAGTTTGATATTGAGATTAGGGATAAAAAGGGAGCGGAGAATGTAGCTGTAGATCACTTATCACGTCTGGAGGATCCGAAGAGAGAGGAGATTAGAGAGAATGCCATCGGGGATAGGTTTCCCCACAACTCGCTGATGATGGTGAAAGTGAGATCTAAGAGAGAGCCAGTCTTATATGTTAGTGCTGAAGAGGAAGGCCTGCCATGGTTCTCTGACATTGCAAATTATATGGCCGAAGGAGTAGTGATCAAGGGGATGAGTTATCAGTAGAGGAGGAAGTTTTTCACAGATGCTAGCCACTACATATGAGATGCACCGTATTTGTTTTGTGTAGGCGCCGATCGAGTGTTGAGGAGGTGTGTAAGTAGGGAAGAGGGCCGTGAGATTCTTAGGCATTTTCATGAGGGTTTAACTAGTGGCCATCATGGTCCATCTTCCACTGCTAGGAAACTTCTAGATTCCGCCTTTTATTGGCCATCAATTTTTAAAGACTCACACGAGTTTGTCAGATAGTGTGACGCATGCCGGCGCACTGGAAACATCTCATTCAGTAATGAGATGCCCCAAAACCCTATTCAGGTTTGTGAGGTTTTCGACGTTTAGGGCATTGATTTTATGGGTCCGTTCCCTTCTTCTCGAGGGAACCGATACATTCTCGGTGCTATCGACTACGTTTCCAAGTGGGTTGAGGCTCAAGCCTTACCCACTAACGACGCCCGAGTTGTAATGGGATTATTGAAGAGGTTGTTCTGTAGGCTTGGTACTCCCAAGGCCTTGATAAGTGATAGGGGCACGCACTTTTGCAATGCCCAGATGGAGAAGGTGTTGGAACAATATGGGGTCACCCATCGGTTGTCCACCGCCTATCACCCACAGACGAGCGGGAAAGTGTAGAACGTAAACCAAGGCGTTAAGCGTATTTTGTAGAAACCTGCTGGGAAGAACCGAAAGGACTGGTCAGACAAGTTAGATGACGCGCTTTAGGCTTTCCGTACAGCATTTAAAACGCCTATTGGGACCACACCCTTTAGGATGGTTTACGGGAAAGTGTGCCATCTACCGGTTGAGTTAGAGCATAGAGCATATTAGACGTTGAGATCCGTTAATCTTGACATAACCTAAGCAGCAAAAAACCGGTATCTCTAAATTCATGAGGTGGAGCAGCTAAGAGATGATGCATACGCGAGGTCATGGAGTTATAAAGAGTAAACAAAGGCGTTGCATGATCGAAAGTTGAAAAAGGTGAAAGAGTTCAAGTGTGGGGATCAGGTGTCGATTTATAATTCCCGTATGAAGTTATTTCCAGGTAAGTTTAAATCGAGATGGGTGGGTCCATATATGGTGAAGGCGACATTTGAGCACAGTGCAGTTGAGTTAGTTGATTAGGAGGGAAGATCATGGAAGGTTAATGGCCACAGATTAAAACACTATATCGGAGGGCCAGTTGATTCGGTCTAGGAAGAGGTATATCTCTTTGACGTCCCTAGTTTGAGTGTTTTATAGGGATTGGACTCGGGTAATACCTGAGTGTAGAGTTTGTATAATTTTATTTTATTTTTTTTTCTTTTCTTTTATTTTTGTATTTTGAGTCAGTTGTAAGTTTTAGAGTCTGTTTGATGTCTGCTTTGGGTGCTTTGAGTTTTGTTTTGCAAGTTTGGATACTCTCATCTATACTCAATCACCATTCGGACGGGGGCATTCTGAGCATATCTGATTATAGAAAGTACCTAGAAGCTGCGGCCGCGAATGAAATGCTATATGGTCACATTATTGGAGCATGACATACGAAGATCACTGCCATATTACCAGGGGAGTCTGTTCCATTTTCTTTGTTTTTGTTTTATTTTATTTTATTTTATTTCTGCCTTATTTTTGTCTTTTTCCTGTCTCATATTGAGGACAATATGCATTTTAAGTGTGGGGATGGGAAACTGACGTTTTTAGGTATATAAAAAAATAAAAAAGGAAAAAATAATAAAAAAGAAAAAAAAAGTTGAAAAATTTTAAAAATATTATGAAAATTTCTTTTGCGAATAATGGAAGATGATATTATTATTTAAGGTTGATCTTTTAAAACTACTAATATATATGAGATAAAAAAACAGAAAGGCGTACTTAATTTGGGATGTGTCGGTAGGCCTAACTAGCTTTGAAAGGTTTCCCCTGATTATTATTAATATACCTAATAATCATAAACCTTGTGGGTTCTCATCTTGAGCGGGGATAGTGAAGCTGAAAATTCAATAAGGCATAGCGAGTATTACCGTAATTTGACTACCTTAAGGTGGTGAGAATTACATGCACTTAAAATTAGCACACCACTCTTTTTTATGAAAGTAAATAACGAGTGGTGGTTCCCCGCCATGTCCATCATTTATACGAGCTTAGAAAATAGTTATATAGTTAGGTAAAAGATGCCTAAGAGCACAAAGTTTTGTTGCACGAACATCGAAGATGCGCAATCATTTTGAAATAAAAAAATGAATGAGAAAGTTATGCAAATGCCAAAGAAGCATTCACTATATAAAAAAAACCAACCAAAAATAGAAAAATAGGCCAAAAGGCACATACTAGATGGGGCCGGGAGCTTACGTGTTACCAAGGGGATGGTGACTCTGAGGATACATTATTGGGGCTCAAGGTTTTTAGTCAATAAATACTTTTAGGAAATACTAAGGGTGGAGGCCTGGGACCATCATATACTGGGTTGCAGCTCGGGTGAAACAATGCTGGGACGAAATTCGCTAATATAATTTTAGGTTTAGGCATTGCTGGTACGACCTCACTTGACCTTTCATCCATCTAAATTCCACCTAAGTGAATTTTCTTCTTACCATTAAAGAGTTTTTAGCTTACGGTGATAGGTTGAACCAGTCTGTTTCAATCCGGTTTTAATTTTCTTCATTATGCTTGAGATTGGGGTCAGAAGATTTGTAACTCTTTAGGTGTGAGACCCATATGTTTATTGATATCACTTGAACATAATCGATTAATAGTTAAATATGATGGGGGGCTTGATAGGTTGGTGGCTGGGTTTAAGTGGACAACAATATCGATAATTGCGGTTTTTGCATTAATCTGTGCTTAAAAATTAACCAACATGTTTTAAAGATCGATTTGGAATTATGATTCCATAGCATTTTATATTTTTTGAGGACGAGAAAAGGTTAAGTGTGGGGATGTTTGATGTGTTGCCAAAAAAACACATATGGTTTTAATACTCATTTTATGAATAAATCATGCTAAATTTCATTATTTATATAAATAAATGGCATGTATTTATGATTTCTCGTGTTTATAGTTACATGTGCATGGAAGGAAAGAAAACTAGGCTAAATCATGAAGAGCGAGCACACAGGAGAATGCACAGGAGTGAAAGAATAAAACTAGAAAGTACAAATGGATTGGAAGTGGAGATATGGGAAGAGAATACGATAGAGGGTTGTCATATGAAGACGTAGGAAAAAACGGGGAAGAAAACGGAGCTAAAACGAAGATTCAACGGACGAAACAAAGAAAACAATAAAATAATATGTTAGATTAATCCTCTGCGCGGCGCGGAGGATGGGGCTTCATGCTACGTGCATCTTTAGGCGATCAGAAAAGGGAATCGATTATTTGTCCTATTAGACCCCTCGGAGAGCAATAATTGATCCTACGAGCGGCTCGGGGGACGTATGTCGGAAAATTTAGGGTATTTTCAAGTATTTAAACATCATTACACAACCCTAAACGAGATACCAAGCCTTCCAGCCGTCGTACCTTCTGTCTAGAGTGATTTTGAAGAAGGAAGAGCTTCTGGGTTGAGAGATTGAAGACCGGAGTTTGAATTTACTAAAGTCTTATTCTGTAATTTAATTTTATTGCTTAATTTAATTTAATTAAGTAATTAGTTTAATTAATTATTACTTTTAAAAATAAAATAAATAAAATCCCAAAACAATCTTTTCTTAATTATTAATTTAATTAGTTTTTAAATCTAGTTTCATTAATTTAATAAGTGTCTCTAGGGTTCAATATTCCCAGACTTCCCATAGCTATACTACACCTGATAGGTTCACTTGCCTGTTGCTAGTGGTTTAGTTTAGGGTATTCTAGGTTTTTATTACTCGTTGTGTTAGGTTGATTAATTGTAATAGTTTTATAAACCACTTTTAGCACATCATATGGCCGCGCATCTAAAGCAGTATCAGCCCCGGCTCGTCAACTCCGGTTAAGAGAAGAAAGCAATACAGTGGCAAGGTTGGACTCATGGTGATCTATGATGTATTACAAGCAAAACAAATCCAGCAAACTGCACTTATCACCCCTTGACATCCATGAATAGTGCAAGTAATGATACGGTGCACATAATGAATGATAGGATCTCTAATAGATGACTCAAGTAAATAAACAGAATACCCGTAATGTGCAATAGTACCCAGAAATATGCTAACAGGTCCTCTATAACCTAGAGCTCCTGCCTCTTCTTAGACTAAGCTCTCAAACTCTTAATGAACCCCGACACCAAAACCTTAGCATCTGTATATAAAACGGTGGTGCCAGAAAAGTGTGGAATGGTCATCTCATAAACTTGCCTGCCTAGGAAGAAAGAAACTGCATCACTCTGTGTAAAGTGCCCCACAGTATGGCTAAAAGTCGAGTGGAACTCTATGGGGAACTCAGCATACTAGGGTGCATAACATGCTAATAAACGTAACCAACATCCCCTAGTAAATGCTCTATCCTCTATCGTGAACCCAAACTCACAATCACATCCCAATGAATGGATCAGTGCTAAAACAATGGCATGTGTAAGAACCGGGCGCACCGGTCCACCTCCTCTATATGCTCCTCAAGTAATTTGTGCTGTGCGAAAACCTAAAGGGGGTTCGGCACATCCCCTGGACGAGATGTTACCTCAGCACGAGAGTATCAGATTTATCTCATGGGTTGAACTGGTGGTGGCGTTGTAACCTGTGGAGCGGCTCGATGGCGCTTGCCCTGACGACTCGCACTGGATGAACCCTCACCTAGATGAGACATACCTACACAAAAAAATTTAATATTTAAGCGTGTTTACAGGTAGTGTTTGCGACCTTATAACATTCCGGTCACGTCCGTAACCATGAATAAGATAATAATAAAAATTAAAATGTCCAAAAACTAAAACTATCAGGATATACATTTTAACAGTAAAATAATAAATCAAATCGTCCTGCCCGAAATAAGATTCGGTATGGTTGGTACGATCGGAACAATTAAAGCACAAAAATAATGTTGGTGCATTTTGTGTCATTAGTCCATAGTTTAATAATGTTTGTCCTTCCTGTATTGAACATTTATGTTATGTTTATGTTTGGTCTAATGTTTGATGTGTTTGTTAGAGGCGAAGTTAGGGATCAAGCAAAGTTGTGATAACTTTGCCTAGTATGTAGCATGCGAAGATATGTAATATGTAAACATATCTTCGGCTAGGGTTTAAGTTAGTGCTTCAGCCTCCTAACAATTTAACATTTACAGTGTATTGATAAACACTGAGTTTCTAATTAATACAAGTAATCTTTTGGTGTTAATCCTTATCTCTACTCGTTCTTGTTAGTATTAAAACTCGTAAATAAATACTAAGGGGATTCTGCACCCTTATGGTTTGTGATACTTTGTGATCGATCCATACCAAAGACCTACAATTGATATCAGAGCATTAACCTATAAATTTTGTGGTTCGGGAGTATTACACGAGTGTTAATCTTCAAGTCAAGGTTTTCACGGATTCTTCATGTTTAGATATACCTAAAAAACCTACCTTAGGCTACCTTTACCCTCCGAAATTCCTTACAAAACCTTACACTCAAAAACACAGGTTGTGTTGAAAATTCTTAAGTTGTGGTATGTTGATAGGGAAACTGCTAAAGCTATTATGGAGGATGAGGATGAACAAGAGTTGCTGCGAGTGTATGATTCGATGCACTTGCTAAATCTTTCAAAATCCGATTTGTAGGTACTCAATGACATCAAGATCTTTTGCGTTCATGCATGAAAATTAGAAGGGAAGAAGTACCAGAGGGTAGTCTCAGTTTGTGTGAGACTAGGAGTGTATGCCGAGAGTTTTGCTTGAGTGAAGATGGGGTGATTTTTGAACGCGGATGGAAGAAAAACGCGAAACAGATGGAGCTACTACCAAAGGGGAGTCTGTTGGTGTATTTTGTGTAAGTAAACCATAGTTTAATGTTTGTATTGTAAAATTATATTATGTTTATAATTGGTTTGATGTGTTTGTTAGAGGCGAAATTAAGGATCAGACGAAGTTGTGATAACTTCTCCTAGTATGTAATAGGAGAAGATATGTAATATGTAAACATATATTCAGCTATGGTTTAAGTTAGTACTTCAGCCTCCTAATGATTGAGCATTTACAGTGTATTGATAAACACTGAGTTGTTAACAATACAAGTAATGTTTTGGTGTTAGTCCTTGTCTCTACTCATTCATTTTAGTATTAATAATCGTAAACAAATACTAAGGGGATTCCGCGCCCTTAGGGTTTGTGATATTCTGTGATCGATCAATTCCAAGGACCAACAATAATTATCTCGATGATTTGATAAACTAACGACTCGATCTAGACACATGCTACTAACTCTAAACCGGTATGCTTAAGAACTTATGATAAGCCAGCTCCTTTATACCAAAGAATGATTAAAACACTTTTAAGTTATAAGTATGTGTGTGTGTGTATATATATATATAAATTAGTTTTACCCGATTAAACTTGAAAATTATTAGAATAATTATGGAAAAATTTATAAAAGTGCAATGTTTAAGTTTGTACAAGCCGACTATCAACAAGCAATAAACCTGAAACCCGGATCAAACTATCTCAAGCCTACAACTTAAACCTACATCATTTCAACACTTAGGAAAATATCAATATATATCATCAAAAGCTTAAATATCTATTCATTAAACCGACGATTCATGACTGTTTTAAACTGCCATAGACTCAACTCAATCCTCATATTTCTCAATGATACTACTCAAAATAAGCACCTATACAAACTCTACACTCGGGAATTTCCTAAGGCCTATCCCTGTCAATTATTCAAATTAGGTATGCCGAGGAGAAATACATTTTCCTCGACCAAATCATTGGCCACACGATATAACACTTTAACATATTTCACTTTCCAAGATCGGCCCTCATGGTCGACAAGCTCAACTACACCGTGAGGAATGCCTCGTTCACCGTGTACAAACCAATCCATCTCTATCTAAGTTTACCTGAAAATAACTTTAGACGTGTATTATAAATCAACACCTGATCCCCACACTTAAACTCTTTAACGCTCCTCAACTTCTGATCATGCAACGCCCTAGTACGCTCTTTGTAGCTATACGATCTTACGTACGCTTCATCTCTCAGCTCTTATACTTCATGGATTTGGAGATACTGGTTCTTTGCGGCTTAGGTTAGATCAAGATTAACGGTTTTCAAAGCCTAATATGCTTTATGCTCTAACTCAACCAGCATATGACACGCTTTCTCATAAACCATCCTAAAGGGGGTGGTCTCAATAGGTGTTTTAAACGATGTGCAGAAAGCCCATAACGTGCCATCCAAGTTGTCAGACCAGTCCTTACAGCTATTGCTAACAGTTTTCTCCATATTTCATTTAACGCCTTGGTTTTCGTTCTTCACTTGCCCGCTCGTCTGTGGCTGATAGTGGATTGACAAATGATGGGTGACCCCATACTGTGTCAACTTCTTCTCCATTTGGGGCATTGCAAAAGTGCGTGCCTTATCACTGATTAAGGCTTTGGGAGTACCAAACTAACAGAATTACTTCTTCAAGAATCCCAATACAGCTCGGTCATCGTTACTGGGCAAGACTTGAGCCTCAAGCCAGTTGGAGACATAGTCGATAGCCACAAGAATGTATTAGTTCCCTGAGAAGACGAGAACAGACCCATGAAATCGATGTGGCAAACATCAAAAACCATAGAAACCTGGATAGAGTTTTGGGGCATCTCATTCAAGGATGAGATGTTACTAGTGCACTGATAGATGTCAAACTGTCTCATGAACTCGTGTGATCCTTTGAACACCAATGGCCAATAGAAGCCGAAATCTAAAACTTTCTTAGCAGTGGAAGATGGACCATGGTGGCCCCAGTCAAATCCTCATGAGTCATGACAAAGCTTCAAAATCTGATGACCCTCTTCTCTACTCACACATTTCCTCAAAACTCAGTCAGCGCTTACACGAAAAAGATATGATGTATCCCATATGTAGTAGCTATCATTTGCGAAGAACTTCCTTCTCTATTGATACGTGTCATGCATTTAATCACCACAGGTTCTGTCAAATAATTTGCAATGTTAGAGAACCATGGTAGACCCTCCTATTTAGCACTCACGTACAAAACTAGCTCTCTCTCGAATATTTCCTTCACCATCATACGACTCGGGGGGAATTTTGTCACTGATGGCGTCCTCTCTAGTCACCTCTCTCTTTGGATCCTCCAGACGTGATAAGTGATCCACAAGAACATTCTCAACTCTCTTTTTATCTTTGATTTCAATATCTAACTCGGAAAGCAGGAGAATCCATCGTATCAGACAAGGTTTGGCATCCTTATTAGCGAAAAGGTATCGCAATGCCGCATGATTAGTGTAAACGATAGTTTTGGACAGCACGAGATAAGGACGAAATTTGTTGAACGCGAAGACCACTGCTATAAGTTTCTTCTTGGTAGTCGTGCAATTCTCCTAAGCGTCATTGAGGGTCATACTCATGTGTAGGGTGGAAGTGCTTTTCCTTTCGCTGCCCTAAAACAGCCCGAACTGCAAAATCACTGGCATCATTGCTCAAAGGGTAAGTTTTAGTTGGATGCTACTAAGATTGGGGCGTTAATCGACTGCCCCTTGAGAAACTCAAATGCCTTCAGACAATCAACATCGAAGTTGAATGTGATGTCCTTCTCCATAAGGCGTGCTATGGGTCGGGTGATCATAGAAAAATCTTTGATCAACCTACGATAGAAACCCGCATACCCGATAAAACTACAAACGGATTTAACACTAGTCGGTGGAGGAAGTCTACTGATAGTGTCGATTTTTGCTCTATCCACCTTGATACTGTCTCACGAAATCTTGTGGCCGAGCTTAATGCCTCTAGTCACCATAAAGCGGAGCTTCTCTCAATTTAACATCAACTTTGTCTTTATGCATCGCTTCATCATCCTCTTGAGATTAGAAAGACAATGATCGAATGAGTCTCCGTTTACTAAAAAAATCATCCATGAAAACCTCCATGGAACTCTCGACATGTCTTGAAATATCTCCACTATGCAATGTTGGAAAGTAGCCGGAGCATTACATAATCCGAAAGGCATACATTTGCAACCGAAGGTACTATACGGTAGGGGCGTTCAATAAAATCCGAATCTGTATCTAAAATATCTGAAAGTCCGAATCCGAATTACCCGAAAATTCAGTAATCCGAAATTTCAGATATCCGAATCTAGGATATCCGAATTTTCGGATTTGGATAGTGATATTGAGAATTTTCGGATATTTCGGATATCCGATTATCCGAAAACTTTAAATTTTGTTTTTTAATTATATATTGTATATATATATATATGTCACACCCCGACTTAGGGCCTAGGTATAACACCCGTTAGTTGGTATCTGTTTTGTAAATATATCGGAGCTGCGGGTTTGTTTTAGCGGAAGTCTTTAAAATAATAATCTTTTATAAGAATGTTGAGTTCAAATACCGATTTCTTATTATAACTCCAGCTTGACAAAATATGAGCGGAAGTCTTTGAATAAAATATTATTATACTGAAAACTCGGGATTTGAATACATGTCTTTTGAAAATATGATTCTTTATAATATTATGAATAAAATATCTGAGCCACTAAATATCGTCTAATGACTATGTCTCCAATCTTCAAATCTGTCTTGATTGTCTGTTCTAATCTTTACTATTTCCCTGAAATATGGGGGAAAATACGTCAGCACACAGCCGGTGAATGACACTGACTCTGTTGTAAAATCTTTTCAATACTATTGTGAAAACAACAATAATACCTTTGTGACAACTCATTAGGCACCCAATACACAATATCATTTCTCTGAACAGTCCTGTAGACTTTCAGAGGCATGTTTGATGATATGCATGGCCTTTTATGATTAAGTACATGTATAAATGGATCCAGACACATGTACACTTTTAGCTAGAGTATGCCCGTTTGTTATTATTGTAACACAAGGTTTTAAGGATTCGCAGTTCCTATGCAAACAGTCTTACTCTAAAAGAGTTTGTAAAAGTTTAGGGCGTATTCACCTTTTATGATTATAATCAGTTTCTGATACTGATTCCTATTTATGATCAGTTTCAGTTACTGAACCATGTCTGTTAACAGTTTATGTTACTAATACTTGTTTCTGATTTCTGATTGATTGATTGTTATCACGGACCTATAGTACGAGAATAAACTTTGTATAAAAATCTAGATCAACGATCTAGCTTCAAACCCGTAGTTTGTTTTGTATAGCTTTAACCTTGACAAATCATTTGTTTGTGTAAAACATTTGGACCTTTAGTCCCTTTGTTTATTTATCAATTATATGCTATGTTTCTTTTTCAAGAAGAAACATCTGTACTGGGTTTCTTCTTCGATAAGAAAAATTACTAAAATCTTTTATATTTGAATATTGTATATCTTAATCATAAAGAAATATTGATGTATGGGTGAAATATAGTGTGTTAAATGAGACATGTCGTGTGTTTTGTGTGTTTGTATAACGGAAACACGAATACTTTGAGTGGTTTTATGATTACTGGTGAGCGGAGCTTAAAGGAGCTAAACTAGAGCATAAGAGATGGAGTGAAAATGAATATTTATTGCATGGAATGATCGAGAATTTGAAGAGGAAGACGTGGCCGAAAACAGGGCGTAAATCGGAGTTCGAATGAAGAAGTTATGGGCAAAAGACTATGGCGGGTGACAGTTCTATCGTAGCCTACGGTGGGGACTGCCACCGAAAGGCAGCGATTATCGACCGTAGGCTACGGTCCCTACCATAGCCTACGGTCGCCTGGACAATCAAAATCGATTTTTAGGATTTTGTTGACTACCTTAAGCCCGGTTCAACCCAATGACGCCCATCCTTCATACCCTAACATACTTGGACGATTTTGGAGCGTTTTTCCACAATCCTAACACCTCCCAATCACAATAATCATCCATGCCATCATCCATTGAAGAATTAAGAGAGCTAATGTAACGATTCAGGCAAATTCAGGTATACCCTAGCCGGAATATACCATTTATGTGTTATTTAATACTGAATATATAAATTATAATGTGTTTATACGAGTATATAAGATTCACAAGTATGAATTATACTCGAATGTACAGCTAGTCGTATTGGAATTACGATTAACCGATGAACGATTATGGAAACCCGATCGAATCGGGGATTACATTATAGGCGAAATATATGATGTTTAGTAAGGTTTACGAAGTATTAAGGCTACGGGATAAGTGAATTATAGCACAGAAAAAGGATTTCGATTTATTGGTACGTCGGTACAATAAAAAAAACCTTTAACATCAAACCAAGCAAGAGAAGATCGATCAAGCCGAAAAAGATGCACAATGACCGACAATATGATGTGTTGAGTCAATAAATGTCATGGTTTAAGTTTTTAAAGTTTTTAAATCGGTTTTATATAAAGTTTATTTTTAAGCCGAAAAACGACCGTTTTAGTCTCGTTTTAAGCCGAATTAAGTGTTTAACCGAAAAACGAACTGAACCAGATTATCCACAACATTATCCGGATTACACAATCCAAATGTGTGGCCAAGGTTTGAGATGTGGGCCCCACCCCACACCATACATGGACCGATCGGTCCATTTGGTGCACACACACATTTCATTTTCTTTTTTCTAAACTCCCAACTCCACATTTCTCTCCATCCTCCACACATTCAACCAAAAACCCTTGATTTTTAAGAAGATCCATAAGGTATAAACATGTTATTATGGTTTAATCTTGGTTTTTAATTCCAAAATCTTGAGAAAATGAGGTTTCAAGTGAAAAATGGGTGAAAACCCGAGATGGAACCGATTCTTGCATGATCAAGTGATGTATACAAGTTATACAAGGGATCTTGGTCCAAGAAATGAGTTAAAAGAGTCAAAAACGAATTTTTACGGTTAAAATCTTTGTTTTGATGTCTTAACCGAAACCATGAAAGAAATGACTTGATTGTGGGTATAACTTGCTTGGTGTGGTGTTATTGTGCTTGTAGGTGTTATATCTAGTTGCTAGCAAAGGCTAGAAAGTAAGATCTTTGCGATCTAAAGCTAGAAACACAAGGTAGTTCGGTTTTTCGTATGATTTGTGTGATTTGGACAGATTGTGGTAGACTTAGAGTTGGGTCATGAAATTTCACAGAGATGATCTACACATGAAAATATGAGATCTGTGAAATTTTGGTAATTTTTGGATAAAAGATGAATATTTGGTGAATTTAATGCTCGGTTTTGGCTAAAAATGGTGAAAAATAGCTAAACATCATGAAAAATTCTGGAAAAATTCAGATAAGCTTTTTATAACATATATAAGTCACACACAAAATGTCAGGTCCATTGGAGAAGTCTAAGTATGCTTTTCGGTAAAACGAGATCTAGGGTTTTCTAGCTCGGTTTTGGTGAAAATGGCATGAAAAATGAGTTTTTGGTTCTGTAACAATTACTGGGAACTATGTGGATGGCAGGAGTCATCCCAGAAAAATTTGGGATTTTTCTAAGGTCGTTTGGTATTTTCGACATATTTAGTGTTTAAATGACGTTTAAAAATAGATAAATAAATGCTAAATATAGAAATTAAATCTGGAAATATTTTTATAAAATTCCTTACTGTCAAAAACTGAATTGTGCAAAATTTCAAGATCCGAGACTAAACGGATAATTATTTGTGCTAAACAAAACATAAAAACAAACTTTTAAAGCTTAAAACGCGTAAACCGGCAAAGTTCGCCTAAGCGAGCTGACTGGTGTATAAAAACCCTAAAAATTGACTATTTTCATGAAACTAAGTTAATCAAGTAAAAATAAATCATCCGAAAGTAATTCGGATGATTTGGGTAATTTTACCCGATTTAGCAGTTTCCAGTATACTAAAGACGGAAACGAGCCCCGCGGCCAAACGGGGTGTCTAAACCGAGCTCTAATTTCACCACTTTAATTAAAATATCAGTAACAACTATTTTCGGGTTGTATGTGACCAAACTCGTTTTTTGAAAACATAAAGACGGTTAACCGTGCTAGGCACGCAAAACGAGAAAACAAACTAATGGTAATTTTGACTAAAGAACTCTAAGTGATATCACAATCTAAGTCCTGAGAAGTGTTTCGGGGTTAACATTGTCCCCGGATCGTGTACGGTACTGGGATAACAGTGTCCCCAGACGTACCGGTTAACACGAATTTAAGTTATATTAATAGAAATTGTGTAGTAACGACTTAGGGATCGTATTACAGATCCGGACCGGTAGCTGTGCACAGTATTACATCTTTGCTCACAAAAAGGTGAGTTTCACGAGCCCCTTTTTATTGAACTGTTTTAAATATTTTCCCGGGGCGGAAAGCATGTTTTTATCAAAGTGTTTAAGTACATGCCGATCGCATGGAAATGAATGTATTTATATAATGTTTATTGTACGGGAATCGTACGGTAATGTATTAAGACGGTAATTGTCTGAGTTGCTAATATTGTAAGACCCGAAACAGTGTTCTGGGTTAACAGTGTCCCCAGAGGTTATTAAAAGTATTTCTGGGTTAACAGTGTCCCCAGAGGTTATTAAATGTGTTTCTGGGTTAACAGTGTCCCCAGAGGTTATTAAATGTATTTCTGGGTTAACAGTGTCCCCAGGGGTTATTAAATGTATTTCTGGGTTAACAGTGTCCCCAGAGGTTATTTAATGTGTTTCTGGGTTAACAGAGGTTTCACTTGTATGCTCAGCATAATTACATCGTTAATTTATGATTATTAAAATGATTTGTCATGGTTTATTTAAATTAGTGAAACTCACCAACTATTCGTAGTTGACCCGTTTCCTTTACATGCTTTCTAGGTACACCCAAATTGGAATGAGTGATACGTGCTAGATGATGTGTGCTATTTTGTGGAAGCTTAAGAGTCTATATTTTGTATTAAACATGTTAACATACTATTGGTAAAACTTACGTGATAACGCCTAGTCGGTAACGAAACTCGGAACAATGTAATACGTTTAAATTATTGTAGTGGTGTTTTCTTTATAAGCAATGCTGTTGATATCAGATGTGTCTGTTGCATCCCGTTTACGTTTCCGCTGCGGTTACGGGGTGTTACAGCTAATGAAGATGACTATGCAAGGCTAATCCGCTCGTGACCACTCCGGGTGTAGGGTTAAGTTGTTTATTGGATTATTGGTATTCTAAACCTAACTTTTGGATTTTTTTTGGGTGCTTGAAAGTGTTTTTGGGTAATCAATGAGATTCGCAGTTTATCAGTTAACGATTTGGTCATCAACAATTAGGATTGAGTTATTAGTGTCATTGGCCTAGTTATCTTTAACCATAATACTGAGTTGGTTCATCAGTACCTAAGATTAACAATCAATTAAATTATTGTTTAGTCGTGCCAATCATTCGGATTAAGTTCTAAAGATCAACATAGTCAAACATTTAGTCTTTTGGTTTATTGATTCAAACTAAGATTATAATTCAACATGTTTAATTATTTATCCAATTTACTTCAAAACCCCAAACCTGGAGATTGGTTACCTTTTCATAATTGTTTACAAATCAAATTAATAGTCCTTTTGTTTAACAAATCCTATAAACCACTTGACATCGTTTGCCCGCTTAGTATAATTAGTCAGTAAGAATTGAAGTTGATTGACCTTTCCACAAGTGGCTACGAATCCCTTGCCAATCATTGTTCCGGTAAGAAATGGAAGAACTTTTTCAGTCATACATAGTAGCCTAACCGGATTATCCACGTTTCATGAAAAAGCCACAGAGGAGCCGTATTTGCATTTGAGTGATTTTAACTCGATCTTTGTGACAATCTCTAGTCAAGGGTTTACTGCAGATGAGGTAAAGATGGTAGTCTTCCAATTCAATTTGAAGGATGCAGCAAAACAGTGGTTTCTCTCACTGCCTTCATCCAGTATTTACACTTGGCGAGATTTGGCACAACAGTTCTTAGATGAGTATTACACGCCATAGATAACCTCAGAAGCGAAAACCGTATCAGGAATTATCAGCAACGCACATGAGAAACTTTTTACGTAGCTTTTCAGAGGTTTAAATTGTTGTTGAGGACTTGTGCTCACCATGGCATAGCTTTATGGGAATTGATAAAGGCATTCCACGATGGTTTATCAAATGATGATATGCGAGACCTCCAATCTACCACTAATGGTCTTTTCTAACGAATGATGAAAATGTGGATTGGAGGCATCTTGAAAGACATGCTATGAACTCTAAGAGACAGGCCTAATCAAACAGAATGATAAAGAGGGTGGTTGTGAAAGCAGTTGATAGTGGAGGATCAGAGGATCGGATGGCGAGATTGAAAAAGAAGTTAGATCAATTGATGGTTAGGTCATGATGTGGCAAGTTGTGGAGTTGTGGAAGAGATAGAAGATGAGGAAGAAGAAGAGTTGAATTTTGTTCAAGGGGAGAGAAGGTACAAAAATAATGGTAACATAAACTCCAATACCTATCACCCGGGCCTCAGAAATCAACCTAATTTCAGCTATGGAAATCCGAATACCCAGCAAAACCCAAATTTCCAAGGCAATACTCAGAGAACCGATTATTAGTCAAATTAGAGACAGTATGGGAACGGTTCAAGTAATGTGCAGAGTGGGTACAATCAGAGAGAGTTTGGTGGGTATAATAAAGGATATCAAAAGAGTAATCAACTAGGGCATGGAAATTCTTTGGGTAACAAGGAAGAGTCGATTAAGGATGTGATTGACTTTTTGAAGCAGATGAAGGTAGATCAGGGGGCTCAGAATAAATGTGTGAATCAAAGATTAGAGCTCCAAGAGAAAGCTAACGCTTCAACGGATAAATAGGTGAGCTAGCTTGCAGAAGAAATGGCTAGTTTGAAAAGAAATCTATCCAAACTACCAAGTGATACCTTGAAGAATCCGAGCCATCAAAGTAGCAGTTCGTCGAATGGGAAGAACACTCACATCAACCAGGTAAGTACCCTTAGGAACGGTAAAATTTATGACAACGGGGTAAATCCACCACCATTTGTTGAGGGTGTGGTGGAGAACTTGGGGGAAGATGGTAAACGTGATGATGATGTGGAATTTGAACCAAGAGACTAACCGAGAAAATCAATTAATAAAAATTTAAATGAATCGGTAAATAAAAAGGGAACACCAATTATCAAGGAGATGGGTTCAACGAGTAAAACCGTTCTATTTCCTCAGGCGTTGGTGAACCCCGAAACACCATCATCACTTAGGAAGAGGGGCCCAAAACAGGAGGAAATGTGGTAAATTTTCAAACAAGTAAAAATAAATTTACCCCTCATTGATGCTATAAAACAAGTCCCCGCATATGCTAAGTATTTGAAAGACTTGTTAGTAAAAAACGAACTCACGTTTTGCCTAAACAACTTGACTTAAATGCTAATGTGAGTTCGGTTTTGACGGGAATCCTCCCACCCAAACTTCAAGATCCGGGAACGCAAATAATACCCATTTAAGTGGGTGATATTAAGATGACAAGGGCGTTAGTGGATCTTGGAGCCGGGATGAGTATTCTCTCAGGAAGCTTATTCGACCAATACGATTTTGGTCCACTTAGAAAAGCCGACACCACTGTGGTGTTGGCTTACTTAACACCTAAGCTTCCTAGGGGAATTGCGACAGATGTAATTGTAATGATTGAGGATTTTTATTATCCGGTTGACTTCCTGGTTCTAGATTACGTAACAGTTGACCCGAAACGGCAACCGAACGTGATTCTCGGTCAGCCCTTTTTGGCAACTGCGAATGATTTAATAAATTGTAGCACTGGGATGGTGGATATGGCATTCGGCAATAAAAATCTCTGGCTTAATGTGTTCTCAAATGTATCAACCCCTCTGGTGAGTGATGAATGCTTTGCGGCTGAAGTCATTGACGGGTTGAATCCTCATGAAAATGAGGAAGATGCCACAGAGGAGTGTGTTACTTGTTGCAGGAAAACTGTTGAGCATGTTTTACAATTGCAAGAGGAAGAAAGGGCAGTTGAAGTGTACACTGCTAGTATTGGGAAATCACCATGGTCTCAGCAGGTGGAAAGATTGCCGGACACCATTGACTCCAAGTTGAAACCTTCACTTGAGAGTCCACCGGTAGTGGATTTGAAGGAACTCCCAAAACATCTCAAGTATGTATTTTTGGGAGAAGGAGAAACCTTGCCAGCTACAATCGCCTAGAATTTAACAGAAGATCAAGAAACGGCGTTAATGGAAGTTTTGAAATAGCATAAAGCAGTGATTGGATGGACGATAGCGAACTTGGGGGGTATTAGTCCGTCTATTGTAAAGCACAAGATTATCACAGACCCCGAGGTAAAGCCCGCACACGATGCACAAAGACGGTTGAATCTGAATATGCGGGAAGTTGTGAAGAAAGAGATGTTGAAGTGGTTGGACACGAATCATTTTTCTGATCTCGGACAGCACTTGGGTGAGCCCGACACAAACGGTTCCGAAGAAGGCGGGTATCCAAATAACCCGTGATGAGAGAGGTGAGGAAATCGCCACCAGACCGGTAACCAGGTAGCGGATTTGTATTGATTATTAGAAGTTGAACACGGCGACATCGAAAGATCATTTCCCTTTACCATTCATTGCCCAGATCTTCGAAAAACTGTTAGGTCAGATGTTTTACTTTTTTCTAGACGGTTATTCAGCGTACAATCAAATTGCCATTCACCTCGATTATCAACATAAGACCACTTTTACGTGTCCATACGACAAATTCGCATTTAGGCGAATGCCTTTTTGCTTGTGTAATGCCCCGGCCACCTTGCAAAGGTGCATAATGAGTATCTTATCATATATGGTCGGGGATTCACTAGAAATTTTTATGGACGACTTTTCAATTTTCGGCTCATCTTTTGAACTATGCTTAAATGAACTAACGTAAGTTTTGAAAAGACGTGTGGAAACAAATCAAGTCTTAAGTTGGGAAAAGAGCCATTTTATGGTTCAAGAGGGAACAATTTTGGGTCATGTCATCTCAAGTAGGGGGATTGAGGTTGACCGGGTGAAAGTCAAAGTCATATCTAATTTACCACCCCCTAAAAATGTAAAGGGAATCCGGTCATGTTTGGGACATGCCAGATTTTGCAGACGGTTTATTAAGAATTTCAGTGTCATAACTAAGCTGTTATGTAATTTGTTACTAGAAGATGTACCATTTGTTTTTTATGAAGATTGTTTAAATGTTTTTAAGGTGCTTGAAAACAAATTGGTCGAAGCTCCGATCCTGATGTCACCTGATTGGTCACTTCCCTTTGAAATTATGTGTGGCGCGAGTGACTACTCGGTCGGGGCTGTTTTGGGTCAACGGGTTGACAAGAAGCCCGTTGCCATATACTACGCGAGAAAAACTCTTTCCGATGCTCAAATTAATTATACCATCACGGAAAAGGAGTTGCTCGCGATAGTGTATGCGTTAGACAAATTCAGATCTTATCTTTGGGCAAGCAAAGTTGTGTTTTCAGATCATAGTGCAGTAAGGTACTTAATGGAGAAGAAAGATGCAAAGCCGCGCTTGATAAGGTGGATTTTTCTACTCCAAGAATTTGATGTGGAGATTTGTGACAAGAAGGGGAGTGAGAATGTTGTTGCGGATCATCTCTCCAGATTGGTAGAAAGAGAAGATGAGGAAGATACTCGGGCGATAAATGAGTCACTTCCGGATGAAAAACTGTTCTCCATGTTAACCTTGTCGTGGTATGCTGACATTCTTAATTTTCTTGTTGCAGGTACCATTCCAGAGTTTTGGCTAAAAAAAAGAAGCACCAATTCTTGGCTAAGGTAAAACAATATGTATGGGAGGATCCAGATTTGTTTAAGGTCGGAGCGGATCAAGTGTTTCGAAGATGTATTCCAGATGAGGAGATCCGAAGTATGTTGTCACACGTGCATTCATTTGCATGTGGTGGACATTTCAGTGGGCAGAAACTGGTCATAAGATTTTAGCATGTGGTTTTACCGGCTCACTATTTTCAAAGATTCGGTGGAATATGCTAAAAACTGTTTGAGATATCAACAGTTGGGTAGCATTTCTAAGAGAAACGGGATGCCCATACAACCATTCCTCGTAGTCGACATCTTTGATGTTTGGGGGACTGATTTTATGGGACTGTTTCCAAATTCCTTCGGGAATTACTATAATTTGGTGGCGGTTGACTATGTTTCAAAATGGGTCGAAGCTATCGCCACCAAAAATGAATGACCATGCTGTTGTTGTAAGTTTGTCCAAACAAACATATTTTCTAGATTTGGTGTCCCCGCATTATAATAAGTGATGGGGGATCACATTTTAAAAACTTCAATTTTGGCAAACTACTTAAACGGTATGGCGTAAACCACCTAATAGCCACACCATACCATCCTCAAACGAGTGGGCAGGTGGAGGTGTCTAATAGGCAGATTAAAGAAATTTTACAAAAAACAGTGAGGTCCGATCGAAAAGATTGGTCAACAAAGTTAAATGATGCTTTATGGGCCTACCGGACCACTTTCAAAACGCCTATCGGCACCACCCCCTATCGGTTGGTTTATGGAAAAGGTTGCCACTTGCCCGTAAAACTTGCTCATCGGGCATTATGGGCTGTGAAAAATGTTAATTTGGATTATGAGTGTGTAGGTAAGGAGCAGAAGTTGAATATCTGCGAGTTAGAGGAGCTAGAGATGAAGCATATGCATGTCCTTCAGCATATAAAGATAGGATGAGCGAGTTCATGATGATAAGATAAAGAGGAAGGAGATTGAAGAAGGACAACGAGTTTGGTTATACAATTCAAGAGCAAAGCTGTTTCTAGGTAAGTTGAAGAGCAAATGGTTGGGGCCGTACTAGGTTAAGCGTGCCAGAGAGTTCGGTGATGTTGAAATTGAAGATTTCGACGATCACTTAAGACATGTGGTGAATAACCATCGATTGAAACCATATTTGGAAGATGCAAATTTAAATAAAAGCATCCATGAGACGGTGGTCAGCTTTATAACGAGTGCACCGACATATTCAGCCGAATGCTAAGGGCCAGGTAATGTCGGGCTATAGACAATAAATGCCGCACTTTCTGGGAGGCAACCTGGTTTCGGTTTATACCTTTCTTTTTATAAAAAAAAATTTGTGACCTGTAGCCACCGTAGGCTACGGTGGCCGGACCGTAGCTTACGGTGGCTCCGTAGGCTATGGCAACACACTCTGCCTTACAGTGGTTGTGACTGTAAGCTACGGTCACTTGACCGTAGCCTACGGTGGATTCACGTGGTTTAATTTTCGCCAGAAAAAAACCAAAAATTAATTTTAAATCAACCTCAACCATAAAGTTAACCTAACATCTCCTTCCATCTTCTTCTTCTTTCACCCTAACCATCCTCTCTACAACCCTAACTCTCTCAATCCTCCACCAAATCCTTTGATTTCGGGGTCTAATCTCACTAATTTTTCGAGAGGAATTCAATTGTGGTGTCGGTTTCCATCAATTCGTCTTCGTTTTTCCCCGAATTCGTGGTGGAGGGTGACGACCCTAGAAACCAAAGTTGGGGTTTTTCTTGTTTTATTGTTTGTTCTAGTAATTGAAGTGTGTGGAGAATTGTTGCAACATTCAAGGTAAGTTGATTATTGTTTGTCTTGATGATTAGTTGAGGTATGTTGTTACTAGTTCCATAGTGAATATGTTGAGTTTGGAATATGGTTTTGGGGTTGGTTTATGATTATGTTCTCCATGTTAAGGGTTGTTGGTTGTTGTTGGGGGGGGGGGGGGGGGGCTAGAACATTGGTACCCTTGTTTAATATAGTTGTTATGATGGTTTGGTAATATTGAGAGTTTGAAATTTGACAAGCGAAACCCGGATTTTGTATAAAAAAGTGGATGCTTACATATTTGATAATCTTTAAGAGTAAATTGGTTAATGGGGTTTAATGCATGGGTATGACTAGCCATGAGTGCATAACCAACGACAAGTGTGGGGAAATTTTGGGTTGGTATTAGTCATGGTGAGAACCCGATTAATGTTTTTTGTTTGTTATGTTTTTTTAGGATGGGAAGGGCAAGTGATACTCATAAGAATCCACCAAGGAATAAAGGCAAGGCAAGTTTGTGGAGCATACGTCTATCGCTTTCGTCTTTGTTAAATGAAGGTGAGTGTAGCTTTAAAGGAGCTAAAATTTAGTGTATTTTAGATGGAGTAGAATTGAAGATATTATTATATGGAGTGATAGAGAATTTGAATACGAGCAAGTGGACGAAAATGGCACGTAAAACGGAGCTATAACGAAGAAGTTATGAGCAAAACGGTTTTCTGTTTTTCCGGCGCATAACTTATGCGCCCGGAAACATATGCGCTGAAACATATGCGCCCAGATACATACTTATGCGCCAGAAATGCTCTAACCTCCCTATAAATAGTAATCTTGACATATGTATTCATAACTTTTTGGTTTAGAACGTATATGTGATATTTGTCATATCTTGTTTTACACCTTGATATATATGAGATATAGAGAGAAGTTAATGAGAAACCTTGTTTTTTTCGATCACGTTTAGGGATTCCGCACCGTCACGTTGATTATAGATATCGATCTACATCTTGTTCACGACACGAATACGTTCCTACAAGCGGTATTAGAGCTTTGGTGCTCGATATCGAAAGAATAAAACAAGACACACTCATTTCATGTCAAAAATTCGATCTATTTCTCAACTCGTTAAAAAGTTCGTTTTAGATTCATTAAAGTCAAATCATATCCAAAAGCTCAGAGCTTTCGGTGCTCGATTCTACGTCTAATCGCTGAAATTCGTGTTAAACTGATCAATCTAACTTGTTCGATTTTGACTCCGAAGTGTTCGTGTTCATCAGTTTGAATTTTGGTTGATTCAGATCCAAATCGGTTGATGTTCAACGTATATGATTATTTAGGATTCTTATACGAGTGATTTCGTCTTCAAATTTGTGATCGATTTGATGTTTCCGGTGATTTCGCGTTTTCCCGGCTACATAACCGTTTTTCCGGTGGTTGTAACTAACTTTTCCTATTTGCATTCAGATTTGAGCTAGTTTTGTTCATGTTTCCTATTCTGTTTCAGATTCATTCATTTTGATTTGGTGTTCGTTTCAATTCATCACCCTACATTTGGTGTTTGGGTTTTAAACTTATTTTCGTATTCAAGTTCGGACCCGGATCATTCATTCGCTAAAAGTGTATTTGTTGGTCATATGTTTGTATCCAAGGGGCATTTTGGGCATTTTAAGAGAAATAAGATTTTAAAGCAAGTACAAGTCGTTTCGGGTTATTGTTCGGATTAAACGCAAGGGACATTTTGGACATTTCAAGAAATCAAAATTTTAAGCGAGTTAAGATCAAATGTTCGGTTCAGATTTATTATGTCAGTTCGTTGCTGATTTCGCTGCTGAATTCTGCTGAAATACGAGCCAAACACGATGTTTTTGAGTTAAAATTGTTGAAACTGCTGCAGCGTGCTGTTTTGTTGCTGATAAAAGAACTGATCGTGCTGTTTTTGAGTTAAAAAGTGCTGAAACGAGTTGTTTGTTGCTGATTTTGCTGCAAAACGGGCCAAAAACGCGCTGAAATTGCTGATTCGTTGATGAAAACACGTTGATTTGTTGTTAAATGAGCTGAAATGTGCTGAAAACGTGCTTAAACGAGCGGTTTAACGTGCTGAACCGCTGATAAATGAGCTGAAAAACGTGTTGTTTGCTGTTTAAACGCGCTGAAACGTGCTGATTTTTGTTAAAACGTGCTGAAACGAACCAAAACGAGCTGAAACGTGCAGATTTTGGTCCTGAAATTGCTGAAACGTGCTGAAACAAACCAAAACAAGCTGAAACGGGCCGAAAATGAGCTGAAACGAACCTGAACTTGCTGAAACTTGCTGTCTGCTATTTTAACGAACCGAAAACATGCTGAAACGGGCCAAAAACTCGCTGAAACTGCTGATTCATTGCCGAAACGCACTATTTTAAGTGCTGAAACAAGCTAAAAACGCTATTTTTAAGCTGAAACGAGCCAGGAAAGTTGCTAAAATTTGCTGTTTTGCTGATAAACGAGCCTAAGCGAGCCAAAAATTTGCTAAACTTTGTTGAATTTAGATTTGAAAATTTTTAAAATGGAATTTTCGAGTTTGTTTAACGTTGAAGCTACACCGAGAAGAAACAGAATGAAAGTTTTAAAGAAAGAATTTGATGATTTTGAGATGATGACCGGAGAATCGTTTGATCGTTTAGTAAAAAATATTGCAAGCTTGTGAACGAAATGAAACATATTGGAATTGAGATACGTGAGTTCGAATACATTGACAGGTTGTCTGATATACTTGTTGAAACTTCACCTGAAGATTTGGGTATCATCATTTTGTCAATACAGTTCAGAAACAGTCTCAACCTCTCCCGATTCATCGAGAAGCTAACAATGCATGAGGTAATTGAAGATTTTGAGAAGGTTGATGATGAGATCGAAGTTCAAAATGACTAGTTTGAAAAGTTTGAAATGATTGATCAACTTGCTGAAAAGATTGTCAAATTTGAAGAATCATCACTACCAGAATTTGAGAACACTCCAAAGTTCGATAATGATAATGATTCAGAATTTGATGAAGAATTGGTTTTGGAATCATGGTGTCAATCTACTTGTGATCCTCTAAAGTTGGAATTAAGGGAAATTAAGGTTGAGGATGAAGTTGAAGAAGCTAATCTATTATCAATCAAGATAAAACAGAAAGTTCAGACATCCCGACTGTAAAAGTCGAAGACAGTTAAGTTATTCGAGGTACACTCTGAACCTTCTGCTCATTATCATGTTAAAATCAAATTAGAGTCTAATCATGAGTCGTTAAACATTCATAACATAAAGTCATGTGAAAAATGTGAGTTACTTCATAAAGAATGCTTAGCAAAAATGTGGAGAATAAATTGTTAAAAACTCACAATGACTCTTTACTAAATGATTTAAAATGTATTAAGGAAGCTTATGCTAAGCGTCAAACATGTGAAAAGGCACTGGGGGAAAAGATTGATCAAAATGAGAAAAAAATTTTGATGTTTAAACAAACTGTAAATGATATTGCCATAAACAAACATATTGATGAAAATACTGCAATTAAACAAGAACTACTAACTGTTAATGAAAAAGTCGATTTGAAGATTAACAGCTACAAAGCAGTATCTTTCGTCCTGGGCAATATTCTCCCCAAATCGACAGGTAAAAATGAAGTATCTGGGGAAGTTGTTTATGGCTATAATGTTCATGGTTTCGGGTATAAGCAAGTTCAAACCCCAATTTCCCCGGAGCCAATAAAATTTAAAACAATGGTGCGTGATCGTGTTCAAGAACCTCCGGTTAGTAAGTTTGTTGACCGGAGAAGATGTTTTAATTGTAACGAAGTAGGGCATGTGTTCATTGTGTGTCCTAATCATTATAAGCACGGTCATGTTAACCACCAAAAATTTGTTAATAAGATTGAATTCGTACATGGTACGACTTCTGATAGTGAGAAAGAAATCCAAGCTAGAAATCACTCCAATAAGGATTTCTTTGTTCGAAAAGTCAAATGTAAACAAATTGAGGAACCTCCTTGCTATTAGAAGAGTCCTAAGTTTGCTTACGGTCTAAATCAGATGTTGTTAGATCTAAAATCAACCAGGATAGTCTTAAAACAGAAAAACAAAAATTTCAAAATTCAAAATCTAAAAATACGAGCTCAAGTGTCAAATAAAATTGAATTTCAAATATCAAACCTAAATTTGTTGATGTTGTTGATTTGAAAGATTGTAATGTTAAACGGTTTGAGAATTTGAAATTTTATGTGAAAAGATCCAAATCAACGTTATATCATTGGATTGTTAAGAAAAAAAGACTCAAATGTCAAATCTAAACTAGATTTTGTTGATAAAGAGTTTTGTTCGGAAAGTTCGGATAACAATGTAATATCAGAAATTCCGAAAGTTCAGAAAATTCAACGGTTTTAAATGTCAATTCTGAAAGTTCAGACAGCAAGTGTTCTAAAGACTTCGAAACTGTTGAGAATTTTGAAAATGACATGAGGTCCAAGATAAAGCGGGCTTGGATTTCTCTGTTTTCTTAAATTGTGTGTGAAGGGGCTCCCATAAGTCATAATGTCTATCATTGGAGCATGATTGTGCTAAACATTGCCAAATCAATGGAGCGCGGTGATATAACGTTTAATATACATTATCCCGTGTACATTTTATTTAATATTTTATTAGTTTTGTTCGTTTTCTTACAAGATTTGTATACTACTAACATCTTTTTATATTTTAGGTTCCGGGTTTTAGTTGTGGTGAAAAAAGGACGAAAAATGAGCGAAAAAGGGCTGAACCGGTAACCGAACCATCAGGAAATGAATCGGACCAGACCAGGAAGAGAACCGGACTGGCTAGGCTGCCCCCCCCCCCCCCTAACATTGCCGGAGCACCGCGCGGTGGGGAGGCCAAGGCCCACCACGCGGCGCTATGAGACATATTCCAGAAGTTTCCAAACCGACTTTAGGGTTTTAAGCCTCCTATTTCCTATATAAAGACCCCTAATCTCATCCTTAAACATATCCTGAAAGCTACATCCGATTTTGGGGAGTTCCAAGGCCTAGGAGTGCATCTTTTGTCGACCTTGGAGTGGAAGAATCATCCGGTGGTGCACGTATTAGATGAAGATGGAGAACACGAGTTTTATCTTCTGTTTTCTATTGTTTCTTTTATTTCCCCCATGAATTCTTCATTGCTTGTTTTGTTTAAATTTAAGATGTTAGGTTAAATTGCATGAACTACTTAGGCTTATGATGAAACTACTTTGATGTTTTGATTTGACGTGGGATAATTTATCGTTATGGTTTTTATGGTTTAGTAAAAGATTTATTTATATTAAATTTATGCATATGGATGCTTAGGATTGTTTGATGAGTTTTATTCCATAGTTTCCTAGATTATTGTTTGTCATTATGATAGGTTTCTATTTGGTCAATTACTTTGTGTTTTTGATTATTTTACGATTGATTTCATGATAAGATCATAGGAATAATATTGTCAAATAAACCTAAGTGTGCTGCTAACCTAAAATCTGTAAAGTGCTAGGTTATTGATAAGTCTTTATTATTTAATCTTGCTAGATTTAGTTCTACGTAGGGAGTCTGTCTAGGGTTGATGATTTATTATTGTTTAGAAAATCAATTAAATAAAGTAACTTGCCTTTGATTTCCACGCTGGAAGGTAGGATTTTGTATAAAGGAACTAAATCATAATTAATTAGGTGACCGTAAGGGAACTTGATTTTTAATACTGGTGTGCGTTAAAAATTGTTAGAAATCCATAGGTGTCTCTTGAGAAGGGTCAGGGGTCCTGTTCGGGTTTTCTTTTAAATGTCGATTTTACGATCCCAGTCAAGGTTGTAAAATTTGTTAGGCGGTCCTAGGCGGTCGAATGGGGAGTCGCGAGTACTCGGGAATAGTCGGGGATTACTCGGAAAATACCTACGGAGTACTCGGCCGAGACGGGGAGTACTCGATCTAGGCGGGGAGTAATAGGGGAGTACTCGGCCGCCTACTTGGGAGTTTTACAACATTGATCGCAGTCCATAACTAAATATTTTCCCGGGTTAATTCATTACTGAAATTTAGGGGATTCTAGCCTAGGTAGTTTTCTTATCATCATCTTATTTCAATTAACAAACTTTTGCTTTCGTTTAAATTACTTGTTTTCTTAATTAGTTTTTTCATTATAGTATAAATTAGTATTTTAAATAAAACCCCCCAAACAAATATAATTTAATAAGTCATGTTTTGTAGTTGAGTCTAAATAGCTAATATACGTAATTTAAAGAGTCTCATGGGTTCGATATCCGGACTTACTTAGCTTTACTAGAGTCGATCAGTCCACTTGCCGGTTAGTAGTTTAGTCGAGTTTTAGAGAATCTAGAGTATTGTAAGGCCCCGAGCCCGGGAACCCTACTTAGCGTTGGATTTACTCATAAACTCAGTTTGTTACAGCGGAAGTCTATACAAATCGCAGCGGAAATTTAAACCTTTTATATAACAACCTTATTCTCTAACTATTCTTCAATATGGATAGCCCCGTACGTGCCTCAAGCTTGCCACATCATCACAATAATACCTGCATGCATACTAAAAGTCAGCTACACGCTGAGTGAGTTATAACGTTTATTTCTTTTAATTAAATTTGGAATTATAATTAAATCGCATTCTTTATTCACTCGCAAGGCAACACTCGTCTATAACTAGTCTTGTACGTACTTGCTCGTAAACGAGCCTTCTACTCTTACTCATAATCGAACCATATCAAGTTAGAGGGATTTGCCATCCTAACTTGCTGCGCATGCATGAGGCCCGAAGGCTCTACGCACGAACATGCAACCATTCATTCACAACGATATACATATTATTATTCTACGCATGTATGTGATAGGACTTGTCTCATACCTTCTTTATGTTCTATCAACTGACTTTTACATGTACAAATAGTATCCATAGCTGGACCATACATTCACATGACGTATATCTATGCATTAAAAATTATCATGTCATGCAATCGTACTACATATACACACATAATTAATAGCTAGTATCCATAATCGGACAACCTATTCATTGTATCCGTAACTGGATCACCTATTCATTGTATCCTGTAACACCTACCAAAATTTTGAGATATATATATATATATAATTAATTAACTTTGAAAAGTTGAAGAACTAAAGTGTAATACTTGACATAAGTGAAGGTAATTACACAGCGTGTCTGCTTTCGAATACAAATAAAAATATTTATATACGAAACATTATTAAAACGTATTAAAAAAAATGATCATTTGAATTATGAGGTCTCTACATGAAAATTTAAAATAATTAAACATCGTTTATGAATAGAAAAAAAAATATACAAACATCATTTATCATAGAGGTGTATATATATATATATATGTATAAAGTACTATATTAATAAAATGGATGCATGCGTTTGCCATTCAAATCTACTTGACAGAAATTATGTTATAACAATATTAGTAATATGGATTTAAAGTATTTAATAATGGACTTGAGAATAAACAGCTTAAGTTGAGCTCTAATTGAATTGTCACGCTTTTGACTAAGTGTCGCCCTAACTATAACGTGTCAGTTTTGTAGTAATAAGCTATAATAATAATAATATATGACATAGGAAGTTAGTACAAATATACGCACATGAGTATATAAGCGATAACAATATGTATTTCGGTTTATGTGTGAAATGTTATTACGCAAACGTTTAGAGCCAACGAAATAATCAGATATTTCATCAAGCGTTTAACAATTTCAAATACTAATAATTCAACTAGATAAAATATTAATATGATTAAACTATAAAATGTATATAATATTACGTTAAAGTAATAACACTACACTTTCTATATATTGTAAAATAATAAATACATATACATAAAGAAGTGCATGAGTGTGGAATTATTGCATGCAGATGGATTGCCACGTTTTAGTTGTTGACACTAATCTAACATATATATATCCCACCTATCACTTGAAAGTATATATATTTTTAAGTATTACTTATCTTATAATTTGTGACCAACATCAAGTTACGATATATATACATCTTTGCACTTATGAAACACAAAAGATTCTTTTGTTAGATAAGAAATTAAGAGGGTAACGAAGAGAGAAAACAAGAAAATATGTACGGGTATATTCGCAAATATGTTCTCGGTGAGACGACATCAGGCGGACCGCCGCCATGCCATACTCCCGTCGTTCCACCAAAGGTGTAAGAATACGGGCACGGGCTTGGGTGAAGCGCAATGTGGCGCTTTGATGGCGCATTTTGCACTTCGCACGCTCGCATCGTCGCGAGCCGCCTGAGAGCCGTCTTTGTATTTTTTATAATGAGACGAGGTCAAGATATGGCAAGTTACCAAAAGATCAGGGACTGAAAATGAACAGATTTGAAGTTTTGCATCTTTGTGATACGCGAAGAATCCAAGTTGCATCTTCACGATACGCGAAGATGCACGTCACGGGACACGCGTCACCACGCGGTGACACGTGGCAGGCCTAGGCGACACGTGGCAAGCCTATGCGGCGACTCAGCGAAGCTAGTGCATCTTCGCGATACGCGAAGCAGCTTCACGATACGTGAAGATGAAGAAAATTTTCTATAAATAGATCGGCCATAGGGTGTTTCTCATCCATCCCACACACTCCAAAAACACATACACAACCTCGATAAGCGTGCCATAACCCCGATACGTCGATATTTCGATGTTTCGGCCTCGAAGAAGCAGCTTCACGATACGTGAAGATGCAGAAAATTTTCTATAAATAGATCGGCCATGGGGTGTTTCTCATCCATCCCACACACTCCAAAACACATACACCACCTTGATAAGCATGCCATAACCCCGATACGTCGATATTCCGATGTTTTGGCCTCGAAGTGCGTGCTAGAATTCTACATCGTTACTCTCTTGACTTTCCTCCAAGTAGAAGTGCGATCCAAGTAGAACATAGGCATTTCATAAGCCATACAAGATAGGGATTCTGCCCGATTATTATATTATAAATGGCTTAGACCCTAGTCAGGGATATAGCCCATACCTTGATTATATAATAAAGTAAGAAAATAGATTTTTATAAGTCAAAATTATAGATGAAATACTATTTCTCTATTATAAATATTTTATAATATTTCTTATAAAAGAAATTTGAAATCTACGTTTCTTCGTGGAAATGAAGAAACGTGGCTTATCAATGATTAACAAAAGAAAAGGACTAGATCTCCTTATATTTATAAAGAGATAAAATGACAATGTAAAGGTTATACAATCGGACTAAAGGTCTGAAGCTAGATCGTTGATCTAGTGCTTATAAAATGTTATTCTCGTACTATAGGTCCGAGGGTAACGAGACAAATTGGTGAGAACACCAACCAAGAAGAAAGGTGAATACGTCTAAATTTTTATAAAACAAAGTCTTGAATGTTTGCATGGGATTATATCCCTAAAACTTTATAAACAAAAGTAATGCTGGCCCTCAGGCTATTGTATACGTTTGTCTGGATCCTTACATATGTGGATAAACAGTGGGTACACTGCACCACACTTGCTAATGCCTCCGCCACGTTGGGCCGGACCTAAGTAATGTCCGAGAGGGGATTATCTCGTGTATATTGATAGTTGCTAAGACCTCGATGCTGCGATATCGCTGAGAGGTTTCAAGTATAACTGGAGGTTTATAATAGTATATTTAACTTGGTTGTTTCCTAAGCCACGATGGGCCGGGTCATAAGATACCCGAGGGGATAACCAAGTAACTTAAAATATTTTGTGTCAGCGTGTTCACCAGCATATAGCTGACGTATTTTTCCCAACATTTCAGAAAAACAAGTATTATACAGGTAGCAAGGATTTGAGTAGCTCGTAGAGATAGAAGCTCGCTATTGAAGATGGCTCAATTTTTAAAATAATATGAACAGGTTTTCCAAAAGTCTATAAATCAAATACTTGGATATTCATTTTCCAAAAAGCTTTCGAAATAAATTAATATTTTATTTGTAAGCACTCGGATATTTAATATCCGAGAAGTTTTCAAAATAATAATAATAATAATAAATTATTTTAAATAAAGTCTTCCGCTAAATCAACCCGTAACTCTGATATATTTATAAAACAGGTACCAAGTTATGAGTCACACGCCCAGCCCTAAGTCGGAGTGTGACATATCTATAACTGGACCACCTATTCATTGTATCCATAACCGGACCACCTATTCGTTGTATCCCTAACTGGACCAGCCATTCATTCTATCCATAACTGGACCACCTATTCGTTTCATTGTATCCATAACTGGACCACCTCACTATAGTATCCATAATTGGACTAGGTTATACATATTATTCTAATCAATCAATTCGTTGTATCTATAATTAGACCACATTGCTATCACAACATGGGCCCGAAAACAGTATAGGCTTTTAGTCCTTTATTGTGTTCGTGCGTGTGCTTTTCCGTCCATACACTCTACACAAGTATTAGTAGGGCTTGCTCCTTAACTCTTTCTATTCTATAAACTACCATTTAAACATTTAAATACATATTAATGAATTAATACGTAACCACGTCTTTATAAGATATATATAATTAATTACAATTACATATATCTATTCTTTCACATACGAGTATGCATACAGCCCCAAAAACGTTTAAAGGAAAAAAGGGGCTAGAACTCACCTGTAGTCGATTTCTTTTCGAATTAGTAAGGATGTCTTTCTTCAACTGAGCTCGACTAACTGTTAATAACGTACACATATTAATCCTCTATAAGTTAACGGGGTTAACTCTTTAGTTAACTGAACCGACATGCATCCTTCTTATATTGCTCGTATTAATTTAATATTCTTAATCCTCCTTTATTATCTTCGTTCTTATATATTTTATTCTCATTTCATTATTAGTTCATATTCTTCACGTGTTCATAAGTTAACGTCTTTAAACGGGTTTGGGGTCGCTGGATGAGTCGGGTCTCGGGTTTGGGTCCCATTTAGTTTCTTATCCTATTATTATTATTAGTTCATTATTATTGTTATTATTAGTCGTTTATTATTATTATTATTATTATTATTATTATTAAGGTAGCATTCCCAACCAACCACTTCCTTACCTAACCCGTGACCAACCCCCTACCCCCTTACCTTCACCTTTTCTTCCTTCCTTCTTTCTTTTCTTTCCTCGCCGACTCCTCCCCTTAAATTACGGCCACCACCGCCGGCCACTCATACAACCCCACCGCCACCTGCTCCGTCTCCCCTCACAACACCCACCATAGCTCGTCTCCTTCTCTTCCTGGTTTCCAGTAACGAGTCGAGTAACAGGGATTCACACAGCCACGATTCGCTTCGCTCGGGTCTTCGCATAGAGTTTTCGCACGCCATGCGAAATATCCATTTCGCATAGGGATTCGCATGACATGCGAAACATCCATTTCGCATGCCATGCGAAATACCCACTTCGCATGCCGTGCGAAATACCCATTTCGCATGCCGGATTTCGCTTGGGATTTTCGCGTAGTCTTTTTCACATGCTGGAGTTCGTGTCTGGTTAGATCCGGTTCGGATCTGTTTCTGTTTGGGTGTTCATCGGTGGTCGCAACGGGGCAGGTTCGGATTCGGTTTTACACGAGGCTTATTCTCTCTTATTTTTTTCGCTTACTGTTCAGATCCGAGCTGACCTCGGGTTCTAAACTTTGGTCGGACTGATGTAACCCGGGTCTCGTTGAAGGCCCGTTTTTGTAACAGTTTATTATTTGTATTATTATTGTTATGTATTTGATTAACTGAAGCTCACCTTTATCGGTTTGGCTTGGTTAGTTTATGTTGGTTTGCTTCGGCTCGAGCAGTCATTTGCTACTAGATCTGAGATGAGATGAGATACGAAATAAAAGAAACGAATAATAATTATATACTTACCTTAAATATCGGATCTTGAATAAATGCAATTGTTGGTACAGGAGATTTATGGTGTGTGTGTGTATGTGTGCCAATGATTGGGAGGTGATGATGAAATGATAAGAATAAGGATGGATTTAGGGTTTTAGGGTTTAAATAGGCCAAGCCCAAAGGCTTTTAGGCCCATAATCACTTTTAAGTCCATTAACTCCTCTTAATCTTATCCTCACTCTATATATTATTTAATTCATTTAATTGACGTATCTCGACACGACAACTAAAATAAATCCGGAATATTTATTTGTTTATTTAACAAAACTAGGACGTTACAAGTATTACTTAGTGTTTATTTTTAGTTAATTTAGTTAATAAATATTAAACTACTTCAAGCACATCAGGCGGGGCAAGAACAGGAAATCTAGAAAGATGGAGCTCATTACAGTTTGCTTTTTATGTCCATTTTGGATTGCCTAACTATCTATTCTTGTTAATGAGGCTGCCATTGTAATTAACTAAAATTGATCTAAAAATATTTGTAGACCACTTCAAACAGTCAAGTTTATTTTTGATAATGTTTTTGATTTTAGGGGGAGTAAAAATTTTGAGAAAATTCAAAAACATTTAAGAGAGTTAAAAAAAATCAAAAATGAGTTTTTGAAGCAAAATGGGAAGATGATAATACATTGATCATCTGGTCCCAAGTCTGGTAAAAAGTAATCAAAAAGTCTGAGTGCTTAATTCCATCAGTGCATTGGTAGGCCTTTAAAAAAGCAAGTATGAAAAAGTATATGATACAAACATAAATACTGCCGAATCTAGTGGGGGGAACATCTTGAAGCTTGATTAATATCTGTTTTAAGCAAAGAAAAGTTTAAAGATTGTTGTGTGTGCATGGTTTCATTTTGTAAAGAAATTCAACTTATTTTTCTATTTTATTTTGCAAAGAAATTCAACTTATTTTTTTCTTTATTTTTGCTTAAGTCTTGGATCCTCTATGCATGTAGTAATACTGATCCAAGGATAAAGAACTAAGTATTCTGCTTTATTTTCTTGATGTTTCGTATAACGCTTTGGACTTTCTCAACATGATAACATGGTATTATCCGACCTGATTGTTAAAGCCTTATACAATTTGAACTTATTTTTATCTTTTATTTTGTTAAAATGGAACCTTATCTGCGTATAGTAATACCGACCTTGAGGGAAGAGTTTAACGTTTTGCTTGAGTAACAGCTAATCGATTTTAAAGATACATGTGAAAACTCACTGTTTAAGATATACAAATTATGTCTGACAGGTGGGGATCACATAAAAGTATAGCTGAAAATAAAACCATAACCGAAGGGTAATTCGGTCAATATGATTCTCTGCTCAAACTCATAAAATATGTAATTGTTTACATGTTTGTAAATAGCTTTGAAGTTCATTTGTTTACTGTCTTTATTGCTTTTCATTAAAAACAAAAAGATTTTATTTTTCTATTTTTATTTTCGATTGTTGATGTTGGAACACAAAATTTTATAAAATCAACTGGAAACATACTTAAATGTCAGTGTTTTTCTTGATCGTTAATTTGGACTTGATAAACAAATTTTTGATGTTTGTGGTGGTAAATTGTCAAACGGTTGAAAAATCTTTACAAGTATTTGAGTATGCTTACATTGTTAATTAAGATTTTCAACTTACAATTATCATGAGTAACAGTTCCCATTAAGACATGAAGCTTGAGGTGGAGTCTGTTAGACTATCAAATTGAGCGAGAGAATTATTAAAGATTTTAAAGATTCAATTCTGGAAAGTGTCAAAGACTATACAAACAGAGACGATAATGTTTAAACAATTGTTTGATACTTGACATCAAATGTTGTTGATACACGTTTTGTACGTCTCAGTCTTTATCAGGGCATTAATGTATTTAGTATAAAGTATAGGGGTCTTAATGTAAATATGGCTAAATGAGCCATTCGCTCTAATGTAATGTTACATTCGTTACCCTGTAACGAATGTAACACATTCGTCTAATTGTAAGCTCATTCGTTAACCCAGTTTAACGAATGAGATAACGAATGAGCGCTATTCGTTATATGTTAAATGTATTAACGAATGAAGAGTTCATTCGTATGGTTTAATGTAACGAATGACACATTCGTTAACTGTTAAGTTAACGAATGTGGTCATCCCCTATATATAGTCTGTAAATTATTCATTAATGTAAGTTTTCAGTTCAGTGATCATTCTCTCTCGTTACTTTGTCAAATTGTCATCTCCATAACGTATTCCAGCTTAATCGTATATCAATCAACATGTGTATCGTTGTTATCAAGATCTAGATCCGTATTCCAGGTTCTTACAAATGTTCTTTGCACTTAAGGAATTGAGAATTTGAAAGAGATGTGTTGACAAGGCAAGCGATACCCAGAGCTAAAATGTTAAAGCACTTAATTTGAATGGAAAGACTCGGCAATATCTGAGGAGGAGTCTGTAGTACATACGTCTATCGCTTTTGTCTTTGTCAAATGAAGGTGAGTAGAGCTTTAAAGGAGCTAAAATATAGTGTATTTTATACAGAGTAGAAACAAAGATATTATTATATGGAGTGATAGAGAATTTGAATACGAGCACGTGGGCAAAAACAACACGTAAAACGAAGCTGTAATGAAGAAGTTATGAGCAAAACAGTTTTCAGTTTTTCTAGCGCATAACTTATGCGCCCGGAAACATATGCGCTGAAACATATGCACCCGTAAACATAGGCACTGAAACATATGCGCCCGTATGCATACTTATGCGTTAGAAATGTTCTTACCTCCCTATAAATAGTAATCTTGACATATGTATTCATAATTTTTTGGTCCAGAGCGTATATATACAGATATTTGTCATATATTGTTGTAAATCTTGATATATATGAGAAATAGAGAGAAGATAATGAGAAACCCTGTTGTTTTTGATCATGTTTAGGGATTCTGGACCTTCATGTTGATTATAGATATCGATCTACATCTTGTTCAAGTCACGAACACGTTCCTACAAAGTTCATCTTCGGCGGCACCGGATCCTCCACTACCGAAAAGGAGACTAATTTTAAGGGATGACGATGAGGAAAATAACCCCGATAAAAGAACCGCATGAAGATGAGGGTATGGCACTTCCCTTTAAGCCGATTTGGGGAGGAGGTCCTTTGTTAGGGATGGATCCTCTATGGCAGGCATAGTTGTTTAATGATGAGATGAATAAGCTAAAGCTGAAGAATTTGGATTTTATTTGTGAGAAGCAAGTCAGGGTTAGTGACGTGAAACCATTTGGGATTGTCAGAATGTTTAAGAATCAAGGATGGGAAGCAGCATTGAAATTCTATAATGGTGAGACCAAGGTGATGCACATGGAGAGTATTCAGGAGTGGGTATCCACTTTGAGATTGGACTGGGGAAATAATGCACCAAGAATGTTGAGCTTGATTGGAACGGCTAACAATAAGGAAGTTGTGATGTCTTTGGATAGTCTTCGCTGCATCGCTCAGTTTGATTCGCAGTCATCGGGGGAATACATTTACCCGTCAGAATATGATCTCTGCCGATACCCCGGTAAACACCCCACGTATGAAATGATGTAGACTGAATTGTTTAGACCGGGGATGAGTCACAATTTGTTAAGAAGTAATTTGAGGGGAAATGTTAGGCTTCTGTTGAGTTTGGTAGTTAGCAATGTTATGCCGCGAAGAGGGGATAGAATGAGCGTGCGGATGTGGGAGATTTTGTTTCGGTATTTGGTTATGATGAATATTTGGGAGGCACGAGAATTGAAGAAGAAATTGATTATCCCACATTGCCGATTGATCACGGTGTTACTGAAAATGAAGGGTGCTATTAGGGAGGATACACCAAGTGTTGAAAAAATTCATTACCCGTTTACGATGGATCAAATGGAGAAAGAGGGATGGATGACTGAACAAACAGAGGAGTATTTGATCTTGAAACATTAGGATACAAAGACACTATTGAAGGCATTGAGAAGTGGTGAGGGTGAGGATGCTATTGAAGAGGTTTATGAGCTGATGGTTGGGGGGGTGCAGTAGTGTGGCGGTTACCAATGGGTGGTGTTGAGAGCAGTCAGGCGTGTGGTTCGTTTGAGCAGCCCCAGTTTATTCCGGTTCAGGAACTGCATGGGATGATGCAGGATGATGTGGATTCAGAATTCGAGGTCGTCTGTTTATGGGGGATAGAGTAGTCAGTTCCAACACATGTATGACCAGCAAAATCGAAACGCGGAGTTGCAGCACCTGGAGACTCAGAGATATGACAGGATGGAACTGTGGAACCAAACCCATGCGTATAACTTTCAGCAGGAAATTAATGACAGGAACATGGACGATCTCCATAACAGGATGCATGAGGCGTGGCATCGAGGGGAGCCGGTGGTGTGGATGCGGGAGGGGAAGCGAAAAATGCTAAAATGTTAAAAATGTCCTGAATTTAAATGTTTGCACACAATGGGAAATGATAGAAAAACTGGAACTGTTTGCAAAATTATATATATATATATATATATATATATATATAATAAAAAAAATAGAATTTTAAATAAAAATAAGCAAATAAATCATAATAATATTAATAATAATAACAATAAAGTAACAATAAAACACTTAATTTGGGATGTGTCGGTAGGCTCAGCCTTTGAGAATGAAAGGACGGTTTGGTTGTTGACTCAATTGAACCTCTAATCGCTTGATTTTAGTGGAAAACATCTTTGGGTTTTGTTTGTTTAGCTAAGGCTGTGTAAGGACTGGGATGAAAGGTCGGACCATTCTCAAGCCTTTTGTTAGAACTAATCACCAAAAGAATTTTTTTCTAAATATGAATAGACAATTGAACGATGCTTGGATAGGCTTAACGTTAGAGTATGCTAGATGGCTTGTGATATAAACATAAATAGAAAAACTTCTAGTTTAAGTGGTTAACACTTCATTGGTGTATGGTTTTGTGACCTTAAATACTGTATTGATGGGATGCTCTAGGGTTCGGAGACCATGGGTCTGTATGCGTTATATCATCTGGTATTCATATCTCCTAAGTGGATTTATGAATATTAAAAGAGCTCAAAAATCAAAACCGCAATTTATCTGCCAAATATAAGTTATTAAACATGATCATTACGAGCTTTTAAAGAACAATTACATTACTGACTTGATCATCCACTCTGTTAGTCATATGGGGTCCCCGTGCTCGCGTCTCATTACCATTAAGAAATAGGCCACACGGGACACGTCATATGTAAGCCATACAAATGAATTCGTGCATACTCACCTATGGAGATGAACTTTGGGGTGTTGCTTGATAGCGGGGGAATGCCATGTAGACTATTTCCTAGATAGTTACTTAATTGCACCTAATAGTATCTAATGGCCATTCTGGTAGACTTTGATGCTTAAGTTTAGGTTGGGCGATAATATCCTTGATTGTTTTAGCTATTGCATATGGGCTTAAAATTGTACACATGGTTGTGCATAGTTTTGATCATCTAATTTTAAGGTTTAAGTCAAGTTGGGGTTGCCAGGCTCTGTAAAACCATAATGAAGCATGGTAAGGCAGCTTTAGGGCTTTGATGTGTGGGTTCCACTTAATCATATAAACTAATGGATTTGTCACACCTTATTTTTCCCGATAAGTATTAGGGCATGGGTTTAAGTGGGTAGCAATATTGGCAATTGCGGTTTTTGAGTTAATAATAAAAATAAATTGAGTATTTAGTAAAAAATCACTCGGTTCTGATCTCATTGTACATCTTTCTCGGGACGAAAAATGATAAGTGTGGGAATGTGATGTATGGGTGAAATATTGTGTGTTAAATGAGTCATGTTGTTTGTTTTGTGTGTTTATATGCCGGAAACACGATCACATTGAGTGGTTTTATGATTATAGGTGAGCAGAGCTTAAAGGAGCTAAATTGGAGCATAAGAGATGGAGTGGAATGAAGATTTATTGCATGTAATGATAGAGAATTTGAAGACGAAGACGTGGCCGAAAACGAGGCGTAAACCAGAGTTCGAACGAAAAAGTTATGGGCAAAAGACTATGGTGGGTGACAGTTCCACCGTAGCCTACGGTGACCCCACTGTAGCCTACGGTGGGAACTGCCAGCGTAAGGCAGAGACTATGGACCGTAAGCTACGGTCCCCACCGTAGCCTACGATGGGGCGACCGTAGCCTACGGTTGCCTGGATGGGAAAACTCGATTTTTAGGTTTTTGTTGACTATTTTAAGCCCCGCTCAACCCTATGCCGCCCATCCTTCATACTCTAACATACTTGGATAATTTTGGAGCCTTTTTGCACAATCCTAACACCTCCCAATCACAATAATCATCCATGCCATCATCCATTGAATAATCAAGAGCGCTAATGAAGATGACTATGCGAGGCTAATCCGCTCGTAACAGTCTGCGGGTGTAGGGTTAAGTTGTGTATTAGATTTTTGGTATTCTAAACCTAACTTTTGGATGTTGTTTGGGTGCTTGAAAGTGTTTTTGGGTAATCAATGAGATTTGCAGTTTATCAGTTAATGATTTGGTCATCAACAATTAGGATTGAGTCCTTAGTGTCATTGGCCTGGTTATCTTTAACCATATTACTGAGTTGGTTCATCATTACCTAATATTAACAATCAATTAGATTATTGTTTAGCCGTTTCAATCATTCGGATTAAGTTCTAAAGATCAACATAGTCAAACATTAATTTTGGTTTATTGATTCAAACAAAGATTATAATTCAATAGGTTTAATAATTTATCCAATTTACTTCGAAACCCGAAACCTAGAGATTGGTTACCTTTTCATAATTGTTTAACAAATCCTATAAATCGCTTAACATCGTTTGCCCGCTTAGTATAATTATTCAGTAAGAATTGAACCTGATTAGCACTTTCCGCTGATTCCCTGTGGATTTGACACCTTACTTGCCCTTGCTAGTAAAGGTATTTTACAAATTTTTTGATGGACCTTTCGAATTCGATCAAATACTATTTTAACTATACTCTTTGTGTGTGAATGCTTACGTTTCTTAATCATAGAGAAACAATATTTAATTATAACCTTTGATTATGAAAAGTTATTTTATGCTTAAGTGTGATAAAGGTTCGGGATACCCTCGACTATGGTTTAAGCCATTATAAAAATAATAAAATAATACTTAAGTGGAACCCCTACCTCACACGGTATCCGGAGTTAGATGCCTAAGACTAATCGAGCAGCGCTTGTACTACGTTCTAGAGCTTAGATCATCATAGCTTGGCACGTTCTACGAGATCGGCACGCTTCCCGAGTTTAACTATGTTTGAAAGTAGTGTGTATTTGGTGTGAAATGGAGAAGCCGTTAACCCTCCTATTTATAGCTGATTTCATGCTACTTCGCGTAGCGCGAAAGACAAACAGTCCAATCGTTCGTGTCGCGCGAACCGCCAATATAATTGCTTAATCATCTGGCGGGTTGTCACGTGGCACCAAGTGTTGCCACGTGTCCACACATGTCATGCATGTAGAATTGTTACTTCGCGTAGCGCGAAGGAATCATAAGCTGGTACTTCGCGTAGCGCGAAGATGTTCAATGCCGGCTTAAGTATTTGGTCTTTCGCGTAGTGCGAAGACTTTATACCTGATCCGTTCGCATAATGTGAAGGATTAAGTTTCCAGATTTTTCACTTTTGATCCTTGTACTTTTCAAAAAATACTAAACGGCCCTTATGCGACCCGCGACGATGCGAGTGTGCAAAGTGCAAAGTGCGCCATCGAAACACCACATTATGCCCATCGCCCGTGCCCATGCCTGTGCGCGTCGGGTGCTTCGCACCTTCCGCTAGGACTAGTGAGAGTGGTTAGCCACATAAGAATATTACTATGGAAACTCTTTTCCTTATAAAGAACTTCCATTTTCTTCCCTTGTTCCATGTGGGATGAAAGTTTCTTTCTTATTTGTATCCATTTGGATTGCTTCCACTTTCTTCCATTTGTCCATGTGGGATGGAATTTTCTTACTTCCTTAACATTAGATGCCTTATTTTTCCTATTTCATTTTTCTCATTACTTGTCTTGAAAATATTTTTGATCCCTGATCTTTCAAAGTTGAAATTTTTAGCCCAAAATAAATATGGGATATTCCGAGATGTTACAATATACATATATATATATATGTGTGTGTGTGTGTGTGTGTGTGTGTATGTCAAACTTTAAAACCCTAGCAACTATCCATAGATCCATTATCATTGCCGAATCAGAACCTACCTTCACTTTCATCTTACCGTCGGTCAGCATTACTGGCCACTTCCTTCGCAGTTGTACCTCTTCACAACCCTCTCGTCTCCTCTTCGCTGGTCAATATTCATCATATTCTTGCCCTAATTCTAGATATCCAGCCGCATGTGTAACATTCGTTACTTTTCAAACCCGAAAACTCGACCCATTTAAAATTTTTGATTATATATATATATATATATATCAAGTTTCGTTTAATATATTTTATATTTGTCAATTTTTATTGAATTCGTTAAATCGACCCGATTTATCGTTTACACGTATTCTTGTTCATTATTTATCGTTAATATTATATTCAAGATAATTTACATTTATCGTTCGTTTGATTTCTTTTCATTTTATCCAATTCACGAAACTCTGGGATTTAATTTCTTAGTTAAACGATCTTTAAACAATATGAGTATGATATAACAAAACTATCCAAGTATATAATTACTTTTTCATTTTTATAACATTTCAAAGTTCAAGGTTTATGTTGTAAATATATTTTTTAATCTATGTTTTAAGTATATTTGAAACCTGAGGGATGTATTATGTAATTTCCATTTAAATTTCAATATTTTAATAAATATTTAATCCAGTGCCCCCCCCCCCCCAGCCGTCCCTAACCCCGTCTTTCCGGCACCATGCCCGCCGGCTAAACCTCCGGCGATTCCGGCAACCTAATTCTCGCGTAAAACTCGTCTTTGACCAATTAAACTTTCATAACGACAATCTATAATCAGCAGTTTAATTGCACCATCACATCCGCTAATCGTCAATAAGGTTGCGAGACCCGTCGGCCTAGGAAAATCGCAATAACATTGAATTAACGAGCCTACGTTTCAATTACTAGTATAAATACGATCCTAACATCAAACTAAAATCGCTCATAATCTGAAAACACATTCACATACTCTCTATAATCTCTAGTTAGTTTGTTATAATTCAAATCCGGCCAACCACGGTTCTTCGTCAATTCGTAACGATACAAGGTAATTTTTATATGCATTGTTATAGTTTTTGGCCGACAAGTAAAACCCCTAACACTAATTAAACAAACATGGACTAGATTGTTGGAATTTAAACCTAGGGTTTTGTTAGGAAGAAGATGAACTAGGACTTGCACATTTTTATTTTTTGTTTTTTACTTAAATCAAATTACAAGGCTAGCTCAGTTTGTTAAGTAGTGTGCGTATGGATTGAAAGACCCGGATTCGAAGCCAGGTCAACTCATAAATTTTTATTAGTTTTTTTAGTCTTTATCTTTTACATTTAAACCAAATTAATATATAATAATTATTTAAAAATAATAATAAATCAAATATAATTATTTTTAAACTAAATAACATTTTTATAATATCATATTTTATCTTTTCCCATCTAAAAATCCAAACTTTCATAATCGTTAATCCATTAATATAAATTCGTTCGCTAACTTTAAGCCGTTTAACTTTAACATTTGTTTTAAATACGTCAACTTTAAAATTTGTTAGCTTATATTTCGTTAACCGAAATCCGTTTATTAGCTTAATTTGTTAACGATAATCTGTTTGTTAGTTTATAATTCATTAATCCTCAATCCGTTAACTTTAAATTTGTTAGCTTTTAATTCGTTAACTTTAATTCAATAACTTAGTTATAATCGTTTGAGATAAAATTCCCATTTAAAATCCGTACATTGTAATATCGTAACTCTCATATTAGTGTTAAAGTTATAATATTAAAATAATATAAACCGTCACTACAAAAAAGAGCGGTTTCTGAGACTAAAAAATCAGTCTTTGATTCTACGAAATCAGTCCCTAATGGTAATTAGAGACTGATTTTGCCAGTCCCGGGTCAGTCCCCTATTCCTAGTCTTAGATAGTAGTTTTAGTAACTGAAAATCAATCTCTATTGAATAACATCAAAGGGGAGTAACATTCAGTGCCCACAACACATAATTCAGTCCCCAAATTGTTCCCCGATACCATATAATTTCAGTCTCCAATACATTTTTTGATGACTAAAAATCATTCTCTAATACTATGATAATTTAGTTCCCAATTCAACTTTTTTAAGACTGAATTTCAGTTCTATAAACCGTGACTATTTTGTCTCCAATAGGTTTCAGTATATTATTGATCTCATGCTATTTCAGTCTCTAATAAGATATTTCTAAGACTAGAAATTAGTCTTTGATACCAAAATCAGTCCAGTCCTTAATATGTTTTTGAGATAGTTTAGTTTTGAAAGCTGAACATTAGTCTATAATAACACACCATTTAGTCTTTAATATGTTTATTTAGAGACTGAAAAATATTCTTAAATACCATTTTATTTTATTCTGGAATATGCTTTTTTAAAGACTAAAAATCAGAAAGAACAAGTTCAATGTGTTTATCTTAAAGACAGAAAAATAGTTTTTGGTACCATCTATGTATATTCACTATCCTTATATATTTGTTTTAAACACAAAACAATCTCAGATTTGGTGTGTTTCATTCTCAATATACCCAGAGGACATTATCATAACACTATAATTCAAAACTTAACAAATCAATACTTTGTTCATAAATTCTAAACATTAGAACAATATTAAATAAAGTAACTAACAATTTATAAAAAACCGTCTTAACTAACATGCTGGATTGAGACATAATTGGCATTATCATTGAGTTGTCCACTTAATCCATTTGCTCCAATACTTGCAGATGTGGATAATGTGCTCTCAAAACTTGTAAACTCTGAAATTATGAACAACATTCTTTCATAATGCTCATTATTTGTCTTAATTTCTACGTCTTCTGTTAAATTCCTGCTCATGTGCAACAACCTGATTTAAAAGAAATGCAGTCTAACTTGATGATGGTTAAGTGAGACAACTTAGCTACCAATATCATCTAATGATCCATTTTCCTCAACATAGTTCAACAACTATCTCCCACGCAGATTTTAACATCTCCTCGACATATAAAATCTGTAAACAAACAATATAAAAGGCCTTAATAGTTAGCATTTGAAACTTTAATAATCATTACCACAAACAATGTGTCATATAAACATCTGATATGAATGCCAAAATGCTATAGGGCCTTATAAAATAGTGTAACAATTCATATATGCAATAATACAAAATGGTGCTAATTAACATGAATATTAATAAATACGACTCCACAAAACTTCCTCTTATTTTATCATTACTTCGAGGACATTCATGATCATGTGATGTAGGATAATTACTTTAATGTCTAATAGCTCCTTGATAATAATAGATATTAATATATCAGCATATTATAGCTTAAAAATATTTACTTAACATTAAAAGTAACCTTTTTCACTAAAATGATCAGATTTTCAGAATTAATTGAGGAAAAAAAGACCATGTTTGCATTTTATAAGTTTGCCCATTTTACTGAAGTGAAAGCATGTTGGAGTTTACAATTTTTCTAAGTTAAATGAACCTTTGTTAAAGGTAAAAAGCACATACCATTTATCGTGTGGAGTTTTAAAGTGACTTGGTTTTCAAATATATGGCTTCAAGCACCAGATGATAACCCTGTGCGTGATTTTCTGGTCATTTGAAATTAATTGAACACATTGTATAACAACTTCTCAATACCTTTAAATACTGCAAGAGCAGCTCTCACATTTCCCCTCTGATGTTCCAATCTTCCAAGAGTATTTGCTTCCTGGATTTTTCTGTCTTAATAAGTACATACATCAGATGCTATTAGCGATGAGCGTTTTTGGTATGGGTACCGATTGGTACCGGTACCGAATTTGGTACCGTCGGTACCGAATCGGTACCAAGTTTTGAGTTTTCGGTATTGGTACGGTACAAGTACCATCCCGAGCTCATCCCTAGATGCTATGTGTACACAACAGATTTACGCAATGAGATTATAATACAAATTAGCCTCCACACACATATTTAACTAACAATCTAATTCTCAATTTTGACAAATAGTGACCATTTACTATGTTTATCCAACATATTTATAATTTGTTATCAATATAGAGAGATGGAGTTAATAGGAAATAATATATATACTTCTTCAATAGGATCTTTTTTACTAGGACAAAAATAAGCATGTATAAAAAAAACTAAAACAAGATGTCTTAATTATTATCATAATTTATACATCATATGTTTTCAAAAACTCATACCCATCTTCCATAACCTTAAGAGAACACATAGCAGCTCCTATAAACAAATTAAAAAGCATTTTGGGAAGAAAAAAAACGCACCTTCACGGTACTGGTGATAGGCAATTCATCAAACAGTTGGTGGACATTTTTTTGGTAAACAAGTAATTTATTTGCAACAGTCTTGGACTCCTCTGTAACAGATTTTGTAAATGAAAAAAGAAGTAAAGAATAATTAAATTAACATAATAGATACAGTTATGAGATAGATAGAGTGAAGGATACCTTCAAATCGCTTCATTCGACCACTAATGCAACCTGCGTAAAGATAAAACACCGCCACCATTGCTATGTTTAGGTCACCCTAGTCAATTACGGTTTTAGGGAGAGGGCAGATTTAAGGCTAAGAGAGATGGATGAGTGAAATCAATTTAGGGGGGGAAACCAATTTTGAGGAAATCAAAAGGAGGGAAGGCAAATTAATAAATTTGGGATTAAATTTTAGAAAATCATAAAATAATCTAAAATAATATTAGTAGACCGAGTGTCGGTATCGTAACGAATTGAATCAAAACCGACATAACCACGATGATGAAGTTTTACCAATTAACCGAATATGTGTTGATTTAGATTTGTTATTCCGTTGGATTATAAACTATACGAGTATATATAGTGGTGTTTACTAATTTAATGTTTGTGTTTAATGCCAGTAATATAATGTAGTTAACCGATATCAACCAACTTCGTGTCACTTTGATCATAAGTTTTAATTTTTTTTAGTATGTTCTTTTTTTTTTTTTTTTTTGTTATTATAAGCTATGCAAGTGAATCTAATATTTTAAGCATTGATAGATTATTTATTTCAATTTACTACGGAATCATAACGAACTTAACACGTACCAACCGAGTGCACATTAATGCACCGCTACAAAACTTTGGGTACAAACCTAGTTATATAAAATTATAAATTTATACATGCGTAACTATAATTTACTCAGCTTGACTTTTACTAGCAAAGCTTGACTTTTATTGAGGAAGATTGGTCATGATAAACGTGATAACAATAACTTACTCATATTGTTGAAGATTTATTTTTTTCAATTTAGTGTGGGAATCATAACGAACTTGAGTCATACCAACCAAATACACATTAATGCACCGCTGCAACCCTAACTAATCATGAATGGTCTGAACTGGCCATCAACGACCATAATTGTTGATAACTGACTTTTACTGGTCATACCTCGACCTTCATAAACCATTAATTGAATATTTGGCCCGACATGGCCATCAATAACCTTTATTTACATTCAACGACCCTAAATGATCGTCATCAACTTAAATTGACCATCATTGATCATCAAATGCCATTTGAGACCAACTCTACAAGGTATATTTCCTCGAAGTGGTAAATGTGTGTTGACTATTGGACACTGAATTTATTCCCTTAAAAGGATACCTACTAGAGACCGGCTCGTTAAAAAGCTCTAACGAACTGAGTTTAATCGAGCCCGAGCCTAAAAGTAAGCTCGTTTGATAAACGAGCACGAGCTTCACTTATTGAGCTCGAGCCAGCTCACGAACCTAAACAAGTCTGCCATTAATATAATTTTTTAAAATATATATTTAATAATTATTAATTAATATATATAAAGCCATGAAAAATAATTAAAATTAACTAAATAATATATATTATTTAATATAAAAATTATAGTAGAAAAAAATATATAAGAATAATTATAATTATATAAAAAATAATTGATAGATTGTAGACGAGCTGAGCTCGAGCTTGAAAATTTACTCACGAGCCGAGCTTGAGCTTTCAAAATAGAGCTCGAGCTCAAGCTCTGTGTAAGTTAAACGAGCCAAGTTCAAGCCTAGTCAAGTTGGGGCTCGGTTCGGCTCGTTTGCACCCCTATTTGAAACTAAAATGCTGTTGCAGATATGTTTCCCTCAAAATCCTTAAATTGCTCAAGTAAATTAATAACTAAAATTTAGTCCTAAACAAAGTGACAAAATATTACGAATTGATTATCAGTCTTTAATATATTTCCTTAAAATAGTGTAATAGTCTTCGATTATTAGAGACTGAAATTTAGTCCCTAGAAACTTTATCTACAAAAATATTCAGAAACTAAATATAAGTCCCATAAAAGGTACCTTACATGATTTTTGAGACTGATTTTCAGCTACGAATGTTTTGAAAAGAAATGGTAAAAGTTGTCCTAGGTAAATAGAGATCAAAAAAAATGTACTTGATTAGTTCATGTTCAAAATGCTTTTAAGACTAAATATCAATCTCTAATTCGATTCAGTTTGAGAATATTAATAACTGATTTTCAGTCTCCAATACATACGTTCCATGTTAGAGACTGAAAACCTGTCACCATTTATTTGGTCATATTATATTACATATTAGGGACTAAAATTCAGTCACCAATAGTATTCCCTTTAAACCAATATATTGGCTAGACATATTAGTGACTAATATTTAGTCTTAAATAAGGCGCCACAGTATTAGAGACTGATTATCGGTTACTAATAGCAGTCATATAATAATCAGTCCTTAATATTATTAGTAACTGATAAATCAGTCTCAAATATTATCTACTTAAGACTGATAATTTAGTCCTTGATAATTTAGTCTAATAAAATTCTATATTTTTCCTATATAATTAGACAATAATTAACTTTAATAGTCTCGTTAGATTTGTCTTTAAATTTCCATATATATTTTATTTATAGATCGTGCTGATCTTTCGTTTCGGTTCCTTTGACGCATTTCGGCTTTTATCTTTATTTTTTGCTTCAATTTCAAAGGTGAATTTCTCACACACCATTTTTACTCTTTTATTACTTTTGGGGGTAGTATATGTACCATACAAACTGAAAGTGTTAACGATTTCGTTAGAAACTACAATTCACTATATGGACTTGTGTGTTACTTGATTAATTGCTCGAACTTACTTGCACGTGGTAGCCCTAATAAGTATGATCATACTCTCCCCTTTGAACACAACACCATTTTGTTATGAGTGGAAAAAGGCCTCATTATCCAAGTACATCAGTTGTTACCAACTGGAAAGGACCTTACCTACGCGATTATCCGAGTATGTTGGTTGTTACCAACTGGAAAGGACTTTACTTGTTCGTTTAACACTTGTTCATGAATTGTATGGTTTTTACGTATTTATATCAAACTGTGTTAACTCACCAACTATTCATATAGTTGACGTTATTATATACATATACTAGAGGATGATGCATGATGAAGACATTGGACTTAGGATATCTTAAATAATGGACAAGTTGATTTCAAGTTTATTGGATTTCTTTTATTGAATGTATTTCTTGTTTGAACTTGTGTATTTTTGAATTATTAATGAATTAATGATAATATTGTTACTTAATGGTGTCACATGTATTTTGAACAATCTGTACGTCACACTTGGGCGTTTCCGCTTAATCGGGGGTGTTATAGCATGCCATAATCCCTTCACCGATTCTCTTCTCGCCGCTGATAACCACCGCCGGTCACCACCTATGTTGCCGATTAATAGTTCTCGTTTCTTTTATTTCACTAATTGGTTCTATACTTGTATAATCTTTGGATCTATTAGCTATTCAAAAGCTATTCTTATAATCAATTACTTTAAGTTATTTCTCCCTTTTTTGTTATTTAGGAATTTGGATATTCGCTTTACTGTCTGACCGGATATTTGAAGTTTCAGATACGCATTCGGATAGCGAAATCCACTATCCAAAATGTTCGGATATCCGAAACTCCAAATATCCAACTTTGAACACCCCTACTATACGGACATGTGAATGTAGTCTTTTTCTGATCCTCTTGGGTGACCGGGATCTGGAAATAACCTAAAAATCCATAAGGAAAACAATACAAATTTCGTCCAAATAAACGCTCCAACATCTGATCGATGAACGAAAGAGGAAAGTGGTTCGTTCTATTAGCGTCATTAAGCCTCCTATAGTCGATGAAAACCTGCCAGCCTATGACTATCCTTGTCAGAATCAGCTTGTTCCGTTCATTTGTGATCACCGTCATCCCTCCCTTCTTAGGGACGACCTGAACTGGCTCATTTGTGAAGAATCAGAGATGGGACAGATTAGACTCGCGTCGAGGAGTTTAATAACCTCCTTTTCGACCACCTCCGACATATTCGGGTTAAGCCTCCTTTGAGGTTGGATTACAAGCTTATTATACTCATCCTCCATGATAATCCTGCGCGTCCAAAAGTTCAGGCTGATGCCCTTAATATCCACGAGTTTCCACGCAATAGCCTATTTATGTTCCTTGAGCACATTAACCAACCTCAACTTTTCATCATTCGTCAAATGGGAAGAAATTATGACGGGTAAATCAGCCTCATCATCCAAGAAAGCATACTCTAAATAAGAAGGTTGCTCGGTAAGCTCGAGGGAAAGTGGTGCTTCAATCGATGGTTTCTTCTTCGATCCCTCGGTGTTATCGAAGATTGTGAAAACCTCGGGGTATTTAGGAAGTGAGCCATCAAGAATGCTTAGGTCGTGCTCCGAGGGAACATCAACCTCATCCTCCTAATTAAGCAAATTTGCCCCGTATATGTAGTCAAGACAACACTCGAATTGAGATATGAACGTGCCAAGAAAGTAAACAGAATTGTCCTGACTGCTAGAGTTACTCGTCGATTTGATAAAATCGAAGGTGACGTTCTCCTCCTCTACACGAAATGTAATTTTGTCGTCAAAGTCGTCAATTAACGCTTTAGCAGTACGTAGGAAGGGCCGTCCCAAGATGAGCGGAACCTGCTCATCAGCCTCCATGTCAAGAATAACAAAATCCACGGGGAAAACGAATTTATCGACTTTAACGAGTACTTTTTCCACGATTCCCCGCGGAAATTTGACTGAGTGGTCGGCCAAGGATAAACTCATGCGTGTCGTGACCGATTTGCAAGGCCTAGCTTTTTGAAAAGAGAATCAAATTCATGCTAGCACCATAATCGGCCAACGCGTAGCTCTCAATAGAGTGGCAAAATAGACACGGAATCATGAATTGACCAAGGTTTGTTGATTTCTCTGACAGCTTGTTCTGGACTACCATAGAGCATCATTCATTCAGACAGACTGTTGAAAGCCCCTCCAACTTCTTCTTGTTCGAAAAAAGATCTCTTAGGAATTTAGCATATTTAGGCATATGCTGTAGTGCCTGGACAAATGGAAGATTGATTTTGAGTTGTTTAACATGTCCTAGAAATGCCTATATTCATGCGAATACATCTGGCATAGAAGACGAGCAGCATACGGAACTCAAGTAAGATCAACTTTGGGATTCTTCTTTTCTTCAATCTTCTTCTCAGCAACCTTCTCTGAAAAAGACTCGCCGTTTAACGCGGTACTTGATGGGACTCGCCTCTCGTGCATCCTCACGGAAGCCTCCATCTCTATCTCCTCATCCATCGGCTCCTCATCATCTACCGGGGGCTGCTCCCTATCGACTCCTCTACCATTGTGAGTGGTCACCTTTGATTGATTAGCTAAGAGCTCATTGATATCCGGATCCATACGCCACTTTTCCCCGCTGTGACACCTCGCTCTTCTACATTAACACCGTTAACCCAAACTCCATTATCTTACACATCATGCATAACATTTACACTAGTCGGTAACGAGTCACACACAATGGATACAATTGTTATTTGTTAGATGATTTTATGTGTTGCACGACTTAGTACATTATGCTCGCTTAACATGCTATGAGTTGTTATATGAAAATAATACCTCAAGCATATGTTTATAATATTATTTATGTGAAATCACATGCTAAATGATTTTGTGCTTAGTTCCTAGCTCGTTTCAGGAAATTGAGATCGATTGATCGTATTAAGCGCAAGTTATACGTTTTCGGCTTTTACAAAAATAATATTTATGAAATAACACCAAGGCTTTATTTTTGTAAGCTTGGGTTAGTATTTTAGTCAGAATAATTCGTTATAATCTGGTTTGTTGTTAAAAAGTTTGCTTAACACCAAAATTCATTCTAGAAGGGTCATTCTTGTAAATATAATTATCATAATATTAAATAAAATACCCAACCCAAAATCCCAGCCATAAGCCATCGTCCTTCTCCCTCTCACGATTTCAAACCCCAACCAAACCCTAGTTTTTCAATTTCAACCTTGAGTCATGCAATTGATGGTATTTTTGAGTGAGTTTCATTAATCCTAACGTTAAATGGTAAGTCTTATGTGACAATTTCATGTTTTTATGAGTTATTGTGAAACCCTAGATGTTAAATCTCTGTAATATTGATGATTATGATGATTAATTGATGAATTAGAAACCTAGAGATGTCATAAACATGTTAGGGTTTGAGTTTTGATGATAACAGTTTGCTGATAGATTCGTACTTGTTTATTGTTTGATCAGTAACTCGATGACACTTAACCCTTTTCGATCGATTCTTGTTCCATGAAGTTATAATTTGAGTCTAGTTTCCCATAAAGGTTTGATTTTTAATTTTTGGATGAGATTTGAATGGTTTTTACGATTTTATAAAAATATAGGTCAAAGCTGATTCGGGGAGTTATATGACGAAGCCAAACGGGTTGGTTCCACTTCTATAACTTGGTATTATGAGTTTAGGAGATAACCCAATTGGCCTTGCATAATTTGGATAAATGAGTTGAGAGAACCATGAAAGTACTTTTTGTTACGCAATCTGCTGAACTGTTTGTACCTATCTGCAATGATTGAATTATTGAGAGCTTTTCATATATGATAAAAATATAATAAAGATTTTTTGAGAAACCTAATCCATATATTCTTTTGTGATAAATTTTGTAGAATTTATAATCAGTTTGTACGTGCAAGAATCTGCCTCGTTAACAGAATGATCATAAGTTAGGTTATATGATGAATATTTGGTTGCTTTGCCGTGAAATGATGTGTGGATATATGTTAGGACTTTTATTACATTTGACATTGCTTAATATCACCAACGAGTCTTCAAGTCAAGTTTGTTTTTACGTGTGAGTCCATACCTGAGTCTTAGAGTCTTGTGTTATTAAACACATTCTCATAACATAAACACTTGTACTAGGTAACAATTAACGAGTCAAGTGCATTCTTTTGGCTTTTGAGAAAAGTCGATTACACGCGTCACCAGGTGAGTTTCTGTTTTTTCCCTAGTTGTTTTCTGGATTGAAAACAACAAAATTATTTTTGTATACTTGTTTTATGGATCGAAAACAACAAAACTATTTTCGTATACTTGTTTTCTGGATTGAAAACATGGACATACTTACATACTAGTTTTCTGGATAAAAACGCAGCGACTTACTTGTATTCTGGATTGAAAACATGGAGATACTTACATACTGGTTTTCTGGATGAAAACGCAATGACTTACTTTGGATTTATGTAGTTTCTTATATATCACAAGTGTATACTAGATGCCCTCATATCACTTAAAGTCCTTACATACCTTGAATCGTTAGGATGGGATCGCGAGGAAATTTAAGTAGTACTACTGAGTTTGACAAACCCCACCTACTATAACTCAACTGGAGGTCGAACGGGTGTAAATTGTCCTAACATACATCACAAGAGGTTTGTGATAGAGCTGGTAAGAAGGCATACATACAGTCAGCTTCGGTTCAAACGTCTACTAGCTTGTAAACTGGTTAGCTACCCAGGTATATTTGAAAAGTGCTAAATCTACTTATACATACACTACTTATGCTATGTATACTATCTATACTATATATACTACTTTTTACTACAACTTATGAACTTACCAACCTCGTGTTGACCCTTGAGTATTTACACTTGCCCAGGTTGCTAGATGTGCTAAGGAGTGGATAGCATTGCATGCGTCTGGAGTCACACTTGTCGCATGAACTTTTTATTTCACATTATTTACATTTGATGGGTTGTGCATGATTTGAACAAATGGTTCATTGTTTTTAAACCATTTACTTATACGCTTCTGCAAAACTTTAAATTGTTTGGATTGGATTTTGTGTTCTCATGGTTTGAATGAGACGTAAATGTTTTGAATATTTTAATATGGTTGTTTGGTATAACGAATGAGCTAGATCCTGGTATGTCACACACCTTGCGGTAAAACTACGTTAGTCGAAATTGGGGGTGTGACACCAGCACTCGAACTCCTACTGCTTCTGGGTCTCTGAACTTACCCTACTCCCGCCTCTGCTGAAATCCCTAGGCATTTCCCCATAACCTCCAACCATAGTTTGAGTTGTTCCTCCATCCGAATTTCCCATAGCCGTTCGGTCCTTGGTTCTGATTACCTAAGTAGTCCATCTGCTCTTGTTGATCGATTTGACAATCAACTGTGTCGTGCCCTCCACGACATTTTTCACATTTCTGAGCGATCTTCTTCAACTCTTTGATATCTTTCTACTTTGCCTCTTAGGCAGCCGTGATGCTTGTTTCATTCGAGACTTGATTGATACCTTGAGCGGAAGAGGTGGTGGTTTTAGGGGTTCCTCGGGTGGACGGCTCATGCTGATCGGCTAGGGGGAGACTCTTAAACATTGTTTCACATTCATTTATATCCAGCTTTTCTAACATGTTCCCTCAAACTAATGTATTGAATCTCTGCTTCATATCAAAGGTCAGCCCCTTATAGAATTTCTTGCCTACGGCCCATTCGAATATACCGTGCCGGGGGGGGGGGGGGCATCTACTTAGTAGATTATGGAATCTCTCCCAAGCTAAAGGACATGTCTCGTCAGGGTCCATTCGGAAGGAATAGATCTGACCACGAAGACGATAAGCTTTGGATAGTGGAAAATTCTTCTTGAGAAATTTGGCTTGTAGATCATCTCAAGTGGTGATGGACCAAGCGGAAGCTTTTTCAACCACAATGAAGCTCGACTGTCTGGAGAAAATGGGAAACGATGAAGATAGATAGAAGCACGAGTGGCATTGGCGATGTGGAAAGCGTCGCATATGCGAGTGAATTTGTTCAAATGGCCCGATGCCTCCTCGCCTTCAAGTATGTGAAATGGAGAACAGTTAGTCATGGAATTCATGACGTTAGTTGGAATCAGCCGGTTGTTTGCATCGGGCATCGTTGGATGTGTGAGAGCAAATATTCTTCCCGTGACTCCATTTGCTCTCGAGTGAACCGTGCGCCTAGCAGGGTTAGCGTCACCCATCTCTAAATTAAGAACACCAGCACATCAGCCCAAGCGCGGAGCACGGCTACCAAACCCAACGATCTTATAAAAGAATAATGCACCAATTTAATCAATCATTTAATAGAAGGATATTACATTAACTCTGGTATACAAGTGCCTCCATTCTACAAACTAGATTTTTCATTCAAATACACCGTAAAATAGCACAAAGCCTATAACACTCCAAAATCTAGTATACATTTACTTTAATCCACAACTTGAATAATCTCCATATACAAATCCACAAATCACCTAATTAAGATTATGGTTCTTCCCAGACGCCGCAAATCCGCAACTGGTTTTAAATCAACTCTTGAATATTGAACATTCTATATTACAAATGGTGTGAATTATAAACTTTCTTGTATACATTCAAACATCCTTTACTCTTATCAATTGATGTTAGTATATTAACTATCTCAAAGAACCAACCGGGTACTTCACTGCATGTTGTTCATCACTGCTTTTCACTCTATGAAATTTGAATGAAGATATTTCCTGATCTTGTTCGCTTGATCGAATAAAAGTGTAGCACATCACTCCCGATAATGTTCCTATCACCGGCCCAACGATATACACCCATATACCCGTATAGTTGTTGCTAGCTATTGCTGGCCCGATGGTGCGGACTGGGTTCATTGATCCTCCCGATACCGGTCTGCAAAATGTCTATTTTATCCAATGCTATAAATAATATTTTGGTTACATGTAACTCAGAGAGAGGTATGTTAGAATATTAAGTTTTACCCTGCAAAAATGGAAGTGATGCATACAGCTGATCCTACGGCCATACCGGCTAGCTCTCCTACCTGAAAACATTTATTAGTATGAGATAGCTAGCATATGTATATAACATGGAAGACGCATGTAAGAATTAATCTTACGGCTTTAGAATCAGTTGCTACAGCGGAAGTAACGAACATCATCGAGAAAGTTACAATGATTTCCATGATCAGAGCTTGTAACTCTGTCCCTGACGGCGTGGTTGTGCCTAGATTCGTTATTGGTTCTAACATTATCCGTAGCGCGAATGAAGCCAATATGGAGCCGGTGAACTGTGCTGCCGTGTAGATAGGGACCTAAATGAATAATAAACATGAACTGGTCAAACAACTTGAGTAGCGTGTCCCAAAATCATATAGAGGGTGTTTGGCCTAGCTTTTATTTTTTGGCTCATGCTTATATTTTAAGGTGGCCTATAGCTTATTTCTATTATTTGATAAGGTACCTGAATCTCTAATTCGAGGTACCTGAATCCAAGGAAAATGTCCAACAGTTGCAAAGGCTAGTGTGACGGCAGGGTTCATATGCGCGCCAGAGATATGGCCGACGGCATAAATCATGACGGTGACAATCAACCCACTGGCAACCGAGGCTCCAAGTTGCGACACTTTCTGTTCATCACTGGTGGCAAGTGCCGCCGACCCACATGTCACAAACACCAACAAGAATGTTGCCACCACTTCTGCGACCACCTGAAACATCATCACATTCAAGTGGTGAATCGGTAATCAGAAGTAACACAAAACCAGAATTGCCAAACTTGCAGATACTTTTATTAATCAGAAAATATACATAAAAAAACTGATTACAGAGAAAGTATTTATAACTAGCTAACTCCTAGTTTTACTCGACTTCAAATACACTATCATTATCTAGTGTTTGACAAACCAAACTCGTTTAAACTATTATCTTATTAAAACTCTAAACTCCTGGTTTGGCCCGACTCACCGAAACCGGTTCTGTAATTCCCAACACACATCACATGAATTATTAATTATTTCAATATTAATTTAATTACCAATCATCCAACTACAACTACAGCTTTACCTTTCGAGAAAACCCAGGAGGATAATAAACAGCTTTACTTAATGTGAACTGACGGTTTTCTGGTGTTTCAGTCTTGATGAAGGGTACATCGTATCCGACACCACCGCCTTCGTTAGATTGTGTTTTTGACATGTTTAAGGAACAAGAACCGGAAAACCAAACAAAATGGATTAGATTTTACTTTTCTTCAATCTTTATTTCATTTTCCCTTATTTTCTGTACTTATTTATAGAGGCCCTCTTTTCATCAACAGCTGGCTTGTGATGTCTGCCTCAAATATTTAATAAAAAAATAGATTTTTTTTTGGGTGTAATCATGAGTCATCGTTTGTTGCCAAAAAGTCATCAACTAGGAATTTGCTAGCATTGAAACTAGTGACCTTTTTTCGTTTTCATTACCACTTGCTAATTGTCCTTGCCACTTGCAAATTGTCCTTTATTATCCTTGGGATGTTTATTGACAAAAGAACTTAGGTGCTAAGCTATATATATATATATATATATATACACACACTGTTGGCTTCAATAAAGAACTCTATTTTTTTAAAAAACTCTAAGAACTAATCTGAACCACCCATTATTTTACAATCTTAAAAATTAAAAACTAAACAAAAAGGGTATAATGGTAACATAAAATTTTTTTATCTCTCTAATTAACCAACTAATTAATTAATTCTCTTTTTTTATCTCCTTTATAATTTTAAATTTTTACATACATGTACTAAGAAAACTGATATTGTTTAGGCTCTTTCAAAATATTATTTACATTTTTTCAAAGATGAAAGTCTATTTAAATGTATGCAATTTTCTTACTAATCATATATTTTAAACTTGTTATTGTATATTAAACATATTAAATACCAATACTATTCATCCAATTTACTAATTGGTCGTTTATTAATACATAAGTTCTTCATATTGATATTCCAATTTTCAAACTAATTGTATATGATATAAAAAATGTTCTACGTATGTATAACTCCACAGTTAACATACATTTACACTTTTGCTGGTAAACAAAATACATATTTAAATTTGTGTATGTAACAAAAAAAAACATATAGATGCATGCATGTAAGAATTCGACATTAACTGGAATATATTTCAAATCAAAGTTTGCACATGTGTAAATATTGTTACACATGCAGTGTGCAGGTAACAAAATATATATTTACATATGTGTAAAAGTTTTTATACATGTGCACATTCAAACTATTACAAAAATAAAATAGAGTTGTTTCAATCTATACATATCCATTTTCACTTCCTCTTCTTTTCCGTTGATTTTCGCAGAGTTTTAAAAACAATACGGACAATTCCCATGGATCAAAAGCCTGAAATAATAATCACATAAGATATATAGGAGAAGTATAGTTTGAAAACCCTTTTGAGTTGAGAAAACTCGTGAAAACCCTATGTAACATCGGTTTTTTTTTTTTTGTAAATCGAAAACATTAAAAAAATGTTTTGCTATTTTTTTATATATTTTTTTAGTAATTTATATATATTTTTTCAGGAGAGAGAACGTGTAAGAAAACTTTAACATTTTTTATTAATTTTAATTGTGGACCATAAGATTTAATCTTTAATTAAAAACATGTGGTTAAGAATGAATTTCTAAAGTTTTCATAATTCAAGTGGGATTTTATTCTAACCTAACCCTATATATATATATATATATATATATATATTGAACAACTAAAGTTTTTTTTAATAGTTTATTTCAAATCAACTTAAAGTTTAAATTGTTATGTTAAATAAAGTGATGTGTAATTTAATAAAAAGTAATGAAACTTTCGTTTGTATGTATATAACCACTGTTTTGAAACCCGGCCTGGCCCGGCCGGTCGGACCGGGACCCAGTCCCTATACTGGACGGGTCAGTGTATTTTGGATGTTTCTAAAAACCCGGCCGGGTTTTACGGGTGGCGGTCGGATCGGACCAGTCGGACCAGTTGACCCGACGGGTGGACCGGTAAAACCCATTTTTTATTAAATCCAAAATGAAATATGCATGCCGGGATTCGAACTTAAGTCATTTCAGAGATAGAAGCTTTAATAATTACCCCATAAGCCAACCAACCAAGCTTCATTGATGTCTCTATTGATCAAACATAAATCACATATATTTAAAAAACAATGTATAAAACATAAATAAATATTAAAGTTTGTTATTATTATTATTATTATTATTTTTGGTTATTATTATTTTTTATATCTATATGAATTATATATATGTGTGTGTGTAAATATATATTTAAATTATTTATAATGTCATCCGGGTCAAACATTGGTCCACCCTCCTGTGTCGGTCCGACCTTTGACCCGGTAAGACGACCGAGTCGACGTCCGGGCCGTGTCTGAAAAGATTATATATAAGTATATATAATACTATTTTTCAAATAACTTGTATTTTAAAATGATTTTTCTTTTTAAATATTTTAAAATGAACTTTCGTTTGTAGTCGTCATCATGCGGAAGTCCACACGGAAGAAATTAGTCGACTAGTTTTAGTTTTTTTTTTACTTTTTTATTTATTTTTAATTCATTTTAATTTTTTTCTTTCTTTTCATTTTGGATTTCTAACATATATGAGTTATAAATGTTTTTTAGAGTTTTTTTAATGAATGTGAGATCAATATAAGCAGTGACGTATCTAGAACTTTTCCCTGTAAGTTCACCTTTTTCAATCGGTTCTAATAACCAAATGTCAAATTTTTGGGTTGGATCGGGAACATAATTCATTGAAAATGAGGATTCAAACGTTATTGAGTTTTCTTCTCAGTAATTATTCCATTATCTCAATAATTCAAGTTTTAACAAAACTAAACTCACAAATTAATATTCATAGGTATTAGGTTCACAACAAATTCAACAAATGAACTTCAAATCCTTCTTGCTCCAAATGCAACAATGGAAGCGTAAGATATTATACCCTTTAATTCAGAAACTCATCTCTACACACGTGGGCCGAATTTGCATATTTTACTCCAAAGGGATAATCTGTATATTTAACCTACTAAAATTTAAGAACATTCATTTTTTTAAAATAAAATGTTTTTAGTTGTTGGGATCAATAGTTTTAAAGATGTTGCATGGATGAGGCCTTTAATATGCATAAAGTAATTTTAATATAAAGCTACAATAATTGCAATAATAATAGCAGTTAACAAGATTCGAACAAGTGAATTCAGAAAACAAAAACACAAAGGCTCAACCACTACACCACTTTTCATTTTGTTACATGTGTTCATTTCAATTTTATTTATGGGTTCACTCATATTTTTCTTATGTATTCTCTATTAAAAATTTAAAATTTAATGGGTTCCCATAAACCCGCACGAGTACATGTAAGTCCGCCCCTGAATGTAAAATTCTTTATGTACATCTTGTGAAACTCTTCTAATTATGTCCATAATAAGAAGTAAATTATAATTAATGTACATAAATGAGATTTATTGTTAGACTAATGTTTATGTATAAATAGAGGCTTTGTGCCTTGGTTAAACATAAGAAAAAGAAGAGAAGTCTTGAAAAAAAGGATAATCGTAAAAAAGAAACCCTAGTATATTTCTTTTTCCAAGAAATATTGAAAATGAGTACTCTCTAAGCTCCATTTTCATATTTTCAAGTTCTAACAAACTAAATTATTCGGTGTAACATCGAGTGTGTGGTCTTCCCCGGCAGTACATACTGCTCTGGCTGTTGTACCTTGGGAGACAACCAGACTCTTTAGTAGATGCCCGAATTTGTTTTAAGGGACCCGCGTTAAACACAAATCCTCGACCACAAACGTTGTAACATCTCGGATTTTTCGTATTTGTTTAAACCGATTCGAGAATGTAATTCGAATATTTCGAACAATTTAAAACTTATATTTATTGGTATTTAACATGGTTTAACATATTTTATAATTTCATAACTTTTAATCATGCCCAATAGTCCTTAATAACCTTTAAAATCCCTTAAAACGGCTAAAAATCGCATTTTCGGGGATTACAGGGACTAATTTTGCAAGTTCTTTCCTATTTTTGATTAAAATAACGAAACTTAAACTCCAAGAAATGTTATTACAGATCCCAAGAAGTTTCTGGTTGTCCAAGTCGAAATCTCTATGTTATTATACCCGATTTTGTCATTAATTGATTATTCGTTTTCCTAAAATAGCTATTTCCTAATAAACAAGTCATAACCCTTAATATTCAAACAAGGCATATAATAAAACCCTAAATTATTACTTCAATACTAGCCTCCATACCTGTAATCCACGAAATTCTTCTTCCCCCATTGTCAGTTTCTTCAAGTTCTTCAAGCTTTCGTTGACTTTCAAGCTTCAAGACCCTTTGACCTCGATTATCTCTTGTTTCATTCATCATTCGGGTAAGTTGTCTTCTTCAATATTGTAGATTTTTATCTTTAGAATAAAAGCCCTCAATCAATTTTGCCGATTGAGGGAGATTCAGTGGTCAATTGCTTTCTGACCCATTTAACGGCATATTGGTCAACAACTTTGACCAATCGATTTCTAACACTACTGTTCGTAACCGACGTTCGGTCCAGAAAACTTTTGTGTTCGTAACGAAATTTTAAGTCTACTGACCAAAACCTGACTTCTGAATCGCTGTTCGGATTCTGGTCAGTACCGACTCGGTTAAACGCTTAATTTAACATAAACAAAGTTCTAAACATTCGTTTGGAATGATTCCAGTAGCAACGAGTTCGTTTTACTCATATTTTGTTACCTCAAAGTTTTAGGTTCAGTTGGTTTATTTCATTCGACGCATTAGAAGACGATCTAATTAATATTGTTCAATTGCCTTCGATTTAAGGTGAGTTTTATCATTCCCTTATTTTACTAAGTTTTCTAACGTTTTGGGGAGATACGAGTATTATTCGTATTTCATATTATATATATATATATGTATATATATATATATAGGGAAGTATAAAATGAAAATCCATTTGAGTTGTGAAACCAATGAAAACCCTATGTAACATCATTTTTTTTTTGTTTTTTTTAGCATGTAATATATGTTATTACATTTAATACAAAATATCGAAAAATCAAAAAAACATTTTTTTTCTATTTTTTGCTATTTTTTTACTAATTTTTATATATGTTTTCAGGAGAGAGAAAATGTTATATATATGTTCACATTTTTTATTAACTTTAATTGTAGACCACAAAATTCAAACTTTAATTAAAAACATGTGGTTGAGAATGGGTTTTTAGAGTTTTCACAACTCAAGTGGGTTTTTATTTTAACCTAACCCTATATATATATATATATATATATATATATCTCAAAGATAGCAAACATGTAATTGTGTATGATTAATCGAATATACTTGTTACATGATTATTTGTGCTAATATTCATTCATTCATATATTTTGGAGGGGGCCAACATATTCTCATTTATAGTGTGATCATACTATTGGCCAACGCCCCATTTGCTTGGCAAAGGTCTAACTACTTGCTTATGGTTTGATTTATTTACCGCAACTTATTACGTTTTGCTTATTTCTTATATTACTATTATAACATTGCAAAACTGGTGATAATCTCACTCAACTTTATGTTGACAAACTCTATTGTATTTTCTACGCATACGCAGGTTATCGTGTAAATTGAAGCTTGAAGTTTGGACACCTAGACAAGACTTTAGGATTTAATGAAGACAATCATTATTTAAATTTTTGTAGGATTATATTTACTTATTTGAATTGTTTTTTCATATTTGGATATTGTGTGCACTCTTTGAAATAAAATAATTAACTTAATAGATATTGTCATTTTTATATTATGATAGTACCTTTGAGCTGTGAACAACCGGCTCACGCCCCGGCATTTTCACCTTAGTTTGGGGTGTGACATATTGGTATCAGAACCGAAGGTTTTAAGATAGTCGTTAGAAATTGTCCTAGACATATGCTTATGACCCCATACGTGCATATCTGACTGCCTAATGTGCTATTTAAATTATTTACAGCTTATATAGGTTAATTATTTTAATTTATATTTTGTTTTATTTATTGCACACACACAAATTCCAAGGCAATGCCTCACATTCAATATATTTTCTAAATCTTTTATTTTTAGTAGATTATCCTTTTATTTTGGGAAATTCCTTAAGAATTCCCGAGTTTTGTTTTTACTCCCTCTCCTTAAGGCATGGGAGTATGACATGTTCGGTAAGTAACCGTAGGGGGTGCGAGAAATTGTGAGTCGGGCCTTGGCAAAATGGTTCCAAGAACCAAAGATAAGACTCTATTCCTTACCTGGAGGATAACCTGACCACAATACTCAAGCCTCTAGGCCAAAGTAGAACAAGATGTTATACAACCGGAACCCTAAGTGGTTAAATGTAACCGGCTAAATGGTTGAATTCCTTTTATAAAACCAAATTCACGGTGGTTCGTGGCTAAATTCGGGAAAACTTTCAAAATTGTATTTTTAATTTTTTTAAATGCTTAGTTGGGTGAAAAAGCCATATAAATCCATGGGCACTCCAACTATCCATTTCTTAACCCGTTATCAATTTTATTTTTGGTTGGGACGTATCGTCCGGGGTGGTTCCCGAGATACTCAAACTACTCATATTTGATTAGTTGATTAGATATTTAGTTGGGTCGATTAAATGCCATGTAATGCTCATGGGTCGATCAACTCCATTGATTTGATAATTCGTTAATTAGTTGGGTCAGTTAAATGCCATGTAACGCTCATGAGCTGACCAACTTAATTGTTTGTTTTAATTGGGCCAATAAATTGTTATGGAACGCTCATGGGAGGCCTAATTCACAAATTATGTTGCTTTATTTAGTTGTGCCATTCAAATTGCTATGGAAAGCTCATGGAAGGTCAACTCATTGGATATGTTTTATTATTTATTTGGGATCTCAAGCTACCATGGTAAGCCCATGGAATACCCAACCCAATATCATTTTACTTTTAGAATTTTTATAAACATTATTTATTTAATTAAATACCTCAAAATATTTTAAATCCCGACTCGTCCTCGAATTATCACGAGCACGATTTTATCGCATTTCCCCATCACCTCATATTGACTCATTTACACAACTTACCCATCGTCTCGTAAAGTTTTGGTCCTCATAGAATGATCCCTAAGAGTTCATCATCGTAATCAACGTCGTTCATCTACTTCTCACGATCGCCGTCTGACTACTAAAATCGCCAAGGAGTTTGCTGCTGCTATGCTGTTAACCAAGCCACCGCCAACCTCATCAAAACCAAACTGCCCCAAACAAGAAATCTTATACTGAGTCATACTCGTCATGCTCCTCTTACAATTACTATTTTGTAAATGTTATTTAAAATATCTTCTCTCCATTATTTCATTAAACTATCGAGTGCATTTCAATCTTTACCCTTAACTTTAACTATAAATACTTTATTACTACTTGTTTTTCCTCAATCTCATGTTGATTTTCACAACTTACTTTCCATTATTAAATTAAATCTTCCATTAATTAATTTAATTTTTATCATTAAATTGACTTGTTGATTGGATCTTTATGGAAATCCATGGATAACTCAATCACTCATTGACATTTTCATAATTATTGTTGAAATTTCATTTTTATTAAGTTTCGTTGTTTAGTTGAAATTAAACGGTGCTTCGTAATTATTTCAACTCCCTACTTAGATTTTTGATATATCTTGATAATTTTAACGTTTTAATGATAACTTCTTTAGTTGTTAGAATAGTCATGGTGATTCATGCATTTCTAACCTCGCGTTTCTCTAATTTTATTGTATTATATTTCACATCTCATTTTCACTTTCACTATTAATTTAATATTCTCTAATTACTTAGGTTTCCATGATAAATCATGGATAATTCAATTTACTTATTTCATAATATTTATAACAATTTTGTGGAAACAGGAAGATTCATCGTAATTCATGGATTCTTCAATTACCCACCTTATATTATATCTAATTTTAAGGATTTAATTGGAATAGGACTATCTCGGTGATTCGGGAATATCCGCTTCCCAATTTAATCTATTAACGATTTGTTTGAATATGTAGTTTTCGCATTTTCATTAATATTTCGATTACTATTATCATTTATTATCATATTTTAATTTTGTAATTTGAATTAATCTCATCCCAAATTCACAAATTGAGAAACTATAATTTTATATCAATTCCTCTTTAATCTCATAAGTTCTCAAACTAACCAAACTCGACTCACCAAAATTTTTGTTAACTATGTTTAAATTTATACTCTCGGTCTTAAGAATTTCGTACCTAATGTTTACCATATTTAAAGATTTCACATGTCATTACTTATTTTAAGATTTGTTGCTAAATAAACTTTTGTGCGTTTCATCTCATGAATCAAGTTTATTTTATCTACCAAGGTTAACTTCTTATAATATCCTACTCTTAACTTATTCTCGTTCATCAAGTTTCATTTCAAATGTCTGCTTCATGAAATCCATTTCCATATCCAAAATTTATATTTTTGGACAATAAAATATGTTTTAGAAAGTACACTGCTTTATTAATTAACTCGAACATTCATTTTTAGAAGTGTTTCATACACTGATTATCTTTTGGATTTATATTTAAATTATCAAAACTTTTGTTGCTCTCATAATTTTAGTTTTCAATGTTTTATAAACCACATGATGGGACGGATTATGCGGACCATCCGACGATATGAATAAATATGGATACATACATAATTATCCAAGTCCTTGCATGGAAATCATAATACGTACAATTGTGTGTCTAAATCTAGAACTAAAAGTAGTTTGAGAAATGGTACAATTAAGAAGATGATAATGACAAGGTGGATACGCCGCTAGTAGAACCTATATATAAGTGCCCTTATCAAATTGTCATTTCGAGCGTTGCTTCGATTATTGGAAGTTCTATGTTATGATATTTTCCTTAAAAGTTTAATTATTTTCAAAACGATTATGTTTTAGTTTTCCTTAATTTCAGGACGAAATTCCCTAAAGTATGGGAGACTGTAGCATCTGGGATTTTTCGTATTTGTTTAAACCGATTCGACAATGTAATTTGGATCTTTCGAACTATTTAAAACTTATATTTATTGGTATTTAACTTGGTTTAACATATTTTACAATTTCATAACTTTTAATCACGCCAAATAGTCCTTAATAACATTTAAAATCCCTTAAAACGGTTAAAAATCGCATTTTCGGTGATTACAGGGACTAATTTTGCCAGTTTTTTTCCTATTTTCGATTAAATTAACGAAACTTAAACTCCAAGAAATGTTATTACAGATCCCAAGAGGTTTCTGGTTGTCCAGGTCGAAATCTCTATGTTATTATACCCGATTTTGTCATTAATTGATTATTCGCTTTCCTAAAATAGCTATTTACTAATAAACAAGTCTTAACCCTTAATATTTAAGCAAGACATATCATAAAACCCTAAATTATTACTTCAATACTAGCCTCCATACCTATAATCCACGAAATTCTTCTTCCCCCATTGTCGGTTAATTTCTTCAAGTTCTTCAAGCTTTTAATGACTTTCAAGCTTTAAGACCCTTTGACCTTGGTTATCTCTTGTTTCATTCATCATTCGGGTAAGTTTTCTTCTTCAATAATATAGATTTTATTTGTGGAACAAAATCCTTCAATCAATTTTGCCGATTGAGGGAGTTTTAGTGGTCAATTGCTTTCCGACCCGTTTAAGGGCGTATTGGTCAACAACTTTGAACAATCAATTTCTAACACTTATGGTCTGAACCGATGTTCGGTCCAGAAGACTTTTGTTTTCGTAATGAATTTTTAAGGCTACTAGCATAAACCCGACTTCTGAATCGCTGTTCGGATTCTGGTCAGTACCGACTCGCTTAAACGTTTACTTTAATATAACTGAAGTTCTTAACATCCGTTTGGAATGATTCCAGCAGAAACGAGTTCTTTTTTACTCATATTTTCTTACCTCAAAGTTTTAGGTTCAGTTTGTTTATTTCATTCGACGCATTAGAAGACGATCTAATTAATACTTGACTTGTTTATCATTATAATTCACTTGCCTTCGATTTAAGGTGAGTTTTATCATTCCCTTATTTTACTAAGTTTTCTAACGTTTTGGGGACATATGCGTATTATTCGTATATCATATTATATATATATATATATATATATATATATATATATATCCCAAAGATAGCAAATGTGTAATTGTGTGTGATTAATCGAATATATACTTGTTACATGCTTACTTGTGCTAATATTCATTCATTCATATATTTCGGAGGGGCCCAACATATTCTCATTTATAGTGTGATCATACTATTGACCAACGCTCCATTCGCTTGGCAACGGTCTAAATACTTTCTTATGGTTTGATTTATTTATTGCAACTTATTACGTTTTGCTTATTTCTTATATTACTATTATAACATTGCAAAACTAGTGATAATCTCACTCAACTTTATGTTGACAAATTCTATTGTATTTTCTACACATGTGCAGGTTATCGTGTTAATTAAAGATTGAAGTTTGGACACCTAGACAAGACCTTAGGATTTAATGAGACAATCATTATTTAAATTTATGTAGGATTATATTTACTTATTTGAATTGTTTTGTTATATTTGGATATTGTGTGCACTCTTTGAAATAAAATAATTAACTTAATAGATATTGTCATTTTTATATTAAGATAGTACCTTTGAGCTGTGAACAATCGGCTCACGCCCCGGCATTTCTGCGTTAGGTTGGGGTGTGACAATTGTCAACATTAGTTTGCTTATTCTTGTAAGAAAGGAGCTTACAAGAAGATGCAGATCAAGATTTCGTTGAAAACTACACAAAAGATTGTTTGAGAATATGCGATTGAAGGAGCTTAGTCGATGACCAACATGATGAAGACACAAGACGAATATATTAGATGAAGTACTCGATGAAGGCACCATATCTTATCAATTTTGAATATAAAAATTTATATATTATATTCATTTTATTTGATTTTGTAAACTCTATTGTACTCATATATTTCCCTTACTAACGATTTTATCATTAGCGTTTATTTTACTTTATATTTATTTATTTCTAATAAAAAGTGAACCTATGTTCTACAATTTTTGGTTCATATTTCATTTTTTTAAATCAACCTTTTCTTTTGTTTGTTTTAATAAAAAGTGAACCTATGTTCTACCATTATGTTTATTTTGTTGTGAAACGACAATCTATTAGCATGATCCATACACATATAGAGATGATAAAGGGAAAGAAGATTGGTTCTTATTAATGTAATAACCAAATACAAGATGCCTTTATTTATAAGGATATTTACATTAATACAAGGATAATGAATAGATGGTGGTTATGCATGTGGAGAGTCACAATAATAAATAATGGTTATAACACTCCCCCTTGATTATCCACATGAAGGAATACGCTTGGTAATGTTGCCTCATTAAAAACCTTGCTAGGAAAACCCATTGGGACAAAACCATAGCTAAGGGAAAAAGAGTGCAACGCGTATAATACTCCCCCTCATTTATACATCCTTTAAATGAAGAGTTTAGCGAAAGTTTGACTAAGTCTTTTGTAGTTAACAATTTACCGCTTGATCTTGTAGTGTAAAGTTCCTTTATTTCGAGCACCGTTGTACTATCTTCATGTATGACTTATAGTGCCTCATCTTGTAAATAAGTGATGCGAGATCCACAACTTTGCTATATTATATTCCCTGCGTCAATTGACTAACCAAACCTTTTTTGCGGGTTAGTAAAATATAAACTTATATCTCTCATACCTTGCAGATATCAAAGTATTATGTTTAACTCATTTCGATGTTTCTACACTAAAACAAATTATACCTTGTCAACAAATATAAGTAAATAATATGCATAGTTGTGTATAACTAGTAAGAAATATTGCATCAATTGAGATAAATTATGGTACTCCTTGACCAAGAATTTCTATTGAAAATAAAGATAATTTGTTCTATATGAGATGAACTGTCACACCCCATTTAGCAAATTACGGAGCGTAAAACGGTAATGTAACAGACACCTCTAATATCAACCACATTGTTTATAAAGAAACATTGCTAACTAATTTACAATATATTACATTGATCTAACTTCGTTTACAAACTAGGTTATACAAATCTAATCTAGCACATTAAGCGGCTTTACTTCTTACTAGCACAATTGCATCAATTCATCCAACATTGATCGCAAGTCAAACGCATAGCACATTGACTTTCTAGCCCAAGTCTGGTATACCTGAAAAACATGTTAAAACGGGTCACCTACAAATAGTTGGTGAGTTTCATGAGTTTCAAGAAACCAGTTGTGCGTACAACAATCATAGTTTGTAAATACGCAAGTATGTAAGTATGTACGTTCGCAATGGTGTTTGTATGTTTATGATGTAATTATGCTAAGCTACAGTGAAGCCTTGACTGTCTGTTCGTGCTGCGTACCTCCATTTCCCATGCTCAATCAACCACTGTGGCCCCCTTCCTCCCACAGCATGCCTTGAGTAGCTATGTCTAACACTACATAGCGTGTTTGTATAATTATGGTCATGTGCAAACGGCGTTATGGTCTCAGCAAACCATGTTCGTTTGGGTTCGTCAAACCAATAGTACTATTTACAAGCCATCGGCTTGAAGTTAATCACTGTGTTAGCGGGGACTTTCATGTGGTAGCACTTAGATAATTCTCATCATCAAACGATTCCGAGTATATAGATATGTATCAACATGTTTTTCACCTAAAAGTTCGTAAAACCAGTTTAAAAGTGGGGTAATTAAACTCACGGTTTAGCAGGTATTCAACACGGTATCGGATAGTGGTTCGTTCTGCTTGCTAACATTCAAACCCTATAATCAATATTATAATAATGTTAATATTTTAATATTAATATAATCTCCACACTAAACTGGGTTGTATATCTAATCAAGGTATAGCTGTCACACCCAGAAAGTGTTAATAGGCTTAGATTGTGATGTTGTTCAATGTCTGATACTTAAAACCGAACTTGGCTTAGTTTCCCCGTTTTACTAGCTGGGCCAAGTTGATTGTTTACGCGTTTAGAAACAGGTATGAGTATTTAAACTTGGCTAACGTGTTGGTTGATAAAATAATTAAGTTATGAAGAAAGATCACAAATTAGGGGTCTGGATTCGCTACAGGGCTCATTTCCGTTTATTCAGTCTGGTTTGAAGAAAAACACGCACAATTCAACCAAATTGTCCAGATTTTTCTCAAAAAGTTTGGATTTACTTAATTAACCCAAAAATAGGATTTTTGATCACTCTTGATGTTATGATATTCCAACCGGTTCGTTAATCAAGAACTCGTCGGTTTTTATCAGAATTGAATTTGTTTAATCTTTAATTTAGCATAATTAATTATCTGTTTATCATTAAATTATGAAAATTTATACACTTATCAATTAAAATATATAGATTTTTATAAAAATATTTCTGGAATTATTTGCTGATTTGTTAATTTATAAAAATTCATTTTATATGCTATATTTAACCCGAAAATCGTCCGTTTATACCAAACAATTTCTGAAAAATCCAACAAAATTCCTGAATGATACAAATACTTACCAAAACATCTTGCAAAATTCCTAGAACCTATAACTTTTTCCAAATTACCTTTTTGAGCCAAAAAAGACTATAAAAACTCTAATAAACGCGGATCCACAAAACATAGCTAGGATTTTCCAAATGACCCCAAATTTCATATGTAATCATATTATACCCAATATGAGTTTCCCACAAAATATGATAATTTTTCAAGCATTTTAAGTATTTTTCCCAAATAAACGTCCCTAATTGGTAATAAATTCGCCAAATATTCTCGGATGGTCGAAAAGTTACCAAATTTGGATAGAGACTCATTAATATGGTCCTAGATGTCCCTGAAAAAGTTTAAAAGCTAACAACATGCAGATCACAATCTAACCCTAAACAGCCAGTAAACGAGCAATTCGGCATTACCTTTGCGGTTTTCGTTTGTTTTTGCTCTCTTATTCCAATTTCTGGGTTCGTGTGCTACTAAGTAAGGTAGATACAGGTCCTTAGGCTTTGCCTAGCATCTTGAAGAGCAGAAGGTTTGATTGTTCGAGTTTCTGGAAATTTACTAAAATATCTAAGTTGTCTTAGTTATAATGAAAACTAACTAAAATAATAATATAATAATAGTAAAATTGGCGGCTGGAAATTATATAGGCCCTCTTGGGCCTCATCTTGGCCCAATGGCCTTGATTTGCATGCCTGAGCGTGAAATCCAGAGTTTAAATTTATTTCGGGTTCGGTTTTTGGCGCGAAAAATATATCGGGTACGACAAACAGCGTGAAAACGAGTGTTTTTTCGGCCAATTTCTTATAAATTTAGAAAAGCATAATATTTCTTTATAAAAATCAAAAATATTTTCACTTATCGCTTAAAAGATTCCCAATAAGTGTTTCGTAAGTCTTTTTTGGCTTAACAGATGACACAATGCTTTTCTGGTAACTATCTTTCGTGTTGTTCGTAGTGGGTAGTTAAACGAGTATGTTTTCGTTTAACTGGTTTGCTATCGTACTAAGGCCATAATACTAATATGTTAGCTTATATTAAATGTAGATCACTTATAGATGCCCCCCAAGATATCTGGGTCATAACCAGACCGTTCGGTTATTTGTTTCTTCGTTACGCAATAAGTGGTTAATCGCTTATTCGATTTGTGAATACCAAGGTGTACCCGGTTTTGTCACGAATGTCACATTCTCCCTCATTTAAGAAATTTCTTCCCCGTAATTCGCTATGCCAAATGCATGCTTTTTAGGGACAAACATGAGTATTTGTGTTCGTTTTCAAACATATAAAGTTCCCCATTGTGGGTTTTACCAAACTTTAACCATCGAAATTTTGCTGAGTCGTAACTGTTTGATTTTTCCGTCCATTATTTATACGGGTTCTTTACAAAGTTTAGCTATGAGTAAGTTTTCAAGTGGTACTGTCTCCACCTCATCAATAAGGAACTTGATTAGGTTCGATATATATGAAGTTATGAGTAAGACTAAAATTGTGAGTGAAACTCGACTCTATAGATTGTTTTAGTTGATATGCTACGGAATTAAGTTTTGAGGAAACTTCGTATAATTCTATAATTCCATGTATATTGACATTAATTTATCAGTGTCCTCAACTCAAATAACACCTTTTAAAGGTCAACAAGTTACTACACACATCGGTATAGTTCTTTTGTCAGCCTCCGGCGACTTTCAGTTTGTTTTTGAATCTTACGAGCCTTTATCTGTGGTGTTTGTAAATAAATTCGGATTTTGGCATTTTGAGTATTATCAACTTTTAGTCTAATAAAGTAGCGATTTATATTCTTGCTCGTATCATATCGGTTATAGTGCCGCTCGTATAATATTATAATTACTATTTAGTATTTAAGGATTAGACCAAATGAAAATGCTGGTCTTAATTTCCTCTAGGATCCAATATACAGCGCAAAGTAATTCTTCATGTGTCTATATAATTTGTCTAGATTGATCATTTGTTTGAAATGGCAGGTTGTGCTTAAACCAATTCGGTTTCCTAACTTGTCAAAAATAAGAGGCGAAATGATTATCTTAGTCTAAACTAATCGAAATAGGCACGCCATGTAGAGATATGATTTCGTTAACATAATGGTAGGAGAGCCTTTCAGTTGTGTAGTTGTTATGGATCTGGAGAATGTGTGCAAATTAAGTTAGCCGGTCAATTGGTACCCGGACTACACTGTGTTCACAGGATGATTTATAAAAGGGTGTTACGAAGCTCATAATATTCTATTCCCACTTCCACTGAGTGTTTCCGGTTGCTGTTACATTACCGAGGGCTTTTTATATTCTCCCTTAATTCTAGCACGAGTCAAACATTCGGGTCACCACTAATATTCCTTTTATACATCTTATCGGTACTTAGATGAATAGAATCCTTGGACTTATGCGCTTCATCCATGATCAAGTCACGTAGCTACCAAAAGTTGGAATCCAGACTCGGTTTGTTGAGGTATAGAATTTCATCGGTTTTCTTTTCAAAGTTATGCTTGTTCCCGTGCAAGTTTTCGTTTTCTAAATGTTATGTTCTTAGGGCTTTCTTTTTGGCGATATGAATTTGCCCGATAAGGTTCGTCTGAACAATTGCTTCAAGTGCTCATACTTTCCAAGGATTAACTTTATCCCTCCATCTTAAAGCATCAGTTTTCACAATTACAACTGTTCCACAACTTTACTCGTTTTCCTTACCCCATATTTAGTTCCGTTAGATCAGTTGCACGTCACAGGCTTTTGTGATTCATGTAATTTGTGCATTTGGTGGCATATAAGTAGTATTCCCATGCATTAGGTGCAAAAAAAAAAAAAAAAAACAAAACAATCATTCCATACTCCAGGTCATGGATAGTACAGTTCCTTCTGAAAATTTTAATATTGGAGCTGAATAAAATTTTTATGTTAGTAGCTGGAAGGACATTTCTTTTCTTCTTCCCAATCATGATTTCGGTCTTTCTGAGTTAAGAGGCTATTGGTTGAGTTATATTGGAAATGTTTGCAAGAATCGCTGGTACTACTTGGCTAATCCCAAAAATTAGCGATTCTCCTTTGGTTACTTTGGTGCTTACCAATTTGCTCGGGTTTACGGGGTTTCCGTGTCGGTTAGCAATGTGTCCTAAAATTTCATCTCTTGCAGACAAAATTTACACTTGGACAACTTGGCATACAATTTCTCCTACTTCAACAACTCTAGGATTGTTCGTAAATGTTGCTTGTGTTCCTCCTTGGTTTTCAATTATATCAGAAGGTCATCAATAAACGTTATAATGAATTTGTTGAGGTATGATTTACAAACTCGGTTCGTGAGATCCATGAAAACTGAGGTGCATTAGTCAGCCCAAAAGGCATAACTAAGAATTCACTGTGACCATACCGAGTTCAGAACGGCGCTTTAGAGCATCTTCCTTTTGGATTTTAATTTAACGATAATCAGATCAAAGGTTGATTTTCGAGAGGTAATTCGCTCCTTGGAGTTGATCGAACAAATCGTCTATTCCTGGGAGGGAATATTGGTTTTTGATGGTAATTTTGTTTAGTTTCCCGGTAATCAATACACATCTTAGAGCTTCCATCCTTCTTCTTTACAAATAACACCGGTGCTCCCCAAGGAGAATAAATATGTCATATGAAACCTTAATCTAATAATTTTTGTAATTGACTGGACAATTCTTGCATCTCTGAGGGTGCTAGTCGATAAGATGCCTTAGCAATGGAGGCTGATCTTGGGATCAGGGAAATATAAAATTCAACTCGTCCGGTCGGTGGTAATCTAGGTAATTCACCGGGAAAGACAACGGGGTATTCACGCACTACGGGGATCTTTTCTATGTGCTTTTCATTGGAATAATTTATAGTTACGTTCGCCGTAAATGCCATATACCCTTGGCGTAAACACTTCAATATTGTAAGATGGGACACGAGAGATAATATTGCACCAAATTTCTTTCCTTGTACCATAATCGTTTCATCATCCGAAGGGGAATTCTAACTACCTCATTATTACAAATGATTTTCGTCTTGTATTTAGCTAACCTGTCCATACGGACAATTACATCGTAATTTCTTAACTCAACCAGGTGAAGATCAACAAGAGTTGGTTGGTCGTTTAGGATAATAGGACAGCTTCGGAATATTTGGTTAACAACTATAGGTTTTCTGTTATAGCATAGGGATCTATTTGTTCACTAACCGATATATTTCCCAGGGACAAGAAGTTAGTGGGAATAAGACTTCTATCATTGCCTATATCAAACGAGACGGAAGCATATTAATCAGAATTTATGACCCTTCACTACATTTAAGTCTTGTCATGTTTTATCGGGTCCAATCAATAAACGCGGCCTCTAGTTAGACTTCGATGTTTGTTCTTAGATTAACTTGGGACAGCTCCTTTTGGAGCATTTCGTACTTCCACACTCAAAGCGAGCATGAGGGTTTGCTACAGGTTGTGAGGGAATTGGTTGCTATTGGGGTAACTGGGAATGGTGAGGTTAGAACAGTCGGTTTACAGTGCTCATAATGGTTCCACAACTACAAGCATAGTGTCCAATCTTCCCGATTTTATGATATACATTTGTTCGACATTCCCTTATATTATGACAATTACATTTCCCACACTTTGGCGAAGGTTCATTGTATACTTTTCGTTCAAAACTAAAATTGATCGTAGTATTGTTTTGAGTTGTAGGGAATGCACGTTTAATTGGTTGTACCTTTTGTACCCCTGTTTCATGATCAGTTCGTTTTTGTACTAGATGATCCCTCGGCATTCTCAACATACCATTTCTGCTCAATTCAAAAGTTACCACACCGGCTTGTGTCACGGCATTCCCAAAAGTTAAGAGGGTACTGAATTAACTAAAGTCCGTAGTTCTGGGGCTACTAACCATGGCTCCAGTCGAGCCAGATTATTAAAACGGTTCGTGTATCCCAATTGTTTCGCACCTTTCGTTTTCAATTTCCCGAGTCCGTGTTCTAATATTTTATTTCTTGGACGGAAATGTTTCAATATAAGGGTTTTAAATTTTGTCCAAGTCATGTGGTTGATTACTTCTTGTCCCCGATTCATATATTCGTTATTTATCACATATGTGATGGGCAACTACTGGTATTGATAACAGACTCTATCGCTTAGATTCATTTTACTAACTCATGTGATTCTTTAGTACCACTAAAATTTACATGTTTGCACGACTTAGATCGTTTAAACGAGTATTCTCGCCGTGAAGGATCATGGTTGTTACGACCGGTATTCAAGTTCGGTAGGAGATTTTTGTTACCAAAGGTATTTACTGGGGGAAATTATTATTGGTAGTATCACCAGTGTTCAGTGGGGGAGTATTATTCGTGACAATGTTCGTATTTATCGAAAGAATAACATTTAAACTGTATTAGTATTGGGAGGCGAGATAGTATTCGCGGCCGCATTAGTGTTTGGCATTTGATTTGCATTTATTGCCGTGTTAATGCCGATAGCGAATCGCGCTGCTATTGTTAAAGTTACTGTCTGTAGTTGCCGAACAATCATCTCGGCCACAACTGCCTTAGATCACGTGTTTGTTTTCTTCGGGGCCATCCTATAATGATAAGTGACTATGCTTCAATTAATAGTAATTCCCCATATACTCACCGCACGGGGAATTACATTAATTAATACTGAAGTATTTCAAATAGCACATATGTATCACACACCTCGGATCATGTATCTATATACCAAGGACAGTACATAGATTTAGCCTAATAAGGACATTATTTGCATGTATATATCAAAAGTTGTCACCCAATGACAAGTAATTTTTAACATGGTAAGGGTCAATGTTTGTACTAAAAGATCCAAATCGTCCTCCACATCAGCATAGCACACTACCAGATGCTTGCATGGAGTATCAAAAGTATACACAACATTACCATACTATCCTTGCCTATCCGAGCACACATTATAACAATCATGAATAATTCACACCTCGTAGAGCAATTATTCCGTTATAATCCCACCATTGGGTAACTGTTTTATCCTGCCTCTTCCATAAGTTGATATTTGCCCGTTATGAGTCTAAATAGTATGTTATAGTCGGAATGCACTCGTACACCCCACTTGACCTTTGGATGTTTCTAGGCATGACTATAGAATGTTCTATCACCAGGTCAAGCAGTACTCTTAAGCATGCCAGGTCTACTAAAAGTGTTGATTTATTAATTGGGAGTAAGTATTTCCTATACAGGTCAAGGTGCATCATTAGTCCTCGAGCGTGACGTTTCTCTTTTGTAACAAATCGATCAGAGTGGCAAAATTATAGGAGTGGTTGAAGGTACTTGTACGCAGATGATTTGATGAGTTTGCTGATTAGGTGGGTTTGGCAGGGTTGGTTGTACTGATGATATGAATAATTTTTGAACTATAGCAGCTAAAGGTATATACGAATGATTACAGTCTGTTTTATAATCGAGGATTTCGTAAGGTAATTATTATATTTATAATTTTATAAATTGGACTCGTTGCTAAGTATTTCTCCTAAGAATAGTGTTTGCTTTTGAATGACGGAAGTGGAAGGACGACTAGAAAACAGTTCAGTTTACTGTTAGAAAACGTGTATATGAGATAAAGATTAGGCCTGAACTGAGAAGTGTTGCTTTCCGTTGAGATGGACATATGTAGATCACACCTCCTACGGTTCTTTTCTGGGCCTTGAATATTAAACTCAATATGTGGTTTTATCATATAATAAGGTTTAGTTTGGTCTTGATAGAACGTTCTCGTATTCTCGTTTACAGGCAATACCGGTTCTTTATCCAACGTAAGGCTACTGGATCTTGACATCTTTCGGTACGATGGCTTGTCATAAAATAACATTTTTCAATAGTATTAATCAAAAGAAGGGATATTATTAATTTCGGCAAAATAAAATATTTTAATTGTTATAAGCAGGTATCATATTGATTATGATAAAATATAATATTAGTTTTAATAAAATATAATTTTAACTATAATAAGAATTAATATTGATTAGGATCGAATATAATATTTGTTACGATAGGAACATTATCGATAGTACAGTACGTACACATATTCTTACACCTTGTTCCAGATAAGCACGTATGCATGTTACATATACATATACTTAACATTACCTTTTATACACATATGTTGCCATTTTTACCTATTGGTATATCCCACGATTTCTTTAGAAATTCCATCATACAAGCAAGTATTTTATTACGTTCCAGACCATAATAACTCACTAGCCCTTCGAGTTCATCCTGCCATCCACCAGTATATAATATTAATTTATTATTTATTTTTCCCAAAATTAATCGAGCCTACGGTTATGTTTTAGGCATCCTAAGGGATAACCTAATCCTTTATAACCAATGGCTTTAATACCAACTTCTGTCACCCATTTAGCAAATTACGGAAGCGTAAAACGGTAATGTAACAGATACCTCTGGTATCAACCGCATTGTTGATAAAGAAACATTACTAATATATACAAATTATAACTTTGGTGCCTCTTGAAGGCATTTAGCTTTTTTATTTTTAATAGTTTCGGTACCGTTACGAACGGATGAAATTACATTTTTTTTCAGTTCCGGTACCGTAATAAACGTGACGGAAACCAACCGAATTAGCGTAAACTCACCACATTTTGTTTTAGTTACGATAACATAACGAACGCAACGAAAACCGATCAAATGAAAATTTTGCTTTTGTTTTTTTGTTTTTGTTATAGTTCTGGTATCGTAACAAACGTAACGGAGACCGACCGAATTTTCCTAGACTAATCGCCCCAACGCCCGTAATCGACATTGCTCAGGTTTTACCAACGCCCGAATTTTACTGACTGACGCCACCTATTGGTCCATCTCAATTTTTATTTTTTCCGTTTTGTTTTTTTGTTTTAGTCCCGATACCATAATGCACATAACTAAAAAAAATGAATTCACGTCGACTTACGCTTTCAACACCCGGGACTGACAACTGGATTTTACCACCACTCGGGTTTTAGCAATCTGCCCCGTCAACATGTGCCAGGTGAAAAACTAGTTGTAAACAAACAAAATCCATGAAAAAAAAAGGTAAAAAATTGTGGGATGCTAGTTGCTATCTAATTTACAATATATTACATCGATCTAACTTCATTTACAAACTAGGTTATACAAATCTAATCCAGCCCGTTAAGCGACTTTACTTCTTCCTAGCACACTTGCATTAATTCATCCAGCATTGATCGCAAGTCAAACACGTAGCACATTAACTTTCTAGCTCAAGTCTGGCATACCTGAAAAACATGTTAAAACAGGTCAACTACAAATAGTTGGTGAGTTTCACGAGTTTCAAGAAATCAATTGTGCATACAAAAATCATAGTTTGTAAATACACAAGTATGTATGTATGTACGTTCGCAAGTATGTTTGTTTGTATGTTTATGATGTAATTATGCTAAGCTACAGTGAATCCTTGACTGTTTGTTCATGCTGCGTGCCTCCATTTTCCATGTTCAATCAACCACTGTGGCCCCTCTTCCGCCCACAACATGCCCCGAATAGCTATGTCTAACAATACATAGCATGTTTGCATAATTATGGTCATGGGAAAATGGCTTTATGGTCTCAGCAAACCGTGCTGGCTCCGTTTGGGTTCGTCAAACCAATAGTACTATTCACAAGCCACCGGAGTGAAGTTAATCACTGTGTTAATGGGGACGTTCATGTGTTAGCACTTAGATAATTCCCATCCTCAAACAATTCCGAGTATATAGATATGTATCAACATGTTTTTCACCCCAAATGTTCGTAAAAACATTTTAAAAGTGGGGTCATGAAACTCACGGTTTAGCAGGTATTCAACACGGTATCGGATAGTGGTTCGTTCTGCTTGATAGCATTCAGACCCTATAATCAATATTAAAATAATAATAATATTTTCATATTATTATAATCTCCACACTAAACTGGGCTGTATATCTAACCTGGGTATAGCTGTCACACCCAGAAAGTGTCAATAGGCTTAGATTGTGATGTTGTTCAATGTCTGATACTTAAAACCGAACTTGGCTTAGTTTCCCCGTTTTACCTGCTGGGCCAAGTTGATTGTTTACGTGTTTAGAAAAATGGTATGAGTATGTAAACTTGGGTAAACGTGTTGGTTGATAAAATGATTAAGTTATAAAGAAATATCACAAATTAGGGGTCTGGATTCACTACAGGGCTCACTTCCGTTTATTCAGTCTAGTTTGGAGAAAAACATGCACAATTCATCCAAATTGTCCGGATTTTTCCCAAAAAGTTAAGATTTACTTAATTAAACAAAAAATACAATTTTTGATCACTCTTGATGTTCTGATATTCCAACCGGTTTGTTAATCACGAACTCGTTGGTTTTTATCAGAATTGAATTTGTTTAATCTTTAATTTAGCATAATTAATTATCTGTTTATCATTAAATTATAAGAATTTATACACTTATCAATTAAAATATGCATATTTTTACAAAAATATTTTTGGAATTATTTGCTGATTTATTAATTTATAAAAATTCATTTTATATGCTATATTTAACCCGAAAATCATCCGTTTATACCAAACAATTTCCATAAAATCCAACAAAACTCGTAAGTGATCTAAATACTTACCAAAACATCCTGAAAAATTCCCAGAAGCTAACGCTTTTGCCAAATTACCGTTTCGCGCAAAAAACAACTATGAAAACTCGAATAAATGCGAATCCACAAAACATAGCTAGGATTTTCCAAATGACTCAAAATTTCATATGTGATCATATTATACCAAATCAGAGTTCCCCACAAAATTTCATAATTTTTCAAGCATTTTAATTATTTTCCCAAATAAACGTCCCTATTCGGTAATAAATTCGGCAAATATTCTCAGGTCGTCGAAAAATTACCAAATTTGGACAGGGACTCATTCAAATGGTCCCGGATGTCCATGCAGAAGTTTACAAGCTAACAATACTTAAATCATAATCTAATCCTAAACAGCCAGTAAACGAGCAATTCAGCATTACCTTTGTAGTTTTCGTTCGTTTTTGCATTCTTACTCCAATTTCCGGATTCGTGTGCTTCTAAGTAAGGTAGATATAGGTCCTTAGGCTTTGGCTAGCATCTTGAAGAGCAGAAGGTTTGATTATTCAAGTTTTTGGAAATTTTCTAAAATATCTAAGTTGTCTGGGTTAAAAAGAAAACTAACTAAAATAATAATAATAACAGTAAAAGTGGCGGCCGGAAATTATATAGGCCCTGTTGGGCCTCATTTTGGCCCAATGGCCTCGATTTTTCGTGCCCGAGCGTGAAATCCCAAGTTCAACTTTATTTCGGGTTAGGTTTTTGGCGCAGAAATATATCGGGTACGACAAACAATGTTAAAACGAGTGTTTTTCCGGTCAATTTCTTGTAAATTTAGAAAAACATAATAGTTCTTTGTAAAAATCAAAAATATTTTCACTGATCGCTCAAAATATTCCCAATAAGTGTTTTGTAAGTCTTTTTCGGCTAAACGGATGATACAATGCTTGTTTGGTAACTATCTTTCGCGTTTAAGTTCATAGCGGGTAGTTAAACGAGTATGTTTTCGTTTAACTAGTTTGCTATTGTAATAATACTAATATGTTAGTTTATATTAAATGTATATCACTTATAGATGGCCCCCCCCTGAGATATCTGGGTCATAACCAGACCCGCTCGGTTATTTGTTTCTTCGTTATGCAATAAGTGGTTAATCAATTATTCGATTTGTGAATACCAAGGTGTACCCGGTTTTGTCACGAATGTCACATGAACTTTATCTATATTAAAATGTTTCAACGTCTTCTAGATGAAATGATTGATATAAAATATAATTACTCAAATGCTCGACCTGCATACCATCTCTTTATGAGATACAATGCAATTATTACATGATATTGCTGATTTAATATTAAAATATTCAACACATTGGTCAAATGCATCATATTCATACCTCCCTTCTATAAGATATCACCGAGTTGATCATATCATTTCTAAATCGCCTTTTGTAATCCACATATAATACTTGTTAATTTCATATAATAAATTTCTATAGCTTTTAGTTTAAATGCTTCACGCACATATAATTTGTTATGGATTTCTTTTTATGTTGACTTCTTACGTATACAATATGCTACTCAAGAGTTTTTTTACAATCCGTCATAGTCTTCCTTCCATGTTAACCAATCATGTATACAAATTTACTCTTCTAGAGTTTGGCATCTATTTACCACATCATATTCAAATATGCCATCCTTAATTATATAATTATCATATCATATTGCATCATTCTTGTACATAGTTTATTGAATATCATCATATGGTTATTGTACATAGTTTATTGAATATCACCATCTGCTAATTAATGCATAGGAATTACACCCTTAAGATGTTTCATGCACCAAGCCTCAAATTCATATATTGCAATCATATCGTTATCGAGAACTTATTTAATATTATTTTAGCATTTTAAATACTTCAAGGATAGATTTCATTATCATAATATTTATTAGATGCATATCATTTCTCTCTTGTATTACTAGATTAAATTTGTTGCATCCACCCCTGGAGAATATATCTCTTCATCGTTATGCCATAAATGATGCCTTACCTTGCATAATTTTATTTTTCTTATCAGCTTTAGCACAAAAGATTCTTTTATATCTCATATAATTTACAACATTTAGTTGTATGGACCACTTGCCCAAAACTAACAGATTCATGAGAGAATTTAGTTCTACATCATTTGCATCTTTTCATTTTGGCCAATCATTTTAATATCTCATTTATCGGCAGAACTTAGTTTTTTTTATCCCCAACTTATATTTACTGGTACTTGAATTTCTCCTCTAGAACCATCATGTCAATAGTCTCTTAAAGAGAATCTTTCATTATACCTCGACTTGACCATTTTCATTACTTGCTCCATTTTCGAGGATTTTTATTCTTTGAACTGAACGCTTCAGGCGTGCCATAGACTTATCACCAATGTATGGTTCTCCTTTTAATAAAATTTATTGGAGCACTAGAAGCTGTTATATGTGACTTAGTTAGTCACTATATCTAGGTTAGTAAATGCATCTGGTAGTTAATTCAATAATTCGTGTAAATGAATTATCTTTTGAACTTCTGGTTTACACCTTTTAACTTGAGGATCAACATATGTTATTCATTACAACTTTTTAATTTTCCAACTACTTCTTATTTCCCCCTCATGTTGGAAATATTATTTTATTTAAGTAAAAATTAATATTGAGTCGTAAACGAATCCCACGCTGATGACTCTAAATACATAATTATCAATACTTTTTCATATCCAACATATATTCCCAACCTTACTTGAGGTCCCATACTTGTGCATTGTGGTGGAGTAATTGCAGTGCATATTGCACTTTTAAAACTACAAATTGGGAGTATTTGGTTTCTTACCGAAAACCAATTGTAATGGGGAGGACGTATTATCACTTATTGTCTTGACGTGTCAATATTACATCATGTAAAAACACATGTTTCTACATACATATGAAATTTTGCTCTCATAATTATTGTATTTGCAATCGATTGTAGATGTTTGTTCATCATTTCTGAAAAAAGCAAAAAGATTTTTGTAACAACATTCTTCACATGTACTTTAACATTTATTCCAATAATCATCACTAAAATGGGAATTAAGGTCACCACATTTATCAAAATAGTCTAGAACAATGTGCTTGCTATTATCTAAGTCACAAGTCAGGCAAACTTTAGGTTGTGAATTTGATAACCATTTAGACGATGCATCAATTTTTAAAACACTAAATAGTATCATGCCGATATATACATATCCTTTTGTCATTTTCATAATATAATAGAAATTTACACCCAACTTAGTTGGTTAATAATTACCTTTCCCTTGAGAGCACACGCTGCATGTTTAATTACCATGAAGAATTTTCTGATCTTTCAATATTTTCACATCATCAATGACTCGGATGGGCTAACCGGTCAAGCCAATATAATAAACAATCATGATCCATAATTTTCTATCTTATGATCATATATGTGTTAGTTTAACTCGTGTTTGTTTAATACACGACAGAAAATACGAGAGAATAGTATATCATCATTTTAATCATTCATGTTAAAACACGATTCCCGTGTTTTATTCTCGTATAACCACTAACTTAGTGTGCCACTTCTTGTGGTCAATAGTAACATGGTTGATATCATTATCTATGCGAAGGTTATTCGAATTTCCTCATATACCATGATCATGACCTTTACACCAATCATCATATTAACCTCAAGGAATGGATTATAACCACACAACTTTCATAGTGACATAATTGCAATTTACTTAATTATGTACATGATTCCGGCCTTTACATTGATCATTCTATTACCACATTCACTTCATGGAGTAGATTATGCCAAGACCGTAAATCTGGTGTAACCTTAAAAAGGTTGACAAGAACACACAGATCTAATAACCCGAAGACCTATTGGATATCCCGGCGGAATCAGGATATTCAATGGATGGGAACGAAGGCGTGATATAATAACTACAAAACAATAAAGTATAATCAGTAAGAACAAAATCAAAGACAAAGATTCACTGTATTTAATAAATCATTCAATGAAACAGTGAAAGGAATGTATAGGGTTTCGTGAAGGCGGCGGTGGCTGTACGAGGAGACAAAATGAATATTCGTTAGAATGTTTCTCGTATTCCGTCCATGCCCTCCTGCCCTAAAATGGAAACCTATGACCCTATTTATAGACCCTGACATTCCTTCTAGAATCCCTAATAATTACATAATAAATGACAAATAATTAATACAAGTGTCAGAGTCTTCGAGCATGATCTCTATCTTGCTTGAGCAGACTCAATATGCTTTGTATGCTTGATGAGTGTCTTCGAGCATACTTTACTTAGAATATTTTCATATAGAAAATATTCTCCTCCAGTACGCTTCTTCCTTCTTGACAAGTCTTTGCTTTGCTCGAACTTGTCCTTTGAGCATGCCTATTCTTCTTGATGTCTTCAATCCTGTCTTGTGACTTATTCAGCAATCTTCAGCATGCTCGGATGTGAATCTTTCTCGTGGACTGAACTATGCTCGAAGTCTATATTTAACATTTGACATCTTCTTATTGCATTGATACGGGTTTAATTATATATAAATATATAAATATTTCCTATACTTTGAAATATTTTGGAGCCAAGTTTTTATTGAATACTATTCTTAATTGGTTCATATGTAAGCATTTAAGGTTTCAACCGTAAACGAGTTAAAATTAGTTAACTTATGTTAATGATTAATAATTGCATCTTTTTGTTATCTTTATATAAAATATTGTTAGATCAAATGAAAGATATAAAATAATATAAACATGTGCACGTTGGTATTTAGGATCCATGAAAGTGATTTCTATTAGATAAGCATTCATGTTGACAACAATTTAGTTGATTTTCATGATAGGCACAACAAACAATGGATAAAAACATAAACCGGAAAGTGGGTATTTTAAAGTTGGGCTTTGACCTTTGTTTTGGGCCCGCAAAAATAAGAAGGGCTGACGAATGGAGAATTAACTGGACGGAAGAAAATAAATAGATTGGAGGGTTTTGAGAAAAGAATATATAAAGAGGTGGCCCCCTGTTCGGATTGGAAGATACGAAAAAAAGGTTTAGAAGGCAGACGACAGCAAACCAAAGGTAGTCAGAGTTGAGAGAAAGAAGCAGCAAATTCTTTTGTGTCCGGGTTTAACACCTACTCATCCAAGAATCCTTATTAGTCGGTTTGAATTTATTATTTTCGTCATGAATTTATTGTTTAAACCTATTTACTTTCTTTTGTTCTTGAGTATGGTTGTTGGCTAAACCCTTAGACTGTCAAGGTTATGATGAACCTACTTTGATGTTTTGATTTGACTTGGGATTTATTTATTGTTATGGTGTTTATGGTTTAGTAAAAGATTTACTTATATTAAATTGATGCATATGGATACTTAGGATTGTTTGATGAGTTTTATTCCATAGTTTTCCTTGATCATTGTTTGTCATATGATAGGTTACTATTAGATCAATTACTTGTGTTCTTGATTATTTTATGATTGATGTCATGATAAGATCATAGGAATAATATTGTCAAATAAACCTAAATGTGCTGCTAACCTAAAATCTGTAAAGTGCTAGGTTATTGATAGATCTTTATTATTTAATCTTGCTAGATTTAGTTCTTTGTAAGGAGTCCGTATAGGGTTGATTATTTATTATTGTCTATTGAATCAATTAAATATATTAAATTGCCTTTAAATTCCGCGTTGTAAGGTAGGATTTCGTATAAAGGAACTAAACCATAATTAATTAGGTGACCGTAAGGAAACTTGATTTTTAATATTGGTGTGCGTTAAAACCTATTAGAAACCCATAGGTGTCTTCTTGAGAAAGGTCAGGGGTCCTGTTCGGGTTTTCTTTTAAGTGTCTATTTTACGGTCCCAGTCCATAATTAAATATTTTCCCGGGTTAACTCATTACCGAAATTTAGGGGAATCTAGCCTAGGTAGCTTTCTTATTACCATCTTATTTTAAATAAACAAACTTTTCTTTTGTTTAAATTACTTGTTTTCTTAATTAGCTTTTAATTATAGTATTAGATTAGTATTTTAAATAAAACCCCCCAAACAAATATAAATTAATAAGTCGTGTTTGTAGTCGAGTCTAATTAGCTAATAAACGTAATTTAGAAAGTCTCGTGGGTTCGATATCCGGACTTACTTAGCTTTACTAGATTCGATCGGTTCACTTGCTGGTTAGTAGTTTAGTCTAGTTCTAGAGAGTCTAGAGTATTACTTAGTGCTTATTTTTAGTTAATTTAGTTAATAATTATTAAACTACTTTTAGCACATCAAGTTTTTGGCGCCGTTGTCGGGGATTCTTGGCGATTGCGTTATTAGCCTTGATTAGACTTGCTTGCTATATACATGCTATTTGCTTTATTTATTGATTTGTTGGAGTTTAATTTTAAGTGTTAATTATTTTATTCTATTTTAAGTATATTATTTTTGAGTCTTTTATTGGAGTCTACTAATTTATTTTTGTGTGTTTTTCAGGTACATGCCACATCTTCGTTCGCAAGGACTGCCGTTAGATTGCTTTGGACCTACTCCGTTGAAGTCTGAGGCAAGTTCATCATCATCAAAAAAACAACCGATCACCATATATACTTCACCGAAATCATCACTCGCAAATTCACCACCACCAAGTCCCAGACCCATCCCAATGGCCGAAAATAACCGCACCGTGTACCAGTAAGCTTTTGAAGGGTTCCATGGAGATCATTCACCCATTGTCGCTCCCAGGATTAATAAACCTAACTCGTGGCAGATCCCATCCTATGTCATGAACGACATTACCCAACACCACCAATTCCATGGCCGTGAAGATGAAGATGCACCGGCACACATCTACCGTCTGACTCGTGTGTTCAAAATGTTCAATTTGCAAGGTGCTAATGAGGATGCTATCTTCCTTCACTTGTTCCCGTTTACACTTTCGGGTCGTGCCGCCACTTGGCTCGATTCGCAACCTGCTGGAGCATCCACCACATGGGAGGCGCTTCGCAATGCATTCATCAAGAAGTACTTTCCACCTGCTAAGGCCTCTTGCCTCCGTGATCAGATCCACTCCTTTCACATGGAGCCGGATGAGGCATATTACCAAGCTTGGGAGCGTTTTCAGAATCTGCTTTCCCGTTGTTCATAACATGGTCTCACACCTTGGGCCCTTGTTGATGAGTTTTACAATGGGCTTACTTATGAAGCTCAAGCGAGGTTTGACACAGCTGTTGGGGGTAATTTGATGGACAAGAAGAATGTGACCGAGTGTAATGAGCCCTTTGAAAGTTTCACGCAGTTTGAGTACGCGAAGAAGCCACGAGGCGGGAATTCCAATCCCGTCACCAGTACATCCTCATCTGCTCGAGGTGTGCAATAGGTTAATCTGGACACTGGTATGGCTGCTGCTTTGGAGAATCTCACCCGAGAGATTAAAGAGTTAAAGGCTAAGGTGGATAAGTGCGAGATGTGTAGAGGTGGCTGTAGTCTGCTTCTTGCATTGCCACGACACTAGCCTATTTCCAAGAAACTGGCAGCCTCCTGAAGTGATTTCCTACTCATATTACAACCATCATAGTCATTATCTGTATAGGCCATCAAGTCAAAAGAAGAGTTCTTTGGATACCATATCCCCAAATCTGGTTTCCCTTTAAGATATCTGAATATTCTCTTTACTACCAACATGTGTGAGACCTTGGGGTTAGCTTGAAATCTTGCATAGACACACACAACAAACATAATATTTCGCCTAGATGCTATTAGATACATCAATGATTCTATCTTGGCCCTATACTCATGCTGGTCCACTGGCTCCCCCTTTTTATTAGGTACCATCTTCTCATGTGTGTACATTGGTATGGACACTGTCTTGTAATCCTAGTACTTGAATTTGTTGAGAATTTCTTGAACATACTTTGATTGATTTATGAATCAATCATAAATCATTTTGTAGAGCCAAATATGATGTCATCAACATATACTTGTACAAGCAGTAGATCCTTCTTCCATCTTTTGTAGACAAGTGTCTTATCAATAGCTCCACGGCAGAATCCATTATCCAACAGGTGATTTGACAGCTCATCATACCAAGCTTTAGGAGCTTGATGTAATCCATACAAAGCTTTACTAAGCTTATACACCTTGTTTGGATGGATTGGATCTTCAAATCCAGGTGGTTGTGTCACATAAACTTCTTCATCTATCTTTCCATTCAGAAATGCAGACTTTACATCCAATTGTTAGACTTTGATGTTCATGGATGCTGCATATGCTAGAAAGATTCTGATGGCTTATAATCTTGCAACAGGAGCAAATACTTCTTCAAAGTTTACTCCTTCTTCTTGTAAGCACCATAGAGCACCAGTCTTGCTTTGTTTTTAATAACAATCCTTCTTTCATCCTTCTTGTTTCTGAAAACCCACTTGGTTCTAATTGCATATTTTCTACTAGGTTTGTCAACCAAATCCCAGACATGTAAGTCTTTGAACTGAGCCAACTCCTCCTACATAGCTTCCACCCAGCTGTTATCTTTCAAGGCTTGATTTATGTTCTTTGGCTCAACTTGGGATAGAAAGCAAGCATAAAGACAAATGTTTGCCTTTTCAGAAGAACTTCTTATCATTCTTTCATGCAAGTCCCCAATGATGTTTTCTGCAGGATGATTTCTTTCAACAGAGGTAGTCTGAACAACTTGTTGTGCTGAAACTTCTGATTCAAGATTTGTCATGTTCATATCAGCAGTTTCAATCTCAGGTACTTCTTCAGATTCAGTAGTCATTTGGTTTAGAGGATTTGCAGATGGTGATGCTTCATTTGTTCCAATTTGCAGAGAATCAAACAATGACTGGAACTTATCTTCAACTCTGTCTATCTCTTCAGGTTGACCTAGTTGTTGACTCTGCACTGGTTCACTCTCCATGTCACTCTCCATGTCACTTGGTCCATCACTCTCCATTGATTTCCATTTCATTTGGTCTTTGGATGTTCCTTTCAAAAGTGAATCCTTTTTCTTCAGGTGAACTGATGACCACAGCTTGTCCAGATCAATTTGCTTCTGCTTTCCTGTCTCTTCAATGCTTGTTCTGTACATGTTGTAATCCATGTCTTTATTATAGATTTTGAATGACTTGATCATCTTTTCCAAGTCAAACAGCCACTTGGGTCCTTCCACATTGTTAAAGTGATTTTCATCAAAGATAATATCTGAGGATTCAATCACCACCATGTGCTTCTTGACATAGACTCTGTAAGCCTTTGACTAAGATGAATAGTCCACATTCCAAAGATTTTGATTGGAATTTGTTGAGATAATCCTTTGTGTTCAGCAGTGAGCATCTACATCCAAAAGGCTTTAAGAACTTCACATAAGGTTTTCTTTTGAAGATTACCTCATATGGTGTCTTGTTTTGAGTCTTGTTCAGAAGAACCCTGTTTTGCACATAGCAAGCAGTGTTGATAGCCTCTACCCAGAAGGTAACTGGCAAATTTACATCAGCTATCATGGTCCTTGCATCTTCAATCAATGTTCTGTTTCTTCTTTCTGCAACACCATTCTGCTTAGGAGTTCTTGGGGCACTATACTGTTGAAATATTCCTTTAGAAGTGTAGAATTCTTCCGTCAATCCATTTTTAAATTTTGTTCGATTATCACTTCTAATAACCTTCACTCTCTTTTAAAGTTGATTCTCCATTTTAAAGACATAGGTCTTGATTAGCTCTGGAGTTTCATCCTTGCTTCCCATGAAGAAGACCTATGTAAATCTTGAATAGTCATCAGTGATTACTAGACAAAATCTTTTCTTGCCAATGCTTGGAACACTTACAGGACCAAAGAGATCCATGTGAAGTAGTTCCAATACCTCATCAATAGTGTTGATCAGTTTGATCTTATGAGAAGATTTGTGCTATTTTCCCTTGAGACATGATGAACATTTTTCTTTCAGTTTGAATTCTGTTGTAGGAAGACCAACAACATGTTCACTTTTCACCAGCTTGTTCATGTTCTACAGATTGACATGACACATCTTCCTATGCCACAGTTTTGTTTCATTCTCAATGGCTTTGGAAACAAAACATGAACTACCTCTTGATATTGCAGTATTCATTCTCAGCTCATAGAGGTTTCCATTTCGTGGAGCCATCATCATGGTCATTTCTGGTGGAATGACAAATTCTGTGTAACATCCTATTTTGTTAATAACAATGAAAGAATGTTTTGATTAATTGTGTATGTAAATGTTTGGATAATAATTGAATTTGGAATTGGGAGTGGGTTGTGGGGCCCACAAACCCTATATAAACCCAACCCCAGCACTTTTTCACCATTTTCTTTCCCTCCACACACACACCCTAGAACACACACGCACTCTCTCAAGACCCGAGTCCAAACCCGGGTTAAAGTGAGGAAGATTTTGTAGTTCAAGTGTCTTCAAACAACCAGAACACGTCTAGATCTACGTGTTGTCTAGATCCAAACCCGACCGAGACCAGAAGGTGAGTTTTGGCCAACAAGGTTAAGTTTTTATGGGTGGTTTTGACATGCAAACAAATAAAACGATAGATCAGGCTGTAAGATGTAAGAAAAACATAAACTTACTGAGTTATAACCTCACGGGTGTGTTATAGGAAAAAAATGTGATGATTGGAACTCATAAAATACAGGTATACAAAGTTGGTACAACCCAAAACCCATAAAATGGGTAGAATCATGTCCTAAGGAAGAGTCATGGAGTTAAATGGCTTCAAAATGGTAAAAACAAAGAAAAGGCATTCTGATCGCACGAAGCAGAATTCGCATCGCACAGCCATGCGAAGCGAATGGCCATGCGAAGCGAAAGTTCATGCGAAGCGAAAGTTCATGCGAAGCGAATGTTCATGCGAAGTGAATTCTCATGCGAATTCTCTCATGCAAATTCTTTCAAAATTGTTGTAAAACGTGACCCGATTCAATTTTCTGATGCATTTTTGATAAAGGGGCTGTCGCCCCTAGACCCCGCTACCAGGGGCGCTGCCCCCGGACCCCCGTTAGTTGAAGGGTTCATTAACATAGATATATGAAATAGTAGTAATCGATAATTGATACCCGTAACTTGTTACACAGTTAGCCGTGCACAGCTAAGGAAGGGCATTACCATTAAATCAGAGAGAAACCGACTCCAGATGAGTTTCTAGCCCCTTTACCTGTTATGTTTTCGAGGCTGTGTGCATACTACTATGTGCTTAGTTAATACACTCACCTTAAGTGGTAAGTGTGATGTGCTAAAAGTAGTTATAAATTTATTAACTAAAATTACGTTAATCTGGACACTAAGTAATAATTCTAGACTCCTAAATCGACTAAAACTAGTAACCAGCAAGTGAACCGGTCGACTCTAGTACTGCTAAGTAAGTCCGGATATTGAACCCACGAGACTCTTAAATTATGTAAATTAACTAATTAGACTCAACAGACTGACACGACTATTTAATTATTATTATTTTAAGGGGGAGTTTTTTACTGAAAACTAATTTTAAACTAATTAAGAAAAACAAATGAAATAAGCAAAAGACAATTAAAGTGATTTGAAATCATATGACGATGAAAATCCACCTAGGCTAGAATCCCCAAAGTTTCAGTTATCAATTAATTGGAAAAATTCCTTGTTATGGAACCGGGATCATAAAATAATTATTTAAAAGAAAACCCGAACAGGACCCCTGACCCTTCTCCAGAAGACACCTACGGGTTTCTAGTAAATTCTTAAGAACACCGGTTTTAATATTAAACTTCCTTACGGTTATCTAATTAATTATGAACGAATACCTTTATACGAAATCCTACCTTACAGCGCAGAAATCAAATGTAGTTTAATAAATTCATTCGACATTAATAGACAAAGTTGAAAAATCAAACCTAGACGGACTCCTTACGATGCACTAAATCTAGCAATCTTAATCAACCCAGACCTATCAAATAACCTATCACCTTAAAGCTTTTTAGGTTAGCAGCACACTTTTAATTATTTGATTAATAATATTGTTTCTATGATCTTATTATAAATAAACCATAAACTAGTCAAGAACACACTGTAAATGACCTAATAGAATCCTATTATATGACAGGCACTCACCAAAGACTTTGTGAAACAATAAAAGTCATCAAATAAAACCAAGCACACATATGCATTAAATAAATAATATTAAACTCTTTACTGATTCATAAACTCATAACGAAAAGCAAATCCCAAATAAATAAAACGTCAATCAAAGGTTCATCATAAGCCTAGGCGGTCTAAGGGTTTAGCCAACAACCATACTCAAGAACAAAAGAAAATAATAGGTTCAAATAATAAATTCTTGACAAAAATAATAAATTCAAACCGACTAATAAGGATGTTTTGATGAGTAGGTATTGAACCCGGACGCTATCTGGTTTGAATCAACGTGCTTTTTTTTTCGTGTATGTGGACGTGTATGATTATATATAAATGTGTAACAGGTTAGCAAAGTACGTATGGATGTATGGTTTAATGATGGTACGGAATGAAGGGACCAGACCCTTATAATATCTGTGATGTTAGGGACCAGACCCTAATAATATTTGTGATGATTGAGAAAGAATAGCCTATGGTATACCATAGGGTTTTATGAAAGAATGTATGTAAGTACGTATGTGTGTATGTAAACTATGTATGGAAGAAGTAATAGTAAGTTACAAATACGTATCTTCGGACATGTATGAGTAAGGTTATGAATGTAATGTATGTTAATTGATTTACTAGAACTCACTCAGCATAGCTGAATTTTAGTATGTACGCAGGTAAATAGATTGAAGGAGCTGGCTTGAGGATGGCACGTGGCAGGGACTGGAAGACTGACATCTTGGGAAGAAATGTTATGGATTATTATGTTATGTTTTAAGACAAGTTAACTTTTGTTAAAACAAGATTCAATGTTTTGTAATGTAATGCATGAAGTTTTAATTATTCAGTGAAAGTTTTAATTAACTCTGATCTTAGAACTGTGTTTATAAGTAAATCCAACACCAATGTAGGGCTCTTGGGATTGGGACCTTACATTCTGGCTTTAGAACCAGGCAATGTTCATCATTGAAGGCAACCTTGTATCCTTTGTCACATACTTGAGAAATGCTGAGTAAGTTATATTGTAGTCATTCATCATGTAGCACATTCTCAAAAGATACTTTACCATTGGTTAGAGTGCCTCTTCCTACAATCTTTCCTCCATTCTCATCACTCCCAAAGGCAACTGGTCCTTCATACTTTCTGTTGGTACATGATGTCAGTAGTTCAGTGTCTAGTGTCTGTAATCGAGTTAGTTGGATTTGTGTTTTGGATGTAAGCGAAGTTCTCACAAGTTCGCTGATATAGGCGAACTTGTGGAACAAGCGAAGTTAGGGACAACTTCGCCTAAACATGCTAGGCGAAGTTGTCGTGTTATATAAACTGCTAGGTTACGGCTGTGTTTGAAAGAATTAGAGGTAACGAGTTTACGAGTTGTGTGATCAGTGAATCACGTGTTTCCAGTTGCAATACAACGTGTCTTTGTTTATTGTAACGTGTGTTTGATCGTGTTACGTGTATCGTCTTCTACGCTCATATCGTCTTACGTAGGGATTCCGCACCTACGTAGAACGAGATATTCCGTGTAGATCCAGCTGGGAACCTACAATTGGTATCAGAGCTTTTGCTCGTGATTGTGTGGTTCAGGATTATCACGCGGGTTTAGAAATCGTTCCGTTCGACTATTCTGCTTCACAGGTAGAAATCGTTCCGTTCGACTATGCTGCCATGTATTCTGCTTCACAGGTTGAAATGGCGACTGAGGTCTGCTTCTTGCACTGCCATGACACTAATCTGCCTCCAAGAAACTGACATCCACCTGTTGTTGACTTCCGATTCTGATTGCACCCTCCATAATCAGAATCTGTGTAGGCAACTAACTCCAAGTCTCCTCCTTTCGTGTACCACAACCCTAGCTTAGGCTTGCCTTTGAGATATCGCAATATCCTCTTCACACCCTTCAAGTGAGATTCCTTTGGGTTTGCCTGAAAGCGAGCACAAAGACAAACTGCAAACATAATATCAGGTCTTGAAGCAGTTAAGTACATTAAAGAACCTATGATTGCCCGATATTGGGTGGGGTCCACGTTTGCATCACTGTCTGAATCAGCACCCAATTTATGGTTGACGCAAACTGGAGTATCAAATGGAGTGCTGTCCTCCATCTTGAAGCGTTTGAGAACGTCATGGACATACTTAGTCTGATGAATTAACATCCCATCTTTCTTCTGATCAACCTGCAGTCCTAAAAAGTAAGTTAGTTCACCCATAGCACTCATTTCAAACCTCTGATTCATGATGGCTTCAAACTCCTGACACATGGCGACTTTTGATGCAGCGAAGATGATGTCATCCACGTAGACTTGAACCAGAAGAAAGTCTCTTCCATTTCTCTTAACGAACAGTGTACTATCTATCCTTCCCCTTTCAAATTCATTCTCAAGCAAGTAATCGGATAAAGTTGAGTACCAGGCACGAGGGGCCTGATGTAGCCCATATAGCGCTTTACTTAGCTTGTACACGTGATCAGGAAAGTCTGGGTCAGTAAAACCCGGAGGTTGCTCAACGTACACTACCTCATCGACTTTACAGTTAAGGAACGCACTCTTCACGTCTAACTGGAACACCTTCATCTCCTTGTGTGCCGCAAATGCCAAAAACAGTCGAATCGCTTCTAATCTCGCCACAGGAGCAAACACTTCATTGTAGTCGATCCCCTCTTGCTGATTAAACCCTTTACAACCAGCCTCGCCTTGTTCCTGATAATTATCCCTTTTTCATCTCTCTTGCATTTGAAAACCCATTTTGTGCCAATCGCATGCACATTTTTCGGTTTTGCAACCAAATTCCATACCTCCATCTTCTTGAACTGGGCTAACTCTTCTTGCATGGCTTCAACCCACGAGCTGTCCTTGAGAGCCATTTGATAGTTCTTTGGTTCAATCTGGCTGATGAAGCAGGTGTACAACCATTCGTTAATGATGCCTGTATCTTTAATGCTTGTGTAAACACAAGTGTGCTCATTCAAGCTTCGTCTTGTTTGTACACCGTCGGACAGATCACTTATCACGTTCTCCAAAGGGTGATTTTTGTGAACTCTCATAGTCGGAACCGAACTGACTTGCAGATTGTCTTCCAGGTTCGAAGGTAGCTCATCAATGGGTGATTGTTGTTGAGAGTGAAACGGATTGAAGAATTCCTCTTCAGTAGAGGCAGCAGAGGTATCGACAGCATTTGACGAGGAAGGTTGACATTCATCGTACAGCGGTCTTTGCACAAAATTGTCTTCCTCACCGTAAAGCATCTTCGTAGCTATTCTCTCATCAACTTCTGCACAATCCAAGTAAGGCATGTTAAAAGATTTAAAAAGCCTATCATAGTCGAAAGCCCCAGCGGGTCCCGTGCTTGGTTTTGGTGATTTGTAACTTGTGATATCAGTGTTACACACCACCTCAACCTTGCTGGTCGATGTATTAAAGACTCGTCTGTTGGGAGTCCCAACAACATATCCGACTAAAATACCTTCGTCGGCTATTTCACCAAATTTAGAATTGGTCTTTAATATCGAACACGGGGACCCGAATGGTTCAAGACCACTCAAGTTAGGCTTTCTCCCATGCATAAGTTCATAACATGTTTTATTCAATCTTTTAACAGTTAAAACTCTATTAAGGATATAACAGGCTGTTGCAACAGCTTCAGCCCAGAACACCACAGGAAGTTTCGAATCAGCCAGCATGGTTCTGGCTCCTTCAATTAACGTTCTGTTCTTCCTCTCAGCCACTCCATTTTGTTGCGGAGTATACGGAGCGCTGTACTGGTGGTCTATCCCTTTCTGTAAGCAGAAGATCTCCATCTGATAGTTTTTGAACTCTGTCCCATTGTCACTCCTGATGTATTTAACCTTTTTCCCCATAATATTCTCAACCTTGGTAATCAAATTTATTACCATCTGAACCGTTTCATCCTTTGACTTCAGGAAATATACCCAAGAATATCGAGAGAAATCATCAGTTATCACCAAGCAGTATGATGTTCCACCTAGGCTTTTTACATTCACGGGACCGAAGAGATCCATGTGAAGTAGATCTAGGGTACTGACTATTGAATTAACCTTCTTGGTGTGATGAGATTTCTTGTGCTGCTTTCCCTTTTTGCACGATAAGCATTGGTCTTCAAAGTTGAAATTTTTCAAGGGAACACCCAGCACCAGCCCATTCTTGACAATGTAGTTCATTTTCCGAAGATGAATATGCCCCATTCTTCGATGCCATAACTCGGACTCCGATTCAGTTGCTTTTGACAGAAGACACGATTCTTCTGTTGCCATCTCAGTCGACCTCATGTCCATAACATACGTATTCTTTTCCCTTGGAGCCTTCATTACTATCCATTCATCTGGTATCTTGAAACCAAGATACAGTACGATCGCTTCATTCTTGGTAAAGTGCACAGTGTAATCTTTGTCACAGATCTGCGATACACTCAGCAGATTATGCTTCAGTTCTTCAACAAAATTCACCTTCTCTAACGTCATTTTATCATTAGTCACCGTCCCAATTCCAGTAATCCTTCCACCACTCTCTCCAGCAAAACTCACTCTTCCTCCCTGAACAGGTTTCCATTCGTGTAACAAATTCTTGTTACCCGTCATGTGCCGGGAACAGCCGCTATCCACAACCCATAGATTGTTTGCAGCCTTGTTCAACTGTTCCTGCATGATTAAAGCAGAGGATTAAAATCTGGGGACCCAAGACCTATTGGTCTTGGGTCGATACATCCCGTACTTTGGCTGTCCAAAGTTAGTATTAGAATGATATCTGTAAGTCCTAAAAGGATACCTTCTTGTAGATTGACTATGAGGCCATCCAAACATTCGTGAATTAAATGAATTATTACTAATGGTTTGGTTGTTAACAGGAAAAAACTGAGATCGGTTTCTTTGAAAACCTGGATTAGTCCAATGTCTGAACTTTGATGAGTTTTCATTTTTACCATTATAGTGATTACTGTTAGTTCTATTCTCAGTTTTTGAAGGCCTCATACCTCTGAATCTCTGCTTCAGAGGGCAATCAACAACCAGGTGTCCTATTTGATTGCATCTAAAACAACTCCTGTGTTCAACTTTCGTATCAATCGTTGTTTTAGATGTTGAGGCTGCATTACCGCCCGTTTGTCTAACATATGGTGGGACATATGGGTTTAGTGGAGAATTCTTTTCAGTTGTTTTATTTTCCTCTCCACGTTTTGGTAACACTGCCTCTTGTTTTGTCTCACTCGACTCGGATGACTTGTCCGAATTTGATGAGACAAAACTAGGAACATAAATCTTAACATTAGAAACAGGCATACTCGTTTCGCCTTTACTAACTTCTGGATCTTTAATTGTAACCTTAACCGGAACTGTCTGACCAATTTCTACATCAACAGATTTCTGATTACTAGGATCATAAGTGTAGTTATGATTATAAGGTGGTGGAACTTCATTATATCCAATTCCTCCCCTTTTAACTGGGGAACGTTGATCACCTACGAGGTGATCAAGTATAGCGGAGGAATTTCTGAATTGCTCAAGTTTTCAGTTTAGTTCCACCACTTTCACCTGGTGATCAGCTATATGTTTATCCCTTTCAGCTATTAGTTTGGTTTTCTCTTCTAACACTTCATAGCTAAGATCAATTACTTGTATTTTTTCAGCTAGACTGGCTTTAAGACTTCTGATATCTTTCTCACTAGCTTTTATTTTTACCTTGTAACTTTTTCTCTAGCTTTAGTGTAATGATGATCTTCTTTTAATGTTTTAAATTGAGCATCCAAACTAACAAACTGATCAGTTATTGTTTTCAATTGTTCAGACAGATTTTCACATTTTGTACAAGGGAGTTTAGTACTTACCTCGGAGAGCTGGTCTGTCACTTCTGCCATGTAAGCTTGATTTTCTCCATTCACTTTAGCTCAATTTTGTAGAGGAACCCATAGAAATAGTAGACGGGAAAATCAAGCAACTTAAACACAATAAGATTTCGTTGGTCAAAGTTAGATGGAATTCGCAACGAGGCCCAGAATATACATGGGAACGAAAGGACGAATTCCGGAAGAAATACCCCTATCTATTTCCTCAAAAGGAAGTAGTCGACGAGTAAAAATTTTGAGGACGAAATTTCTTTTACGGGGGGAGAATGTAACGATTCCGGCAGAATCAGGTATACCCTAACCGAAATATACTATTTATGTGTTATTTAATAATGAATATATGAATTATAATGTGTTTATACGAGTATGTATGATTCACAGTACGGATTATACTCGATTATACAGTTAATCGTATTGGAAATACGATTAACCGATTAACGGTTATTGAAGCCCGAACGAATCGGGGATACATTATAGACGAGATATATAATATATAGTGATGTTTACGAAGTATTAAAGCTTCGGGATAAGTGAATTAAAGCACAGAAAAAGAATTTCGATTTAATGATACGTCGGTACGTTAAACGAAACCTTTAATACCAAACCGAGCAAGAGACAATCGATCAAGCCGAAAAAGATGCGCAATTATTAATAACAGGATGTTTTAAGTTAATAAAAGTCATGGTTTAAGTTTTTGAAGTTTTTAAATCGGTTTTATATAAATTTCATTTTTTAGCCCAAAAACTACCGTTTTAGCCTCGTCTTAAGCCGAATTAGACATTTAACCGAAAAACGAACAGAACCAGATTATCCAAAACATTATCCGGATTACGAGAATCCAATTGTGTGGCTAAAAATGGAGAATTGGGTCCCACCCCACCTCCCCACTTGGACCGATCGGACAAAGGGTTAAACCCCTTTGTCTTGTTATTTTTTTTTTGAACACAAATAACTCATCATCCTTCAATTCTCTCCACTTTAACATCCAAAAATCCGGAATTTGAGCAAGAAAACCGAGGTAAAAATCGTGTTATTTACGTGTTTATCTTCGTTTCTTGAGTTTGTTTGCAAGAAAATGAGGTTTCAAAGATGAAAACCGATTCTTGCATGATCAAGTGATGTATACGGATTATACAAGGGATCTTGGTCCAAGAAAGTAGTTAAACGAACCAAAAACGAATTTTTACGGTTAAATCTTTGTTTTTAAAGCATAACTGAAACCATGAAAGAAAAGGCTTGATTGTGGGTGTAACTTGCTTGGTGTGGTGTTATTGTGCTTGTAGGTGTTGTATCTAGTTGATAGCAAGGGCTAGAAAGCGAGATCCTTGCGATTTGAAGCTAGAAACACAAGGTAGTTCGGTTTTTGTGTAATGTTTGTGTTTTGGGACAGATTGTGATACGTGTGGAGTTAGGTCATGAAATTTTACAGAGGTGTTAGATATATGAAAATATGAGTTCTGTGAATTGTTGGTAATTTTTGGACATAGGATGAATATTTGGTGAATTTAATGCTCGGTTTTGGCCAAAAATGGTGAAAAATAGTTAAATATCATGAAAAAATCTGGAAAATTGCAGATAAGCTTTTTATAACATGTATAAGTCACACACAAAATTTTAGGTCAGTTGGAGAAGTCTAAGTAGGCCTTTCGGTTAAATGAGTTCTAGGGTTTTCTAGCTTGGTTTTAGTGAAAATGGCATGTAAAAGAAGATTTTGGTTCTGGAAAAATTACAGGGGACTATGTGGATGGCAACGGTCATCCAGGAAAAATTTAGATTTTTTCTAAGATCGTTTGGTATTTACGACATATTTAGTGTTTTAATGGTGTTTAAAAATAGATAAATAAATTTTAAATATAAAAATTAATTCTGGAAATATTTTTATAAAATTCCCCACTGTCAAAAAGTGATTTGTGCAAAATTTCAAGATCCGGGATTAAACGGATAATTATTGGTGCAAAAACAAACTTTTAAAGCTTAAAACGCGTAAACCGGTAAAGTTCGCATAAGCGAGCTGACTGGTGTATAAAAACCATAAAAATGAACTATTTTCATATAATTGAGTTAAACAAGTAAAAATAAATCATCCGAAAATAATTCGGATGATTTGGGTACCTTTTACCCGATTTAACAGTTTCCGGTACACTAAAGACGGAAACGGGTCCCGCGGCCAATCGGGGCGTCTAAACCGAGCTCTAAATTCACAACCATAATTAAATTATCAGTCAACAACTATTTTCGGGTCGTGTGTGACCAAACTCATTTTTGAAACGTAAAAACGGATAACCGTGCTAGGCACGCAAAACGGGAAAAAACGACTAATAGTAATTTTGACTAGTGAACTCTAAACGATATCACAATCTCAGTCCAGAGAAGTGTTTCTGGGTTAACATTACCCCCGGAACGAGTACCGTACGGGGTTAACAATGTTCCCAGACGCACCAGTTAACACGGTTAAAGTTATATTAATAGTGATTGTATAGTAACGATCGTAGGGATCATATTACTGATTGGACGTGTTAACTGATAATGATTGTTGTTACCTGCTTGCATGTGCTAAGGTGAGTTTCACGAGCCCCTTTTTCTGAACTGTTTTCGAATATTTTCTCGGGGCGGAAGCATGTTACCACTGAAATGTTTAAGTACATACTGAACGCATGGATTTGCGTGGATTTATATATATTTTATTGTACGGGAATCGTACGGAAATGTACTAAGATGGTAATTGTCTGAGTTGCTAACATTCTAAGGCCCCGGAACACGAGTGATTAACTGAAAGCCGGTAGAGTGTGGATAGTACTATTGGTCCGACAAACCCAACTGGTCCGGCATGGATTTGCTGATGTTTCCCAGCCAGTTGCACATGTCTATTTTGGGTGTTATATATATTTTGCTATGTAATGTTAGACATAGCGGTTTGGGGCATGTTCGTGGGCGGAGTATGCCACGGGGTTGTGTGTGATAGTCAGAGGTTTCACTTGCGGGCTCAACATAATTACATCGATAATATTATATTTTGATAATGATTTATCATGGTTTACTCGAATTGTGAAACTCACCGACTATTCGTAGTTGACCCGTTTTCTCACATGCTTTTCAGGTACAATTAAGATGAAGTGATTGCTTACGTGCTAAGTGCTTGATGTGTGTAAGATTTGCGTGCGGGATGTTAGGATATATTATAATAAATAGAATTATGTATCGTATGGTATGATGTGTGTATCACCTAGACGGTAATGAAATAAGAGATAATGTAATTTGAAGTATATTAATGTATTCAGTTTTCTTTATAAACAATGTGGTTGAGATCAGAGGTGTCTGTTGCATCCCGTTTACGTTTCCGCTGCGGTTTCGGGGTGTTACAATCCCCAAGTAATATATTTGACTCGGTCGCGGTTTAACATACCAAACACGTGATACGGGCCTCCTCACCCCGGGTATTCCCTAAGTAAAATATTTTACCCGACCACGGTTTATAGAACGGCGGGCCTCCTCACCCCGGGTCTTCCCCGAGTAATATATTTGACCCAGCCGCGTCATAAACATGCAACACAAGCCTCCTCACCCCGGGTCTTCCCCGAGTATTATATTTGACCCGGTCACAGTTTACCAACACATACACATTCACATACACACATACACATTCATCTAATTCAAATATCCAACCAACATTATCATCGCATACAATCCATAAATAATGGATAATCTAGGCATTCAATACTAGGCCTAATAGTAACCTCGAGCTTAGAGCACAAGTAATATGTATAACCTTAAGGAATATACGACCATAAACGAGTCTAAAATATCCTAAGGCATAGAATATAATCCACTCATAGTTTTATAAATGCACAAATACAAATAAGGCTATGTAATACCATCTGAATAGTTGCAACGAGTAAAATCGTGTAAAATTGTATTACGGTGTGTATGCTAGCCCAAAACGTAAAAAGATTTAAAAGGGGCATCATGAACTCACCTAAAACGAGCCAATCCACAGTTTACAAGCCTGTCGGATTGCACACAAAGATTACTAACTAAACATACTGACTCGTTTATCCTACGAGCCGTTCTAACATGATTTGATTGACCTAAAGCCTTGACATTACCAAATTCAATTACATCAGCCCCCGCGGCCATGTATTTACCAAAACCACCCTTAGTTAATCCCGGGGACAAAGGGTTCCCAATTTACCCCCGAAAGTTGTTGACTTTATCGAATACGCGCGTTAACGGGTTGTTTATGCACTTAGATACCGACTTAGCCCCGTGTGGACCAAATTTAGTAAAATCACAGCCAACAAGTCCACACAACGCTACACGAGTTGGATGGGTCGGTAATTCGCAAGCACGATGAACAAATTACCAATAAACGCGAATTTGCGCCATACCGACCCGTTTGAGTAACCGACAACCAATTCAGCCCCAATAACATAAAAATATAGTTTTTCACAGCCAACAAATCATACCGAGGCTACAACATCCGAATTGGTTGTTAATTCCCTCAAACAACGCGCTAGACGCAACAATTGACAAACTAGACAACCGAAACCTAGTTTTCACTTCATCAACAGTTGACCAATCAAACGAATGCCAAAACTCATGATACTAAAGTATATTACACTAGACATACCTAAGAAGATGACGGAGCACGAACTTCAATTATAACAGCCCCGAAAGATGAAAGGGCAGCCACCGGTTAAGCCTAAAACAAACTTATCGATCAATAACGAATATAACATGCAGATTTTAGCATGCAAAGATGTATTTTATTACATAGGAAAACCATGGAATTAAATTATTAAATTATTACCAGAGTTTCATAAATATCTTAAGTTTATAAAAATATTTTTATTATATTTTTCTAGTGGACACAAAAATCATAAAAATTCCTCCAACACAGAAAGGTATGTGCAGCTATTTCAGTGCACAACAAAATGGTTTTATTTTTATAAAATTCATTACCCAGCCAAATTAAACGATTCCAATTGGGTTTGGTTCCTAACTCAAAATATTAACTTCAAGAAGTGGAACCAACCAACTTAGACTTGTCTAAAAAGGGTTATGATGTCCGGAAGACAGACCAGAATCCGTCATCCCGCATCAACTTTGACACTCGATCTTATAAAATCATAAAAAGTATTCAAATCTCGTCCAAAAATTATGTATTATACCTTTTTGGAAATAGACTCAAAGTAGAATATCATAGAAACAAAAATCGATGAAAAAAATATATTTTCATCGAGTTACAGACCTAGCAATAAATGAGTACGAATCGGTCAGAAATTGTTATAATCAAAACTCAACCCTAACATGTTCGACAAAGGTTTTAATGATGAAAAAGAGTTGTATGATGATAGAACCGACCTTGAATTAGACTCGGGAGGCCGGAGAATGGCTGAAACCTGCACGGAAATCGAGAAGAGAGGGGGGGGGGGGGCGTCGATCGGTGATGGGTTAGGGTTAGGGTTTAGTTTTTTTTTATATACAAAATATAATAACAAAATAACATTCTGGCCCCTCTACTTTACTAATCGTTGAACTTGTAAGAAAATTTAAGCAAAATACATTTACGAGGGTGGCAAGGAGCTCTCGGAAGAATACCGGGTCAAGCCCGAAAGGTGCACACAACACTACAAGATTAAACCTTTGGTCGGAAATTTACGGACGTTACAAATAGTAACTTATATGAGCTAAGAATGAAGAATGTAACTTCAAGAGGTGGATCATGCTTTGTGTCAATAGCCACTGAGAATGAGACAAGAATGTGGCATAGGAAGATGTGTCATGTGAATATGAAGAATATGAACAGACTGGTGAAGGGAGAGCATGTAATTGGACTTCCCACACAGGAATTCAAGCTAGATGAAAAATGTTCTTCTTGCATTAAAGGCAAACAACACAAGTCATCACACAAGACCAAACTAATAAACTCAATTGAACAAGTGCTGGAATTGCTTCATATGGATGTCTTTGGTCTTGTGAGTGTTCCAATCACTGGAAAGAAGAAATTTTGTCTTGTGATCACTGATGATTACTCACGATTTACATGGGTGTTCTTTCTTGGAATTAAAGATGAAACTGTTAAGCTGATCAAAGCATGTGTGTTAAGAATGGAAAACCAATTTGAGAAGAAAGTGAAGGTGATTAGAAGTGACAATGGCTCATAGTTCAAGAATGAAGTAATGGATGAATTCTGCACTTCAAAGGGAATTTTTCAACAATTCAATGCTCTTAGAACACCTGAACAAAATGGTGTTACTGAGAGAAGGAATAGAAAACTTTGATAGAAGCTACAAGGACAATGATTGTTGATGCTTTTTTGTGTGTTACATTTTGGGCAGAAGAAATCAACACTGCATGTTATGTGTAAAACAGAGTTCTACTGAATAAGTCTCATAACAAGACACCCTATGAAATGTTGTTCAAGAGGAAACCATATGTGAAGTTTCTAAAGCCTTTTGGATGCAAGTGCTTATTGTTGAATACCAAAGATTATCTTAACAAGTTCCAATCCAAATCTTTAGAATGCTTCTTTGTTGGATACTCATCACAATCGAAGGCTTACAGAGTATATGTGAAAGAGCACATGTATGTGATTGAGTCATCTGACATTGTCTTAAATGAAAATCATTTCAATAATGTTGATGGTCCAAGTTGGTTATTTGACTTAGAGAAACTGATCAAATCTTTCAAAATTTATAGTGAAGATGTTGATGAAGGTTTGTTAAAAACAAGTGTTGCTGCACCAGAGAAACAGAAAGGGATTGATTTGGACAAATTATGGTCTAAAGTGGCTAACAATGAAGGAATTGAATTTGAGAAGAAAGAGAATGATTTGAATGAAGATGGATCAGTTGATCTAGAAACTCAATCTGAAAGTCTGAATGTTGAAACTAATGAAATGGAATGTGATTCAATGCAACAGAATGGAGATGCTGCTGTGAATGTAGACAATGAAACTCAGGACAGGTTCCAATCTTTGTTTGATTCTCTAAAAATTGGAAGCAATGAAGCATCTACATCAGGAAAAGCCAATAACCTAGAACCTGCTTTGCATGAAGATGAGATACAAGTTGAATATAATGAGCTTAACATCTCAAATTTGGACACAGAGATTGTGGCAGGTCCTATTGTTCAAACAACTACAACTCAGAGACACCATCCTATTGAAAATATCATTGGTGATTTGCATGAAAGAGTGACAAGAAGTTCTTTAGAAAAGGCTAACATATGTCTCTATGCTTGTTTTCTCTCCAAGATTGAACCGATGAATATTAATCAGGCATTAAAAGACAACAGTTGGGTAGAAGCCATGTAGGAAGAGTTGGCTCAGTTCAGAGACTTACATGTATGGGACTTGGTAGATAAGCTTAGGGGGAAATATGCAATTGGAACTAAATGGGTTTTCAGAAACAAGAAGGATGAGAGGGGAATAGTAATCATGAACAAGGCAAGACTGGTGTCTCTGGGGTGCTTACAAGAAGAAGGGGTAGATTTTGAAAAAATCTACCCCTTGCACCCGTAGCCAGATTAGAAGCTACCAGAATATTTCTGGCTTATGCAGCATCCATAAATATAAAAGTCTATCAACTAGATGTGAAATCTGCATTTTTGAATGGGAAGATAGATGAGGAAGTGTATGTCACACAGCCTCCTGGATTAGAATATCCAAACAGAGTTTACAAATTGAGCAAGGCTTTATATAGATTACATCAATCTCCAAGAGCCTGGTATGATGAGCTCTCAAATCATCTGTTGGACAATGGATTTTGCATAGGTTCAATAGACAAGACCTTGTTTTACAAGAGATTGAAGAAAGATCTGCTATTAGTTCAAGTATATATTGATGACATAATCTTTGGATCAACTAATGAGCAGATGTACAAAGATTTTGAAGCTGTTATGAAATCAAAATACAAGATGAGTTCCATGGGTGAAATGAACTTCTTGGACTGCAAGTGTAACAAAAAGTTAAAGGAATATTCATCAACTAGTCCAAGTATGTGCAAGAGATTCTAACCAAGTTCAAGTTCCATGATTTGAAGACAATGTCTACACCTATGGACACACATGAGAAGATGGTAGCTGATAAAAAGGGGGAGCCGGTGGATCAACATGAATACAGAGCCAAGACTGGATCTCTAATGTACTTGACAGCATCAAGGCCTGACATCATGTTTGTAGTGTGTGTTTGTGCAAGGTTTCAATCAAATCCGAAGGTGTCCCACATGTTAGATGTGAAAAGAATTTTTAGACACCTCAAGGGTAAACCAGATCTAGGAATATGGTATCCAAAGAACAGCTCATTTGATTTAATGGCCTTTACAGACAGTGACTATAATGGTTGCAATATGAGCAGAAAGTCAACTTCAGGTGGATGTCAATTTCTGGGAAATAGGCTAGTGTCTTGGCAGTGCAAGAAGCAAACTACAGTTTCCATTTCAACTGCTGAAGCTGAATATATTGCTGCATCTGCTTGCTGTGCACAGGTTCTATGGATTCAAAACCAACTGCTGGATTATGGTCTGAATTTCTTACTCACTCCTGTTTTTATTGATAACACTGCTGCTATGTTCATAGTTAAGAATCCTTTTCATCATTCCAAAACTAAGAACATTAAAATCAGACATCATTTCATTAGGGACTGTAATGAAAAAGGACTAATAGAAATGAAAAAGGGTTGAAACCGATGATAATATGGATGATTTATTCACTAAAACTTTAGATAAGACAAGATTCAATTTTCTATTAAAGTCCCTAGGAATGATAAATGTTGATGAAGTCTGATTAATGATATGTGTGTGAAATGCATGCTTGAATATCTGTTTAATGATCAATGTGTTGAATCGTGAACTTGTGGTATATGCTTTACTAACTATGCTTTGTTTACCTGATTGTGACTTGCTAGACAATTATCTCTTAGAGTGCATGACTATTTGCATGCTGAAAATTGATATTTGAAAACTAAGTATCAATCAACTGTTTTGTAAAGCAATATGTTTGTGAAAAGTTATTCAACTTTCTGTGATCTGTTTGTTTTTAAGTGAAAAATCATTCACTTACTGTGAATGTACCTGATTGAAATGACACATTGTATGTGCATGAAAAGGTTTGGAAGTCAAAATGGATCTTTTTCAAAAGACAAGTTTGTTTTTAAATATGATAAGAAATGAATAATCAAGAATTGAGTCTTACAACAAATTGATGATTTTTGACAAAATCAACCTGTTTTTGGTGATCTATGTAGAGAAATGATAAGATTATTCGGTTCATAAGCTTTGTAGAAGCTTAAAATGTTTTTAGATAGAAATAGTATCCAACCTTTTGGAAAATGATAGAAAATTTATTAAGTCATCTAAAACACGAATTATAGGCTTAAAAGGCTTGAAGTACAGTCATTGTTATTGTATGGTAGCTTTCCATGATATGTAGATGCCTATGTGATATAAACATAATGAACATGCTGAGCTTGATGTGGTGAAACATTTGAAGATTAAGGTATGTCTCCTAACACATCTCTCTAAATGATAGGCAGAAAGACAATTATCCAGTCATACACAAGCCTGTTGATGCTATGGTTAACCCAAAATGCTTTTAGAATTATTTGAACAGTTAATTTATAAGCCATTATTGCATATATATATATTACAAAAAAAGGTGTTAAAAACTATTATATTTATCAAAATAAACAGACTTAAAGGGGCCTCAAAGAACTATAGAGGTGAGGCACACAAATAAGTCCTAAACACCTTGAATGTAATGCATGTATGTCCGGATGGCATGTAAGTCCAATGTTAAACCTTAAAGTCTGTATTTTTCACAACTGTTCAAATAGACAAAATATTTTTGACCATACATCATGGGGTTAAAGTCAAGTTGGGGTGACTTGAAGAAAGCTAAATAAGCTTTAAGTAGATATTAGGGACAATCTGAATCAATAGTGTTGACCATTCAAATCTTATGCATTAATTGAACCTTAAATATATCACAGAAAGTAGTGATAATCATGCTAAGTTCAAAACCTGCTATCAACCTGACTTAAGTTATAATAATGCTGACTATGAAATGATGTGAAGTGGTTAATCAATATGGTCCCATGTTGAGATCTTTCTATAAAATTGTTTTGAAATAAAAAAGAACTGAAATTTGATCTCTTTTTCACCTTAAACTAATGCTTGAATCAATTCAGGGCTAAAATGATGAATTTTTGATGCTTTGAGTAAAAGTTTGAGGGTAAATATGTCTAAACTGTTAGGCAGTTGACTATTGTGTTCCAAATATGTGTTTTGAAAAGATACAAGTATATTCGAGCATGTCCTCATGCTTGAATGAATTTCTAAGTGTTTCGAGCATAAATCATGGTTGATTTAAGATTTTTGATCTACGAGCACAAAGTTGTGAAGGAAAAATTTTCTAAGTGTTTCGAGCATGAATCTATGCTTGAACTGTGAGTAGTGCTCTACGAGCATATGTGACAGAATGAAAATTATTCCAAGTGTTTTCGAGTAGAGTTGCATCATTGAATGTGTTCGAGTACTCTTAAATAAAGGATCATCTCTCTATGTAGATCGAGCACATCTCATTTAAGACTAGTGCAATTTAGTTGACATTTATCTAAGTGTTTTCGAGCATACAGAGTATCTTGAATGAACTGATTGTGTTTAGTGTTCATTATCAATACTTTTGAGTATGGTCTGTAAACGAGCATGTATAAATATTTGTGTGTTAATTAGTTTGAAAATTTTGGTTAAGGTATGGTCTCGAGCAAATGTTAATCTTGAGTACAGGTTTGAAATGTCTTAAACATAATTTTGCTTAAGTTTTCTTTCGAGTAGACTTGGATTCGAGCAACCCTCTAAATGAACAATGTATAAATACTTAACCATTTTCTCAAGAAAGTAATGTCGAGCATGTTTTGAAAGTGTTTTCAAGCGTGCTAAGTGACAGTTGTCTTTGGCAGTGTGCTTGAGCAGAGTAATTTAACGATTTCAAATTCAAAAGACACCTTGCTTGCACTAAACGACAAACTAGAGTTTTACACCCAAGCTTTAGGTATAAAAGGGGGACTTAGAAATTTTTCCAAACACTTTTTCCCTCTCTTACAAAATAAACTCTACTCGTGCCTCCTGTTCGATTACAAACTAATCGATTTTGCTTTCAATCACTTTCGGATTTAGCCATTAGCTCTGATTCTAACTTGGTAAGATCGATTATTTATGGTCGATTATTCGACCATTAGAATTAGGTTTTCGGTTGAGTTTCTTACTAACTGATTATCTTGATTGTGCAGGTTCCCAAATTGTTAATAAACAGGTCATTGAAGACGACCTTCTTCTCTAACTACTATCGCTTTTGTTTCTGTTTTCACATTGCTGACATTTATTTTCGTTTTACAGATCTAATAGCGATGAAATTCGAGCAAAAGCACAACATGTGTGCCCGTTTGGTTGTAGACGAAGAGAATCAAGGGTTGGAATTCACTATAAACTTCTTACACAATTCCAACCTTCGGGTCGCACTCATAGAGAACCCAATCATCAACATAAATCACATTATAGACTTTTTGGGAGTCAGCAGAGTATTCCGATGACATAAATGGAAAAAGGATTGAGGCCACTGTCCTTGGCCAAGAGAAAGAGATAACTGAGGAATCAATAAGAGAGGCACTTCAACTGAATGACAATCACAATGAGCAACTCTCCTACTCCACTTAGAGACTCCTCGAAATTTTTCAAGAATTAATGGGTTATCAAAGGGAAGTGCATGAAGGACAATTTCATAATGGGATGTTTCCCTTAATATACAGGTTCCTGATTCACCATGTGATACAGACTTTATCTCCAAGAAGGGGTACCTGGACTCTGCTCAGCAAAAAGCTGGCAACTGTAACGGTTGCTATTTTATTCAACCACCCATTCAATTTTTCAAGAATGATCTTTAACTGGTTACTTTGTTTAATTTCCGGTAATCAATACACATTCTAAAACTTCCATATTTCTTTTTCACGAACAGTACCAGTGCTCCCCAAGGAGAATAACTAGGACATATGAAACCCTTATCTAACAATTCTTGTAACTGGTTGGATAATTCTTTCATTTCAAAAGGTGCCTTAGCAATAAGGGCTGATCCTGGGATTAGGTCAATACGGAATTCGACTTGTCGGGTCAGTGTTAATCTAGGTAATTCGTCGGGGAAGACATCGGGATATTCACGTACAACAGGGATATCTTCTATGCGTTCTCATCAGGGTTCTTTACGGTTACGTTTGCCAAAAACGGCATACAACCTTGACGTAAACACTTCAACACTTTGAAATGAGACACGAGAGGTAATATCGAACCGGACTTCTCTCCCTCTGCCACAATCATTTCACCGTCCGAAAGGGGAATTTTAATTGTCTTGTCATTACACACAATCTCTGCCTTATACTTGGTTAACCAATCCATGCCGACTATTACATCAAAGCTTCCTAGCTCCACTGGGAGTAGGTCAATGAGGAATGGATGGTCATTTAGAATAATGGAACAGTTTTGGACTATTTGGTTGACAGTTATAGAGTTATCGTTAGCGAGTTATATAGTATAGCGATTTGTTAGTTCACTAACTGGCATATTCCCCACGGATAAAAAGCTAGTGGAAACAAAACTTCTATCGGCACCCGTGTCAAATAATACAGAAGTGTATTGTTCAGAGACTATAAATGTACCTGTCACCACGTTCGGGTCCTGTTGTGCTTCTCCTGACCCAATAACAAACACACATCCTCTAGGCGAATTCAATGTCGATGCTTGGTTTTGTCTGGCAACCGCTCCTTGATTCAGCTCGGGCAGTTCCTTCTAATATGTTCTGTACTGCCACACTCATAGCAGACACGGCAAGTTGTTGCGGCCGAGGTCTGTTAGATAGGTTATTGGCGGATTGGTTGAGGTTTAGGTGGTTGTGGATGATGAGGTTGAGTTGCTTGGGTTAGTCGGTTCACAATTCCCGCACCTGCTTTGCAATTTGGGGCATAATGCCCAGTTCTACCACGACATACTGGCAGTCTGCATTCTCCCATATGATGGTAATTACATTTATCGCACTTTGGCAAGGGTCCCTTGTACCTGTCTTGCTTCGTATCTGAACTGGTTATAGCATAATTTCTTATTGTCGAGCGTGCACGTTTGCTTGAATGCCCTCCTTGTGATCTCGTCCCATAGTCGATTCGTTTCATACCCACTGATTCTCCGGCCTTTCTCAATACATCACTTCTTACCAAATCAAAAGTCACAATGCGGCCTGAGTCACGACATTTTCAAACGATGTGTGACCCACAGAGTTCACCAAACTCCTCACTTCTGGGGCTAAGCCCCTGTTGATACACGACTTGAGCGTCTCGATCTTTATAATAATATTATTATATTAATTGATAATGTAATGGGTATTTTGATAAATATATCCCCATTCGCTCTAATGTAAAGCTATTCGTTACCCCGTAACGAATAAGCTACATTCGTTATATTTTTAAGCCACATTCGTTAACCCTATTTAACGATTGTGACAAACGAAAGAAGGGCATTCGCTAGTAGCTAATGTAAAATGAATGAGGCTGTTCATTCGTTAAATTTAATGTAACGAATGACAAATTCATTAAGGGTTAAGTCAACGAAAGTGTCACCATTTATATATAGTGTAAACATTATCACTAATGTAATTCAGTTCAGTATTTTATCCATTCTGCCTCGTTACTCTGCCCAAATACTCTCTCAATACACACAGTTCACACACTAACCATATTCAACCTAATCGTATCAATCAATCAGTGAAGAACATGATGTCATCATCGATCTAGATCCATCTAAGCTCTCTCAAGTGGTATCAGAGCTAGCAGATCGGATCTTCGTGTTTATCCATTGTTATATCTCATTCGTTCATCTAGTTTTGGTTCTAATTCGTCATGAATTGATATGATTCAGTGAGATTGAAAGGTTTCTGAAACAAAGGTTTCTTCTAAGTGGAAATTGAACTGAGATAACAGTAATTAGGCTTGTTCTTAAGGTAATTAAGACTGTTAATTGAGGTTTGCGATCTAATTGAGGGATATTTGGATTGAATTGAGATTCAATTGAGTTTTGATGTTAATGGCGGATTAAATAGTCTGAATAAGTTGTTAATTGAGTTTGGATTTGAACGAATTGTGTAAACGGACAAGTATAGTGAGGTTTGGATTTGGATTCTGAATAGATTGATATAGGATTTGTGGATTGCGGACTAATTTAGACAAGTTTGAACTTAGGATTGATAGCTTGAAGATATGATGACTGATTCATTAACTGGTTGAAGGTTGATTCGTTAGTCTGATTCATATAGGCTAACTGATCATTCGTTCAATCTCATTCGTTAGTCACATTCGTTTCATCATTCGTTCACTTCTCATTCATTACACATTCGTTGATACTCATTGTTGATCCTCATTCGTATAAACGGTAACACATTCGTTATACTAAATTACTTACATTCGGATTCTCATTTGTTACCTTTTCAACACTCACATTCAACACTCACATTCGTCACGCATTCGTTAGATGGAGTAAATCACATTCGTTACATATTCAGTGTTGTTTTCATTCGTACACTCATTCGTGCTTTCACATTCATTTAAACAGTGCACATTTGTTTAAACAAGTGAACATAACCTTTAAAATTTGACAAGTTTAGTCCTTTGACTATTCAAACTTGTGATAACATGGCTTCTCAAAATGCCACGTATTAAGCTTTAGCGTCACAAAATGCGTTAATGCAACAAATGTTAACAATGGACAACGAAATTGGTTCACACAATAAACGTCCAAAACTCCTGAAGTTGTCTGAATTTGCTCATTGGGAACCAAGGTTTCGTGCTCATTTGGGTTCGGTACATCCGTGTAGTGTATGTTTTTTGGATGTAGTTTACAAGGCACCTCTTGTAGGAAGTGACACGCTTGGTTGGACTGTGAAAGATCATGAACATTATGAAGGGAGATTAAAGATTATGAAAGTGAGACCAAAGCTTACTCTCCTCTCATGATGGCATTGCCCGAGCAAATCTTTCATCAATATAGCACTATTAAGACCTGTTCTTCTCTATTTGCTACTTTGAAGACTCGAAGCTTGGGAAACAGACTCGAGAGTAAAAAGACTCTAGTGAAATTTCAGTTTCGAAATTTTAGTTTGTTGAAAAACGAGACTGTGGAAGAGATGATAAGTCGGTTCTGTCATCTTGTTGTGGAAATGACTATTGTGAATCTTGAACCGACTGAAGTAGACAAGATTGACACTTTGAAGAACGCATTACCATCTTCGTATTCTACTTTCTTAATGGTGTTAAAGGACAATGATTACTTTCGTAACGATCAACTCACTGCTAAGCAATTCATAAACAAGTTAAAAGAAAGAGAATATGACTTGAAATGCCAAACTTCTTTGAAGGACAATCAGAATCAAAATCCTTCTCTTTATGGTGGTTCATTACCTGCTAGTAATACTTCAAGCTCAGTCCTAATCACCGCATTCTTCACCCATACATCACCAGAAGAGTCTTCTAATGGTAATAGCTCGCCTAATGCATGTTTCATGGCGTCTGGTGCCAACTCAGGTTCAAATGCAAGTTCCTCAAATTCTTTACCTAACGTAAATATTAAAGAAGCAGAGCAGCAGTTTGCATTTGTTTGTGCATTCATGACATCTTACGAACAACTTGTTGGGAGTAAGATTGCTACCAGTGAATTGACAGATGAGGATTATGACCAGATCGACCCCGATGATCTTGCGTTGATGGATCTTAAGTGGAACATGGCGATGATTGTTAGGAAAGTGAAAAGATTCATGCAACGGACGGGAAAAGATCTACCAACTCTAAACAAGAGAATTGGGTTTGATAAATTGAAGGCCAAATGCTATAATTGTGGAGATTTTGGTCATTTCACTAAAGAATGTGATAAGCCGAGAAAAGAATATTCTAGTCCACGTAATGCTAAGAGATCTTCGGGAAAGAGTTCATCTGGAACTGATCAGAATAAGAAGAATTCATTAGAAGGGAATCAAAATAAGCCAGCTAACTCACAAGCTCTTGTTGCCAATGAAGGTTTGGACTAGTCTCAACGACTACTGGGAAATCAAGCCAACCTTGCTTTGGTAGAACCGGTCGAACAGTTTGAAGATGCGAGCGGTGATAATCTATCAGAAGAAAGTGACACGTCTGATTCAGAAACTGATTCGGATCATTCAGCACCTGAACAAACTGAATCCTTTGCATGCATGGCAAAGATTGAAGAGGTGTGTTCTAAATGTTCACTTAATGTATCTGTTAATGAATCAAAAGAGACAGTAACTTCCCAAGTTGTTACTAAGTGTGCTAAGTGTGTTGAACTCAAAGTCAAACTTGAGTCAGCTTTACAACAGAACACTACTCTCACAAAAGAGCATTTCATGGTCAATGAATGTTACAGACAAAAATCCAAATTATTATAGCGATCGACACTGAAAATTAAAAATTTTTCTGTTAGCAATCATAACCTAAAAGATGAAGTTAATTGTAAGATTGTGGTAGTTGAGCAACGTTTTCAAGAAATTCTCAAACTTCGAACCTGCATTACCAAGTTAGAGAATGAACTTTTGGAATTAAAGAATAAACTTGGAAAATTTCGTGATTCATCATTTCTCTTAAACGAAATTATTGAAGTCAATAATAATCATAAGAAAAATGGTAAAGCAGGATTGGGGTATGTTGAGATTCCTCCTCCTTTCAAAGGAGATTACAGCAGCATTCCTGTTGTAGAGCAATCTATAAGTCCAGAAATGCCTGTTGTTGATTCAGTTAAATCTGAAAATGTTGAAATAACTAAATCAACAATTCAAGAACCGATTCATATTAAAAGTAATTTAGTCTTTACTGGAAATAAATTGGATGTTTCAATTGAGGAATTGATAGAACCAGATGTGATTGTCAAAAATGATAACATACCTTCTGACAATCATATTCTATGTGAACCCGAGGAATTTGAACAAGCTGTATATGGTTCAAAGCCTTTGGGTGATTCATTGAAAAAGGCTAAGGTATCTTCTAACGTAAAGAAATCAGACAAGCCTTCAGTGTCTGATGAGGATTTGATAAAGATTATCAATCCTCAACCTGAATCATCAAATGGGAAGGTCTTTAAGTTAAAAGGGTTGTCTAAAGTATTTTCGGATAAGGAAGTTCCATTGAATCTTCTGAAGCCCGAAATGATTGAAAGTGTCTTTCAAGACAATACTTCAAAAGTTACTTAACTTGAACGGAAATTTAACAAATCAAAATTAAAGAATGTTCAAGTGAATCCTATTGCCAAAATGTTTAACCCTATAAAGTTTGTGAAATCATCAGGAATGGAGGATTCATCGAATTCCACCAATCTTGAATTTTATAAAAATAAAAAGGGATTAAAACATCAAGTTTCAAAGACAGTAACTATTGAAAAACCTAATGTTGATATTACTCAACCTTTGCATAAAAATAAGACAAGTGTTTCACCACAAAAATTCTTAGACACTCGTTTGTGTTTTAAGTGTGGTGAAGCTGGTCATGTTTCGAAGAAATGCAAATCCTAGGTTAGCAATATCAATTCATCATCTAAGCAACTGACTAAAATGGTTGAAATGAATAATAAATTGAAAGAAACTCAAGTTGATGAATGTTTTATAATGTATTCAAATATCAACCCGAGGAAAGTAGTTCGGGTTGAAGAACCTAATGTACTAAACAAATTCGTTGACCGTGCTCAACCGATTTGTAAAAACACTTACTTGGGAATAATTCGTGACGGCTACCTGAAAAAGAAAACCAAGAAACTTGTCGCATATTCTCAAGTACCAAATGCAAGTGTTAATTTAAACGTATCTCCGAAAATCTCAAAAGGAGAGCCCAAGACGGAGGCTTGGGCTGCCTTTTTGAACTAATCATTTTACGTTGTGTGCAGAGTTCGTCCAGGTCTGTATCAGGTCACAAGTGGATATTAGACAGTGGATGCTCTCGGCATCTCACCGACAACCTTGATCTTATCAATAACGTCAAAGATATTCAGGGAGGTTATGTGGCTTTTGCTGGTAATAACGGCGGGTTGATTACTAAAGAAGGAGAAGTCTCAAACGGGACAGTTACGTTTGAGAAGGTTAATTATTGTGAAAAGGTGGATCATCATCTGTTGAGTGTCTCATAGATATGTGATAAGAAATATACCACAATTTTCACGGACAAGGAATGTGTTATCCTTCAACCGGGATACACGATTCCTGAAGAGATGGTTGTCATGCGATCTCCTAGATCAAATGATATTTAAGTCCTCGACATGAGTATTAAGGTAAACGTTTCACCCTCAGAAACGTGTTTTGTCTCCAAAGATACAGATTAAGACTCGATTCTATGGCATTGACGCATGGGCACATCCACATACGCAAAATGAATTTTCTTATTTCAAATGATTTGGTGGATGGTGTGACCCTCAAGAACTTCAAGTTAAATGATCATTGCATTGCATGCAAGAAGGGGAAACAGGAAAAAAAGTCACACCCGTGCAAATCAATCAACTGGATTATCACGCCACTGGAGCGACTTCATATAGATTTATTTGGTCCAGTGAATCATGCCAGTATTGCGGGTGATTTATACTACTTGGTCGTAACCGATGACTTCTCAAGATATTCATGGGTGTTATTTATGGGTTCGAAAGATCAGACTCCTGTTTTAATTCAGAACCTTATTACAAAGATCGAATCACTTTACAAACTGAAAGTGAGACGAATTCGAAGTGATAATGGGACGGAATTTAAAAACAATGTATTGGATTTCTTTTGTATTCAAAAGGGAATACATCAGGAATTCAGTGCACCATATGTTCCTCAACAGAATGGTGTGTCTGAATGGAAGAATCGGACGTTGATAGAAGCTGCTAGAACAATGCTTGCTGATTCTAAGCTTCCCGTTCAATTCGGGAACGAAGCTGTGAATACAACATGTTATACTTTGAATCGCGTCCTAACTGTAAAGAAGTTGAAGAAAACAAGTTATGAACTTCTGAATAATCATAAGCCGAACCTAAAGTATTTGGAACCTTTCGGGTGTCCTTATACTTTATTAAAGAGAGATGCCGGAAAGTTTGACGAAAAGGCATTTGAGGGTTACTTTTTAGGTTATAATTCTCCCAAGAAGCGTATCTTCAATATATCTTCGGGTTGTGTAGAAGAATGGTATCACATAGATTGTCAAAGCTACACTACACCTCCTGCTGGTACAGGTCCCCATTGGATGTTCGACTACGATGGGTTATTTAATACGTTTACATCAACAATTGAAGAAATACCTGAAGAGTTGGTCCGATCGTATTTGGAAGAACAATGTCTATCTATTCCAATGTCACACCCCGACTAGCAAAATGCGGAAGCATAAAACGGGAATGTAACAGACACCTCTGGTATCAATAACATTGTTTATAAAGAAACGTTACAAACTAATTTACATTATATTACATTGATTATCTTTGATTACAAACTAGGTGTTACACCAAAATATGTTCGTTGAACTATTCTATTAGTACTAATATCCTTGCGTCTATTTACATAGCATCAAGCACGATATTCCACGACAGGTAGCACACCATCACACTATTCCAACTTTGGTACCATTCCTGAAAAGCAGTTTAAAACGTGTCAACTACTGGAGTTGGTGAGTTTCACGAGTTTCAAGAAAACAGTTACGAATATTCACAAGTTAACAGTTGTAATCGTGATATATGTATGTATGTATGTATGTATGTATGTATGCATGTATGTATGTATGTATGTATGTAAATGATGTAATTATACTAAGCTACAGTGAAGCGTTGTTTGTTTGTGCTGCGTGCTTCCATTTCCCACGCCCAATCAACCACTGTGGCTCTTCTTCCGCCCACAACATGCCCCGGTAGCTATGTGTAACACTACATAGCCTGTTCGTATAAGTATGGTCATGTGCAAACGGCGCTATGTGACACGGCAACCAAGTCGATTCCATTGGGTTTGTCAAACCAATAGTACTATTCACAAGCCACCGGCTCGAAGTTAATCACTGTGTTAGTGGGGACTTTCGTCTGTTAGCACTTAGATAATTCACATCATTACAAGTTTCAGATATGTATATATAGTCAAACATGCTTTCCACCCCAAAAGTTCGTAAAATTGTTTAAAGAGGGGGGGTCATGAAACTCACGGTTTAGTAGATAATCAGCACCGAGTTAACTCGTGGTTTGTTTGATTCGCTATCACTAGTTCCTATAATCAATATTATAATAATATTAATATTTTAATATTATTATAATCTCACTACTAAACTGAGCGGTATATCTAATCTGGGTATAGTTGGAATGCCAAGAAAATTTCAATAGGCTTAGATTATGATGTTGTTCAATGTCTAATACTTAAAACCGAACTTGGCTCAGTTTCCCCGTTTTCTCAGCTGGACCAAGTTTTTCGTTTATGCGTTCAGAAAACAGTTATGGGGAAGTAATATTGAGTAAATGTGTCGGTCGATAAAATGATTAAGTTATAAAGAAAGATCACACATTGGGGTTTTGGATTCGCTACGGGGCCCGTTTCCATTTATTCAGTTTGATTTTAGGAGAAACGCGCATAATCTATCCAGATTGTCCAGGTTTCTCATAAAAAGGTTCGTTTTTACATAATTAATCCAAAAATATGTTTTTTGATCACTCTTGGTGTTCTGATATTCCCGCAGGTTCGTTAATCACGAACTTGCTGGGTTTTATCAAAATTTTATTTGTTTAATTTTCAAATTAGCATAATTAATTAAACATTAATCCTTAAATTATGAAAATTTAGCCACTTATCAAATAAAATATGTAGATTTTTTAAAAATATTTTTGGAATTATTTACTGGTTTAATAATTTATAAAAATTCATTTTACCTGCCATATTTAGCCTGAAAATCGTCCGTTTATTCCAAACAATTTCCAAAAATTCCACAAAAATTCTTGGATGCTCAAATTATATCCCAAAACTATCTGTATCAATTCCAGAATGTAACAACCTTGTTCAATATTCTTTTTGGGCCAAAAACGATAATAAAAACTCATATGAACGCAAATGCATAAAACCTACTTAGACTTTTCCAAATACTCCAAAATTTCATGTGTGATCAAAATATACCAAATCTGAGTTCTACACAAAATTTCATAATTTTTCAAGCATTTTAACTATTTTTCCCAAATAAACGTCTCAATTCGGTAATAAATTCGCCAAATATTCTTGGATGGTTGAAAAATTACCAAGTTTGAACAGGGACTCAATGATATGGTCCCTGATGTCGCTGAGAACTCTTATGACCTAACCATATGCACATCATAATCGAATCCTAAACTTCCCGTAAACGAGTGATCGAGTATTACCTTAACCGTTTTGGTTCGTTTTCGTCCTTCATGTAACACCCGTAAAACTTCCGGTTTAATTCGTTAAAGAACCTAACTTTTCCTTCCATTTTGCCTTACACTTCAATCTGGAGGGACTAGAGTGTAATATATTATGTTATAACATAAACTAACCCTAGCCCCCCCCATTGTTGCGATCAGCAGAAAGAGCAGACCCAAGACCCACGATTTTCTTTTTTTTTTCAGCCAATTCTAAGCCTTAGAACTTCAATTCAAGGTATGTACTATGATTCCCCAAGTCTTTTACACGTTAATTGATCCTTATATTGAGCGTATTGATCGAAAAACGTCTTGTTGTAGGCTAACCGGGTGGCTGCCCAATTGAGCTTTTCCGGGGCTGTTTTGAGAGAGGTTTTCACATCAAAATCCCACTAGGTATGACATGTACATCATATTATAATTTCATGGCCAATGGAGGTGTTTAGATCGGTCAATCGATTTTAGTTCGAAAACTAGGGTTTACCGGGTGTAGGATTGACAATTGTTGAGTTTGATGCGTTAATTGATCGGATGACTGACCGAATCAGTTTGTACAGCCCTAGGGGGGTTTAAGGGCTGTGGAAAAATTAATTTTTTGATGCTCGGGGCTGTTTTGGTTAGTGCTTCGTCAATCGAGTCGGCGGTGCGCGAATTTTCGTTTAAATGTTAAAGTGAGAGTTGTAAAAAGGAACCGTCAACCCTATCAACTCAGGTGACATAATCATGATGAATGAAAAGATTAAAATAGGAATTTTGTCCATTTGGGGCTGATTCATTTAACAAATGGTTTTAAGGTTTATTACGTGCGTATTCGACTCGATTTGATTACCCTTGGGCCGAGTTGTTGGGCCTTGGGCCAAAGTGTTGGGCTTGAACGGCCCATTAGGCAAGAGTGTTCTTATGGTCTAGTTTAGTAACGCGTTGTGTATAATTTACAGGCCCTTGCTTGTGATTGTGCACTTAGGGATTTCCTAGCTCGTTGTAGGTGTTCGATTGATTTCAGGTGAGTTCATGATGCCCCCTTTTAACTCTTTTTAAATTTTGGGCTAGCATGCACACCTAAGTGTTTTCTTACTTGATGAAATGTTTTAAACGATTTTATATAGGCTTGCTAGTATATGGTAGGCCTTGGGATGTTATATAAATATATATATATACACACATTATTGCTTGGCCTATATTTGGCGATGTTGTAGTCGTTTCGACTACTGATTTTGCGTATGCCTACTTTGTGTTTGCATGCATTGATGTTACGTGTTTGGGTTGTACGTTTGCTCGACCCTGATGTTATACGTGGATGCAATATATATATATATATATATATATATATATATTGTTATATATATAGGGATGTACTTGAAAGGATGTTTATATATACATTTTGTATATGTATGTATGAGAATGTTTAGTTTTCGGTAATGATGATTTAATGGATGCACTCTTTTATTTTTAAACTTTTGGTATGACTATCATAATTGTTACTACTGAAATTATTTACTTAAAACTTGAACTCACTCATCTCAAGCTGACTTTGTGTGCATGTTAGTGTGAGTTTCAGGTTAGGAAGAGGATGCCTTATCGCTTGGACGTGCACGAAGTTACTTGGACGGTGAAGGGCATACGTGGATGGAAGAATGTAATTTGAACAATTTTATTTTAAATGGTTTTATGAATTATATTTAAAAAATTGGTTTTGGGCAAAATTCCCGGGTTTTAGGGAACTTACTTCACTATTTATGTTTCCCGCTGAATTTACACTCTGAAATGTTTGTTTTAATGGAAGAACTCGTTTTCAAGTTTTAATTATTTTAATAAGTATTTTGTATGAATACCAACTGTGGGGCTCCCGTGGTTCGGGGCCTTACACTTCAAATCAAGTTTTAGGTTTCTTGTGCTTCTATGCAAGCTAGATACAAGTTCTAAATCACAAACCAAGAAAGTTTCATCAACACAACAGCCCCTTAACTTAGGGTTTCGGCTAGGTTTTAAAACCGAACTTTTGAACTGTAAAATCTATCAACCAGGTTCCTTACCATGTATATGATTAAAACATATTTATGGGCCATTTTTAAGATTTTTACATGATTAGGAAGGATTTTTACCAATTAAACCATGTTTATATGATATTAAACCTAATTAAAATGAGTTAAAAATGATTAAAATCATGAGATTACCTTAGGTTTCTTAAGTTGAGCTGAAGAACAGGGGAATTTTCAGAAATTATGTTGTTATTTGGGTCTAAAGTATTGTAAATACGTTATGCGAGCCAAGAATCTAGTCGCAAATCGATACGTTAACTCGTGTTCAATACGTTAACATGGATACATTAATGGAGGAATACATTACATGAAGATATGTTAATGGAAGTCTAGAGAGAATCCGGCATGGTAACGTTACAGGGGATAAATAAGCACAGATCTCTATGCAAACTAACTATGGAAGGCCTATTTATAGGCATGCCTCATTCGTTATATCTGTAGTAACGAATGAGACCTCTCATTCGTTAACAAGGTTAACGAATAAGGTCTTTTCATAGCCCCATTCTCTAAACACCCTTAGCGAATGGGTATACCTTAACGAATAAGCTTCCATTCATTACACTGTAGTAACGAATGGGCTCTTACATTAACGGATGAGCCTAGTCTTAACGAATGAGGCCCATTCGCTAAACATTCTTTTGCGAATGTGCCTTTATACATTAATATAAAGACTAAACTATCCCGAGCCTATTCAAACAGCTGCGCACACCAAATCCGTGCAATTACAAATATCTAAGAATTCAATATGTATAAAAGGGAAAACTTAAAGGGGGGGGGGGTAAACCCCCCTTGCGGTCGCTGGTCAACAAAGAGGGGCTTTGGGCCTATTTTAATTTACATGCCTCGTTTTACGTGACTGGAGGTGAAAAGTCGAGTCCAAATTTATTTCGGGTTCAGTTTTTGGCACGAAAAACATATCGGGTATGACAAACAGAGCGAAAACGAGTGTTTTTCGGCTATTTTTGTACAAATTTATAAAAATATAGTATACATTTGTAAAATTTGAAAATATTTTCGCCAATCGCTTAAAACATTTCAATTAAGTGTTTAATAAGTCTTTTTCGGCTTAACGGATGATACAATGCTTGGTTTGTAACTATCTTTCGCGTTTAAATCTATAGCGAGTAGTTAAATGAGTGGGTTTTTGTTTAACTTGTTTTCTATCGAACTAAGGCCATAATACTAATATATTAGCTTATAATAATCGTATACCACTTATAGATGGCCCCCCAGGATATCTGGGTCATAACCAGACCCGTTCGGTTAATCGTTCGATCGTTTGGTAATAAGCGTTTAATCGTTATTTCGGTAACTGTATATTAGGGTGTACCTGGTTTTGCCTCAAATGTCACATTCTCCCCCTGTTAGAAAATTTCGACCCCGAAATTCGATTACTCCACTTTGCCTTTATTTGGAAACAAGTGCGGGAGTTTCTTTTTAAATTCAGATTTTCGTTTCCACGTGAATTCGGGTCCCCGTTCTGAATTCCACAGAACTTTTACTAGAGAAATTTTGTTGTGTCTTAATTATTTTATTTTCCCCTCCAATATTTCTACCGGTTCCTCTACGAAGTTTAGTTTTCAGTTTATGTTCAAGTCTTTTAGTGGCACGATTTCGGTTTTGCCGGTAAGGCACTTTTTCAGGTTCAAAAAGTGAAAGACATCGTGTATGGAACTAAACTCCAAAGGTAATTTTAGTCGGTAGGCTACAGACCGATCTTAGAAATCAATTCATGCGGCCTAATGTATCGTGGAGCTAGTTTCTCAGTTTTACCGAATCGAATGACGCCTTTCCAAGGGGATACTTTGAGGAATTCTTTATCGCCTATTGCAAAAGACAACGGTTTTCTGCGAACGTCAGCGTAGCTTTTCTGTCGATCTCGGGTAATTTTAATTTTGTTATTGATTTTACGGATTTTATCAGTGGTTTCTTGAAACAAAACGGTTTGCTTTATTATTTGAACCGTTTATGGGTTCCCGATCGTGACGGTATTCGCACGTTCATCCTTGATGAAGCTCATAAGTCACGATACTCGATTCATCCCGGTGCGGATAAAATGTATGCCGATCTTCGTCCTATGTTTTGGTGGCCGGGAATGAAGAAGGATATCGCGGTATATGCCTCACTTGTTCTAAGGTCAAAGCCGAGAATAAAAATCCGTTGATCCCCATTTGGAAATGGGAGGACATAGCTATGGATTTTGTCACCAAACTCCCCACTACTCAAAGCCGCAATGATAGTATTTGGGTAATTATTGATCGGTTGACCAAGTCGGCTCATTTCATACCCATTTTAGAAAAGTTCTCCGTGAGTCAACTAGCTCAACTCTACGTCAAGAATATCATTTGTCGCCACGGGTCACCATTGACCATAATCTCCGATCGTGATGGTCGGTTTACCTCTCACTTTTGGAATTCGTTGCAAACCGCCTTGGGTACACGTATTGATCTAAGCACCGCATATCACCCGCAAAACAATGGTCAATCCGAGCGAACGATTCAAACGCTCGAAGATATGCTCCGCTCTTGTGTGCTAGATTTTGGTGGAAATTAGGATACTCACTTACCACTTGTTGAGGTTTCCTATAATAATAGTTTTCACACTAGTATTGGCATGCCACCCTTTGAAGCTCTCTATGGCTGAAAGTGTCGTTCCCCGATTTGTTGGAACGAGATTGGTGAATCGCAAATCATCGGTCCCGAGCTTGTTCAAGAAACTTCCGACCGGATTGCTATTATCCGTCAAAATCTTCTTGCCGCCCGTAGCCGTCAAAAGAGCTGCGCCGATAAGCGCCGTAAACCCCTCGAGTTTAATGTTGGTGATCGAGTTCTCCTAAAAGTATCTCCATGGAAGGAAGTTGTTAGTTTTGGTAAAAGAAACAAGTTATCTCCTCGTTTTGTTGGACCGTTTGAAATCGTTGAAAGGGTTGGTTGAGTTGCTTATCGTCTCGATCTTCCTCAAGAGCTCTCCAATGTTCATCCGACTTTTCACGTTTCAAATCTCAAGAAGTGCTTAGCCGAGGGGAATCTCCACATACCCCTCAAGGAAGTACAAGTTGATGAATCTATGCGCGCGATCGAGAAACCCGTTGAAATCATGGATCTTATGGAGAAAGAAACAAAGCGTAGCCGCATTCTGCTTGTTAAAGTTTGTTGGGAATCCAAACGTGGTCCCGAGTTCACTTGGGAACGGAAAGACCAAATGGAAGCCAAGTACCCGCACCTCTTCGTTACGGCTTAATCTCTAATTTCGGGACGAAATTTCCAAAAGTAGGGAATGCTGTAACATTTCGGGTTTCCGTTTAATGCTTTTGTAATCGTTACCCAACCCGGTTCATGTTTGGGTGAGTTATTAATAAAAGATTTCTTGTATTTAATTATTTCTTACATATATTTATTATTTAACTATCAAAGTGATATAAAAACAACCCCTAACTATTGTATTACCCTATTATGTACCCAACCCTAAAGCTCAAGGACCAACATGCAAATTGTATTTAAAGATTTTAATAATAAAATAATCTTTTTCCCTCCTCTTTCTTCTTTCGGCCGACAACCTCTCCCAAACCCTTTCTTGGACCTCAATTTTCGGTGTTATAATCAAAATTGATCTCACCATATCGTTTATCATTCAAAAACGATCTCACCGACATGTTAATTATAGAAAACGTATCAAGGTTCACAGCTAATACAATCAATGAAATCCGCGGCTGGCCTAGGCTCTAAATCACTATATAAACGCAACGGAAATTCAATTAAACTCTCTCACACATTCCTCTCAACATCACAAAACTAAGCCCTAACCCAATTGCTAATTTCGTAGCCGTCAAGATCTGCTCCCAACTCAAGCTCAGCCGCGACCCTTTCATTGCTCAATAACCCACGATCTGCAACTGTAAACGGTAATTGAATTGTACATTAAGTTCGTCCTTAACCCATTCATGTAAACCCTAAATCAATTTTGTCAAACATTAAACGAATAAGCGAAATGCAAAATCTAGGGTTTATGGGATGGAGTGAATCAGCACCTGCATTATTATTCATACTGTTTGGTGTTTAAAACGAATTACACACTAGCCCTGATGGCAGGTGTGATGCTGATTAAAACTCTGAACCGGCCTGGGCACAGGTTCGAACCTCCCCAAGCCCGGTTTATTTAAATTTTTATTTATTTTTTTAGCCTTTTTATTTGCAATATAAATATTGAAGAAACATTGTTTTAACGAAACCGAACCTCGGAAGTATTATTTTGGCCATGACTTTCGCGTCATATAGTTCCTATCTCTTAGTATGTATACATATATACACTCAAACATATATATATATTATATAATATTTATATATATATATACACTTACATACACATAAAACAAATATTATTTTATTTATTTATTCATTCATTTATACTTTTCCACACCGATCTAGTTTAAATAACCGAATAAATTCTCCCATGGTTTATGTACATCCGAATATTTTTATAATTAAGATTTCATTAAACACTTATATATTGTTTAATTATTAGTAAATTCTATTTACTTAAAAATTATAAATATTGATAAAATATATTATATTATTTACCAAATAGTAATATTTACACTAACAACAACAACAACAATAATAATAATAATAATAAATATAATAATAATAATAATAATAATAATAATAATAATAATAATAATAATCTTAAGTATAATAACAATAAATAGGCATCTAAACCCTAAACGACTCCCATTTATCATACCGATTAAATCGCAATAATGACTAATCGAATCTCACATCGTTATTGGTACGATCGCTAAACAATTAGGGCATCCTTGTTGACGTATCTCGAAGGCTTGAACGTGTTCATCCTCACTTTTTATTGTTATCACATCCTCACTAATCCATTCACTAAAGGTAAGTAACTCACATCCCCCCTTTTACCGTTTTACATTTTTGGGGCGTTATGTGTTAAATCAATTTTTCACTACAATTCCACTATTTGCGTTATATGATATTGCTCAATTAGTTATACGTGCAAATGTGACTATGTGTTTATTTTTATGTTTTGGTGGTTGGTATCTCATCCTCATCCTCATCCTCATTAGTATGATCATACGCCGTCGGAGTAGCTCGTCATCTATGGGATTCGAGTGAAAAGAAAACTTTTATATTATTGTTATGTTATTGTTATGCTAGTTGTAGTATTTCATATTATCGCAAGAAATTGTCATTTTTATATTATATGTATTCAAAAACCGTGATTACTTGCTCAACTTTATGTTGACAAACTATGTATTTTCCCGCATGGCGTAGGTAGCTATATTGGATGAAGAAACAAGGGATTAAAGAGTAGTTGGACCTTAGGATACATGATGAATTAAATACTATTCATTTATTTTTATTAAATTGTTATGTTTATTTCTATGAGACAATGTTTGTGATTTTGCGTACTTGAATAATATGAATTTAATAATTTAGATATTGACACATGGATTTATTTTAGTGTCTTTTGAGCTATGATACAATTATGTCGCGCCCCGGCATATTCCGTCGTAGTTTGGGGTGTGATACATTCCCACTAAGTGTTTTGTAAATCTTTTTTGGTTTAACGGATGATACAATGCTTGTTTTGTAACTCTCTTTCGCGTTTAAATCTATAGCGGGTAGTTAAACGAGCATGTTTTCGTTTAACAGATTTGCTATCATACTAAGGCCATAATACTAATATATTAGCTTATATTAAACGTATATCACTTATAGATGGCCCCCCGGGATATCTGGGTCATAACCAGACTCGTTTGGTTAATCGATCGATCGTTACGTAATAAGCGTTCAATTGATTAATTGGTAAATACGTACTAAGGTGTACCTGGTTTTGGCTCAAATGTCACAATTTGGTATCTACTTGTCATGCTCAAAGCGAATGATACATCCGGTCTAGTACATATCATTGCATACATGATGAATCCTATAGCCGATGCGTATGGGATTCTTTTAATTTTCTCTTGCTCTTCCTTTGAGCTTGGACATTGAGATGCACTCAATATCGTTCCTCTTTGAATAGGTACCAAACCTCTCTTAGAGTTCTCCATCTTGAACCTCTTCAAGATTTTGTCAATGTATGTACTTTAGTTTAAACCTATCAACCGCCTTGATCTATCCCTATAGATCTTTATTCCCAAGCTATAGGCGGCTTCACCAAGATCTTTGATGAAAAAATAACTCCCAAGCCAGGCTTTTATACCTTCCATGGTTGGCATGTCATTTCCAAATAGTAGCATGTCATCAACATACAATACTAAGAAAGAGATGATGCTCCCACTAGCTTTCTTATACACACAAGCTTCATCAGCGTTCTTGATGAATTCAAATTTCTTAACTTTTTCATCAAAATGGCGATTCCAACTTCTAGATGCTTGTTTCAATCCATAGATTGATTTCTTTAACTTGCATAATTTATTAGGATGTTGTGGATCAACAAAACCTTTGGGCTGAACCATATAGACATCTTCTTCAAGATGCCCATTTAGAAAAGCGGTTTTGACATCCATTTGCCAAATCTCATAGTCATAATATGCAGCTATGGCAAATAACATCCTAATCGACTTTAGCATTACCACAGGAGAGAAGATCTCATCATAATCAACCCCTTGAGTTTGAGTAAAACCTTTTGCTACAAGTCTTGCTTTATAAGTATCCAAGTTTCCATGCATATCGGTTTTCTTCTTGAAAACCCACTACTCCAACTGGTTTGGGATTAAGAGGTAGTTAGGGGTGTGCATAATTAGGTCCGACCCGAAAAAACCCAAAGAACCGGCCCGAAATAACCCGATCCTGACCCGACCCTAAATAAAGGTACCAAAAATTGGTCTTTGAAATATCCTAGAATCGGTTTCAGGTCGGGTTCGGTCCTTTGCTCATGAAAGACCTAAAAACCCGAGGACAGATATAAAAATCCTAAAAAAATGCATATGGGCCATAACCCTAAAAAAACAAACAGCTGCTGTGTGAATATAACATAATTAAAAATCCAACTTAACCTTCTATCAAACTCAAACTCCATTGCATTGTTCGACAATCAGAGGTTATCCATTCTATCAAAATCAAGCTGCTCCTAGTGCTTTTGTGGATATCTTTCCTGCACCAAATCACCACCAGGTTTGCATTATCCTGTTATCATCAATCACTTATTACTTTTTGATCAATCAAATCATATATTTTTGTAATACAATTCTTGTTTTCAATTCCTGTTGTGATCTTTTTTATGAATGACAATACCTTTTGGCTGCTATGATCAATTAGTACATACTCCAATATATGGTTTACCTGCACATATATATTTTTAAAATAAGCAATATAAAAATCATATTATACATATATTTTCATACTGGCTGCATATATACATATTATATGATTCATGATCTGGAATGTTTATTCTTTTCATGTTATTCATAAGTTTTCATAATGTAATTTTTTGTTAATTAAATGTAGATGGAGTCAATGAATGTTGAGAACTTATCAAGTGACGAATCTCAAGGAAGAGATAAGAGGAAGTCCCCACCTGTTGGTTTATTTTGTGGTTGCGGGAAAGTACTATTGTTGGGTTTAGATGTTTACTTAAAACATATTTCTTGTTGGGTTTGATTTGATCATTATTTACTGATCTGACCTTACTTCAATTCCTATTTATTTTTTTTTCAGATTTTGGTTTGATTATTTTACAACTCAAAGATTTGAGGTTGTCTTTTGTAATTTGTATTACAAATTACAAAGTACAACAAATCTCAAATCAAGGCCACAAATTTAACCGTTAACCGGTTAAATTTGACCCGACACTCCGACAGGGGCTGTTATATAAAAGAACATATATATATAATTGATTCGGTTAATTTATTTATGTCACAGATCAAAACCGTAACCGAACCATAGTTTTCAGTTATTGCTTAACCGAACTATCGTTAAATGGGGTTGTTTATCGTTACTATCGTCTATCAGTTTGGTTCACGGTTTGTACGATTATTCATATAACTTCTAATTATATAAGCTGAATTAGATTATTCATATAAGGGATATGTTATAACTTATATGTTATATATGAATTATAATTTTATTTATAATTATATAAGGAAGGGATATGTTATATGTTATATAATTATATGTGATTGTGAATTATAATTCTATTTATAATTAAAATTCAAATATGTTATCTGAAAAAATTTAAGCACAACAAATATAAAATAAAACAATTTGCTGGAGTTCCAGTCTTCCAGAAACCCCTATAAAAATTACGCCCCCCTGCCTCCATTCATCTATAAAGCAACGATTTTCATCAACTCAATTTTATATTTGCACACAATCTTTAATTTGATCACAGGTATAATGTAGTAATGTTTATTCATTTGATTTATTTTGTTGTTTATGTTTGATCACATCATGTATCAAATAATTATTTTTTTTCTTGTTAATTTGGCATATATGGATTCAAGGAGAGTTAGGAGGATTTCTACAGTTTGGACAGAGTTTGAGAGGTTTATTGATGAGGAAGGCAGTAAAAAAGCAAGATGCAATCACTGCTCAAGGGTTTTCATTGTAGACATGGCTATACACGGAATATCTTCATTGATAAGACATCTTACTAAATGTCCACAACGTCCGGCTAATCGAGAGGTCGCTTAGAAGATGGTTTTGGATAACTATTGAAATAATAAATGATTCAATTCTTTTTTCTTTTCCATAGACTTTATCTTTGTGTTTGGTTTGAAGTTTGTTATTGATCATGTGTTCGTCTATGAAATATTAAGTGATTAAGTCCAATTTTGATTAGTTTATTTATGTTTTCATGTGATGTTTATATGAGTATATCTAAACATGGTGTGTTTGAGTGACTGCTTCTTGTTCGAAAATATCACGGGTCGGGTCGTAAATCGCAAGTTGTTAATACTTAATACTTACAATATCACGCGTCGGGTCACATATCCCATCAACCGTTAGTCCGTTACAACAATTCCAGTCACACCTTCTTGGCTTCTTGTGCACCCGTAACAACTTTCACATGATTTCCTGGCTCAAAATCAAGCACGATTCATTAAGGCATTTCATCGAACACTTAGAGTGCATACTAAATCAAGCAATAAATTAAACCTATATTGATCAATTCTGGTCCAAAATTGAGAAATCACAATGTAGTAATCAAATAAAAAGGACGAATCATAGATCAATTCAAACATAAGATAATAAATTTTACCAGTTCAACAGCTGTTTGTGTATGCTTGAAGAGTATTTTCCCATGAATTGCATCAACAGATCCTTGCTGATTTGAATTAGATTGAAAGAGTGAAATAAGTGATTTAATCATCGTGTCGGTCATTTTGTGGGAAGAACCGAGGCCCGATCAGGTTGAAGTCCGTTACCCGATCTTCACATCGGTCATTTTATCGGTCTTATATGTTCAAGTAAAACGGTTATCGGGTCGGGTTGGTCATATCATAGGTTGGGTCGGGTTTCAGAGCTGCACACCCCTAGAGGTAGTACAACCAAATCCCATACTTGGTTGTCATGCATGGATTGCATCTCAATGTTCATGGCTTCAAGCCATTTGTCACAATCGGATTGTGATATTGCATCACGGTATGTGGTGGGTTCATCCGAATCTACCACATAGCATCCATCCATGAAAATTCCATATCATTGGGATTCTACCAGATTTGCAAATGTTTTGTGTGTCTTGATCAACCATTTGATCATTCTCAACAACCTCTTGTTGATTGCTAGTATCAACCAAACGTGTACTGGCTTATGGTACTCGATCCTCCTCGAGTTCCACCGTTCTACTAGTTCCTTCCATAAGGAATTTAGTTTCCAAGAACTCGGCCTTGCGAGCAATGAACACCTTTTGCTCGGTTGGGTTGTAGAAATAATATCCCATAGAGTCTTTCGGATATCCTACAAAGATACACTTAGTGGATCAGCTTTCAAGTTTGTTTTGGGTGTTGTTCTTGATATAAGCCTCACAACCCCATACCTTCAAATATGATAGTGATGGAACCCTTCCATTCCGTATTTCAAAAGGTGTCTTGTCAACTTTCTTGGTTGGGGCCATATTTAGAATACGGGCCGCAGAGAGCAATCTGAAACCCCAAAATGATAGAGGCAATGTGCTTCTAGCCATCATTTATCGAATCATATCTAATAGAGTTTGATTCCTCCTTTCGGACACACCATTATGTTGTGGTGTTCCTGGTGGAGTGAATTGTGAGATGATCCCACAACACCTAAGATGATCTTGAAAGGCATCACTTTGGTATTCATCTCCTCTATCCGAACGAAGTACATTGACGGTTTTACTAAGTTGATTTTGTACTTCATTTTGGAAGACTTTGAACATTTCAAAATCTTCATCTTTGTGTCTTAACAATTACACATACCCATAATGACAATAATCATCAATAAAAGTAATGAAGTATCTTTCACCATTCCTTGTCATTGCCTTAAAAGGACCACATACATCCGAATGCATGATACCTAATAAGTCTTTTGGCCTTTGGTTTGTTCCACTAAAGGGTTCCTCGGTCATTTTTTCTTGTAAACAAGATTCACACTTATCAAATGAATCATCTTCATTTGATTCCAAAAGACCATTCTTTTGAAATGCATGTATGCGATCTTTGTTTATGTGACCAAGGTGACAATACCAAAGATAGGTCTTACACAAATCCACTTTGAGTTTCTTGGTGCTTGATTGGTACAATGTGTTATCAAAAGATGTGTTATCATGAACTACTTAATAAATGCCATTAGACGGCATTGCTTTAAAATAAAAGACATCATTCGTAAAAACACAAATACAATTGTCTAAAAACTTTAAATCATAACCACATTGTCTTAAAAGAGAAACGGAGATAATATTCCTAGTGAAACTAGGAGCAAACAAAATGTTTTTCAAAACAACTTCCAAACCATTTGGAAGCTTCAAAATGTAGTCTCCTCGGGCTTTGACATCAACCTTTGCTCCATTGCCCATGAAAAGACTTATATCTCCTTTCTTGAAATTATTACTTCCTTTGAACTCCTGCAACAAATTGCAAATATGAGTTCCACATCCGGTATCTAATACCCATGTGTTAGAAGAAATAATATTAAGATCAACATGAATCATGAAAGTTGTATCTGAGGTTTGCCCCGCATCCCTCTTCGCTTTCAACTCTTTGAGATAGGTTGGAGAATTTCTCATCCATTGTCCAATCTCACCACAACCAAAACACGGGTCCTCCGCGCTAACCTTTAGCTTCTTTTCTTTTGCTTTGGGTGGTTCCGCTTTTTCCTTCCCTTTGAACTTACCCTTGACAAGTCCCTTACCTTTGGAAACCTTTGCTTTAGGTTTCGGGTGATGCCTCTTCTTATTTCCACCTTCATTGATCATGAGAACCGGCAAAACCTTTTTACCCATTCCCACTTCAGCCGTTTTGAGCATTGCGTGAAGCTCACCAATGCTCTTGTCCCATCCATTCATGTTATAATTCATTACAAAAGTCACAAATTTCTTGGTTAGGCCATTTAGGATCAAATCCATAGCTAACTCTTTTGAGACGGGACAATTTAGCCGTTGAAGTCGATCAATGTGGCTTTTCATTTTAAGCACATAAGATGAAACCGATTGGGTTTCTTCCATACGACATGCATGAAGCGCTCGAACCGTTTCGAAGCGTTCCACCCTAGCTTGTATAAGGAACATTTTCTTTAGTTGGGTGATCATGTCGTATGCCCCATGATGTTCAAAATCCTTTTGAATTTCGGGAATCATAGTTCCCAACATGAGGCAAGAAACTTGCACCGAATCCCCGGTGTATTTTACCCAATCGTTATAGGCATTAACATCATCAATGTTAGGTTCATCGGGAATGGGATCGTCTAATATGAAGGATTTCTTTTCTTGCTTGAGAACAATTCTCAAGTTTTGATACCAATCCATGAAATTGTTATAGTTGAGACAATCCTTATCGAGTATGGCTCTTAGTGATAGGTTATGAACGGGTGGGATAATTGCGTTAGGTGGATTGTTGATTGCGGCCATCTACATAATTTAGCAAAGCTCAATTTTAGAATTTTCGATACCATTAATCAATTTTAATCGTTAATGCCCTTTATTAGTAAAACCCCCTTAAACAAATAATAAATAAATAGTCGTGTCTGTAGTTGAGTCTAATTGGCTAGTAAACGTAATTTAAAGAGTCTCGTGGGTTCGATATCCAGACTTACTTAGCTGTACTAGAGTCAACCAGTTCACTTACCGGTTAGTAGTTTAGTTAAGTTTAAGAGTATAGAATTTATTACTTAGTGTCTAGATTAGCATGTTTTTATATAACTACTTTTAGCACATCGTAATGATACAACTGATGAAGAAATTCATGAAATAAAGAGACAAAAAATTGAGGAAATGGGAAAGCCAGCTGTGAAAAAGGTTTACTAGAGAAGAGAGAAAGAACAGAATCTTGAAGCTGATGAACCAGTTATTGAAGCTCTTGAGGTTATTGAAGATGAAATTGAAATTGAAAAAGATGCGGAAGACGTGAAAGCTGATCCGAAAATCATTTTCCTCGTGCAATATGGTCTTGATTTTAAAATGCTAAAGAAGATGTCCGAGGCTGACATTGAACAACTAGCTGAACAGAAGGCTAAAGAAAAGAAAGAGAGAAGGGAAAGGAGTGAACAGAGACTAAAAGATGACAAAGTATATCTTGTGAGTCTTGGCTATGAACAAAGACACATTAACAGAATGACTAGAGAAGGGATTGTGGAAGCGGTTGATGAATGGAGAAGAAGAGAATCATAAAGAAACTTCCTACTCCAAGTAGGGCATGTAATCTCATATTTGAACAGACAACCATTCGGTGAGATTGACAAATTGTACAGAAAAGCAGTTGTAGATGATACTGCAAAGTATGTTAAAGAGGTGAAGAAGAAAAAGGATGAAGAATCGAAGACGAAATATGAGGAGATGAAGAAAAAGTATAAAAAGGAAATAAGATATTTGGTTGAGAATGGATATGAATTTGATGCTGTGAAAGACCTATCCAAAACTGCCTTGCAGGAGAGAGTGAGAATGGTGAAAGAATCCAATGAGCTGAAGAAAGTGACACTACAAATTAAAAGAGAAGACCAGAAAAGAAACAAAGAGGAAAAGGATAAATTAGAGGCTGAGAAAAATAAACAAGAGGCTAAAGAGTGGTTTGAGGACCCTGAAAGCGTAAAAACCTTGAAGGACATTATGTTGAAGAAGGGGATGAAAGAGGCTGAATTTGAAAGTCTCTCACATGAAGAATTGTTGGAAATTTATCAAGGAGAGCAGAAAATGTTCCTAGAGGAAGAGAGAAAGTTTATGGAAGAACAAAGACTGAAGGAAAGTTTGATGGAAGGAAGAACTGGCCAATCTGGAGAAAGACTGACGGCACAACAAGTGGCAGATATGATCAGTGTCTTATGTAAAAGAGGTGCCAAATACCTAGAGTTGATGTTTAAGCATGAACAAGAAATGAAAAGGCTATATGTTGAATCAGAAAAGAAGTATCCAAAGAAGCCTACATCATCATCATCTGTAAGATACTTTTTTCAACCTGAGGTGCAGAGGCAGCAAACATAAGGAACTCACTTAAATTTACCTACTCACCTGCACACTAATGTAAGATCAAGGACTTTGAGAGTGATTACTGAAGATGGAACCAAAACACAAATTGTTTTTAGAAATGACTTCAGAAACTTTAGAAGGGAGCAATTGGAGAGAATGGCACAGCTAGAACTTTATGACAATCAACAAAGAAACATTCTAGCTGGCCAACAAAGAAATGATCTGTCTAAGTATTTGAAGGAACAGGTTGAAAAGGGGTTCCCGTTACTTGATCAAAAGAGAAAGGAGACTTGTTCTGAAGCTGAAAGGGCAAGAATGAAGAAACGATTGAGGGATGTCAGATGGTTAGAATTCTCCTTCCCCGAAGCAAAGAAAATGAAGACTTCGAGCCCTCAAACCAAATCAAGATCAAGTGGTTCTAGCTCAACAAAAAGAACATTAAGAGAGAACCTTGCCATGAGAAGACAAAAGGAAGTGCCAAATTCCCAATTCCAACAAGGTGGTATAATCACACACCTCACATTCAACAGACAAAGTGAGTCGGTTTCACTAAGGAATGGTTAAGGAAGAAAAATAGCCATAATGGAACATGACTCAGAGTTGGAGTACATTCACATCCAGAATCTAGTAGACATTATGGAAATAACAGTGCCACTAGATTCGATGGATGCTGTTGAGCTGCATATGTTTTAACAGAGAGCAGCTGCAGTCAGACATGAAAAATTAATCAGAGCTCAAAGGAGAAACTGAGATATTACAAGGATGTGTGATTTCAAGAAACTTATGATTTGATACTGATTGTAATTTTGATGTGTAATGCCCTTGTGGCAGAATTTGATTACGTAATGTATTGACTATTTCCTTAAATTGATTATGATTATATATTGATACATATGTAACTAAATGCAGGTATGTTTTGGTGCATCTGCGCTTGTTCCAATCTAGGGGGGATTGTTGAGTCAGAAATTTACAAGGAAGATTGGAATCTTCTCAACCTTCTCAAAGAAATGGCTAAGTATGGATTTCGAGCAAGCTTGGACTTTCGAGCACGAATTTACTACCTCGAACATGATGTCTTATGCTCATAAGACTATCTTCTGGAATTTCTTCTAAGTGTTGAAGGCTTCGGGCAAGCTACACTTCGATAAGCAAGGATGTTCTTCATCAAGTATGGATTGCTATTCGAGCAAACAACTTGATCTATCCAGCTTAAACTAATCTTCCAAGCATATTGGTGGGTCAAGCATGGATACAATAATAAGATGATCTCAAATGTTCTAAGTGTCACCTTCGAGCATGGTTCAATCCCGAGCAAACTTCTGTACCCGATTATGCTAATGATTGTTCACAATAGGTCATAAGGCAGGATTGAAGAGATTGAGAAGAACATGCTTGCTCGTGGAACATATTCGAGCAAAGCAAGGATAAGTTATGAAGGTTGAAGTCTGCTGGAGAAGAATATTTTCTACTGAAAATATTCTAAGTAAAGTCTACTCGAAGACCTATGTCGAGCATGCTATGCATTACAAGGTCTACTCGACAAGGAATTATCATACCCAAAGATCTGTTACACTTGTATTTATTTTGTCATTTATTATGTAATCATTAGGGTTTCTAGAAGGAATGTCTAGGCCTATAAATAGAATACTAGGTTTCGCACATGAGGGAACGAGATTTTACGGATTACGAGAGCATAACAACCAAAGCGATTATTCCTTATTTATGCTACCTTCGTACCGCTGTCACGAAACCCTAGACATTCCATGCAACCTTATCACTGTTATTAAAACGATATATTAATATAGTGAATCTTTGTCTATTTCTTGTACTTATTAGTGATCATTTATTTTCATTCTAATCTTCATTCCTAATCTCTGACTATAATGATTCCGCCGGTATATTCAGAAGACCTTTGGGTTATTAGATCTAGTGTGCTCTTGTCAACCACTATTGGTTTTGCACTAGGTCCGGTCATCACATTGTTATAGTTCGATTTACCTTCCTATCAAATCTTTTGGCAAACCGACATCCAATACTTAAACCTTTTAATTAAAACATGCCTTTAAATTAGCTGGTTTTGAATCGGTTCTTGAACAACACTTGAATCTTGATATATTTCTTGTTTATTTGAGGAAATCGAACACGAACTAGTCTCGATTCTGCTATGGATCTGGATTCGAGAATAGGAAGAGGGCATGTGTTTGTTTTGAGTGATTGTAGGCATAGAGGGTGAAATGAGATCTAGGGTTTACATAGACCAAGCCCATGGAGCTTAGGCCTATAACCAACCCTGGTCCATGTTCTACCTTAAAGCCCAACCAACTCATGCGTTATATATTATTTAAAACAATAAATTCACATCACACACTTAAAATAAATTCTTTTATTTTCTCCTTAATAAAAGTTGGATATTACATTTGAATCAAGAATAATAACTTCCTTAAATAAAATAACTTTTAGATTTTTTAAATCAAAGCTAATGTTTGTTTATATGGATGATTACGATGATGGGGTAAATATCATAAGAAACTTTGGAGCTAATTTATATGAAAGTGAATTTCTCACTTGAAAGAGCGTTTAGACTTATCGTGTAAACAATTGAAATTTGGACTTATCGTATAAACAATTGAAATTTGAAACATGTTGTTACACAGTTTTTTTCTAACATTTGGAATATATTTTGGATTGAACTTATTATTGAAGTTATTATGATTTTTATGTTTACAATTTTATCGAACTTTTATTTTATATTTTATATATATTGTAAATATTGTGATTTATGTGAAAGAATTTTCTATATTTATATTGGAAGAGTTTAGACTAGAAGCAAAATTTATGTCACAAAAGTTGTTATTATATCAAAAAAAAAAAAGTGTCACTAGTATGTATTTATGATTACTATTTAAAGACACTAAAATTGTGCCACAAAAACCTTTTTTAGTATTGTGGCAAAAAATAATACTACTAAAAGTCCAAAAATTTTGTCAGGCATATTGAAAAGGTGGCATTAAAAGGCTTCAGCGTCACCACTTTAATGACAGGCCGGCCCATAGGGGGGGCTGGGTGGTCGACGGCCACAGGCCCGACACCCTGCTATGCCCGAATTTTTTTTAATTTATATGTATTTTTATTAAAACAATATGTATATTTAGTGTGTAAACTCAATTGCATAGACATTAACTTGGTCTAGTGGCAAAGACGTATTATTTCCAACCTAAAGGTTATGGATGCTAGTCTCATGTGAGACATCTTTAACCTTATTTTTATACAAAAGTTTTTTACACAGCCTAAATTATAACCATGAAAGTAGGGATGAGCAAAAATCGGTATGGTACCGATTTGGTACCGTCGGTACCGAATCAGTACTTAGGTTTTGATTTTTCGGGACCGGTAGTACCGTACTGGTACGGTACGGTACGGTACCGGTATTTTCCGAAATTTACCTTAAATACCGGTACCGATATAGAACCGAGCATTTCGGTAACGGTACCGATACCGGTACCAAAACTTTGCGATTTTTGAGATCGGGATTTTCGGTACCGGTACCGGTCGGCACCGGTACGGTACCGAGCTCATCCCTACATGAAAGCCTATATCAAAATTAAATTGTTTAAACCCAACAAAATACTCCTTTTATTTAAGGCCTAAAAAATTATTCGCCTTCGGCCGGAAATTTTTTTTGCTTTCTTAGAGCCGGGCCTGTTTAATGGCACTTATTTTATGTGCCACACATTCTTACGACGACGGTCTTAGTGATATTTTTTGGTTTTTAGTAACACTTTTTTTGGTCATTGTATGGCATTCCCCCTCTCCTCTGGATTCTCTCTATCTTTGAGCCGATTTTTCTTTTGAAGGATATGAACGGATTGAAGGGGAATTAGGGCTAATTTGGGGCATTGATAAGGATTCTTGTAGTGAAATTGGGGATTGGTCGAATTGAGATGGTTGAAGAGTGCCCTCCATTAAAAGCCTCACCGACTTACAAATTGTAATGTAACATAATTCCGTTACAGCCCAATAGCAAGTAATCTAATTTAGGTGGTGGGCTGTTTAGCCGCCAAACCCAAACGCGCCTCCAGCCCATAATTGTTTATTCGTTTGAGAGACCACCAACTCAACTAAACCACTTTATATTTTGACTAGGTTATTGATCCGTGTATTACACGGGCAGAAATATAAAAGACCGTCAAAGTAAACGTATATATAATTTCAAACAATAACATTTTTTTAGTATGTATTTTGAGATATCAATATAATTTATAATTGTAAGTCATATTCAAACGAAAACATAATATTGAAAGACATAGACTTACAAAAAATGATATTACATGGTAGAATGTTTACAAACAAAATTTTAAACTTTAAAACATAAACTTTAAAGGCTACAAATTTTTACTTATAAACAATATTTTTTGCTTTGTTTGCAACTTTCTCTTTCTTATCTAAAATAAGTATTTATTTTTTGTTCGTCTCTACTCTTCACTCTTGATAAATCGACATAAATTGACCATGTGTAAAACGGGTCTTTTAAGTATACCAACTCTTGCTATAGACTGGCCTAGACTTTTTTTAATGATCATTACAAAACCAAACTACAAAAGGAAACTGTTTTCCCTAAAACTTAAACAGTAGCTTTTTTTTTATCTGAAGGTATCAATTATATATATATATGCTTATGTATTTGAACAATTTGTAAATTTTGTATGTGTGTCAAATTATTTTAAATAAATATTATGTTGGTCCTTAACTCACAAATAAAAATGCATTTTAATAATCACAAAATTAATATTCATTTTAGTGAACATAACACCATTTGTCAAAAAAAAAACTATATAAAATGGCTCCTTATTTTGTTTCATTCACTTAAATATTTTCAAATTTTCATAAAATAGATCTTTTTACTTTGAATAATTAATTCGTTATGAAAAATAATCCTATATATTGATTTAATTTTGCGTGATACAACAATATTTATAAATTAGATCGTTTTACCTCGAATAATTAATTTGCTGTAAAAACTAATCATATATATTTTATTTAATTTAGTGTGTCACAACAATATGTGTTAAAAATTCATTTTATGGAAATATAATTTTTTTAAACTAATTTCTATTTAAACCATCATACATATTATGCCAAATAAATGTGGCTATTTTATATATTTAATATTAATGCTAGTGTAATTTGGAAGAGATGATGGTTATAGTGGTCCAAACTTTTTCACTAAAAGAAATAGACATATTAGATTTTGACCAATTTAATAAAATATAAACAAAATATGATACACAATAAAATTATCATATATTATTAATAGAAATACGTTTTATGTTATAATGCTACTTATAATTACATATTAAATGAAAAAATTAATCAACACATTATAAGTAGTAATATGAACAAATTGTAACCTCTACGACAAAGGATGACCAATTTGCAGTCATGTTGCCAAATATTATCGCTGGAGATTTACGTATATCCACAAAAACCTTATCGCATTTAACCAATCAAAAAAGAAAAATGAAACTATAATATTATTAAAATGACGTACCGATTCAAAAAATCCCCAAATACAAATAGCTCTTTGAAAGGATCAACTTAATAGAAATTATCAATAGTTCAATTGTAATATGTCTTTTTTTGTAATTAAATTCTCAATACTTTTGTGAAACGATCACCTAATCCAAATCATTGGATACAACAACATAGCCAAGCCCATTACTAACGATCTTTGCCACATATGACGTCTCAAATTTGTAATTTCTAATATGAGCCTTACCTGATAAGAAAGCCCGAATGTAAACAACATGTTGACGACTTCTATACACTTGGTCTATATTATGTATTGATACACACCAAAAATGACCCATCATATACCACTCATTAAATTAGTTAGCTATTTTGACATATTCTGATTTAATAGTTTCTTAAACAACTCGTTTCGACCCGAACTCATTATGATCATTATTACCCATTTTGACCAGAATCTAATTTGGCCTATTACTCCATCCAACTCGGGCCGCTTGTTTAAAATAACATAAAAATGAAGAATACATCATTAATAAATTTGCCTATTAAGTTTATACTACAATATAAAACAACTGGTTTTGACTCAAACTTGTTACCTTGGGAATTTCCGTCCATGGAAATTCTTAATTTTCCATTTATTGTATATTCTTTTCCTTCTGATCTCCAAATTTTAAATTTGATTTTGCAACATAGGTGCGCGTGTTAAATATATGATAATTTACTAACTAAAGTATCAAGAAGAGAACAATTTATGGGAGCATAAGTGACTCACCAGCGGAGAATAGCAATTTATCATCTTCTACATCTAAAGCTTCAATTGCGAATCAAAATTAGCAAATGATAAGAAAAGTAGTTCAATTTTAATTTAAAATTCATTTGCATATGCAGTTAATTCAATATGTGCAGATACCAAACAAAAATGTTACTAACAGAAAAGGTCAAAAAAGTATATAGAGATAAAATTATGATTGCCTCCAGATAAGAAACAATAATTTCTGCTTATATTAGTCCAACCAGTGATTCTAATTTGCCGATTCTAAACCCTTCAAAAACACCACGAACTTGATAGCATTGTAGACACGAAGCATGTTAAATTGAAGGAAAGATACATATTCAAATAAGACAATTTGAAATGGTGTGATTCGCAAACAATGAGTTAGGGATAAAAGAATCAAAATTAGGGTTATGAAACGTATACGGGTCCATAATTGGTTGTCTAGGAGAAAACGCATCCAATTAAATGATTATTATGATTATAATTTTGTATTATTTTATTAGTAACAAATTTTATGAGGGCTTATTATTTTTAGAGTATAGTAAAGTCAATCAATAGGAATGAGCCAAAAAGAATACCTTTAAAAGTATTTATTATATAGATTAAATGATTATTATGATTTTCATTTTAAATTATTTTATTAGTAGCAAATTCATAAGGGCTTATTATTTTCGGAATATAGTAAAATCAATCAATAAGAATGAGCCAAAATGAATTTCTTTCATAGTATAAAGTTAAAATACAAATGGAGACAAAAATGAGAAGGGTGAAAAGGATTTGTGACCACACAAGAAACCACTAAAAAAATTCTAAAAAATTAATTAAAAAAATCATAACTGAAAATATAAATAAAAAATTAAAAAAAAACAAAAATGTTTTCCTCATCATTCTCGTTCCAAATAAAAAAAACCGAAAAGACACAATGCAGAGACAAAAGACACAATGACGAAAATGAAAAAAAGACACAATTATAATTAAAAAAAGACATAATAAATCGAAAAATATAAAATAATGTCGAACAAAATATAACATAATATCAAGAAAAAAATACACAATGTTAAGGAAAAAGACACAATCAATGACGAAAATAAACACAAAACACAATGATAAACAAAAAGACACAATGGTCTTTTTCACTCAACATTGTGTCTTTTTCGAGGTTTTTTTTTTAAGAACTAGGAAGACGGTGGAAACATTTTTTTTTCTTTTTTTTATTAAATTTTGAGTTATGATTTTTTATTTATTTATTTTTAATTTTTTTCGAAGGGTTTTTTTTTTTTTTTTTTTGGCTATAAATTCTTTTCATTCTTCTCATTTTTGTCTTCCTTTGTAGAATAACTTGACTCATATAAATACATGCTTTGGCTGCTTTCCAATTAACAAGATTTTGTTTTTTTGAAAGATATTACAAGAAGTATAATCACAGTTAGCATAGCAAGTCACTACACCCGCCAAACAAAACGCCTACCCAGGTTATAAAAACGGAACACAACAAAGCATACATCAACTGAAACAAATCGAACAATTACATTCTAAATCCTATCCACTCCTCTCATGTCACCGACACCAATCTCAACCTATCCAGAAACCACACGAAACTAAGCACCTTTACACTATCCACCAATTCAGCTAGTAGTACCTGTTTTCCATAAAACACCAAAGCGTTCCTCCCTTTTCGTAAACACCAAATAGAAACCAAAAGTACGCCATATAATTTTGCCGTCCTTTTTTTGTGAATAACAAAATGGATCGGATATAATAAATCTTACTATACTATTAAATCAATACAAGGTTTTCACATGACATTCAACTAGCATGTCCACATAGGCTTCCAACTCATCCATTTTCCATTTATATAATTTCCACATGTTAATTTTAAACATTAACTCCTAAGTTGAAGAAAGTTTGAAAATAAATTGTTATAATCATCATTTATTGAATACTAAGACAATTAATTGTTTTCACTGCTATTTTTAAAAATTTTAAGACTTTGTTATTTCATTTTTTTTGGATTTTGGGAAATTATTTATGAACGTTTGGACTGGATGTTTGGATTAAAATGGTGGTTTAAGTCACGGGGTTTGGATTATATTTTTGTTTTATTACACGCCCGGTTTAATAAAAATTATAATTATATCTCATTGTTATATTAATATTTTTAGTATTTTTTATGTTGTGTACTTAAATGTTTTATAATTTCAATAAAAATAGTTTTTATAACACACAACTTATGTTACAATATCCACATGTTTACTTTTTTATAGTTTACAACATATGACTTAAGTAGATGACGAAGTTTTAACTAATATGTCTTTTTTGTTTCATTGTATAAGTTAAAAATAAGTGGCATAACTTATAATTATGTTTAAAATTATTATTTTTTCTTTATTTGTCTTTGTATGTTGGGTTATTTTAATTAAATTAACAATGTGATATACCTTATAATAATAATAATAATAGATTATCTGACGTTTATAATTCGCTAAAATGTATATAACACATGCGCACGCGCACACACACACACACATATATATACATTTGAATTTTTATATATTTTTCGTTCGTGTGTAACACGGGATCTAACCTAGTTATCAATTATGCTTTCAAAGGAATTAATTAAATTGCAATAACGGCATTCCTATTCCTTGATCATAAATTTATAGCAAATAAAATGAAAATCATGTATATTTGATTTTATTAGGACTATAAACAAATACTAGCAGGAGTGCCCGCACGTTGCTGCTGGTTTGCGTAAATTATCTCCTCGTATTGGTTTGTAGTATTTGGTGTGGTGTGTAATAGGCTATCAGTGAGAGCGCACTGCCGCATGTGCATATAGTTTGTTAGATGTTGTAATTTGTGCGGGTACATACTAAAATATTGAATATTGACGTATGCATATATATTGGATAGATGGTGTTATAAAGTGATTGTTACTTAACTTGTAGAAACAAAAAGTATTTATTTGGGGCATTACAAATTGACAAGTAAGAATGTGTAGGATTAAAACAATTATACGACACTGACAGATTTAAATAGCGGGAGAGACAAGGGCGTTAGTGAAGACCGCCCCTTTTTCACTGGCAAAACAATTCATGTGGCTGCCGATAAAACCAAGCTTGTCCATCAAGATACCTATGCATCGAGACAGTTAGAAAAAAGGGACTTCAAAGATACTTTAAAATCAAATGTTGTTTGTTGTGTTAAAATATATTTATATTTAAGCTATTACAGAAACAGATATACACTTAGGGCTGTTTAAAAGTTTGTGGCTCGCTCAAAGTACGTTTGAAAAAATCCTAGCTTGAAAAAAGTTCATATCCAAAGGAGCATGCTCTGTTTCTAAACCAAATAATAATAGCAAACCAAAATATGAAAAAATAAAAACAGTACATACAATTTGCCACTTGATCTTTAACAAATTAAAACAAAGAACAAAAGTATTGCATACAATGTAACAAAATTTTCCTGTTTATATATTTTTTATTAGATGATTGTAAAATATTATATTTTTGTCTTTCATATATCAATATTTGTATAAAAGGAAAAAAATAAAAAGTAACGATGGTTATAATAAACAAGCTAGAATGTTCAGCTGGTTATAATCAACGAGTCGGCTCGTTTAAGTTCAGATGGTTATAATAAACAAGCCGATCCTCAGCCGACTCATTTAAACTTGAGCTCAAGCACAAGGTCGTCCTCGGGTAGGCTCATAATAATACACATAAAAGATATACCATGGTCTTACGCATTACATCAGTTCCAGGTTGATTTGGCGGTATATGATTCAACTGCTCAACAACAGTATTCACATAGGACCAATTCTGCACAAGTAATGTGGAATATTTTACATTTTAATAAATCAAATAACAATAAACTATACAGAAATTCTTATTCGACAGTTTACGTGCTTTGTTAACACATCTACATAGTCAATAATCAGCACCTAGTCAAAACAGTTCCTTGTATTATTAGCAAGTAATAAACAAGAAACAAGTGTGCGTGGGCGTGTGAAATACCTCGATAACAAAAAATAAACGATGTAACAGTAATATGAATTACCTCAATAGAAGACAAATAATCAACATCTTTTTCGTTTTCTGCTTCAGCCTCCCCAATTTTCTAGAAAAAGAGCAGATAAAATCTCACATTTTACAATAACAACAATATAACTAAAATAAAGCAACCTCAAATTTAAATTATTTGAACAAATGTATATAATAGCTTTTCATATACTCACAGTGATCAAACTGAGAGGAGATGCAACAATTATGTCTATGCAGGAGTTTACCTTTTTATAGTTAGAGATTATTTGAGATGAAAAGAAATAAATGGTATGCGGTTAAGCACACTTGTTCGGCCGGCAACGAAGACGATGAGGAAGCGGCTCCGCTAAAATTCTGCAAGGCAGTTGTTATATGTGTAGAAGGTAACCTAATCTAGCATTGATACCTGGTGAACCTTTAATTTAACCAAAGACCAATAAGTCCAAGTCAAAAAACTTACATAACTTTATGGTCTTCCTACAAAATAAACAAGATAATAAAAAGATTAAAGCAGTAATAAAAAAAGATAGACTTATCAAAAACACCATAGGAAAAACATAATAGTCTTTCTGAACAAATTAGGCACACATAGTGTCATGTACCTTCAGTTAGAAGCTCATACAGCACGTGATTAAAGCCAAAGCGTTCAGATTTATCAACGAGGATCACCTGCAGCATTTTCTAGTTTTGTAAATGGTATGAGAAAGAATATTGAATGAAGTAACGTGCTGAACTTCACCAAAGTTACCTGTGCTTTGTTACATCAAGGCTATGTGAGTGATTCCAACCTTAAAGTAGTGTATAGTCCTCCAAAACCAGCAAGTATGCATACCCTTGGCCTCTATAACAAATAAGAATTAAGTGTTCTTAAAAAGATGATATCAAACTGGTGAGCTACACCTACAGTAATCTTAATGCTCAACCTGCTTGCAATTTCCAAAACCTTTTCTTGAGCAACCAATGCATTCACTTCCAAGAAAAAGAAAATTGCATTTAAAAATAGCAGACTAAAGATTAAAGAATATATAAAAGAATATGACCAAAGTTGCTTACTTGACCCATGTTAGTAATAATGCAAACTCCTTTCTCAACTGCCAAAGATAGGAGCAAATCCATCCACTCTGAAACTGCATAACCAGTAACAGAAAATGATCAATTAATATGCAATATTTATATATCTGCAATTTAAATAAGGAAAAAAATGTGGTGGATCATAGGAAAAAAAAGTAAACATGGGCGATGCAAACATACTACAGGGTCAAAACCGTCACCTCCTAACATCACCGCCCAGTACCGATCAGCAAGGGTGCGTTCCCCTAACCATTCGAGTACAAGGTAGTTAAGATCATTAACTTTTAGAAGTAACTTAGGAGCTGGCAATGGTCTATCACCACCAAAACCAGCTCCACAACCAACGACTACGTTTTCCCTTCGCCTTGTAGGGTTTACTCTCTGCATACAATCATACTATAATGATTTTACATAATTTGAATTCGAACCAGTGAGTAGAACAAGAAATCCAACCCTGATGCCGGTATGGGTTCAGTATAAGTTATTTCCTAAAAAAATGTTTTCATACTGAAACTGTTAACAAAGTCAAATATATTGTTTATATACTCTAATGTAAAGTTTATTTCTCATCAAAGGGACATGCAATCACTCCAAATTTCACCATCTACTTGCATCAAGTAAATGGGTCCCAGACAAACATCCTTAGATCTTGTCACCATATATTGAAGCAGATACAAGTAAAAATGGTAGATGGTCAAAACAGTATGATCATATGCATGATTACCTCATCTAATACCTATTCTGTTGGTAGAAGTCGCAGGTAACCAGGTCCACAGGTGGTTGATGGAACATGTTGATAGAGGATCCGTGTGACACTGAAGCCAACCTGTTGATAGGTCCTGCATCGCAATCCTATTGAGTAACAGTCTATCCAACAATAAAACATATAACAATAATTAAATCTCCTTTACTTTGCAGTGCTGCGACGGTTGAGATAATCTCAACCACACTACACATATTCAGGAAGGAAATTAACAAAAATTAGGGATATTCATGACCAGAATTTTACCTGATCTCAACCACAGACCACACGAACAGGAAGGGAGAAATTCATGAAAAAAAACACGATCTTCGGAGCCATTTGAATATCTGAATAAAGATGACATACGGAAGTCTTGCAAGGTAATATGAGAAACTGAAGATGGCGCCGCTGGAGCAGTGTAATACATATTGGAAGGTACTGTCAATCATAATTTAGACCTGAATCACTAACCTGGAATCAAATATCGATTGATCGAAACAACCAAAGAGAGAGATAGGTTTCATGCCCTAACAACGATTGGAATAAGAATCCATCGATGACTACCAAGATTTAAGGGATTGAGTTGAAACCTTGATTGTTAGATGATGAACGGGAATAGGGAATTAAATATGAAATCAATACCGTAAACCATCATTTATTGGCCATTGCAGTACTATTGATGGCAATTCAATGTTAATGGTTGCCGGAAATTTACTTGTAACGTAGTTTGAGATAAAATGTTTATAACCGGAGGAGAGCGCAATTAATTTTAACCGCGTCTACTGCGTCTGTGAAATGACCATATTATCCATCCTATTTGTTTTATAGATAATATAGATATAGATGACATGAGGTTTCAACGAACGATCGTAAAATATATTTTCATCTAATTTTTTTTAACTTAATCATTGAAGACTATTATCCACAAATTGGAAACAAATAATCACACCTTTTGTGTACTGAAGTTTGAAAGATAATAATCACATCTTTAAGAACCCATGTCAACGGTCCAACCTTTCGACCATTTCGGTATTGCGTTTCCCAACCGACACACGTGGGGCACCGGCTACGGTAGTGATGGCAATGATGATTACAGCAATGACGGGTGATTGTGTTCAGGCTATGATAATTCTGATGAAGATACATTTAAGATCTGCAAAAGAAAGGTGTGAGGGTGAGGGTCGCTTGGATTGGGTGAGGAAGATGAACTTGAAGGCCTGGTGGGGTCCACCTAACTTAGATTGACATAATTTTTTAATTTTTTAACAAAGAGGTAAAAGGACGACTATTGTCCCTGACTTAACGATAAAAATAGATGATGTTAATGATTTGGATGTAACTGGCAAGAAGTGTGAAACCTCGATGGTCTATATGTACAAAATAAACTTTTTAGACGAAAATCGCATTATTGACCAAATCTCAACGACGATTTTGGCACTTTACTCAGTAATATTCTATCAAACTAATTCAAAAGCTACTTAAACTGTAGTAAATATTTATATAATTTTTATATATACTTTGCCTTATCAAATAATCAAATATACCAACACTTAAACCTTTTTGGTAATAGAATCATAACTAGGAAGGTCGCTTTAATCTTATTATATTATTTCAACATGCTAACACATTAATTGCTACCACATGTATTGTTTAACCCCTTAAACCTAAACAAGTTATCCAACACACACCCCGTTTATTTATTATTTCGTTTCTTTCTCGATTAACTGTGGACCCTACTACCTGACAGAGACGGATTCAGGAATTTTCGCTACGGGGGGCACAAAATGGATCGGGTTAAAAATCGGTCGGGCCAATGAAAAAAGACCGACCAACCATTTTGAAGGCCAGAACGGAATGAACTTTGGGGGTATATAAAAGAGTAAATTGGTCTTCTATACACACCATACTTTGGAACTTAAAATATATATTATATTTTATATAATATATATATATATATATATATACTTAAGTTATATATTGGACTCATCTCTTTAATTATTATATACTATCATCAAACACCACAATCATTATTATGACATCAATGACTTTTTACATATAATAATATATATATATTTTTGACAAACTAAAATTATATATCAAGCCAAATAGTAAAATTGTTACGTAAAGCATAAAAGTAGAGTTCATACTCGAAATGCAACTAATTATATCAAACAAAAAATTAGTAAAATGACAAAAATAAAATTATTAGGTTCATAATCTTAAATATCGAGTGAATTCAAGCTTTAAAAGGGAAAACAATATTATATTATAAAATAATATTGGCATTTTAGTTAAATAATATGAGATAATTTATGTTTGCACAACTCTCAAAAAAGGAAAAAAGCGGTGCGCCTCTCATCGTCCCAATTCTCTTTTCTTTCTTGCCTTCACATTCTTCAACAGCATGTCGAACCACCGCAGCTCAAGACCAGCTTGTAAATTCGACAATGTCAGTTTCGACGGTGGGCACGGACTAGTGCTGGACGGTGGGCACGGACTGATTGTTGAGTCATAATATGCTAACGCGTATCTGCAAACGGGGCATTCCGGCAGCCGGACGGTATGCACCGGCCCACCCTAGTCATAAGCTGGATCCGCCCCTGCTACCTGGCAGTCTAGCACCAGAAGCGACCCCGTTTCAAGCCAATATAAGGATTCAGTCTAATACCCATGCTTACCAAAAAGCCACAGAGTATAAACTTCACTTGCAAGGTTTAGGAAGAAAAGAAACTAAAATATTCAAACTAGCGAAATTAATAAAAGATTCAAATGGTGAAAAATATATCATGGCTAATCATGAGGTTCATTTTCATGACGATTAATAATATACAAGTGGGCATATTGGTCTTCTTTTTTTATTTTATATTTGTGGTCTAACCCACTTTGGGATGGGAAGAACACGCATCATGCGTTCATAGCATTATCATGCCGAGCGGAATTGGGCAAGTAAACACTCATAAACAATGGATTTGACGGATAAACGATTATGCTGATAGTGTATTGCGAAATAGTCTACAGGCCAATGAAAATTTATAATTAAGTTCAATTTATGTGGGAATGGGTAACCATCAAACAAGTTAGGCCTACCGATTCAAAGTTTTTTAGCAAATAGATGTAGATACAAAAAGTATTTATTTTTGGTGTACTTTAAAAAATATTTACCTATTTGGGTACTTTTTGTTATTTTATTAATTTTTAACGTGGAAACTAATTTTATTATCTTTAACATGGAAACAAATATTATCTTTAAACAAATATCATTCTTCCATAACTCGAAGACCGTTCATACTCTCCTACACCAAAGTGACGCCGATTTCATCGGACGATTCATCATTCGATTTCGGCGGGCGATGAGCTTGGAACAGGCGGTTTCAGGCGACGAAGGTTAGAGTGAACCATTCGAACGACGGCTTGGGTTCAGGCACCTCTGTTTGGTTTGGATTTGAACAACGGTCGATTTCCGACTAGCTTTGAACGGGTGATTTCAGACGACGAAGGTTATAGTGAAGCATTCTAACGACGGCTTGGGTTCAGGAATCTCTGTTTGGGTTCGATTTGAGTTTGATTCGAATGATGGTTCGGTTTTTTTTTTTTTTTTGACGACGTGTGCATCTCAACTCTATTAAGGTTTGTTTTTTGTGTCAAATTGATAAATTGGTTTTTGAATCTATTAAGTTTGTCTCATTCAATTCTGTTTTGATTTAGATTATATCATTTAGTTTTTTTTTTCTAACAAGTTAGCCTTTTATTTTAACTACAACAGAATGAAAAGAGTAAACGCAATACCAAACATGATTCAGAATAAGGATTTTAACACGATGTTGAAGATTTCTTTTGTAAACAATGATGATGTGGGAGATATTTTAAAAGATGAAATTGAACATGAGATTGGAAGTGACACGGATGATGAGTTAGAAGATGGAATTCAAGATGAAATTAAAACAAAATAGGGACGGAACAACATACGGTAAGGTACAAGTGCCTTCACCATATACCAATTTAGAAGAAACTAATATAACAATTGATGACAATTGGTTGATATCACAATCTAAGGCTAAAAGTGATTTCATTCTTGAGTTGGGAAATGATTCTTTCAATGACAAGGAATAATTTGTTAGAGGTGTCAAGCTCTACAGTATCAAAACACATAAACATTTTGAGGTTGTTGAATCACGTCCAAACATTTGGTCTATTAAATGTAAGCTACATAAACAAGGTTGTAAATGGAAACTTCGTGCATGTAAACGTAAACGTAGTGGATCTTTTGACATCACAGTGTATACTGGTCCACATACTTGTTTGCATTCTAAGATTACTCAAGATCATCCCAACCTAGATGCAAGCTTGATTGCTCAAGAAGTACAACACCCTATAAAAGAGCAACCTTCTATTACCATTACCGCTTTGAAAGCTGAAATAGTTAATAAGTTAGGTTATACTCCTTCGTACAAGAAGGTTTGGTTAGGTAAACAAAAGGCAATTGAGAATGCCTTTGGGGATTGGGAAGAATCTTATAATATTTTACCTAAATTTATGGAGACTTTAAAAAAGTTCAATCCAGGGACCATCGTTGAATGGTGCATTTTGAGACAGATTGGTGTAGAGCACATGGAATTTAGATGCGTGTTTTGGGCATTTGATCCATCTATCAATGGTTTTAAACATTGTCGGCCTGTGATTAGCATTGATGCCACACACTTGTATGGTAAGTATAAAGGTAAGATGATGATTGCAATGGGAGTTGATGGTAATAATCAGATATTTCCACTTGCGTTTGCTATTGTTGAAAATGAGTCTTACGCTAGTTGGAGTTGGTTTCTGTCTTATGTTAAAAAACATGTGGTGAAAGATATTGAAGGGATATGTCTAATATCTGATCGTCATGCTGGAATCTTAAAGGCGGTTAAAGAATCTCCTTGGTTAGAGCCACATGGTTTTCACATGTATTGTTTATTATTAAATCATAATAATTGTTTTTTTTTCATGTCAATAACTCCATCACTTTTTTCACAGATATTGCTTAAGGCGTTTTATCAACAACTTTAACGATAAGTTTCGCAACTCACAACTAAAAGTTTTAGCTTATCGTGTCGTGAGTCAGAATCAGATTAGAAAATTTAACTCTATTATGGAGGAAATTGGAAAAATAAATTCAAATGCTCGCCAGTGGCTCGAGGCACATGCACCAGAGAGGTGGACACTTGCACATGATGGTGGAAACCGATCTGGGCTACTCTCTACAAATTTGTCAAAGATTTTTAAGAGTGTACTTAAAGGTGCTCGTTTTCTACCAATCATAGCATGCGTGCAACTTACATTTTACAGATTAGTACATTATTTTCAGTAAGACGTCCCATAGGATCTAGTGCTCAAGCTAATGGAGATATATATACTCCCCATGTTTTGGCCAAACAAGCACCTTCAATGTCAAAAACTGGTGCACATTCTTTGAGGTCTTTTAACCGACAGAAATGTATATTTGAAGTGATAACTCAAAAAAGGAATAATTGTCCAAGTAGTTGATTTGGATAAAAAAAAACTTGCTTGTGTGATAAGTGGGAGATATTTAAGTATCCATGTTCTCATATTTTGAGTGCATGTGCCAAACCTTCGTTGAACAGTTGGCAATATGTTGATAAGTGTTACTCAATTGTTGACTATCGTGCTACTTGGTTAGCTGAGTTTTCTCCACTTCCTCATGAAGCATATTGGCCTGACTCACTATCTATTAGAGAATTACTTCCCAACTCGGAGCTAAGACGAGATAAAAAAGGCCGCCCTCGGTTAACAAGACTACGGAATGGAATGGACATTAAGGAAACGGAAAAGGCTAACCGTTGTGGAATTTGTAAACAACTTTGTCATAATCGAGCAACATCCCATAAGAATGGATGCCTAAGCGGGTCGAGTCATTTTAACATTTAGTTTCAATTTGTATTTGATACCTATGCCTTTAACGAGTTTGACTTTATTTGGTATTTTATTTGCTAAGAGGACAACTATTTTGATTCATTTTGTCGGGGGTCTCATCGGAAGAAGCCTCTCTATTCCTATGGGGTAGAGGTAAGGCTGTCTACATCTTACCCTTCTCAGACCCTACCATAGCTTTGCTATTGGTGGGATTTACTGAGTACGATGATGATGATGATTTTTTTTTCAGAATCTTTAATTTTTTGCAGAATTCTTTAAATTTTTGCAAAATATACTGGAATTTTTGTAGTATTTATGCAAATATTTTTGTGAAAAATTTAAGCTGTAAACGACATAAATAAAATAAATCATAATTTTTTTTGATGAATTTTGTGTTTTCTAATTTTGTTTTTATTGGAAAAACTTAATGAAAAGTATAATATAGTTTAAAATAAAGAGGATAGAGAAAAGTACCCAAATATGTAAATATATTTCAAAGTATACCAAAAAGGTAAATAATTTTTGTATCTACACCTATTTGGTAAAAGAAAAAACTCACTGATTCGTTGTAAATTAGATATGTTTTCAGTTTTTTACGTTTAATTTACATTTTTGACCCACTAATTGTACGATTATTTTCCATTTTAGGTTAAAACTTTAACCAGGGACTTATATAACAAAATTATATTTTTGTAATTTTCTATTATTTCTCATGTGTGTATATATATAATACACACACTTTTCTTTTTATTTTATTATAACCTACAACTAAGTAAAATACCGTCTCATCGACACACTTGAATGACACAACGTCCTCGATGTGAAACTAAAGAGAATGAAACATAGAAATAAACTAAACTCTAAAAGAAAATAAGAAAGAAAATAACTAATACTCCCATGGTAATAATGAGTTCCTCGGAAGTAAGTTCCAGACGTCGGTTGACGATAACGCAAGATGGAACTAGCTCGCATATAGCGACGTACATAAGCCCATTAATTACAAAACATAATAATACATGTAAACAGAATGAGCCTAATTTAAGCAAATAAAACAAGAAATATTTTTGGAATTTTAATTTTGTTATTTTAATAATTTTTATTATATAAAATCTTTTGCCCAACTTCGGAACGTACGGAATGGAGATTGAGTACCAAAGGATCCGTAAGGGTTTGAACTGCTAAAAGTCGATATAAAAAAACAAAAAATAATATAATATAATAAATAATGCAAAGAAAGAGAAAAAAAATTGATATAAAACACCAATTAATTTAGAAAATGGTAGAACTCGAACTATTTTTCGAGAGCGCTTGGCTTAACAAGTCCTCCGCTGAGTCAGAAAATTACGATCCCGTCCATTATTGCCTTCCTCATCTTTAAACTTTTTAAAAAATCTAATTAAAACTCACTCAAACTATAAAAAGATGTATCCTCCACTTGCGGTCTAGGGGAAGGAGGTTTGGGTTCTTCAATGGATACCTAGCACTTTGGATGGGTATTGACAATGAATGATTTGAGCTAGGCCTTGCGAGATTGTCAGTTGGAATCCCGAGCCCACCCGGGTTTTAGTCCTACTGTGTGTTATGTCAAAGAGTTCTACTCTTGTAGTGGCATAACGACTGTCAAGTGACAGCCGAAGTATGGCTTTCTATGGGAACGCCCAAGGCAAACTCTGAAATTAGCGTGTGCCAGGTTTAAACAAAATAGTTTGGCTAGAATAGAGTAACAGATCTCCCCAAATTAGAGAGTGTGATGATCTAACACAAAAAAAAACCTTCGTTCTAAAAAAAACTAAATAATGTTGTTAAATCAACTTTTTATACCCATCCGTCATTACCTTAAATTAAGAAAAGAAGAAAAAGAAAAAACTACACCAAGTTTGTATATATAAAAAGCTTTTGGTTATTCTCTACCAAATTATTATGAGTATAAAAACGAGCAATGTAATAAATAAGTGTTTGTCAGCAAAAATAAAGATGAAAATGGTAAAGGGGATGTGTGAGGCTTTCTAAAATAAGAGAGAAAGTTTGAAATTTATATACTTTTTTATTTGTTATATTATAGAATAGAAAATGGTGGAGGGGATGTGAATGTTGTCGAACCCGATTTTCTATCAGATGACTTCTCCTTTTTTCGTTTCTCACTAGATCCGTTTCGTTTTATCAGTGTTTTGTTGGTTAGGAAAAATCTAACAATAGAATTTAAAAAGTTTTTGAAAACATGAAACGAGTTGGACAACCAAGACATATACTTACCTGGCCTAAACCGCGAGTCGTGTAGTGAGGAGCGGGCCGATCATCTTTGTTGTTGGTTAAATTCTTGTGTCCCTTCTTAGGCCATTTTCTCACTCTCACGGTAGCCTGATCCAAGTTTTCTCGTACCCTTTTCCGTGGAGCTTTTGGTTTAGATGGTGATCCACCATCATATTTGTTCGCGGGCTGATTATTTTGATTGCAAAGTGGCAGGTAAGACGTCAACTCTATTAACGGTTCATATCCACTTGCAACACAATTTGTTGGTGTAGTTGTTCCTTGATTCTCGCCAATTAAGTCAAACTGCGTTCCCCTGTTTTCGAATAATGGTAGGGTCAACAACTCATCACCAAACTCGTTTTCGCAAGAGGTAATTGTTGGAATTATGGACCGGTTCGGGTAAGTCAGTACGGCCAACCGGGTTATGACCCGTGAGAGTTACACCGTAAGGTAAAGAACCATTAACCCGCTTAAGTTAGTTAACCGGGTTAGACACTTTAACGAGGTATAATTACATGGAACGGGCTTTGGAGCTATAGGTGGACTTGTTGGCCCATTGGGCTTATAACTAACTAGATTAGTTAAACCTAATTAAAAGTTATATAAATATATGATATTAACATAACCTTAACCCTAAGCCAATCAACTAGTCATCTCCTCTCTTTCTCCATCCAACCGCCGGCCGACCTGCACCACCGCCGTTGCTTAACCACTGGCACCTGTCCAGTAGCCACCGCCAGTTCCCTGCCGCCTGCCGCCGCTCGTCTGCTGCCTACAGCTGCTGTCCGCCACCACCGACTGCGCCTATAGCTGCTGCCGTACACCACCGCTGCTACCGTTGCCATCGTGCACCGCCACCGTTGGTCGTTGATCTTGTTGTGTCACCTAGCTCGGTTTGTTAGCCTTCGGTGTCTCAACCGGTTATTTATTAACCGAGGTAAACTTAAATATATCGTTAGTTTAATTATATATTTATTGTTTGACTCGTACTCGTATTGTCTGTAACCGGATCCTGTCAGGTTTAGTTTCGGTGCTGATTAATTATATACATTCCACTGCGTATAATTATTAATTAATGTGATTAACTATTATTTGCCACGTTTATTGAACCGGATTTAATAAACAAAATTTTAACTGATCACCACTGAAACCCAACAGTGGTATAAGAGCATTGGTTATAACATACGAGTCGAATCCGGTATTTTCACCGGTTCTACATCATAAACTTCAAGGTAGTTGACGTTTTTGATCTAGATAAAATATTAGGGCAATTCTAGTTTGGTAAAAATTTTATTTATTTTATTTGACCAAAATGTTGCCCGACTTATTTTTCGTTGAATATGTAAATCTGGCCCGACCTTGTTTGTTTGGTTGAATGATTTTTATTTTGGCCATATGAATGGTTCAAAAGTTATATTTAGTTTTTGGTTTTATTTTATGTTTTTTGGCCACCTTGATGGTTCAAAATTGTAATAGATAGGGTTTAGTTTTTCATTACTTGTATTAGTGTAATTATGTAATGAAAAAGACCCCAAGGAAAACCGAGGACGAGCTCATGGAGTTCATGAAGTCAGTGGGAGTTACTAAAGATGACGGGATGCACCAAGAGTCCATCATTGTGGTTGTTTTGTGTTGTGACCCCTTGACCCGATTGATCTTGCTAATAGGCTCTAGCAAGATCAATCACTAATCTTGGTCATTTAAGATTTACATGTTCTTATTTGCTATTGTGGTTGCTTGCTTAATTATAATAGGTTATAATACCACCAACCTAATACCAAATACATTAAAATAAATTAACCAATCATGTTTTGCAAAATTAAACTAAATTTAATTTTCCATAACTAATAACTTAATAGGTAAAACTATTAACTTAAAATTGGTTGGTATTATCGCGACAAACTTAGTTTTTATAGGTTATTTAAAACTAAGTGTCATGAGAGATGAAAGGGTTCATCAAGTTGTCACGATCAATAAAGTAAAACTGGACTTTTACTCTATTCGGTAATATTTAAAATTAATCCCAATTTAAATCAATAGTCTATGACATCCTACTATAAGTCACACTTGAGGCATACTGCGAAACTTCAAGTGTTTGGAGCTACAGCACTGCACTTGATTTCTAGCCTATCCCTTCAAGGTGAAAGGGTTTCGTTGACACATCCGGCTCTTTCACAAGTGACTATACTAGGGCGACTATTACTTTACTCTCCTGTTACGTGCTACAGCTGTCTAGAGACTAAGGTGGGCATAGATGAGGCTAAACGTATCTACTTAGGCAAATGTTGTCTTAATAGGCCTCATAAACGGGAGTTGTGCTCTATCACAATTGACAATCGTTGTTTGTCTGCCTAACCACTTACTGATGTTGTGTGCTACAGCTGCCATTAGTAACTGAAAGCCAGATTCTCAAGTTCCTATTTACTAATGTTATTGGGTCATTAATAATGGGATTAAAATATCGAAAATACTAATAAAATTTACTTTTGCTTATTTAAACAGATGTCTACTGATAATAACTCGTCATTCACCTTCAAGGCTATCCTTGAGAAAGAAAAGTTGAATGGCACCAACTTTCTTGAGTTGCACCGCAACTTGGGACTTGTTCTCAAGGTGGCAAAGAAGCACTATGTTCTCGATGGACCTGCTCCAACCGAGCCTGAAAACAATACTGCTGATGCTAAGAGGGTTCTTGACAAGCATATGGATGACTTGGCTGAAGTCACCTGTATCATGCTAGCCACAATGTCTTACGAGCTTGCAAAGGGCTTGGAAGATTTTGGTGCATATGAGATGCTTGAGCAACTCAAGGGCATGTTCCAGAAACAAGCCCGTTAAGAACGCTATGACACCATGAAGCAGCTCATCAGCTGCAGAATGGAACAGGGATCACCTATTAGTGCGCATGTCGTCAAGATGAAAGTGTACATCGAACAACTAAGGAAACTTGATTATCCCCAGTCAGATGAAATAGCAGCGGATTTCATCTTGAACTCTCTTCCCAGCTATTACGACTAGTTCGAAATGAATTTCAATATGAATGGCTGGGGTGAAGACAGTGCCGGAGCTTCATGGAATGCTCAAGACAGCTGAGATGAACATTCCCGCTAAAAATAATCAAGTTCTTATGGTTTGATTTGCTGGTGTCGTCAAGCCTAAACCCAAGAACGGGGGTCATAACGATAAAGGCAAGAAGAAGGTTACTGTTGCTGCCAGGTCTGTACCAACACTAACAAAGGTATTGCAAAGGTACTACCGCCTCCTCCCGATGAGCGCCAGTGCTACAAATGCAACAAAATGGGACACTGGAAATGTAACTGTCCTGACTACCTTGCTGAGCTGAAAAGGCAGAGGACCAATAGTGAAAACTCCTCTAAAGGTATTTCTATTTACGTTATTGAACTTTTCACTGTCTCTAGCAACACATGGGTATTTGATACCGGATGTGGTTACCACATCGTTAATGTCTTGCATGAGCCTGAAAACTGGAAGAAGCTGAAACAAGGCAGCATGGAACTCATCGTTGGTGATGGGAAGAGAGTCCCAGTTCTTGCAACTGGCACATATCGTTTTGCTTGTCCGTCTGGCCTTGTAGTTACTTTGGATAACTGTTTGTTTGCACCTGGTTTGACCAGAAACATTATTTCAGTTTCTTTATTATTTGAACAAGGATTTAAGTATGTTTTTAATAGTAATGCTATTTCTGCCTACTTGAATGATATCTTTTATTTTGAGGCTAAACCTAGAAATGGTATTTATGAGGTTGATGTTCAAATAAACAATAATGTATATTATCTTTCTAAACGTATCAGATCTGGCATCAATGATACATTATATGGCGCCGACTTAGCTACATAAGCGAGGCACGAGTCAAGAGACTCCAATCCGAAGGGATTCTTGAATCCATAGGACCGGACTCTTTTGATGACTGCGAATCTTGTTTAGCTGGCAAACTCGCCAAAGGCTCCTTCACTCATAAGAATGAACGAGCAAAGGATCTGCTGGGAATCATACATACTGATGTATGCGGTCCTTTCAAAACCATGTCTAGGAATCATGAAAGATACTTCGTTTCTTTTATTGACGATTATAGTCGATATGCCTATGTGTATCTTATGAAACACAAGCATGAAACCTTTGAAAAGTTCAAAGAGTTTCAAAACGAAGTGGAAAACCAACTCGGGAAAACTATTAAAATGCTTCGATTAGATCGAGGCGGAGAGTATCTCAGCTCAGAATTCATACATCATCTGAAAGAGCGTGGAATTGTTTCACAGCTCACTCCACCCGGCACACGACAACACAATGGCGTGAGTGAGAGGAGAAATCGAACCTTGCTAAACATGGTCCGATCGATGATGTGTAGAACTAACTTGCCTCACTCCTTTTGGATCTTTGCCCTTTTGACTGTCGCCCGCATTGTCAATTTGGCTCCAAATAAAAAGGTAAGCAAAACCCCATATGAGATATGGCATGGGCGAAAACCCAATTTGTCTTTCCTTAGAGTATGGGGATGTGATGCTTATGTCACTAGTGATTCGGACTATAAGATCGATCCTCGCGGCGTAAAAGTTGTTTTCGTCGGATACTATTACCAAGCGGATATTATTTATTCCTTGCTGGTACAAGTGTGATTTCTATCAAAAAGGAAGGGCCACTTTCTCGAGAAGGAAATTCTCAATCGAGGAACTGGAGATAATATTGTCGATCTTGAAGAAATTCAAGAACTACAAACTACCGATGAGGAAGTTTGAATGTCTGATCAACAAGTTGTTGTTGTTGATATATCGGACATGAACACAAGCGTTCGTAGAAGTAGGACTCGCGTACCAAACTCTAAATACCTATGGCATCTAGATGGTCCAGAGTTCCTCTTAGCCGAGTTAAGCGACGAACCTACTAATTACAAATCTGCTATCTTAGATCCGGAATCTGAGAAATGGCATGATACCATGAACGCCGAGATACAATCTATGCGTGACAATCAAGTTTTGATCTTGGTTGAGCTACCCCCGAGTGTTGGGCAGTAGGGAGCAAGTGGATTTTCAAGAAGAAAACCGACATGCATGGAAATGTGCAGACTTATAAAGCACGGCTAGTCTCGAAAGGTTTTACTTAAACTCAGGGTATTGACTATGATGAAACTTTCTCGCCCATTGCTATGACTAAGTCGATAAGGATATTACTTGCCATAGTCGCGTACTATGACTACGAGATATGGCAAATGGATGTCAAAACTGCTTTTCTTAATGGACATCTTTCTGAAGATGTCTATATGGTTCAGCCTGAAAGTTTTGTCGATCCTAAATATCTTAACATGTCACACCCGGCCCTGAGCGGCGGAAACAGCCGGGCGCGCGCGAGTGGGGATTGATAATTAAGCACGGGCCATTGCAAACATTAAAAGATTTTCATTGCGCATGAAATGTTTAATACAAATACATTACATTGTTTAAAAATTTCATAAAAACATCCAAGTATAAAAACTGTTGAAGATTTCCATGCCATATCCCCTTGCGCGGCGGGAACAACCACGCGCATCGAAGGGATAGAACTAAAATCTTCCAAAAAGCTAGTTTTAGATGTTCAGCGTGAGGTGCTCTAAGTGTGACTCCATGCGCTACCTAGTTATCTCCTGAAAGACACGTAAAAACATTTGAATCAGTATAAACTGAGTGAGTTCACAAGTTTTAGTAACTTGATAAATCGTATTGCATCATAATCTTGATACAAATCATTCTGAAACATAATTCTGATAGCATCATTAAAACACATGCTCGGTAAAACAGTTCTATCAACATATTCTGATAAAATCGTTCCGCGGGTTACGCGCGAACATTCCTGGGAACTGTGCTCGTCTATGCAAAGTGGCGCTGCCACTACGAGCTAAAATAAGTAATACCGTCCCGCGGGTTACGCGCGAACGTTTCAGGAAAATGTGCTCGTCCATGCAAAGTGGCGCTGCCACTACGAGCTAATTAATAATTCCGTCCCGCGGGTTACGCGCGGACGTTGTGCCGGAAAACAAGGCGCTCGTCCATGCAAAGAGGCGCGACCCCTACGAGCGGGCTCAAACCCATAGTACTGCCCCATGACCATACTAGGCACTCGTCCATGCAAAGAGGTGCGACCCCTACGAGTGGGTAGATCAAACCAGCAGTCCCTACCCTTAGAGTTCCAATGGTAAAGTGATCACTTACTCGAGTTCTAGCGCACATACATCGAAAACCTTAGATAACCGTTCGCATTGCTCATCATGAAACATAATTTAAACACATAATCGCTTGCATAGCTTGTAAGTATACCATGATAAAACATTATTTAAGTACGTGTCCCTCGCCCCGAAAACAGTTTAAAAACAGTGAAAATAGCGAGAATAGGGGCTGTGAGACTCACCTGTGGTTCTTGTTAAGGGGTTAATCGAGATTCGGGTTTTCTTGGTGTTGGCCTCGGAATCGAAGGTCTAGAATACGATTAAATAACAAGAAGTATATATATTAAGATCAAGAATTGGGAGAATATAAGGGTTGGAAAGTAGATCTCAAGGTTATATTCTCGGCTTACCTAGTAACAGGATCGGAAATGAAAACAACGGATGCTTGGGAGATGATTAGTGCAAGTTGCAGTTCTTAAGAGAGAAGTTTGAAGTGTGTTTTGGTGATGATAATTTAAGTTACATATTTATAGGCAAACTCAAGGGAACACAATCCCTTGCTCTAGGGGATTGTAATCTTTTCATATCTAGGGGTAATGATGATAAAGTATGGAAATTATTATTATTTATTTAAAAGTGGAGTAGTGGATAAAAGATTTTGATTTTGATTTGGTCAGGACATGCAGGTCTGTGGTTGGTGGGAGTAGGGTGGCTGACAGTTGACTTTTCATGTTACAGTGTGCTTTTTCAGGTACTTTGTCAGTGTACAGTAAAAAGTGGAAAATCTCTGAAACACGCTACCGTTTCTTTTTGGGCGGGAGTAATCTCCTTACTACTGGAGAATAGACTAAGTGTTCTGCGCGTATTACTTTGTGCGCATAGCTTTCTGCGTGAAGGACATTTCTTTGCTGCGGGTAGGTGCGTGACCTTCTCGCAGTCAGGGACATTGAGTTTCATTTGTAGATTCTCCAGGTGGTCTTGGTATTTCAACATAGTGATCAGTTATGTTGAAGTCAATTCCATCTTGGAGCTTCAGACAAACTAGTTCTCAATGTTCCCGCCATGCGGGGAGGTTAGTTCCCTTCCGCACGCGCATAAACGATTTAGGGTGCACCCGCCTTAGCATCATGCGTGACGGTCAACCCATTAGACATCATAACGTTAAGGTACATGAAAACATAAAGCCAAAACATTCGCGCATGGCGCATATAACATATGCTCACGCTGGTTCTTAACATGGCGCGCTCGCGCAGGGCGCACATAACAAATGCACGTGCTTACTATCATGGCGCGCTCGCGCAGGGCGCACATAACAAATGCACGCGCTGACTATCATGGCGCGCTCGCGCAGGGCGCACATAACAAATGCACGCGCTGACTAACATGGCGCGCTCGATATTTACAATCACCTAATTATTAGGTTGATTACTTAGTTTATAGGATTGAGAAATTTACCGGGTGTCACATTCTCCCCCTGTTAAGCGAATTTCGTCCCGAAATTTAGGAGACGCTGCTGGCAGAAGCCATGTTCTGAAAGAGGTGTGGGTATTTCTGGCGCATTTGATCTTCTCTTTCCCAAGTGAATTCAGGCCCACGCTTTGAGTTCCAATGAACCTTTACTAACTTGATTCGACTTCTGCGCAACTTTTGTTCTTTCCAATCGGTTACGGCTATAGGCTCTTCTACGAAGTGCAGTTGTTTGTCGATGTGAATCTCTTCCAACGGTAAAATCAACGTTTCATCAGATAAACACTTTTTGAGGTTGGACAAATGAAACGTATCATGAACTCCACTGAGTTCGGCGGGTAAACGGAGTTTATAAGCAACCGGACCGATCCTTTCCAGGATCTCAAATGGTCCAATGTAGCGCGGATTCAACTTTCCTCGCTTGCCGAAACGGGGGACTCCTTTCCATGGAGAGACTTTCAAAAGTACTTTATCCCCTACTCGAAATTCCAGTGGTTTCCTTCGCACATCTGCGTAGCTCTTCTGTCTATCGCGCGCTGTCTTAAGGCGATCCCTTATCTGAAAAATCTTGTCTGTTGTTTCTTGGATCAATTCTGGACCAGTCATTTGCTTGTCACCCACTTCAGCCCAGCACAGTGGGGATCTACACTTGCGCCCGTACAAAGCTTCGAACGGCGCAGCCTTGATACTTGTGTGATAACTGTTGTTGTAAGAAAATTCAACCAACGGGAGATGAGTATCCCAGCTACCACCGAAATCGATTGCGCACGCGCGCAGCATATCTTCCAATGTCTGGATTGTTCGCTCGCTTTGCCCATCCGTTTGAGGATGATAAGCTGTACTCATATCAAGGCGAGTACCTAGAGCTCCTTGTAACGATCTCCAAAATCTTGAGGTGAACCGACTATCTCTATCAGAAATGATGGACACTGGGACTCCATGTTTTGAAACTACTTCTCGAATATACAATCGGGCTAACTTTTCCATCTTATCGGTTTCCTTGATCGGCAGGAAGTGCGCTGACTTAGTTAGCCGATCTACAATAACCCAGATCGTGTCATAACCCCCAGGTGTCCTTGGCAGTTTGGTGATGAAGTCCATAGAGATTTGTTCCCACTTCCACATGGGAATTTCTGGCTGCTGAAGTAACCCCGACGGCTTCTGATATTCAGCCTTTACTTTTGAGCACGTCAGGCACTTACTGACATACGTCGCGATGGCGCCTTTAAGTTTGGGCCACCAATACAGCGCTTTAACATCTTGGTACATCTTGTCTGCGTCAGGATGTACGGAATACCGCGTCTTGTGAGCCTCGTTTAATACTTGCTCACGCAATCCTCCCTTGAGAGGGACCCATATGCGGTTAGCGAAATATAGATTGCCGTTCTTAAGTTCCAAATTCTTAATCATACCCCCAAGGGATTCGTTTTTAGCAAACTCTGGTTTCAAAGCTTCTTGCTGAGCGTCTCGGATGCTGGTAAAGAGATCTGCGCGAATGGTCAGCCTTAGAGCCTTGACTCGTAGTGTTTTTATTCGCTCCTTCCTACTTAGCGCGTCTGCTACCACATTCGCCTTTTCAGGGTGATACTTTATTTCACAATCATAATCGTTCAACAATTCAACCCATCTTCGTTGCCTCATGTTTAAATCCTTTTGATCAAATATATGTTGAAGGCTCTTGTGATCCGTAAAGATTACACACTTTGTACCATAGAGGTAATGGCGCCAAATCTTTAGCGCGAAGACAACCGCTCCAAGTTCCAGATCATGCGTTGTGTAGTTCTTTTCATTGGTCTTGAGTTGGCGCGAGGCATACGCTATGACTTTGTCTCGCTGCATAAGGACACATCCGAGTCCCTGATGTGAAGCGTCACAGTAAACGACGATGTCGTCCGTCCCCTCGGGCAGAGACAAAATTGGCGCACTACATAACTTCTGTTTCAACATTTGAAACGCTGCTTCCTGATTTTCGCCCCAAACAAACTTCTTGTCTTTCTGAGTTAGCGCGGTCAGAGGTAGAGCTATCTTGGAGAAGTTCTCAATGAAGCGTCGATAGTAGCCAGCTAGTCCTAGGAATTGCCTCACCTCAGTTGGGGTTTTTGGCGCTTCCCAGTTTTCGATGGCCTTGACTTTGGAAGGATCAACGTGTATTCCTTTCTCGTTTACAACGTGACCGAGAAAGTGAACTTCTCTAAGCCAAAACTCGCACTTGGAAAACTTCGCATACAACTTTTCTTTCCTCAACAATTCCAAAATCAATCTCAGGTGTTGCTGATGCTCGGCCTTGGTCCGAGAATAAATCAGAATATCATCTATAAATACAATCACAAACTTGTCCAAGTATGGTTTGCACACGCGGTTCATCAGATCCATGAATACAGCCGGCGCATTAGTTAGCCCGAAAGGCATCACTAAGAACTCATAATGGCCGTATCTAGTTCGGAAGGCTGTTTTCGACACATCTTCCTCATGGACCCTAAGTTGGTGGTATCCGGACCGTAGATCTATCTTCGAATAATAACTGGATCCTTGCAACTGGTCAAATAAGTCGTCAATCCTCGGTAAGGGGTACCGATTCTTGACTGTCAGCTTGTTCAGCTCCCTATAGTCAATACACATCCGGAACGAACCATCCTTCTTCTTAACAAACAGTACTGGAGCTCCCCAAGGTGAAAAGCTTGGGCGTATGAAACCCTTATCCAATAGTTCCTGTAACTGATTGGATAGCTCTTGCATCTCAGATGGAGCTAGTCGATAAGGCGCTCGAGCTACTGGCGCAGCTCCTGGGACCAAATCAATACGAAACTCGACTTGTCGCGGCGGCGGTAATCCGGGCAAATCTTCAGGAAAAACTTCTGGAAATTCGCGCACTACTGGTAAGTCTTCAATTCTTCGCTCATCTCCTTTCTTCTCTACGACATGCGCCAGGAAGGCGTAGCACCCTTTCCTTAGGCACTTACGCGCCTTTAGGCACGAAATTAGTTTCGTCGCAACTCCCCTTCTTTCCCCTTGAATCACCAAGGTTTCTCCGTTCAACAGTGGGACCCGAACCTGTTTCTCATGGCAAATAACTTCCGCGTGGTTCTCGACTAACCAATCCATACCTATCACAATGTCAAAACTTCCCAAGTCTATTGGCAACAAGTTAATATTGAACCCGTGACCTCCCATGACTATTACACATTGTTCAGTTCTTTCGTTTGCGCATAACTGCCTACCATTGGCTAGTTCTATAGTATAAGGTGTGTCTAGCCTACTGGTTGCTAGGCCTAGGGAGTCTTTAAACTCAGCGGATATAAAACTTAGGTCAGCGCCAGTATCAAATAAGACAGATGCAAAATGTCCGTTAAGCAAAAACGTACCGGTTACCACATTCGGCTCTTCTTTAGCTTCGCCTGCGCCGATCACAAAAGCTCTTCCGCGAGCTTGGTTTCCCTTTTGCGGGCAATCCCGACTAAAATGCCCTGGCTTCCCGCATGCGTAGCAGTTGTCGCTCGCTCCAGCTTCTCTGACACGGCAATTCATCGTCTTGTGCCCTGGTCTGCCACATTTGGCACATTCGATTCTTGCGCATTCACCCTCGTGGTGATACTTGCATTTGTTGCACCATGGGCGAGGCCCGCTGTATCCTCTCCTTGATGGCTCCGCGGCTTGGATCGCGTAAGCCCTTAAGCTCTCCTGCTTCTTGAACGGTGGCTGCTTGGAGTCGGACCCTCGGTGGTGAGAGTTCCACTTCCTCTTGGGATCAGAGGTTCGCTGCTCGATTCCGCGCGTAGTTAACATACCCGCACGGACCGTATCCCTTGTAAGGGTGATGGCCCGCGCTACCGCCTCATCAAAGGTTGGAGGCGCTGCGGCGTTGAGCGGAACCCTAACAACAGGAGGTAGCCCAAAGATATACCTCTCGATCTTCTTTTCCTCCGTGTTTGCCATGTCTGGCACCAACTGGCAAAGCTCGTTGAACCGGTTGTTGTAGGCGTCGATATCCGTTCCTACCATGGTGTGGTTCCAGAATTCCTGTTGTAGGTTCTGAATTTCTGCGCGAGAGCAGAACTTTCTCATCAACATTTCCTTCAGTTCCTCCCAGGTCTTGTGAAGGGCAACTTCTCGCCCCAAGGTTTTCACTTGAAGCTTCCACCAAGACGAAGCTGCTTCTTGGAACATGCAGGTCGCGTAAAGGACCTTCTGGTTCTCACTACATCCGCTAATGGAGAGAACTGTCTCCATCTTGTCAATCCAGTTGTAGAGCCCAATGGCCCCTTCGATACCCTTGAATGGCCAAGGCTTACAGGCCATGAATGTCTTGTAGGAGCATCCTTTGTCCAAGGCTCCTGATTCGGGTTCTGGGGTCTCATTCTGACGACCCTGACTTGATTCGGCCTTGCTGGCCTCATGTGTTGCGATTGCTTGCGCGATTATTTCCGCGAGTTCTTCGGGTGTCATGGTAATTCCCTTGGCTTTAGTTGGAGGCATTCTCGCTTTAAAAGAGTGAAAACATATCAATCTTAGCGCATGTATTCTGAGCACATAATGTTATCATTATCTACTAGACACTGTGTGACCCGTGTTCCTAAGTGTGTGTATAGTTTCTTTTGAAAATATTTTCTTTGAAAAATATTTCATGCGATTTCCCCCAACGGTTATAGTCTAGGTTAAAACTTCTTTTCCTAGTTCGCTATAACCAGCGCTCTGATACCAATCTGTCACACCCGGCCCTGAGCGGCGGAAACAGCCGGGCGCGCGCGAGTGGGGATTGATAATTAAGCACGGGCCATTGCAAACATTCAAAGATTTTCATTGCGCATGAAATGTTTAATACAAATACATTACATTGTTTAAAAATTTCATAAAAACATCCAAGTATAAAAACTGTTGAAGATTTCCATGCCATATCCCCTTGCGCGGCGGGAACAACCACGCGCATCGAAGGGATAGAACTAAAATCTTCCAAAAAGCTAGTTTTAGATGTTCAGCGTGAGGTGCTCTAAGTGTGACTCCATGCGCTACCTAGTTATCTCCTGAAAGACACGTAAAAACATTTGAATCAGTATAAACTGAGTGAGTTCACAAGTTTTAGTAACTTGATAAATCGTATTGCATCATAATCTTGATACAAATCATTCTGAAACATAATTCTGATAGCATCATTAAAACACATGCTCGGTAAAACAGTTCTATCAACATATTCTGATAAAATCGTTCCGCGGGTTACGCGCGAACATTCCTGGGAACTGTGCTCGTCTATGCAAAGTGGCGCTGCCACTACGAGCTAAAATAAGTAATACCGTCCCGCGGGTTACGCGCGAACGTTTCAGGAAAATGTGCTCGTCCATGCAAAGTGGCGCTGCCACTACGAGCTAATTAATAATTCCGTCCCGCGGGTTACGCGCGGACGTTGTGCCGGAAAACAAGGCGCTCGTCCATGCAAAGAGGCGCGACCCCTACGAGCGGGCTCAAACCCATAGTACTGCCCCATGACCATACTAGGCACTCGTCCATGCAAAGAGGTGCGACCCCTACGAGTGGGTGGATCAAACCAGCAGTCCCTACCCTTAGAGTTCCAATGGTAAAGTGATCACTTACTCGAGTTCTAGCGCACATACATCGAAAACCTTAGATAACCGTTCGCATTGCTCATCATGAAACATAATTTAAACACATAATCGCTTGCATAGCTTGTAAGTATACCATGATAAAACATTATTTAAGTACGTGTCCCTCGCCCCGAAAACAGTTTAAAAACAGTGAAAATAGCGAGAATAGGGGCTGTGAGACTCACCTGTGGTTCTTGTTAAGGGGTTAATCGAGATTCGGGTTTTCTTGGTGTTGGCCTCGGAATCGAAGGTCTAGAATACGATTAAATAACAAGAAGTATATATATTAAGATCAAGAATTGGGAGAATATAAGGGTTGGAAAGTAGATCTCAAGGTTATATTCTCGGCTTACCTAGTAACAGGATCGGAAATGAAAACAACGGATGCTTGGGAGATGATTAGTGCAAGTTGCAGTTCTTAAGAGAGAAGTTTGAAGTGTGTTTTGGTGATGATAATTTAGGTTACATATTTATAGGCAAACTCAAGGGAACACAATCCCTTGCTCTAGGGGATTGTAATCTTTTCATATCTAGGGGTAATGATGATAAAGTATGGAAATTATTATTATTTATTTAAAAGTGGAGTAGTGGATAAAAGATTTTGATTTTGATTTGGTCAGGACATGCAGGTCTGTGGTTGGTGGGAGTAGGGTGGCTGACAGTTGACTTTTCATGTTACAGTGTGCTTTTTCAGGTACTTTGTCAGTGTACAGTAAAAAGTGGAAAATCTCTGAAACACGCTACCGTTTCTTTTTGGGCGGGAGTAATCTCCTTACTACTGGAGAATAAACTAAGTGTTCTGCGCGTATTACTTTGTGCGCATAGCTTTCTGCGTGAAGGACATTTCTTTGCCGCGGGTAGGTGCGTGACCTTCTCGCAGTCAGGGACATTGAGTTTCATTTGTAGATTCTCCAGGTGGTCTTGGTATTTCAACATAGTGATCAGTTATGTTGAAGTCAATTCCATCTTGGAGCTTCAGACAAACTAGTTCTCAATGTTCCCGCCATGCGGGGAGGTTAGTTCCCTTCCGCACGCGCATAAACGATTTAGGGTGCACCCGCCTTAGCATCATGCGTGACGGTCAACCCATTAGACATCATAACGTTAAGGTACATGAAAACATAAAGCCAAAACATTCGCGCATGGCGCATATAACATATGCTCACGCTGGTTCTTAACATGGCGCGCTCGCGCAGGGCGCACATAACAAATGCACGTGCTTACTATCATGGCGCGCTCGCGCAGGGCGCACATAACAAATGCACGCGCTGACTATCATGGCGCGCTCGCGCAGGGCGCACATAACAAATGCACGCGCTGACTAACATGGCGCGCTCGATATTTACAATCACCTAATTATTAGGTTGATTACTTAGTTTATAGGATTGAGAAATTTACCGGGTGTCACATAACATGGTGTGCAAACTGAATAAGTCCATTTATGGACTTAAACAGGCATTTCACAGCTGGAATCTTCATTTTGATGAGAAAATCAAAGAGTTTGGTTTTATCAAAAATGAAGATGAGCCTTTTGTTTACAGAAAGGCTAGTGGGAACACTATATCATTCCTCATCTTGTATGTGGATGATATACTGATCATTGGAAACAACATCCCTATGCGTAAGGAAGTTAAGAACTGGTTGGGCTCTTGTGTCGCAATGAAAGATCTTGGTGAAGCTGCTTATATTCTAGGAAATAAGATCTATCGAGATAGGTCTAAGCGGCTTCTAGGGCTGAGTCAAATCACATACATAGACAAAGTAATGGCACGCTTCTCTATGGATAACTCCAAGAAAGGAGCTCTCCCCATGGCTAAAGAAACCATGTTGAACAAATCTCAATCTCTGGCAACGGACATTGAAACTAAGCACATGCAAGCGATTCCATATGCTTCAGCGATTGGTTCTATCATGTATGCTATGTTATGTACTAGACCTGACGTCTCGTATGTGCTGAGCATGACTAGTCGTTTTCAGCAGAACCCTGGCATTGCCCACTGGACTGCTGTGAAGAACATTCTAAGGTATCTGAAAAGGACAAAAGACATGTTCTTAATGTTTGGAGGAGTGGAAGAAGAGCTCGCTGTAAGGTGTTACACTAACGCTAGCTTCCAGACTGACCGAGATGATTCTCGCTCACAATCTGCTTGGATGAAGAAATGCATAGCCCACCTCGATATGGTTCCAAGTTTTCGGAAACAGATCGACGTAATATGTGATAACATAGGAGCCATTGCTCAAGCCAAAGAGCTCAGATCTCATTAGAGGGCCAAGCACATTCTAAGTAAGTTCCACTATATACGAGAAATACTGGAATGAGGAGACATCATAATAAGCAAAGTAGACACAGATCAAAACCTAGCTGACCCGTTCACTAAACCGATGACTCAGGACAAGCATGATCATCACAGAGATGCTATCGGTCTTAGATAGCTAGTAGTTTGTTTTGATTTAGTATTTGAATGTGTGAACATTTAAACAGTTATACTTTTGAGTTCTTTTTTGATTTAATGGTTAAATGCAAATGTTGAATAATATAACTGTGTTCGATTTTAATACGTTTAATCCATGAATATTGTATTCTAAATTATCCGTAGTCGGTCGGACTTGTGGGAACGACTCTGAATTAAGACTATTCTGACTTTGGACTCAAGGAGTTGACTTCCAAACTCACAGACCTCATTATGAATGACGTTGGATGTAACTCGCATCAAATCATTTGGATCTTAGTCATAAGATGTTTTGATATTGGTATACTCATTTAGTATCCTCAGACCTGAGACACATATTAGAACTTTCGTTTATGGTGTGCGTCGGATATGTCTAAAAGAATGACCCTCACAACTAAGCTTTAAATTTAAAACGAAAATCCTAAAACCACACACAACCGGCAAGTGTACCGATCGCAAGTAGTATAGACCTAGAAAGTCCGAGTATCGAACACGAGGACACGTAAGGACGCTAAAGATCACTAACACAAAACAAGTCCTACCTAAGAATAATATTTTAATTGATTTTTAAATTTTGATGACTTAACTGGACTAACTGGACTGACAGACAAAAGTTACCAAAAATAGAAAACTTAACGGAGAATTAACTGTGTTGACTTTGGATGGAGAAAAATGTCTACCTAGGTCTGAATCAAATTGTAGGCCTAACAAGTAAATGGATTAGATGATATCAAGACACCGGCTCCTAAAGATGACACGACTAAGGATCGCTCGGGCTCACTGGATTACCTCTCAGTCTCACTCAACAAGCCTTAACTACTCAAAATCGGCTAAAATGACCAAACCAGGAAACAATTGCTAACGTGTTCTAATGTTGACTCACCTCTCGGTCTCACCAACACTCGACCCTAATGGTAATGAATACTACACAACCAAGGATAGAGGAACAATCTAACTTAAACTAAAATAGATCAACTAGTCGCTCAAAACACCTAAACCGGACAAGAAACGAACTCGCTCTCGCGCAATCCTTATTCTAGCATGCAAAGGTAGTGAGACGACCCTAACTTCTTATCACCTCTCGGTCTCTAAGAAGGTGCCTAACCGCTGTACTTTAACCTCTAATTCACGCAACAAAACCCTACGGTTGTACCTACCGCAAACAAACCATAAACACAAAGTCTAGAATCAAACAATACACCGATCAATCAACACAAAACTAATCAACCAACGCAAGGGGTTTAAGCAATAAATTGATATAATTTCCAGCCACTAAACACAACCTATTTCATGTCTAAATCAAACTTTACACTAACAATTAACATCTATTAATCAAACAATCCAATAAACTCATCAAAACCTAACAATTAACATCATACCTAGGTAGAACCGACAAGATTAGCCTAGCATATTAATTGGACAGCCATGAATACTCATTAAAAACATCATAAAACTCATTCCAATCATCAATTCAAGCATTCAATGATCAATACTAATCATAAACAAGTCAATATCTCAAGCAATTGCAAAACTACTAATCAATTGAACAAGTAAATCAAAGTTGATGAACAATGAAATAATTGAAAGGATATGGGCTGTTCCGGGGCTGCTCTTGGCTGTAAAAACCGATGGTGAACGATCCCGACACATGGTTCTTGCTTCTTCTTCCTTCCTTAGCCGCCACCACCTTCAAAACCCTAGCTTTCTCTTTTTTTTTCCTCCCGCTGGTCCGATCGCAACCTGTTAGGGTTGTCTTGGATTTTATTTTTTTTTATATTATAATGTTATTGTAAGACTTGGGCCTCCATGATGCATATGGGCCGGGCTTTGAGCTTGGTCTTGAAATCGTATGCGTAAAAGGCCATTAAGCTCCTCGAAAAGCTCAGTTTTTCTTCCTTTAACCCGAAACCTACAAGATAAATATAAATATGTAAAACCTAGATAATATAAGTTAGAATACATAAAATATAATATAAAAACGTAGATAAAGGTGCAGAAAAAAAGTGTGTTTTACAACACATCAGTTTACTAAAGATTATTTTTTGATTAGTGTCAATCGCTGTCGCGTAACTGCCAGCTATAAAGGCATTGGTTGGGAATGATCTGAAGTTCAGTGGGAGTTGTATGTAATCAAGATGGGATTCTGTACTCTTACATTGTAACATCCTAAAATTTATAATGTTGAATAAAGAAAGTTACATTTAGTGATTTCGCGTTATTAATTAATTAATATCGAGTAAAGAACGAATCATGGACTTAGATTAATTGAGATGGGTTAAATGAGAATGGGCCTTAGGTCCATGGGCTTTAAGGGATATAAATATCCCCTAAACCAAGCTAAAACCCTAAACCCTCATTTCATTTCCATCATAATCTCTACACACTCCAAACACACACACACACCATAAACGAGCAAGACCCGAGAGAGAGTAAACGTTAGTTGGTATTAGATCTTATTACACGAGATCTAGAGTGCATAAACAAGCTAACCAAGATCGAACGAGCGCTAAAGGTATGTTCTTGACCTTTAAAGTTTACGTAGTATTGAACGTTTTTACTTAAAGGTCCAAGATTTATAGTATATACGGGATATATATACGACCGAAAACGGTTAGGGAACGTAGTGGGTGATGTCGAACCATAACAAGGGTATTAAAACCGCCAAAATGCTTGATAAAAACTAAACCCGTAGCTGAACTGGGCAACTTCGCCTGCAAAGCCACAACTTCGCCTGCAAAAGCTTAACTTTGCCTTCAAAGCTTAACTTCGCCACGGCCAAGTTCGCCTAACTAGTAACTTCGCCTAAGGCCAAGTTCGCCTAATTGATAACTTCGCCTAAGGCCAAGTTCGCCTAATTGACAACTTCGCCTAAAGCCAAGTTCGCCTAACTGATAACTTCGCCTAAAGTTAAGTTCGCTTAGAAAATAAATTAAAAACCTAATGGAAAATGTGTTAAGACAGTTAATGTAAATAAAATTTTTCCAAGCTGACCTGGCAGTTCGACCCCAGCCAGGGGCTCTGCCTCTTGGACCCTGCTAGGGGCTGCCGCCCCTAGACCCCGCTGCCAGGGGCGCTGCCCTCGGACCCCCGTTCGTTGTGGGTAGTAGTTAAGACTAGAAAGATGATATGAGTAGTGATAGTTAATTGAAACGTATACTTGTTATACAGTCAGCCGTGCACAACTGAAGAAAGGGATTACGATTAACGGTGAACGTAACCGTGTTCAGGTGAGTTTCTAGCCCCAATTATGTGTTATGTTTTCGGGGCTGTGTGCATACTCGATATGTTTGTTAATACGCTTATCCTAAGAGATAAATGTATGCCTTATGTGAATGATGTGATATGTATGAATGATGGCTTGACGGTACGTGAACGATCTTCGGATATTTCACGTACTGTCAGGTTGTAACGCTAAGTATAAGGTAAGTATGATATGTATGCTTATGTGTATGAATGTGATAAAGTTAATAAAAGAAGGAAAGGATGGTTGTATGGTTACGAAGAGGGTACCGGGCCCTAATAATACTCGAGGTATGATGTATGGTTGTATGGTAACGAAGAGGGAATCGAACCCTACTAATATTCGAGAACTAGGGAACCGAACCCTACTAATATTCGAGGAAAGAGAGTACCGAGCCCTAATAATACTCGAGGAAGGAGGGTACCGAGCCTTAATAATACTCGAGGAAGGAGGGTACCGAGCCCTAATAATACTCGAGGAAGGAGGGTACCGAGCCCTAATAATACTCGAGGAATGTAGGGCGTAATGCTCTTTATAACGTAAGATATGAAAGTAAGTTAATACAAAAGAAAGTATGAAAGTATGAATGAAAGAATATAAGTTTATGTGTATTGTATAGTGTATGATTAACTAGAACTCACTCAGCGTAGCTGACTTTTAGTATGCACGCAGGTGAGTAGGATGAGGCAGCTCGCTTGAGGAGACACGTGGCACTGAATAAGAGGCTGGCATCGGAAGACTCAAGACGTTTAAGTTTAATGTTTCGTTTATTTTGAAAGACAAAATGATGTTTTAAGACAAGACGTGTTTTGTTATGAAATGTTTTATGAAAGCTTTTATATTCAGCGAATGTTTTAATTAACTCTGATATTTAGAACTGCGTTTATGAGTAAATCCAACACGAAAGTAGGGCTACCGGTAACGGGGCCTTACATACATGATATGTAACAGTTAGACATCTTGGCGTACTCATTGATTCAAATTGGTAAAGTGTGAGGCCTCACCCAAACTAACTTTGTGTTTGATTGGACCACTTTGATTCTTGATCGAGAACTATAATGATTGAACACCATATGAGATTAAACCTGATCCATGTCTCATTGTTCAATTGATGTCTTATACAGAAAGGATAGATGACAATGATTACCATAAATTCGTTATCTTGCAATAGTGTATTCCAAGATTATTTTGGTTAATGAATTTAAAATGTTATAATCTGTTGGGGGCAGCTATGTGTAGCTAGAGCACCGCTGGCTGTCAGTATTGAGTAACTTAACCTGAAACCGTCTAAGTGGGAGATTGTTGGAATTATGGACAGGTTCGGGTAAGTCAGTACGGCCAACAGGGTTATGACCCATGAGAGTTACACCGTGAGGTAAAGAACCATTAACCCGCTTAAGTTAGTTAACCGGGTTAGACACTTTAACAAGGTATAATTACATGGAACGGGCTTTGGAGCTAGAGATGGACTTGTTGGCCAATTGGGTTTATAACTAACTAGATTAGTTAAACCTAATTAAAGGTTATATAAATATATGATATTAACATAACCTTAACCCTAATCCAATCAACTAGTCCATCTCCTCTCTTCCTCCATCCAACCGCCGGCCGACCTGCACCACCACCGCTGCTCAGCCACCGGCGCCTGTCCAGTAGCCACCGTCGGTTCCCCGCCGCCTGCCGCCGCTCGTCCGCGGCCTACAGCCGCTGTCCGCCAGCGCCGACTGCGCCTACAGCCGCTGCTGTACACCACCACCGCTGCCGTTGCCGTTGTGCAACGCCACCGTTGGTCGTTGTTCTCGTTGTGTCACCTATCTCGGTTTGTTAGCCTTCGGTGTCTCAACTGGTTATTTATTAACCGAGGTAAAATTAAATATATCGTTAGTTTAATTATATATTTATTGTTTGACTCGTACTCGTATTGTCTGTAACCGGATCCTGTCGGGTTCAGTTTCGGTGCTGATTAATTATATACATATCGCCGCGTATAATTATTAATTAGTGTGATTAATTATTATTTGCCACGTTTATTGAACCAGATTTAATAAACAAAATTTTAACTGATCACCACTGAAATCCAACAGTAATAAGTTTCTCCATGGTAGATATTGTAAAGAGAAACTCAAAAGAATCACGGGCACTTGATGGAAATAAAATAATATTATACTAAATAAATAAAACGAAAGAAACTAAGACTACTTCCATTTACAACCCAACTTTTCATTAAAATACTAATTTCTCTTTTTTTCATATACACAACCCAACCAAACCTAATTTTTCACTTACATTCATAACCCAACCCAATCCAATCTAATTTGTTTATTAAGTAAAAAATAAATATGATTTATCATTATTTCTGTTTTTTTTTGTTGGAAAATTTCTATTTGAGTATTAAGGAGTTAAGTAAAAATGTATATTTAGTTTTTTGAAAATTTTAAATTATCAAAAAATCACACTGTCAGTATAATTAATTGTTAGAAATAAAGAAAAGAGAAAAAGTAGAAATTAAAGGAACCAATAAAATAAAGTCATGGGTTAGTGTTAATAATAAAATATTGGGCAACTAGTTGTGAGTTTGGGTTGGTGTAGCAAACGGATCGTGAAATTTGTTTGCAAAGAAAGTAATTTTCCTTTTTCAAAAAAAATCTAGGTGGCAAATGAACAAAGGTAAATATCACCGATAGGGCTAGTCTAAAGAAATGCAATAAAAAGAAAACTAAACTAGATTTAAACTATCAATTGAAATAAATCAAATGCAAAAACTAATAGCATTCCCGGTGGATTCTCCAAATTATGTGAGGGGGTTCTCCATTTTTTAGAGATAGGTTAAAAATGGTTGTGAGAGAAAAAAAGAGAAAATGTTACTGTTCATGGTTAAATTTGGAGAATCGAACTGTTCATCTCTATAAGTTTTTAATGTTTTAGTCATTCTTGAAATCGCTAAAAAGTGTCATGATAGCGGTGTTAAAAACTTGATGTTATATTAGAATTAACTAATAAATTAAATCACAAATTGGGTTTTTATAAAATGGAAAACTAAACTATGTTTCACATTGCAGCAAGTATACCGATCGTGTGGTAGCACAGTAAAATAAAAATAAGTCCTTATTATGAAACCCATATACATATGTGGCGACCTTTGTTACTAAACCCTATTAAGTTTTAACTAAAATTATAATTGATTTGATTGATTTTAACTGATTAATTTACCAAAACTAAAAATAAATAAATGTATAAATACTAGACGGAAACTTTGAGTAAAAAAGTGGAACTATCAAATATGAGGAAAACGACTAACGAGACTCGGAATTCTATTAACCGCCAACTAGTCTTGAGAGCTAACGATATGACATCGGTAATATAAAGATAACCACTCTCGGGAATGCTAAGTGGAACTAGATCACATGGTTAGTCTAACTAACTTTCCAAGAAAAACCAAAAGGTCGGATAAAGCATACCGTGATAAAGTCTACGAAGGTAAGGTATCCGAATGACACATCACATGGTCAATCTCAATGTCATAATTATCTGCTAAAGCTGGTACTAGCAACTAAAGGGGATAACAGGGATAACTAAATTTAAACCGTTTTAAAACTCTAAGCCACAAGAAACCTAAATCGAACTAAACTCTGCTTGATGGTCACACAACAGAAAACTAATCAGACAAAGACCTGATAACAAGACCTCCTATATTATGGTCAGACTCAAGGATGATGAAAATACTGTGTAATAAATAACTATAAAGAATCCTACGGTGAATTATACAATAAAGTAACCTAAAAACACCAAGTAATCGAACTACATATAACCGTAACTGACACAACACAAAATCATGCAATTAACAAGATACAGGATTCAACATAACAACCAATATTAATAATTAGTACATATAACACATTATTAGATACATAAAGATTTGGAATCTCGATAGTAAACATGCCATACAATCATTAAAACCCTAAAACTAGTTAAACAACGTTAATAATCATCCTTGTCTAGATAATTTAATAAAATTAGCCAACCATGGTTATAATAGTTATAATAAACGTGTAAAGTGGTATATGGCTTAATGATTATCTCTTTCATTAAACATGAATATAAACATAATATAATGAGATAAATGAGGAAACAAGATTCACCTAAAACTAGGAAAGTTACCTTAGATTTTACAGTTTTATATAAGAATATTAGATACTGAGAGATATATATGCTCGCTAAGAATAGTATATATTGAGAGATATATACTAGTAGCCGGCTATATTCAAAGGCTGGATTTGAATTTGTTAAAGCAGTTCTTAGGTAGGCCTTTGGTGAAAATATCAGTGTATTGATAATCAACAGGTACATGTAACACACGTATAGAGTCGAGGCGTACCTTCTCTAACATAATGAGTATCGATTTCCATTTATTTGGTTCGTTGGTGTTGAACCGGTTATGGGATAAGGACATGCCAGAGATTTTGTCACAATAAATGAAAGAAGCATGAAGGATAGTCACATGTATATCCAGCAGTAAGTTGCGAATCCATATAAGTTATGCCACGTTATCCGCGACGCAAGTTATCCTCGTAATATTTGGCCTCCGCACTTGATCTCGTAATAGTAGGTTGGAGTTTTAAGACCAAGAGATCAAGTTATCCTCGGGTAAACACAATAGCTTGAGGTGGACCTGCAAGAATCTGGGCATTCGCCCCAATCGGCATCTGGGTAGGCGGTGAGCTTGACCGATTTGGAGGGAGTAAGATGCAAACCATGATCCGGAGTACCTTTTAGATAATGAAGTATTCATTTTAGAAAATTAGGATGAGGCACCCGTGGTGTGTGCATGAACAATCATACTTGTTTCCTTAGACATGAAGCTTGACATCCAACTAAACTTGCTGCAATGTATTCGGCTTTCGTGGTTGATAGTGCCACTACATTATGTTTTTATGAGCTCCATGAGATAGCCCCGGTTCCAAACATGAACATGTTACTAGAAGTACTCTTTCTATCATCAATCGAGCTTGCCCAATCACTATTGTATACCCGGTTAGCTGCAACTTTTCTGTTTTACCATACCACAAACCATACCCAACAGTACCAACAACATACCTTAAGATTCTCTTTGCAGCCCCAAAGTGAAATGCTGAGGGTTTATGCATAAACCGAGAAATAACACCTACAACAAAAGCAATGTCATGATGTGTATGGGTTAGATAAATCAAACCTCCCACTATACCCCTGCACTTGTAACCGTCAGCCGGCTCTCCACCATCATCAACTTGAAATCTTTCTGTTGTGTTGTCACACCCCGATCCAGGGCCTGGGTGGTGCGACACCTATTAGTTGGTATCTGTTTTGAAAATATATCAGAGTTGCGAGTTATTAGCGGAAGTCTTTAAAATATAATATTCTTTTAATAAAATATTGGGTTCAAATACCCATTTAATATCATAAACCACGTTTGACAAAATATGAGGGGAAGCCTTTTTAATAAATTTTATTATGTTGAAAACTCGGGACTTGAATACCCATTTGATAATTTAAATACCAGTCTTTTGAAAACATTATTGCGTATAATATTCTTGAATAAAATATCTAAGCCATCAGATCACCTCTAATGACTATGTCTCAAATCTTCTATCAGTCTTGCCTGTCAGTTCTATTCTTTACAGTTTTCCCTGAAACGTGGGGGGGGGGGATACGTCAGTACACAGCCGGTGAATGACGCTGACTCAGTATCATTATCATTGTGAAAACAACAATAATACCTTTGTGACAATACTCATTAGGCACCCAACTCAATTGGGTTAAAATTACCCTAACTACATGTACAATTAATCATATACACAACATCATTTCTTTAAACAGTCCTGTAGACTTCCAGAGACATGTTTGATGATATGCATGGACTCAGGAAATTCCGAGTCACCATGTATCTATGGATCCAGACACATGTATACTCTTAATCTGAGTATGCCCGTTTCTTATTATTGTAACACAAAGTTTTGAGGATTCGAAATCCTATGTAAACAGTTCAGACTCTAAAAGAGTTGTAAAAGTTTGGGGCGTATTCACCTTTTAATGATTGTATTCAGTTTCTGACACTAATTCCTGTATATTGATCAGTTTCGGTTACTGACCCATGTCTGTAAATCAGTTTTCGTTACTGATTCCTGTATATGAAATCTGATTGATTGATTGTCTGTTATCTCGGACCTATAGTACGAGAATAACCTTTGTATAAATATCTAGATCAACAATCTAGCTTCAGACCTGTAGTCTGTTTTGTATAGCTTTAACCTTGACAATTCGTTTGTTTGTATAAAACATTTGGACCTTTAGTCCTTTGTTTATTAATCAATTATATGTCAGGTTTCTTGTTCAGGAAGAAACATGTTTACCAGATTTCTTCTTCAAGAAGAAACATTACTTTAACTATAACCTGTATGAATGAATAGTATATTTCTTAATCATTAAGAAATACTATTTAACTATAACCTTTGCATGTAAATGATTACGTTTCTTAATAATGAAGAAACAATATTTAACTATAAACCTTGCTTATGAAAAGTTATATTATACTTAACAGTTATCAAGGTTCGGGCTATACCCCCGACTATGGTCTAAGCTATTATAATAATAATAAAATAATAACTTAATCAGAACCCGTACCTCGTACGGGTATTTAGAGTTAGTAATCTAAGATTGATCGAGCGACACTTCTACTTTATATCGCGCTATAAAACTTAGACTATCAGAGCTTCGGAGCTTGGCATGTTCAACAAGATGCGGCACGTAAAACGAGGCTAAGTGTGTTAAAAGTGAAGTGATTGGTGTGAGTTGTGAAGTGCCATGGACCCTCCTATTTATATCAGAAAACTTGCAACTTTGCGTCGCGCAAAGCTTCTTCGCGTCACGCGAACTGGTCATAGTTTTGTTGAATCATCGGTAGGGTTGCCACTTGTCACCAGGTGCTGCCACGTGTCTCCATGTGTCCCCACAAGTCACGCATGAAGAAGTGAAACTTCGCGTCGCGCGAAGAGTCCAGATCCTGTTACTTCGCGTCGCGCGAAGATACCTAAAGTCGGTTTAACTATTTTGTCTTTCGCGTAGCGCGAAGATTCTGAAACCTGATCTTTCGCGTCGCGCGAAAATTAAATTTTCAGGGTTTCACTTTCAGCCCTTGCACTATCCAAAAATACTAAAGCGGCCCTTATTCGGCTCGCTGCGATGTGAGCATGCGAAGTACGCCATCAAAACGCCACATTACGCCCATCGCCCGAGTCTGAGTCCGAGTCCGCGTCGGGTGCTTCGCACCCTCCACTAGGACTATGGAGAGTGGTTAGCCACATTAAAACATTATTATGGAAACTTGCTTCCTTATAAAGAGCTTCCATTTCTTTTCTTGTTTCCATGTGGGATGAAAGTTATCTTCCTTATTTATATTCATGTGGAATGCTTCCACTTTCTTCCATCTTTCTATGTGGGCTGGATTTTCTTACTTTCTTTAACATAAGATGCCTTATTTTTCTTATCTCATTTTCCCATGACTTATCTTGAGAATATTTTTAATCCTTCAACTTTCAAAGTTGACACCTTTAGTCTAAAATAATTATGGGTTTTTCCGAGATGTTACATCCTCCCCACCTTGAAACGAATCTCGTCCTCGAGATTCGCTTGTCTTAGGTTTGGATGTTCCTAATTTATTAATTTGTGATTAGATTCTATCTAATCTGATTCTTATGTGCAGAATTATGGAAATTTTTTGACCTTTTGCTAACTTTACATCTCGATTGATGAAATAAGTCAATATTTCAGAATATCATAAGTAACTGTAAATTGCTAAACATAGTGGCCTGTTGTGTTTAATTATTTACCTTACCTTTTGTATTCTAAACATTTACCAATGTTAGCTCTATTGCTTCTTGGATTCGATATGTTAAATCAATTCCATCTCTTGATCCCGATTACTAGTTTCCTTATATTCTGACAGTACCTTTGTACTTTTGAGCATTTATATCCGATATTCTATACAATCATATCTCTTTGAACATTCTCGAGCTCTTTTCTTTGACTTTTTGATCAATCCCTGTTGATATTCCATCAACAATATTTCTTGAATGCCTTGCGATCAGGCAGAGATTTCTGTCAATGATATACTGTCTTTGTATACTTTAATATCTCTCGACATTTATCCTTTCTTGATAATATTCAGAATTTCTTTCCCTTAGTATGCTATTAACCTATATTTGTAATAGGCTTGCATAAATATTTAGATGATGTTTCTTGACTAATCAGCAGACTCTAAGTTTGTTTCAATTTAGCAGATTCGTGGTCTGATCAGCAAACTTTTAAGTTTGATTTAGTTCAGCAGACTCTTGGTCTGATCAGCAGACTTTAAGTCTGATTTAGTTCGGCAGACTCTTAGGTTTCATTTAACCTTAATATAGTTTATAATATACTTTGTATTTACATATGACGTTTAATATGGCACGCCTTGGCCTAATATAGATAGTCTATCCAACTGGATAAATCTGTCAGATGATAAGCCAAATCAGCATGTCATCGGTTTTAAATGTTAGCTTTAAATTCAGATACTTAATTGTCTTTCCTTTTTAAAAGTACTGAATATGAGCATTCTTGTGTATTGACAAGATCTGTATACTAATATTTCATTTATAATTTAGGGAATTAAAAATCCTTCCTTGGTATACAAAATTTCTCGTTTCATAACAAGTTGCAGTTCAATGTACATGAGTTAACTAATCTATCGGACATTCCTATGATATAATCTTGCTTGTCAGACATTTCTGGTTTTCTTCTGACATTAGTGTCAGTCTTAATTGGCTTTTTTTTTCGGGCAGTCTGTTTTGAAATGGCCCGTTTCTCCACATATATAACATACTCCTAGTTTCTTCCTGCATTCCTGTATTGTGTGTCCTTCTCTATTGCAGTATGCACACTTATCTATGCCTTCTAGTCGACATTTCCCATAATGTTTTCTTCCACAGGTTTTACAAGTGGATTTTGGAGTATTTCCTTCTTTTTCTATCTTCTAGAAATCTTTCAGTTTCTTGATTTCTTTTTCTTCTTTCTTCTTCCTCTTGATTTCTTATCATATTATTGATCAAATATCCGGCTACTTCCACGACCAAATCTATTATTTGCGGAATATTGGATCTTACCAAATCTCTTATCTCTCTTGGTAATCCATATATGTACCGAGTAATTTTATTGTATTCTGGAGTAACAAGATGTGGAACCAATCGGCAGAACTCAAGGAACTTGGTATTATATTCCCTAAGATTCGTACCAACAACTTTATGATTCCATAACTTTGTTTGAATCTGGTCCATCTCATGGAGTGGACAGTATTTCTTTGTAACGAGATTCTTGAATCCTTCCCAGTTTAGATTATACATTGTTTCTTGTCCCTTATTCCAAATTAGGGTATTCCACCATTTAAGGGCTTCTCCTTTGAATGTTTGAGAAGAATATTGGATAGCTTCTTCACTTGTACATTTACTAATGTAGACAATTGCATCTTGTTCTTCTAGCCATCTTAAAGCGGCAATAGCATCATTGTCTCCATAAAATTCCTTCAGTTTGTAAGCGTGAAAATTTTTAAAATTGCATCCTTTTTGATGCTTCAGCTTCTTTCGAGGTTTGTCTCTTAAATTTTTGTCAGATGCAGAGCTATCATAAGCTTCGTCCTTTCTTGAATGAACAAATTTACTTTTACTTTTCTTATCAGATTTTGGTTGGCTCTGATTGATAGAATTATCATTGATAGCTTCTTGTATCATTTTCTGGATTTCATCTTTATATTGGGCGGGAAGTTCCTTTTTTTCATTATTAATATTCTCTCCGCTTCCAACTTTATTGGAATGATTGTTATGAGAGTTGGCACTTTCTTCTCTTGACATACTACAATAAAATTTTAAAGATAAGTTCAATATTCGGGGAATTCAAAACATATCTTTTATTTATCATATTGTAGTTTACAACAGTGCACAATATTATTATAGTTATACTCGTTACAACCACTACAGTTTTTATTATCTATTTCTTCCAGCGGACAATCAATTTCTTGATCTTGTTGTCCTTTCTGGTATTCCCAGTTGTCCTTTTCTTTTCCTTTTTCTTTTTCCTTTTCCTTCTCTTCTTCCATTTCCATTTCGTTGAGCATTGCTTCGGTTATTTTTGTAACATCGACTTCATAACATGTTGAATCATCTCTGATGTACATTCCTTCATAATCTGTGCTTCGGTGTTCATTTTGAGGATGGGCAAAGTAAGGATCTTGATTTATCGGATAGCTGAAATATTCCTGCCCCTGAGGATTTTCTTCCCGATCAATCATTATTCCTTTTCCCTTTGACTTTGTTGATTTCTGGGATCTACTTGATCCTTTTCCCTGCATATCCTGTCTTGGAATGATATGAGCTAGTGGGATGTTAGAGTTGAAGGAATCTGAATCCTCTTCCATTGTCGTATGATGAAAGTCTTCACTACTAGATATAGGGATCTGGAGGAAAGCTGTCCCTATACACCCTTTTCCTTTACATGCTGGAGGTCGAAATGATCCTTGGCTGGATTGACGATCAGACATCTGTATGAGGTTAGATTGGGAATAGGATTGTGTTCCTATCTTATCCTTAACAGTTTTATTTTTTGGTGATTGCATTTAGATACTTTTATTTAAGTACTTATCAATACCCGTATAATAGGATTAAATCCTATCCGTATCATGTTTAATCATTCAGTGATCATATCGGTTGACATTCTTCATTTGAATACCACTATTTTCAGCATAACCTTTATTTCTGATCAAAGCCTAGATATAAAGTATACCTAATTCGCTAAGACCGATGGCTCTAATACCAACCTGTCACACCCCGATCCAGGGCCTGGGTGCGACACCTGTTAGTTGGTATCTGTTTTGAAAATATATCAGAGTTGCGGGTTATTAGCGGAAATATCTAAAATATAATATTCTTTTAATAAAATATTGGGTTCAAATACCCATTTAATATCATAAACCAAGTTTGACAAAATATGAGCGGAAGCCTTTTTAATAAATTTTATTATATTGAAAACCCGGGACTTGAATACCCATTTGATAATTTAAATACCAGTCTTTTGAAAACGTTATTGCTTATAATATTCTTGAATAAAATATCTGAGCCATCAGATCATCTCTAATGACTATGTCTCCAATCTTCTATCAGTCTTGCCTGTCAGTTCTACTATTTACTGTTTTCCCAGAAACATGGGGGAAAAAATACGTCAGCACACAGCCGGTGAATGGCGCTGACTCAGTATCAATACCATTGTAAAAAAAAAATAATACCTTTGTAACAATACTCATTAGGCAACAACTCAATTGGGTTAAAATTACCCTAAGTACATGTACAATTAATCATATACACAATATCCTTTCTCTGAACAGTGCTGTAAACTTCCAGAGGCATGTTTGATGATATTCATGGCCTCGGGAAATTCCGAGTCACCATGTTGACGTAGGTTGTCGCGGTCTACTCAAAAATAATTAATTAAGACTTAAATACCTATAAACTAGTACGGGTATGTAAGGTCGTCTCCACAGGAACTCAAGGAAAGTGCTAATTTAATATTACTTAATTAATTAATAACTAAAGCGGACAGGCGATGTCAAGCGGTTTTTATAAAAGATGAATTAAAACTAAACGATTACTTAGAAAAACTTTGTAGACAGTATCTATAAAAAGCATTCATTCTAGGTTCAGGTAATGTGATATTCAACTTAATTCCAGATTTACTTGTCTTGATTGCGCAGTAATTACTAGACCTAATAGTTTGATTGTGGTGACAAACAATACCCTAACCGAATTGTTGACACAATTAAACTTAGCCTACCCAATTACCATTTTATGTTATGAAAACCAATTAAATTGAAATGACCGATGTTACTAGTTCAATGACACAAGAGCCTAACCCTAAGTGTTGATGAACGCAACCAAACAAGTGATACAACAAGTAATAATCAATGGCATAAATTGTTTAAACAATCAAAGCAATAAACAAGCAAGATTAAATTATAAACTTAATCAAACTCTTAATCTTTAAGCATATTGAATCTGGTTATAAGTTAAAGTACACAAACCTTAGCCTATAATTAACACGGGAACTTAGCCGAGCATCGACATATCAATTAAAACACTTATCTTGATGAACATACCATCAATGGTGGAACCGAAAGCTTCGGGATGGCTGAAAGTCGTCCTTGGGAACCTCTTCTGCCTCTGGAATTCGTGAAATACCGAATGGTGAGGTTAAAGGGTTTATATAAGGCAAAACCTAGATTTTTTCGGTTTTAATTCGGTTCGCGTCGCGCGAAGTTGCCTGGGCTTCATCTTTGCGTCGCGCGAAGGACAAAATAGTCGGGCTTATAATGTTGCAACTTCGTGTAGCGCGAAGTTGCATGTCTAGCATTTCTGCGTCGTGCAAAGATGCAAACAAACTTCTTTTTCAGATACGTCTTGTTAAGAAACCCGAAATTCATATATTATGGATTCTGTAACTGATTTTCTAGGCTGAGATATGCCTGTTTTACTAAAAGACACTTTCCTGGTAACCCATCTTGTCAGTTTTCGCTTCGGCTTCAGGTTTCTCATCCAATCCTTTCCCAAATCCTTCTTAACCATCCATATATGTTTTCCCATGCTTCCATCTTGTTCAGTCTTCGCTTCGGCTTTAGGCTTGCTTAATATTCATCTGGATGGCTCTGAATTAGCTCGTTTAAGCTCCTTAACTTCCAATGTCCTGAAAACACATAACAATGCTTGAAGTAACAATGTTCATTCATTTATTTATCTAAAATTAACTAATTAATATATAAAACTAACTAACTTTTACCCAACCATCACATCTCCACACTTATCCTTTTTCATCCCGAAAAAGACTTTGCAATGGAATCAGAATCAGAGACTATTTTCAAAATACTTCTTAGATTATCTTAAATAAGCACAAAGAACACAAAAACCGCGATTGCCGATATTGTTGTCCACTTAAACCCATGCCTCAAAACTTATCGGGAAAAAATAAGGTGTGACAGTTTTATTAGTTCATATGATTAAAAATGGAACCCACACCTCAAAGCCCTGAAGCCGCCTTACCATGCTTCATTGTAGTTTTACCGAACCAGACTACCCCAACTTGACTTAAACCTTAAAATTAGATGATCAAAATTTTGCACATTTGTACAATTTTTAAGCCCATATGTAACAGCTAAGACAATCTTGAATATTTTTATCGAACCAAAACCTAAACCTAGGCATCAAAGTCTACCAGAATGGTTATTAGATACGATTAAGGTGCAATCAAGTAACTAACTAGCAAATAGCCCCCACTACACGACATACCCCCGTTATTAAGCAACACCCCAAAGTCCATCCCCATAGGTGTGTAGGCACGAATTCATCTATAGGGCTTACATATGACGTGTCCCGTGTGGTCCATTACGCGAGCACGGGGACCCCATATGACTAAAAGCGTGTATGATCAAGTCAGTAGTGAATATGTACTTTAAAAGCACGTTTTGTGATCATGTTTAATGACTTTTGATTTGGCAGATAAACTGCGGGTTTGCTCTTTTTAAGCATATTTAATATACATAAATCCACTTAGGATTTACGCATACCCAGATGATAAACCGCATACAGACCCATGGTCTCCGAACCCCGGAGCATCCCATCAATACAAGATTTAAGGCTATAAAACCATGCGCTTATGAAGTTTTAACCACATAAACTAGCAATATTTTCATTTATGTTTATATCACAAGCCATCTTGCATACTCTAACGTTAAGCCTATCCAAGCATTGTACAATAACTATTCATATTAAAAATTTATTTTTGGTGATCAAATCTAATAAAAGGCTTAAGTATGGCCTAATCTTTCATTCCAGTCCTTACACAGGCTTAGCTAAACAAACAAAACCCTGAAGGCGTTTCCCACTAAAAATCAAGCATTTTAAAGGTTCAATTAAGTCTACAACCCAATTATCCTTTCATTCTCAAGGCTGAGCATACCGACACATCCCAAATTAAGTGTGTTTTCGTTTTATTTATCTCATATTATATAATAATTTTGAAAAATAACCCCTGATTTTTCTATCATTTTTCATTTATTATGCAAAAATCTTAATTCAAGGAACATTAAACTTTTAAAATTTTCAATTTCTCCCCCATCCCCACACTTGAGGTAAACATTGTCCTCAATTTTTAAAATTTAACAACTTAAATAGGGACGGGGTTAAAATTCACTTCGACAATTTTAAAAACCGGGCCTAATGTAATGGTGGTAAATTATACATAAATACAATTACACTTTTAACACAAAAACTAATAAAACAAATAAGGTTATGAAAACGAAATCACCTGATAGAAAATATAACTCATGTGCAACTCTCGTGCCCTCGGTGATGCTCTCAGTGATCTTATCTCTTCAACTCTCAAAATAAAATCTGCAAACTCTCAAACATGTAGAAGCACGCTTCTCACAAGTGTTAAAAATATAGGTTTTTTAAACCGTTTGCAAAACCATTAATTTCAAGTTACCAACCATGATTAATTAATTTCATAACCAAATTTATTAAAACGAGTAAAAACGTTAAAAGACCTAACTCACTTTTTTAGGAATCAAGATTGCATTTAGTGTATGCAACAAGCCCTTTAAACCCCCCGGTAGCCGGGTGGACGAGTATGGTCTCGTGAGGGTTTATACTGAACTACACCCACAAAGTTCAACTACAACAAAAATATACACGGACCTGAATACAAGGCCGGGTTGCCTCCTGGCTAGCGCTAAGTTTTTGTTAAGGTCTTCAGCCGAACAGTTACCTGATTTCTTGGTTATGGTGGTCTAATGGAGTGCTTACCTTCCTCCACCTCGTTCTTCTTACTCCTCCAAGAAGTGGTAAGATGTCCATGGTATCCCATCTTGGACCGAAGCACGCCAATCTTCTTTGTTCGTTCTCAAATCCTGGTGGCTTCTTCTCCTTCTCCTTCTTTGGCGGTTACTTCTTACTTATTTTGCCAGTCTCATTATCAACCACCTTTTCCCTTGTATGCTTGAAATCATCACCTGACGTTGCCACATCTCCAACATGTATCTTTACCGCATTCAGCTCCTCTTTTTCTCTTTCCCGCTTCGACCTATCAAACACAAAACTCTCTTCTTTTCTGGTGTCATCCTCGCTCATATGAGGAAGACACATGTTAGTAGCACCTGACCTTTAAGATTTATTTTCACAAGAATAATCAAATGAATTTGAAAAGATATGCAAAAATAACTTAAGGTTACCAAAGATCATGCACACTATTCTGTCTCGGCAATTGATTTGAGCATTTGATGTTGCCAAAAACAGTTTTCCCAATATCACACGCGGTTCTTCCTCATGTTCTACCGGCTCATAATCAAGCACAAGAAAATCTTCCGGATAATAAAACTCCCTGACTTTTATCGGAACACCAACCAACATCCCTTGGGGCCGTCTTCGAGTGAAATCAGCTAACACCAATGTGGTGTCAACTTCTTGTAAAGGTCCAAACTCAAACCGGTTATAAACACTCCCCGGTAGAACACTTACACTCGCACCATAATCAATTAACGCCTTGGTGGTCTTGAACTTGCCAATATGAATGGGAATAAGTGGTGCCCCTGTTTCAAATTCTTTAACCGTGTCATTCACCCCATGATCTTCAATTGTGATTGCACTCACGTGTACGTTTTTAGCATTTGATGAACTGCTACTCTGATGGCTCGGATTCTTCACGGTATCACTTGGTAATTTGGATGGATTTCTCTTCAAACTAGCCACTTCTTCTGCAAGCTGGCTCACCTGTTTATCCCTCGACGCATTAGTCTTCTCTTGGAGCTCTATTCTTTAATTTACACTTTTATTCTGAGTCTCCTGTTCTGTCTTCATTTGCTTTAATAAGTTCATCACATCCTTAATCGACTCTTCCTTATTACCCAAAGAACTTCCTTGCCCTTGAGCTACCCCTTGACTTTGCTGACCCAGCTGATAACTCTTCTGATAACCCTTGTTGTAACCCCTGACTCCTTTTGATTGTAGCCGCTTTGACCATTACCCCTCTCATTCCCATACTGCCTCTGATTTGACTGATAACCTGCTTTTTAGGAATTTTATTAAAGAAAAGTTTATATTACATCGAAGCAAAAGGCAAGCGGGAAACAAGCTGCACCGCTACCCCTTTTTGAATTGCAAATCCCAATCTTTTAAAAACTATATTTACTGATCTTGGAGTCATAACATTACTATGCATGACCCGCTGAACACGGGTATGTAGCTCCACAGCTTTAGGTGTGAGGAAACCAAAAGTGTCAAAAGCAAAAGGAATAAATACATGTTGGTTGTCAAGACACGCCTTTTCATGTTTTGCCACCTTACCTAAAGCAGCTTTTAATGCGGCTTGACCGACTGCGAAACCACTACTCCCTAAGCCCACCAAAGGTGAAACCCCTGTTAAATCCACACACACGTGTTTCCCTCCTATCCATCCAACACCAAAATGTCAGCCGGTCGAAGAGATGATCTTCCCTCCGACGGGTCAGTCAGTAAATTCACAGGTGCTTCTTTCTTAACAGAAATTCCAGCTCGCCTGAATATATCAAAGAGCACATCCCTAACAAGATCGTGTCGATACTTGGACCCCGAGAGCTCTTTACAGTGCACCGCGTGCTCCCCATATGAGTCTAAACACGCCTTACGATAAAAAGGACATATCTCATCAACCGGAAATAGAGGAATCATGAGGCGATACTTAAGGATACTACGATACTCCACTTGAGACATATGCTGGCCTAACCCATCTATAGGGATAGCAAGAACAAAATCTTGAGCATGTGGTACTTGTAGACACTCAAAAATGGCTTTTTGTCTGCTTGTCATGTTAAAGTGTGACTCCATGTCGTGAACAATTTTACTAAAAAGAGCGCTCGCTAATGCATGCTGGGCTTTAGAGGGGGCGATCTCTTTGTTAGAGAAACTGCTAAAATCGACACTTGGAATCATATCACGAAGACAAGCCAGAGGACAAGAATAATCAGAATCCATCCCACATGTACCACTGTCTCGTAAAATGTGATCCTGAAGCACCCATGATTGGGCTCTCGAGTCCACAAACGCATAAGAGGAAGCCTCTATTTCCGAATACAACCCCAAACCCCCATTCTTAATGGGTAAGGAAGCAAGTCGGCATTGGAGGTCTCCAAAAAAAGGATCTCCACAAACTAAAATGTCCTCGATCGCCTCACGCAATCCCTTGTCGAAAAACACTGCTGCCTCCATCATGTGTACAGGTTGGCATGTTCTCAAACCGAAGAAAAGTTTAGCAATACCCATACATGATCGAAGCAAAAGTAACTCACTCTACGGGTCACCAAGTTTTGGGAGAAGACGCATCAAATCAACAGCATTAGTAGCTCTCTTCTTTGCCAAACCCTTAATAAACCCGGTGTCTTTACTAACAGCTCCCCCAAGAAGCTTCACCCCTAATAATTGTCTCCCGATGTCAGCAGGGAATAAACCGTCACGAGACTTTATACCATCACAATAAGGCCAAAATAGCTCAGTTTTCTTAATATTCAGTTAAAGACCCAAAGTTCGACCTGTCACCTTATTCATATCCAGCACTTTAGCCACCTCCATTGAATCTCCAACGATTGTCCCATCTTCAAGATACCAGGCATGAATAAGAAGCTTGCAATTATCTCGAATCTGATGCACAAGGGGGTGTAAAACAAGGGAAAAAAGAAGTGGTCCCAATGGGTCTCCTTGTTGAACCCCCGTGGTGGACCAAATATTATCATCCCCAAGATATAGTCTTAATGGCTGCCTATATAAAAATTCCACCCACAAGGAAATAGAAGGGCATCTGATCCTTACCTCATGAAGTAAAGCTGATCTATCCACCATATTAAATGCATTAGAAAAATCAACTGTAAGCATTGCAAGAGACCCATCAGTGTGGCGCTCACTCAATACCCTGTTGGCGCTATGTAATATGGCCTCCGCACCACCCGTCACACCAACCCCAAACTGGAAATCATTAAGGTATTTGGTTATTTCTTTGCCAACCCCTTTCATAGCCACCTTAGAAACCAAACGCCTCCATATAGTACCCACTACAATAGGTCGAATCCCGTTGTCGGGTTTTAAAAGCGGTGTAAGAGGAGCAGACGCGACAAACTCTGCCAAAGTAGACGAACATCTCCCTCCTAACCATAAATTAACCATTGCAGTGATAGCACATATGAGGTCAATGGCAATAGCCGACCCTTCTCCGAAAAGAGCATCCAAAATATGTTGCGCTCTCAAACCGTCCCTCCCACACGAAGTTCCTTTGGGAAAAGATTTAAGGAAACCAAGGACACTATCAACCTCCGCCACAAGAGGAGGCTCGGATTAAGTCATGTTCGGCATAGCCGGCGGTTTCTTGTACGGGTGTTTAGCCTCTAAAGCCTTTGTGGTATCAGAATTGTATGGTTCAACACTAGATGAGCATAACACCTTTACTGCAGCAGTAAAGTGACCATCCGCAAGTTTTCGAAGACACTGTTTATCGTTATTGTTGACAAGATCCCCTTCCTTTTGAATATCCATGTCACCTTGGTCTAAGGACCTCGAACCAGAACCATTTAATAGATTTTTAATTAACATGGTAATACCATCAACTTTCCCCCATGTGGCCAAAGAACTCATTATTGAATGATGTTTCATGGCTTTCCTATTCCAGGACCTGCTTTTGTGCCTATTTTTGGATCTGAACACCTGTAAAGTGCAACGAGGAAGAAGTAACAGCCTAACCCACTCATCAACATAATCTGGTTGAGCAACCACTTTATAGAGTGTTGTTTACAAAGCGTGCGAAAAGGCCATCCGACAACTATGAGGGATACTCTTGACGGTAACGATAAGTGCCTTAAGTACACGATAAAGGAGGGAGACATCCAACACGAAGGACTCACGAACAGTTGTCTCGGGGCCCTTGATAAAAGGTTTCGAAATCCCAATAATGTGTGTATTCGAGTCAATTGCACGATCATTAAACTTCACAATGCCATCAGGGTGATGACAAGCACGTTTCAAGCTCTGAAGGTTCATGCAATCCCCACACAAGCATTGATCCAACACCTTCAATGTTTCATCCACTTTCAAAAACAAGCCATGGTCTGTAGAGATCGCCTCCCGCAACACACTTTTACGTTCTTCTTTAGTAAGGTGCAAACTCTTGAGATGAGACATCAAACGAGAAATCCCCTTATTTCCCGCTCCACCATTCGAACAACAATGAAACGCACGGAACGGGCACGGCCATGATCCGTTCAAAGTAGAAGAATGAGTTGACATAAAATATGACAAAACGATACTAAAACTTAAAAAGACATTTCATCGAGCACTTGGCACGCAGTTATAAAAAATAAAGTATTAAATAATCGAAAGACAAAATTACATCAAAGTACAGTAAAATTTTTTTGATTCAACGAATAAAGTACGTAAGGTTTACATCGTAAGAAAAAATTACATGACAAGTAGCTCCTCTATAGCCTCAAGCACAAGGAAAGCAGAGGCATCAAAAATGCAAGATCAAAATGGGATCACCCGGGTTCGAACCCAGGTCTTGAAGTCCACAAACATATGAATTTTTAGGAATTACCTTGAAAATTCGGGTTTTGTTGTGTGTTTGGGTTTCCATAACTGAAGTTGGGGTGATTTCGGAGGTCTGGGTGATAGGTGTTTGAATTCATGTTACCATTGTTGTACCTCTTCTCACCCTGAACAAAACTCACCTCCTCTTTTTCCTCTTCTTTGTCTTCCATCACAACTCCACAACTCGCCACGACATGGCCTATTCCTCCACAACCCTCATAAACTGGATACGCTTTTCCCGACTTGCCTTTCTCCTTCGTACCCACACCCATCAATTGATCCAACTTTCTCTGCAACCTAGCCATATGATCATCTGATTCACCACTATCCACGGCTTTCACCACCGCTCTTTTAACCATGCGGTTCGACTGAGCTTGTCTTTTCGAGTTAATTGCATGCCGCTCTAAGTGCTGCCAATCTTCATTTTCATCATTTGTCAAAAATGACCCATTCGTGGTCGACAGATGATCGCGCACATCATCGCTTGACAACCCATCACGAATCGCTTTAATCAACTCCCATAATGCTATTCTATGATGAGGACAAGTCCTCAGCAACCTCTTGAATCTCATAAACGCCTCAAGAAAAGTCTCACCTGACGCTTGCTGAAATTTCCGATGGTGGTTCAGGCCTCGGATATTCTTTGTGGTGTGTAATACTCGTCCAAAAATTGCTGAGCTAGATCTTGCCACTTGTAAATGCTCACTGACGGTAAAGATAAGAACCACTGCTTTGCATATCTTTGAGACTGAACTGAAAAACAACTTGCTTGACTTCATCTGCAGTGAACCCTTGGCTTGAGATGGTGGGAAAAATAGTATTAAACTCGCTCAAATGCAAGTATGGCTCTTCAGATGCTTTCCCATGAAAAGTAGGCATCTCGGTCATGTAACACCCGTTAATTTCCGGTTTAAAAGAATTAAAGCCTGTAAAGTATGTATAATTCTCGGGGTTTAACCGACCTTTCTCAGAAGCCCTCTCGCCATCCCGGTACGTTATAACATTTAACTTTTCAACCAAAATGTTAATTCTTTATAATTGGAGGGACTAGATGTGAAAAATGTTTATAACATAAACAAACCTAACCCTAACCCCTTTCATAGTCCGACCGGCAGCTCCAACCCCCCCCCCCCCCCCCCGCGATTTTCCTTTATCCGGCCAAGTCGTGAGTGTAAAACATCAATTAAAGGTTAGTCTAACGTCCATGCAAGTCTTTTTTACCATTTAACCCGTTATTGAACACGTTAGGGTTGAGTTTTGATGATAACAGTTTGCTGACAGATTCGTATACGTTTATTGTAGGGTCTGTAACGCAATGATAATCCATTGTTTTTGATTGATTCTTGATTCCATGATGTTCTACTTTGAGTCTAGTTTCCAGAAAGGTATAATATGTAATTTTTGGACAATATTTAAATGGTTTTTATGAATTTATAAAATCGAGTGTCAAAGCTGATGCAGGATGACGGACTCTGGTCTGTCTTCCCGACATCATAAATCTTTTTCAAAAAGTCCAAATTAGTTGGTTCCAATTCTTGAACTTAATATTTTAAGTTAAGAATCAAACCCAATTGGAATCATTTAATTTGGTTTGGTAATGAATTTAATAAAAATAAAACCATTTTGTTGCGCACTGAAATTGCTGCATGTATCTTGCTGTGTTGGATGAATTTTTATAATTTTTTTGTCCACTAGAAAAATATAATAAAAATGTTTTTATAAACATAAGACATTTATTAAAGTCTGGTAAAAATTTAATAATTTATTTCAAAGGTTATTCTATGTAATTAAATGCATCTTCGTATGCTAAAATCTGCATGTTTTACTTGTTATTGATCGATAGGTTCGTTTTAGGCTTAACCGGTGGATGTTCAATTGTGTTCTTTTCGAGGCTGTTTGAAGTGAGTTTTTGCACCACAATATTCCTAGGTATGTCCCGTATATCATACCTAAAAATCATGTTCATTGGTGTTCGTTAGATTGGTCAACTAGTTGTAGCTTGATTGTTAGTGTTCAGTTGACTAGAATTGTAGTTTGTTGCGTTTAACGCGAGGGTGGAAGTGATTAACGACCAATTCAGCTCGGGAGAACTTGGTTTGATGTACGGACTGTTGAAAAATCATTTTTATAAGTTATGGGGCTGAATTGGTTGTCGGTTACTCCAACAGGTCGGTACAACGCGCAATTGCGTTTATTGAGTAGTTGGTGCGTTGTACTTGAGAGTTACCGACCCATTTGACTCGTGTAACGTCGTGTGGACTTGTTGGCTGTGATTTTATCATAATGGGTCCACACGGGGCTGATTTGGATGTTAATGGCCTAAACGACTCTTAAACGCGCGTATTGGTATCACCTAGTGCTTCCGGGGGTAATTTAGGAATTCTTTATTCCTGGGAGTATCTAAGGGTAGTATTGGTGAATGTGAGGCCTCGGGGGCTATTGTGATTTAGTTTGATGAGGTCGAGGCTTTAGGTGACCCGAACCCCGTTAGAACGTCTCATAGGATAAACGAGTCATCTTGTTGTCATTAGTATTGATTGAATGTAAACCGGCAGGTGTTTGAGTCTTGGGATTACTTAGGGATTCCCTAGCTCGTGGTGAATTCGTGTCTCATGTCAGGTGAGTTCATGATACCCTTTTTAACTCTTTTTAAGTTTTGGGCTAGCATGCACACCTAAGTGATTTTACTTGATGAAACGTTTAAACTATTTTATATAAGCTTGCTAGTATATGGTAGGCCTTGGGATGTTATAGTATGTATATATGTGTATTATTATATGGCCTATATTTGGCGATGTTAGTAGTCGTTATCGACTACGGATGTTACGTATGCCTACTTTTTGTTTGCATACGTTGATGAGATGTTACGTGTTTGGGTTGTACGTTTGCTCGACCCTGATGTTATTACTTGGATGTTATATATATATATATATATATATATATATATATATATATATATATATATATATATATAGGGATGCACTTATAAAGATGTTTATATGTAGGTTTTGTATATGTATATATACATAAGGATGATTATATCGAAGATGATGACCTAACTGATGTATCCCTTTTATAGTTTAAAACCTTTGGGAATGCCTATTATGATTATTAATATTGATGTTATTTATTAAAACTTGAACTCACTCAGCTCAAGCTGACTTTGTGTGCATGTTAGTCTGAGTTTTAGGTTAGGAGGTGGATGCATTGCCGCTTGGACGTGCTTGAAGCTACTTAGACAGTGGAAAGCATACTTAGTCGGATGTTTCAATAATAATAAACATTTTCTTTTTAACATTTATTTAAATACATTTAAATTGGTTTTGGGAACTTATTTTATTAATTATGTTTTCCGCTGATTCATACTCTGAAATGGTTTTCGAAATGAAATGAATTGTTTTGGGTTTAAGAATTTTGTAAGTTTCGTGTATGATTCCCAACTGTAGGATTCCCGGGATTCGGGGTCTTACAGGTCAGGTTACTTTGTCTCACCAAAAACGTTCTTCCTTCTCTAACCGGGATGACAATGGGAAGCGGGTTCGTGGCCACTTGTGGAATGAAGTGGCTTTGAACTCCCTGAACGGGTGGTGGAACAAATGCCCTCGGGACCCCATCGTCAAACTCGTACTCGGGAAATTAAGGCTCGGGAATCTCTTGTCTTCTTCGTTCTCGACAGTTTCTCGGTGGTTGAGCTCGTTCGGGTGTTCGGTTGCGGGGGGTGGGGGGTTGTTGTCGCATTCTATATTACCGACCCCCTTGAGCATCTTCCATCTCTTCTTCATCCTCAAACTCATCAAACTTATTGAACAACCTGCACCGATTAGCTACCCTTTCATATTCAAACTCGACTCGATTGTGTGGCAGCTCAGACATTATGGAACGATCATCCCTCATCTGGTACTGTCTCAGAGCTCTACGGTTTGGGTTTTGGTTAATATGTTGATTGAGTGGTGGGTTTGGTGGGTTTAATGGTGGTAAGTCGTGGAGTGGAGGGTTTTGTGGAATGTGTTGTGGAATGGGTTGTTCTTGATGAGGTGGTGGGTTAAGATTATCGGGCTCAAACACCGGTGGGATTGGGCATGGGTTATGTTCTTGATGGTTCATGTCTTCTGCTTTTGGCCTCGAGGTTTCATCTTTTCTTTGATTCTCTCGGTTTCTTCTCACAGCTTTCTCGATCTCTTGGTCAAATCCAACACCTTTTTATCTCAGGAAAATCTCGTATGCATCAACCTGAAAGATTAACTACAAACACCAAACAAGCACACCCCGCGTAAAATCAACAAAGAAAATAAAATAAACTAAAATTTAAACTAAATTACGCTAATTTAAACTAAACTAAAATAGCACTAAGCGCATTGAGTCCCCGGCAACGTCGCCATTTTGACGTAGGCTATCGCGATCTGCTCAAAAACAATTAATTAAGACTTAAATACCTATAAACTAGTGGTAAGTAAGGTCGTCTCCACAGTAACTCAAGGAAAGTGCTAACTTAATATTACTAAATTAATTAATAACTAAAGCGGACAGACAATGTCAATCGGTTTTTAGAAAAGATGAATTAAAACTAAACGATTACTTAGAAACCTTTGTAGACAGTATCTATAAAAAGCATTCATTCTAGGTTCAGGTAATGTGATATTCAACTTAATTCCAGATTTACTTGTCTTGATTGCCCAGTAATTACTAGACCTAATAGTTTGATTGTGATGACAAACAATACCCTAACCGAATTGTTAACACAATTGAACTTAGCCTACCCAATTACCATTTTATGTTATGAAAACCAATTAAATTGAAATGACCGATGTTACTAGTTCAATGACACAAGATCCTAACCCTAAGTGTTGATGAACGCAACCAAACAAGTGATACAACAAGTAATAATCAATGGCATAAATTGTTTAAACAATCAAAGCAATAAACAAGCAAGATCAAATTATAAACTTAATCAAACTCTTAATCTTTAAGCATATTGAATCTGTTTATAAGTTAAAGTACACAAACCTTAGCCTATAATTAACACGGGAACTTAGCCGAGCATCGACATATCAATTAAAACACTTATCTTGATGAACATACGATCAATGGTGGAACCGGAAGCTTCGGGATGGCTGAAAGTCGTCCTTGGGAACCTCTTCTGCCTCTGGAAGTCATGATATACCGAATGGTGAGGTTAAGGGGTTTATATAAGGCAAAACCTAGATTTTTTCGGTTTTAAGTTGGTTCGCTTCGCGCGAAGTTTCCTGGGCTTCATCTTTGCGTAGTGCGAAGGACAAAATAGTCGGGCTCATAATGTTGCAACTTCGCGTCGCGCGAAGTTGCAGGTCCAGCGCGAAGATTCAAAAAGACTTCATATTCAAATTCAAAAAACCCGAAATTCATATATTTTGGATTCCGTAACTCATTTTCTAGGCCAAGATATGCCCGTTTTACTAAAAGACACTTTCCTGGTAACCCATCTTGTTCAGTCTTCGCTTCGTCTTCAGGTTTCTCATCCAATCATTTTCTGAATCCTTCTTAACCATCCATATATGTTTCCCCATGCTTCCATCTTCTCGAGGCTTGCTTAATCTTCATCTGGATGGCTTTGAATTAGCTCGTTTAAGCTCCTTAACTTCAAATGTCCTAAAACACATAACAATGCTTGAAATACCAATGTTCATTCATTTATTTATCTAAAATTAACTAATTAATATATAAAACTAACTAACTTTTACCCAACCATCACATGTATGCATAGATCCAGACACATGTATACTCTTAATCTGACTATGCCCGTTTCTTATTATTGTAACACAAAGTTTTAAGGATTTGAAAGTCCTATGTAAACAGTTCAGACTATAAAAGAGTTGTAAAAGTTTGGGGCGTATTCACCTTTTAATGATTGTAATCAGTTTCTAACACTGATTCCTGTATATTAATCAGTTTCGGTTAGTGACCCCTGTCTATAAATCAGTTTCTGTTACTGATTCCTGTATCTGAAATCTGATTAATTGATTGTCTGTTATCTCGGACCTATAGTACGAAAATAACCTTTGTATAAATATCTAGATCAACGAACTAGCTTCAGACCTGTAGTCTGTTTTGTATAGCTTTAACCTTGACAATTAGTTTGTTTGTATAAAATATTTGGACCTTTAGTCCTTTGTTTATTAATCAATTATATAACAGGTTTCTTCTTCAAGAAGAAACATGTATACCAGATTTCTTCTTCAAGAAGAAACATTACTTTAACTATAACCTGTATGAATGAATAGCATATTTCTTAATCATTAAGAAATACTATTTAACTCTAACCTTTGCATGTAAATGATTGCGTTTCTTAATAATGAAGAAACAATACTCAACTACAAACCTTGCTTATGAAAAGTTATATTATACTTAACAGTTATCAAGGTTCGGGCTATACCCACGACTATGGTCTAAGCTATTATAATAATAATAAAATAATAACTTAATCAGAAACCCTACCTCATACGGGTATTTGGAGTTAGTAATCTAAGATTTATCGAGTGACACTTCTACTTTATATCGCGCTATAAAGCTTAGACTGTCAGAGCTTCGGAGCTTGGCACGTTGCACGAGATGCAGCACGCAAAACGAGGCTAAGTGTGTGAATGAAGTGGTTGGTGTGAGTTGTGAAATGCCATGGACCCTTCTATTTATAGCAGAAACTTTGCAACTTCGCGTCGCGCGAACTGGTCATAGGTTTGCTAAGTTATCGGTAGGGTTGCCACGTGTCACCAGGTGCTGCCATGTGTCTCCACGTGTCACGCATGCAGAAGTGCAACTTCGCGTCGTGTGAAAAATCAGATCCTGTTACTTCGCGTCGTGCGAAGATACCCAAAGTCGGTTTAACTATTTTGTGCGCCATTAAACGCCACATTACGGCCATTGCCTGAGTCCGAGTCCATGCGCGTGCGCGTCGGGTGCTTCGCACCCTCCGCTAGGACTATGGAGAGTGGTTAGCCACATTAAAACATTATTATGGAAACTACTTCCTTATAAAGAGCTTACATTTCTTTTCTTGTTTCTATATGTGATGAAAGTTATCTTCCTTATTTATACCCGTGTGGAATGCTTCCACTTTCTTCCATCTTTCCATGCGGGATGTATTTTCTTACTTTCTTTAACATAAGATGCCTTATTTTTCTTATCTCAATTTTCCCATGACTTATCTTGAGAATATTTTTAATCCTTCAACTTTCAAAGTTGACAAATTTAGTCCAAAATAATTATGGGTTTTTCCGAGATGTTAGATGTGTTCATAGGTGTTGCAGCAACCTTACAACCAGCCATTCCAAACTTCATCAGCAAATCTTTAGCATAATTCTTTTTTTACCGAAGCATGCAATCTTTTCCTTGATGTACTTCCAACCCAAGGAAGTAACTCAGCTTTCTGATATCAGTCATCTAGAACTCTTTGATCATCTTGTCTTTACACTCACATAGCAACTTCGTTGACGAGCTGGTGTAAATGATGTCATCAACATACACACACACAATAATAAAATCAGACCCGTTACCTCGCTTCACATATAAAGTAGGCTCATTTTGACTTCTTTTAAAGCCATGTTGAACTAAATACCCATCAATACGACTATACCAAGCCCGCGGGGCTTGTTTTAACCCATACAAAGCCTTGTGTAGTTTGAGTACTTTGTCTTATTTTCCTTTGATTTCAAACCCCGGTGGCTGCATAACGTACACATCTTCTTTAAGAACCCCATTCAGAAACACTGATTTCACATCAAATTGGTATGTAGTCCACCCCTTTTGAGTAGCCAAGGCTAAGATAATATGAATAGTCTCAAACCGAGCCACAGGTGAAAAAGTTTCTTCGTATTCAACCCCGCTCTATTGTGAGTAACCCTTAGCTACTATACGAGCCTTATACTTTTGTATCTGCCCATCTGCTTGCACTTTTAGATTGAAAACCCACTTCAAACCAATTGTCTTCTTATTTTCAGGTAGATCATTTAGGGTCCAAGTATGATGTTTTTCTAAAGATGCAAGTTCTTCTTCCATTGCTAATCTCCAATCTTCAACATCCAAGGCATTAGAATATGAATTGAGTTCGAGGGATGACAAAGAAAATTGACATGCTTCATCATTCTCAGACACTGGTGAAGTATCTTCATAGAGGTCATCAAGAGATCGAACTCTATGGGCTGAGTCACTACTTACACTCGACCCATCCGTAGTAAAGAACACTAGTGTATGTTGTTGTGGAGGTGTAATTGGGTTGTAAGTTGAACCACAACTGTTGGATCTTGGCTCTAGGCTGGACTCCGAACGTGGGCCTTAATTTTGCATTGCATCTGGTGCATTTGAGCTTGATAGAGCAAGGCACTCTCCATGATTACCAAACATATCTCCACTGACCAACACTTCATTCGGACTATCACTTGTGTCTTCATCCTTCCACTTGCCTTGTTCATTAAAAACAACATCGCGACTAATAATAACTCGTTTTTTATAGGATCATACAACCTATAGGCCTTTAAGTTTGGAGAGTAGCCAATAAAGATGCATTTTTCTGATTTTGCATCAAATTTCTTTCTCAACTGAGCAGGTTCTAATGCATAGGAAATACAACCACAAACACGAAGATGACTTACAGATGGTGTACGGCCATACCACACTTCATAGGGAGTAGCGTTGTTTTAGGCTGTTGTTGGTGACATACTGACCAAGTAGACAGCAGTTGCTATTGCTTCACCCAAAAACTGTTTGGGTAAACCTTTCTCTTGTAACATAAAGTTTGCCATCTCTCCTACTATTCGATTCTTTCTCTCCGCTGCCCCGTTCAGCTTCGGTGTGTAGGGAGTCGTTAGATCCCTATTAATTCAGTGCACTTGACAAAAATCTATGAATTCTTTTGACATGAATTCTCCCACACGGTCAGTACGCAAATTACCAATCTGTCTTCCAATTTCCTTCTCAACTTTAGCTTTAAATATTTTAAAATACTCGAAACTTTCAGACTTTTGTTGCAAAAAATAAACCCAGGGCATATGAGTAAAGTCATCAGTCAACCGGAAATAATACTTGTTACCTCCCATTGAAGTAGTTGGCATAGAACCAACTAAGTCTGCATGAACAAGTTGTAGGGGGTGTGAAGTTCTCCGAAGGCTATGAGGAAATGGTTTTCGTGTTGCCTTTCCAAGAACACAACCTTCGCAATCTGTAACATGACCAATTTGAGACATCCCACTTATGAAACCTTTATTGCTCAAGAGCTGAAGATTTTCTTCATGTAAGTGTCCATAGTGGCGGTGCCATAGATTGGACTCATCATCATTAGCTTTAGCAAGCAAACTGGTTGGTGAACTTAGGTTGGAGCCAATATTTAATTGAAACACTTTGTTAGTAGACATAGCGATACGGTATGCAACAACATTCGTACGTTTGTGTGTGATCACACACGCATTGTCATCAAACAAAAGAGAGTATCTAGAGTGCATGAGCTGCCAACACTCAGTAAATTGTACCTAAGTTTAGGTGCATACGGGACATCATGCAGTACTTTAAACTCTCCGTTGGCTGCCATAATTTTTACCACGCGTTTCCCTTCAACTTGAACACTTTTGCTAGTTCCCATCTTAACTTGAACTTTCTTTGTTTCATCCAACTACGTAAACGGTGACCGTTGCCCGGTAATGTGATTGGAGCACCCACTGTCGACAAACCATATACTTGGAGCCAAAGTTTCTTTGCTAACAGCCATAAACTACCGACACTCGTCTTCTTCACCATCTTGTTCAAGAGCAATATTCACTTGCGGTTCAAACCAGCAATCAGCACGAACATGACCCACACGATTACAATTATAGCATTGAAGTTCACTTTTACCTCTACCATTAAGTCGACTACCTCGGCCTCTACCACGGCCTCAAAAACTTGATCGTCCTCTACCCTTGGCAGGCCCAAATCCAGTAACTTCCCTGGCCTGCAAAGCTTTTTCATCTTCACCCAGTATGATACTTCGATTCACCTTTGCTTCATGAGACTGTAACGACCCCATGAGGTGATTAAATGACAGGGTAGTGAGATCTTTTCACTCTTCAATTGCAGTCACAACATGATCCCACTCAGTGGATAAGCTTTGTAGTAATTTTTCAACCACAAGCTGATCATCGACGTTTCACCATACGCCCTCTTTTGATTCACGATTCTTATAAATCTAAACAAATAATCTAAAATTGCTTCATCATCTTTCATCAGTATGGTTTCGAACTCACGTCGAAGCCCTTGCAATTTCACTGTCAGAACTTTGGAATCACCCTTATACTCAGTTTCAAGCATAGTCCAAGCTTGATTCGCTGTCTCTGCTGCTGCAATCCGAGAGAAGATATTGCCGTGCACTGACTACTGAATTAGGGCTAGGGCACTAGCATCTTTCTTTTGATTCTCCCTAAGACTAGCTGCATCGATATCTCCGTTATTGAACGGAGATACCACACACTCCCATAACTCCTGCGATCTCAACACCGTCTTGATTCGAATACTCCAAAACTCATAGCCTTCTCCTTTAAAGACAGGGAGAAGGTTTTGAGAAGAGTGGGTGTTATTCATTACAGCGGCCATCATTCACTCAATTTGATCATTCCTCACTTTCTATCTCTGATACCGATGTTAAAAGTTACAGCAGAGAGACTAGAACTCAATAATTCACTCAATAGCAAGCATACTGCTTATATAGCAGAACCACAATGACCCATGACTCAACAACTAGCACATGACTTCCCCACGTTCACATAACTCAACATAAACGTAAGACTCGGACTTAACCTACCGACTTATTCTAAGCTATCCATAAAGAATAGCTTTACATGACTCAGCAATAACAACCTAATTAAAAACAACAATAACTAAATAATAATAAAGACCATGTGACACATCTTAATTATATTTTATCATGGCAGATCTAGTGAAGTTTAAGTATTGTAACGCTCCAGTAAGACTACTGTAGAGAGACCAGTCTGGTAACAATTTGCGCGCATTAGTGCTAAGCTTATAGTTTATGTCAGTGGGTGTAGGGAAAGGCTTGCAATTTGCCATGTCAGATCGAGTCAAAACTTCCAAGGCATATGATTTTTGACTTAGAAACGTACCTTCAGAATGTCATTTAACTTCAATGCCTAGAAAATGATGTAATTTCTTGAGATCAGTCATATGGAATTTATGGGGCATGGCCAGAATGAAGTGCTGTAGAAGTTTGGTTAAGAGGCGGTTAAAATAATATCGTCCACGTATAGTAATAAATATGCCATTTGAGACCCCCATTTATAAACAAATACTTACCTATCCAAACTAGAAAATTTGAACACACACTTTTGTATGTAAGTAGCAATGCTATGGTACTATGCGCTTGGTTCTTGTTTCAAACCCTATAAAGACTTTTTAAGCTTTCACGCATGTATAGGGTTTTTATTGTTAATGAACCCTGATGGTTTAAACATATGAATCATCTCATTGTCATCTCCTTGATGAAGCGCGTTTTTAGCATTGAGTTGATATATTGGACATGATCAAGATAATGCGAGGCTAAGAACGATTTGAATAGTGCATGGTTTCACAACAAAACTGAACTTTCAGCATAGACACCAACCCGTTGTGATTTCCCATTTACGACAAAGCGATCTTTGTATCTCTTAATTGTCCCGTTGGAGTGAAATTTATGGCGAAGAAGCCGTGTGCATCGTATAACATGAGCGTCACATGGCCGAGGCACGAGATTCCAAGTATTGTTTTCTATCAAAGCGTTGTGTTCAATTTCCATAGCATCACACCAATTGGGATCGAATTGGGTTTAGATATGGGATTTAGGAATAGGGTAGACGGTGGTGCCATTTAGGTTGAAGGGTATTTTTGGTTTGGTTTGTTAATGCCAACTCGTGTATGGTGACTATAGGGTGGGTTAGTGGTGGAGCGAGCTGGTCAGCAGTTTGGGAATCGAGATGAGATGTGGAGTCAGCATGTGAGGGGAATGTAGGCGGGGATGGTGGCGGCGCATGGGATTGTGTGATGCGGGTTGGGGGATGACGGGAATAGATGTACGTAGGAGAGGATGGTGATTGGGATGAGTATGAGTTCTTTGTTGGAATGATAACTCTAAGGAAGAACCAGGTTGAGTTATGGATGAGGTTTGTTTAGTGGAAGTGGGTTGGGCCGAGGATTAGGTTTGATCGGGGGGGTTAGTAGTTGGTGTAGGTAGTGGGGCCGAAGAGGGGGATTGGGCTAATCGAAGAGGGATGTGATTCCAAGAAAGAGTAGGAAGTTGGCTAAGGGATGAAGGATTGAGAGAATGGAAACAATGTCTCATCAAATGTGGTGTGTCAAGACAGGTGGGATTTTTCAGTGAATAATTCAAGGCAACGATAGCACCGGTGATCAGATGGATAGTCGAGAAGCACATAGAATGTGGAAGTGGGTACGAGTTTTCAAGGGCGGTTGGCAGTTTGATTTGAATAGCAAGCACATCAAAAGATTCGGAGATGATCGTTAGTCCGGGTGCTTGAGGAATAGCGTGGCGGTGGGAATTAAAGTTTAATAGTTTAGATGGAAGAATATTATGTAGCTAGGCGGAAGTGTGAAGGGCTTCGACCCAAAAATTAGGAGGTAACAAAGCATGGGTAAGGGATAGCATAAGCTCTTTAAGGTAGCGGATCATGCGCTCCACCTTGCCATTTTGCTGGGAAGTATGAAAACACGAGAAACAAAATTGTAATATGTGTTGGGTTTTAAATTGTCGGAGATGATTATTATCGAAATCACCCCCCAAATCACACTAAAACGATTTAATTTCTGATCAAATTGGGTGTGTATAAATGTATGAAACTTTGTGAAATTTTCAAATGTCTTGGATTTGTATTTAAGTGTAATCATCAACAATTAGAAGATAATATTTATAATCATGCTTACTAACAATTGGAGATTTCCACAACTCATAATGAACAAAATCAAAAGGAAATAAAGTAACGGAATTCGATAAATCAAAATGCTAACATTTGTGATTAGAAAATTGGCATGAATTACACACAAACAACTTCTTTAAATTGTTGCAAGAAATAAATTGTTTCGCACAAAGAAAATCTGGAACATGTAAACCGGGATGTCCTAGATAATTATGCCAATACGTGGAAATTGAAGAAGCCATGCAAGAGGATGCATCAGGAGAACTCGGTTAGGTGAGCAAGCAAAGATTACTTGAGCTATTGTGATAGCTCAAAATCTTCAGTCATGAGATCCTTTACAAAAAAACCCAAAAGGATCAAAATCGACATTAACACAATTATCAATAGTGAATTTTCAAACAAAAATAAGGTTTTCGATTATGTCCGAGGTATAAAGTATATCATTTAGTTGAAGAGGTTTTGAGATGTAGAGAAGGGTGGTGTGACCCGATCCGACAATTGGTAATTGATAACCATTTCCAACTAAAACAGATTGGGTAGAATTCAAACTTGGGGTTGAAATCATACCTTGATCCGACATGAGGTGGTCCGAAGCTCCTATATCCATTAACCAAGGTGCATGTCCTGGGTCTATTATCATATCTTGAAAAGCTGCCCCGAGTTCAATTGGCTCTAGCAAGTTAACCTCAGTGATATGAGCCTGCGCCAATGATGTAGTGGGCCCGCTTTCCTATTGGTGTGACCCGTTGGTGAAGCAACAGTGCATGTTGTAGCCCAACCATTTTGGGTTGGGTAAGGACACAAAGTTATGGTCCAGTAAGAGTTGCCCCAAAAGGGTGGCATAAGCAGATATGGGTAGGGAGCTCACTGGTTACTGTTTGTGTTGGAAACTTGGTTGTATTGTGGTTACAAGGGTTACCACGAGCTGAGTTTGATTATTGGATGGGCCTGAAGGGGGCTTCTGCGCCTGGTGCCAGGATTGTTGGTGAGTATGTTGGCGGCCGTAGGTAGTTTTTTTGGCCCGGAGGGCCATGATTATTCATGGATGCAGTTTGGTGACTGCATCCATAACCTGAGATGGAGTTCAAGAGTCATGAGCTTTTTGACGATTGAGGTCGTGTTCAACATGTCACAAGCAGTTAGCCAATCCAGGAGTTGTTGATAAAAGAATGCCCTGGTTACCTCAAACTCGATAGGTAAACATTAACCAACTGGAGTATTAAACATTGCTCATTGATCGGAGTACCCACATCATTCATTTGGTTGGCCAATTCCCTGAGTTTTTGACAATATGCTTCAAGAATTGGCATATCTGAAAGCTTGAGGTTATTGAATTGATGTTCAAGATTAGCAGAGCAAGAACCTTTATTGTTTAGAAAAAGTTGCTTCAACCGATTCCATGCTTCCAAAGCAGTGGATTCAGGTTCAAGAACCCGATTCAAGTAGTCAAAACTTATGGACCCGTAGATCCATTGGAGAATAATGGCATCAATCTCCATCCACTGATCATAAGCCACATCGGCTTTGTTGGGAGGAGCAGAGCCATCAATATGCTCGAGCAGTTCACAACCACATGCGTGAACTTGGAACAATTTCACCCATGAAGAGTATGCTATCTTGGATCTATCAAGAAATGGAGTTTCTTCCGAATGATTGTGGCAGTGTAGACATGATGTAGGTAGCCGGTTTATAGGATTCAAGTTTGTCAACCATGACTTCGAAAAAACACGGGTGATAGCAAGACCAGGAGATGGCCAGCGGTTTAGGAGAGGGTGGCGGCTATTAGCTATGAGCAAAGATACCATGTAAAGTGGTATTTGGTATAATGATTATCTCTTTCATTAAAGGTAGAAAATATGCATTACATTTAATATACAATGATACATAAGAATAGTTTATACTTAGAGATATATGATTACACAAATAAATTGAATTCATGGCATGAAAATAAAAGAACCAACAGTTAAATTATTCAAACCGGATATTAAACGGGATGAACTCATTAATCGTATGCACTCTTTAGAATTCTTGAATCTTTGCTTCAAACTTTTTTCTTCTTTTTTTCCCCTCCGAGTCGAGCTCCCTAGCCATCTTGCTTTTCGGTTTTGAACTATCAGAGAAATAAACCAATGCCGTCCTTTAAAAAACCTTATTTTACGTCAACTCCAAAACTCCAATTTATAACCTAACATATTGTGAATATTAATTATTTATTGGATTACATCGAAACAGAAGGCAAGCGGGAATTTTCCTTTTTATGCCCACTATGATTTGGAGTCCAATTAATATGTAACTACAAGCCCACCATCGATTTTTTCTATCGCCCACACAAAGATTTAATTTGAAACTTCACCTTAAAATTTTTAATTTCATTTTCATTGAATTTGTTGAATTTTAAAGTACATAACCAATGAGCATTTAAACATAAAATTTGTTTTATTAGCAAGGGATATATATAAATGACCTTAATATAATCATGGTAATTATTATATATATTAATTTGCAAAATGTTAACGCATCTCTCACATGTACATCATGCTTTAATGGTTGTATGAGCTTTACTTGCATATACAATATGCTTAAGATGTTGTACTATGTTTTCAACCTCCACCTGTTCACCTTGCAATAATACCTTCCACATGCTCATCGTCAGAGACCTTGCATGCTTTCCATCACCACATCAAATCATCCTGGCCGGTTATAGCTTTGATGCAATCACACGCCATTCATCTCTACTTTTTTTTTAATTATCTTCTCTCTCTCTCTCTCTCAAAATCATCTCAACCACGACGAAACCACTCCCACCATCGTGTAATCATGGGTGCTACGGTGTTGAACAACCACCGTCGTTGCCACCATCAGTTCCACCCAGCCGCCGTCGTTTCCGCCAACGTGTTCACCGTCTTCAATTAGGTATAATATCTAATACTAATAATATATAATTGTCATTTTACTATTTATTCACTCCTCGGGTTTCAAATTTAATAAAAATGTTCCATATTCGATTATTGACTCTTGGAACCTTTAAAAACCACATATGAACTAAGTATAAGAAAAAACTAATTGAAAAATAAGTAAAAGTGTGAAAACTATTTGTATAATTTGTGTATAATAAAGAACGTAACAACCGTTGATGTGCGTGCCATGTATGGAAAAATATGAAAAAGTATGTTAAGTTTTTCAAAGCGTCGTTTCACAATGTCTAGTTTTAAATTTATAAAAATGATTTTATCTTAACTAAACCACACACAAATAGGTAGGTGTCCCTATCGTCAATAAAGAATAGAATAGTATATGTAAGAACCAAGTATCGATCCACGAATACACTTGTTTGATTTTATTATTAAATCGTTGTATTTATTTTAACCAAAAGTAAACATCATAATAGTTTTGGTTTAACAAGTAAGTTTTTAGAAGAAATTTAAAAGCATAAATTGAAGACATTATTTTTGAGCTGTCATATTTTTAAAGAGATGATCAAGGATAAAAGTGTATCATCTTGGTTGAAACTTCTTTTCACTTGGTTTTTAACAATTAATTATTAAGCATGTGATATGTGCTTGCTATGGCAATTAAATGTGGGAATAACACATTGTTCCTAAATAATGTTATTCCATGATAATTAAATAAAGAGATATGCATAACTTCATGACCTCCACTAAAACATTATTTTATGTAAGCAAGTGATTTATACTAAGTATTTATAAGATAACTTACTTTAAAGATTAGACAATCCTTTAAATTACTAAGTGAATTGTCCTTTATATTTTAGTAAAAATAACCTTTGTAGTATAATTAAAATACCAATTAAGATTAGTTAAGTTGCAAAGGATTAACATTGAGTTACCAAGTATTAACCCACACAACTCTTGGACAATTATAAAACTCATGTAATAACCATCCAAGAGTTGTTTAAGATAGGTTATGTTGCACACTCACTTGACAAGTAATTAACCGATTTTAGTGGAAGAACATCAATAATTCATTTTCAAAACATTGTTAACATTCCCATTTTGATACTACTGCTACTGCTACTGCTACTGCTACTGCCACCACCACGGCCACCACTGCCACCACTGCCACCACCACCACCACTACAACTACTACCACTACCACTACCACTACTACTTCATTTGGTTCATGTTCATATTAGGATTTATTTTTTTTTTCTCAACCAAATCCTTTCAAGAATGGCAGTTCCCCGGCTTATCATCAAGCTCGGTACATGGTGTCTCTCTTAAAGTTTATTATCCAAGGCCTCAAAAGAGTGGCAGTTCCCCCGCTTATCATCAAGCTCGAAAATTGGGGTATCTTTAAGAGTATTTTAACATTACTCATCAAGTGATAATTACAACATAACCTTTATTTATTATAAACCGATGACATGGTTAACCAATATTATTAAACCTTCAACCAAGATTCATTATAAACCAAGATGATATTATGAAAGTTTAGCGAATATAAGCATAATGTTATACATCAAAGTAAAAGATGCAAACATGATCAAAGTAGAACAATCTGACCAATTTGGATGACTAATTATTGATGCTAATGACTTCTTCTAAAAGCTTAATCTTCTTGATCTTCAAAGGTTGGATGGATTAGACAATTCACTTATTAATGGTGGTGAAAGGAGGTGGTTGAAGTGGATTTAATGTTCTTCAAGGTGTGTTGAATGTGGTAGATGATCGTTCAATTTATAGGCTGAGTTGGGGACTCAATACGGCCTGTGTTGAGCTAGGCACAGCCGTGTTGACTAGTTTGTCTTATTGAACTAATTACTCATTGTCAGATGGTACAGCAGGAGAGAGAACACGATCGTGTTGACCTCTAAACACTGCCGTGGTGAGCCTAGAAGTGTTCACTTTTGTCTTTTCTCTTGTACTATCAACATGGGCGTGCTGAGGGTCAACATGGGCCATGTTGAGCTTTCGAATATTTTATTTTGTATTTTTCTCATGTACTTTCAACATGGGGTGTGCTAATGTCAACATGGTCATGTTATGACTTCCTGAATTTTGTCTTTTCTTCCTATGTTATTAACATGGCCATGCATTGATTCACCATGGGATGTGTTGAGTTCATTTTCACAATTTTTCTCAGTTTTCCTTCGTATATCAACTCTTTTTATTACTTAGGGTTATATTTACCTAGATATAGAAATTATAAACATTAGTGGTTATTTATTCTAATATAATTGCCAATATTACGCCTATTTGGAGATATTTTATTGCCGAAATAATGCATAAATTTATGTACATCAACCATCTAAAGAAAACTCCACCAATCTTGTAATAACTAGTTTAGAGCGACTGCGGAAACACTAATGGCAACTTTTGTTTAACCAAGGAGAACTGCCTATAACCAAAAATGTCCAGAGAATGAAAGAGAAAAGGGGACCATGACTTCTAAGGAGGTCCAAAAGATAAAGCAGCCCAAAAAAAAGGAATAGGTACGAAGCCCAACTAGATGTAACCAACTTATTATAATTGAAAACCCATACGTAAAAAAGAAAAAAAGAAAAGAAACTAGCCAAAGTGAGAAAAGACAAAATGATTACCATATTTTGTAAAATATAACACTCCCTCAATTTGATAATCCAAACATGTCAAACATATATAATTTATCAATAAATAAATCATGTTGAGAAGCCAACAAACATTTTGTAAAGACCTCGAAGACATGGTTTGCAGCAATGGAGATGGTTACATTGTAATCACAAAATAAATTCACGGTAAGGTTGATGGGAACATGCAATTCCTTCAAGAAATTTATAAGCTATGTGATCTCACTGGTGGCCACACATATGGTTACGCAATCAACTTTAATGGAGGAACTTGAGACAGCCTCTTGTTTCTTGCTTTTCCATGTAACTAGAGATTTCCCTAAAAAGATACAAAAACCTGTGACAGATCATCTAGTTTCATGGCAATTACTCCCGCCAGAGTTCGAATTTTAAGACAAGAGACTTTTCCTGGGCATTTCTTCAAGTACCGAAGCAAGAGAAAGGCAGGTTGTGAATGAGATTTGTGGGTTGGTAGCATATATTGGCTTAGAAACTGCATTATGTAAGAGATGTGTTGACGAGCATGAGGAAAATAAATTAGTTTCCCAACAAGTTTTATATAGCCTATGATGTTGGTTAAAATGACTCTATCTCTTTAGCAAAAGTTCATGATAACATGATGTCACTTAATAGGGTGTTTATAGGCTTACGCCTACTAAGACCAAATTCAGCCAATAATTCAACACAATATATATTTCCTTTAAGAAAGACAAATTCTAATTTCAGACCTTAAGACTTGGGTCCGAAGAAAGTATTTCAACAATCCTAGATCTTTTAAAATATATATTATTTTACTTTGGTTATCCCATCATGGTCATTCCTCGTAATAACTATGTCATTTACATAAACCAATAAAACTACAAGGAGTGAAGGTTCCTGGACGGATCGTACACGGGATGTTCTCTAACAACGCAGGTGCGGAATCCCTGCGTAAGTAGGTTACGAGTGTAGATATAGAATAACACAAGCAATGAATCAAACACGTAATATTATTAACCGAACACGTGACTCGTAGTCACTATTACAGACACTGGAACTAGCAAACACGTCTGCTTAAACTCAAACACTTGACTGAAACCCTAAACTCCTTCACACGACGATTCGGCTGTAACAATCAATATATACACGACAACTTCGCCACAGGCGAAGTTGTCTGTAACTTCGCATATTCAACAAGTTCGCCTGAGCGAACTTGTTGACAACTTCGCTTGTTCAACAAGTTCGCCTGAGCGAACTTGTTGACAACTTCGCTAGTTACACAAACAAAAACATAATCAAATACACAATTACAATACAGACTCGATTACAATTACAAGACTATGAACTACTGACAAACATGTACCAACAGACTCCCCCTTGGCAGTAGCTTCATATCTTGATTCTTCAAAACTCGAGTCTTGTAATCTGCATCTCTAAGCGTGCGCCCCTTCTTTCACACATACTGTCACTACACTTTGATATCTCCTAGCTTGATCCTTCCAAGCAGGAATGTAGAAGATCTTCTTGTTGTTGAGTACTTCCAGATCAGCTTGCGACAGGTTAACAAGATGCATCGGGTCGTAAACCCGAAGCAGTTCTTGTTCATCCTCGTCCTCCATTACTGCCTCTGCAGTCTCACAGTCCACAAACCACCATTTCAAATCTTTCAGCACATCTCGAGGCATAGCTTTCATGGATACCTCCTTGATACATCGGACTGGTTTGTACTTCATCACCATCCACGGTTTACCATCTGCTCTCATACCTCTCTCTGTATCCTTCACTAATTTTCCCTTTTGTGGCTTTAGCAACTCAAACTTCTTTTCTTTTACTCCTTCTTTCCACATTATCTTCTCAATCATTCTAGCCATATTGTCGTTGTTTCGGTTTATCAGGCCCAACCTGGCCAAATCTTTTACTTCGCATTCAGGCAATGTGTTGAACGATCTCAACATTCTCTTGAAATATTGAACGCCATCATAACGCTTCACCACAAACAACTTGAGCTGTTCATCATAGATCCAACAAATAATCCCCTTTTTCGCCTCTGCATACCCTTTAATGTTGTAGCTCTTTCTGAACATGGTTGGAACAGCAGGCTTCTTGGTCTTGACAAACCAATGAGCATATTCTTCCTTCCATCTAGGCTGCTCTTCCCACACCGTCTCATCCAACACCGTTTCATCACCAACACCCGACTTTTCCACTTCGGGAATGTCATGCTCAACATCATCATCCATTATCTCACCTTCTTCTAACACATTTTCCACATTAATCTTTTCCCCAATCCTCTCAATCTCATCCACGGGCAACACGTCGTCATCATCCATAAACTCATCGTCTTCCTCATCATCCAACTCCTTTAAAGCATCGATAACGTCCTCAACATCAGCATCATCACCCATATCAACAACAACATCACCAGCTACATCTGTAGACTCCCCCTCAGTTGTGGAAGCCCCAAGAGCCTGAGAGGTTCTTGGCAGCTCACCACCTGCACCCGAAGGTGCATTGGGATCATCGTCATGATCTTCTCGTCTTTTCGTTCTCAACTCATCGCCCCTACACGTCTTCTCCCCCTGAGATGCCAAGTAATCCTTGAAGGCATCAATTATTCTTCCGTGTTCGACCAGGAGGGCAGCTTGTAGTCGATTGGATTCCACTAGGCGTTCAATAGTCTTAGACTGTTCGGCAACAATACGCTCTAGTGATGTAATCCGTTCAGCATCTGAAGTAGGCAGTGGAGTTGGCGGAACATCAGTAGCAGAAGTGACCGCAGGTGGTACACTTGGTAACCCTGCAGTTGTTGTGATAGTCGAATCAACGAAGCGTGCGACTACCACCGGTGGATCAAACGGTTGTGGTGGTAGAGACACCACTGCTGGAGCTGACGCTTCGACAGTCGTAACCTGTGCAGTAGTAGGAAGAAGTGACATACCTGACAAGACAGGCGGAGCAAAACGTACATGCCTTGAAGTCTCCCCCGCTCCAGTAGCCATACCTAGTCGTTCTCGTCGCGAACGTCTCATCACAAGTTGTACCGCTTCTTCCTCATCTCCCTCCTCGTCATCAACTCTCGGCCTCTTACCCGAAATCCTTTCACGAGTCACCAATAGCCGTCTGGCCTCAGCAAACGTTTCATCTAACTCGGATTCAGCTACCGAAGTAGCTGCTGTAGAAGCATCCATAAATTGAGGACCCGAGATACCCATATCAAACAAACCGTGTCCACTGAAAGCAGCATCCAGATCAACGTTTTCAGCCGTGGACATAGTCTGTGCAATAGTAGCTGGCATAGCAGCAGAAGAGACAACAGGCGCAGCTGCTACAGCATGAGGTGCTGCCGCCTGATGTGGTTGTGGATCCCTGAACTCATCCCCTCCTGCAGGAACATACTCCGGGTTGATGAGATACCCGAAAAGCGGAGTATGCCTTGGACGGCGTTCAGGGTTGCTACGAGTGCTCGACGTCCTACATTGAGCAAAAATACGCTTTGTTACACACTCAACATATCGAATAGGGCGCCGTTGCGGTAGAGACGGAGCGACATGATTAATAATCATTTGAAGAAATCGCGGATACATGATAAATCGTTCTCGCGCCGTCGCCCGTCTCTGACGATCAATCTCATAGAAAATCATCTGACTAAAAGAGTAACGACGATTGTAAGTCAGGGCCGTCATGGCAGATTGCATCGTCGCACCCATCCCGTCTGTTCCTGCTTTCCTGCCGGACATGCACACAATTAACACGTGCATCAGAAAGCGCCATTGGTCCAGCAGAAAGCCTTTCCTCCTCTGCGAGTCCCCCAGCGGACCCGAATAACCCATTCTCAAGTATGCTCCGTCACGGAAAGGAGCTACGAATTCCGTTGGGTCGTCTCTCGTTTCTACACCGAACTGCAGAGCCAACCGTATGTCTTCCGAGGAAAACTGTATGGCATGACCATTGACAGTTGCTCGCATCACTGGAGGCTCCGGTCTGCAATCATAATACACCGTCTGCCAGAAATCTTGAATGTTGGGCAGAGATATGGGTAGTGTATTAGTGATCGCGTGAAAAACTCGTGATCGTTGGAGAAATGTGATAATCTCCCTATAGTCTTCAACGCCTCGTGCGTCTGGATCCAAAGTGATGTATTGGTTATGAGCTGGGAAGAATTGTCGTTGCTCATCACCATCATCACCTCCAGCACCTCCAACAGCAGCCATATCTGCACAAAACAAATCAAGTTAGAGACGTTTTACGTAACTCACAAGTTCGCAGTGTAGCAAGTGCGAAGTTGTGATGTAAGATACACAGGCGAAATTAAAGTTGAGGCGAAGTTGGGGACAACTTCGCATCATCAGTAAATTCGTCAAAAAAAACAAAAACAGTTAAAAGAAAAGAATATAGGCGAAGATAAGGATAACTTCGCCACGGCGAAGTTACAGTTAAGTTCGCCAGGGCGAAGTTGTGGATAACTTTGCCAAGGCGAAGTTGATGATAACTTCGCCACGGCGAAGTTGTGGTTAACTTCGCCCAGGCGAAGTTGTGGATAACTTCGCCCTAGGCGAACTTAAGCGTCTGGCGAAGTTGAGATTAACTTCTCCAAAACCATAACTTCGCCTGAAACAGAATCGGCGACTTTTCGGATTCTGAGGTCGAAATCCGATGTTTTCGGACCGATTAAACGATAGAAACATGAAGAACAACATATTTCAAAGGTGTATGGATGAAAAGATCGTCCATGAACACGTAACGAGAGGTCGAAAAAACTTGGTTTCGAGGGTTAGACGACCCGAGGTCTCTAACCGGGTAAAAGTATAAAGTGAATGAAAGAATGAAATCGACAACACATACCACTCAGTATAGTAGAAACAAGGAACAAAAGATCGAAATCGAAAGTGTATATAAAAAAGGTTAACCGGAATTAAGGATAAGTTCGCCGGAAAAAAGTTAATAAAAAAAATTTCACTGTTGAAAACCCCTTTTATAGGGCTGAGTTGGTTCAGGCGAAGTTATTCTTAACTTCGCCTAAGCGAAGTTAAGTACAACTTCGCCGATTCAACAACTTCGCCCGATATTTACAAAAACAACCCTTTCAGTTTGAAAAAATCTTGAATATATCCTTATAAGTTACCAAAAAGAGTTAAACAAAAATGATCAAGACCCAGTAACCAACAATAAAAATATAACTACAAAAACAGAAAATACTTATAAAATTTTAACGAAATAAGGGATCAAATTTCAGTCTAGTCAGGGACCACTACGTTTTAGAAAAGATTCGAACAGGAATCATACTAACTATGTGACTGTCACTTGGATCCGTGTTTGGCTGTATTATGACATAGAGAAACAGGTTGTAAGCATGTAATAACTTAAATGGTTTTCATTGTTTCTGTGATACGGATTAAGGTTCAGTTAAGCTCAAAAATTTAAGTTGGCAACAACTCAGAGGTAATGATGCCTTCTATCTATTCTCAAAGCGTATTTGGCTATACCCAAGTCACCCCGAATTGACTTCGACCCATAGTGTCTGATTAACTTGTAGATACTCGTTGTCTGCTTCCCGTTTTCTTCTTACTCCAAACTTGAGAAATCTTGAGAAGTTTCGGTTCACGTGTTTATTGTCACTATTTCTCATAAGTACAAAAATTATACATGTTTTTTTTTTTTTTTTTTTTTTTTTTTTTTTTTTTTTTTAATCAAACCTAAGAATTTTCATCGGAGTACTCAACTACTGCAAGTCCCGAATCTGGATCACTGCAGTGTCTTTAAATGCTTTCTTCACGGGAATCAGAACACTCACGGGCTCGTGTATGACTGGGTAGTTGCTTTTCTGCCTATCCTTCGAAAAGATATGTATGAAGACATACAAAACTCTTAAGAGGTTTCCACATAAATTCGAGTAAATTTAAGTTAGTATCACATCTACTTTTACGCACCATTAAAATTACCATGACATACAATGACTGTTCTAAAGCCTTTTAAGCTTATTAACTTCACTAGTTAGGCACACATAGTCAGTATATATATCATTTTCCAAGGTTGGATCAATTTTCTTTTAAACACAGCAAAGAACTTCTTACGAAGTAATAGACTTGAAAAGTAATTTCATTTCCCTAAAAAAATTTTGAATTCAATCGCCCCAATCATGTCAAAGTCATCAGGTAAACGGCTATCCTGAAGATCCATTGGATCAGCTGGACCGACCACATACAAGTATGTGTCCTTCTTACTAAGAATGACCGACTAATTTTCAACAACTGAAAGAAAAACATGTCAACACTGCCCCAGTTACTTTCAGTCTTCCGGTTAATGGCTATCCTTATTTCCTAAGTCGAAAACAAGGACCAAAACATATCCGAGGAGATGTCCATCAAACTGAGGTAACCGACTAATTTTAAGCAATAAAGACACACATTTTTTTTTTTTTTTTTTTTTTTTTTTTTTTTTTTAATCAAAAACAAAGACATGGTTACTCGGGATTGATCATCCCATTTAGCTCAAGTAGGTTTTGAAATCTGGATTTATCAAACGCTTTTGTAAACAAGTCAGCAAAATTTTCAAGTGTATCAACTTTTTCGATCTTGATCAGTTTCTTCTCAGCACAATCCCGTATGAAGTGATGACGAATGTCAATATGCTTAGTTTTACTGTGCTTCACGGGATTGTTAATTACTGAGATGGCGGCAGTGTTATCAATTAAAATAGGAGTGAGTAAGAAATTCAGACCATAGTCGCGCAATTGTTGCTGAATCCATAAAACCTGAGAGCAGCAGTTGGATGCTGCCATGTATTCAGCTTCGCAAGTTGAAATTGCAACTGACGTCTGTTTCTTGCACTGCCAGGAAACTAATCTTCCTCCAAGAAACTGACAGCCTCCTGTTGTTGACTTCCGACTCTGATTACAACCTCCATAATCAGAATCAGTATATGCCACCAGTTCAACGTCTCCTCCCTTTGGGTACCACAATCCTAGTTTCGGCTTGCCCTTGAGATACCGCAAAATCCTCTTCACACCTTTCATGTGAGATTCCTTTGGGTTTGCCTGAAAGCGAGCACAAAGACAAACAGAAAACATTATATCAGGCCTAGAAGCAGTTAAATACATTAAAGAACCTATTATCGCCCGATACAGAGTAGGGTCCACATCTGCGTCACCATCTGATTCAGCTCCCAATTTGTGATTGACGCAGATTGGAGTGTCATATGGAGAACTGTCCTCCATCTTGAATCTTTTCAGCACATCATGAACATACTTTGTTTGATGAATGAACATCCCATCTTTCTTCTGATCAACCTGCAATCCTAGAAAGAAAGTTAGTTCACCCATAGCACTCATCTCGAATCGTTTCTTCATGACAGCCTCAAAATCTTGACACATGGATACTCTTGATGCAGCAAAAATGATGTCATCCACGTAGACTTGAACCAGTAAGAAGTCACATCCTTCTCTCTTCACAAACAGCGTACTGTCGATCAAACCCCTTTCAAAACCATTTTCCAGCAAGTAGTCCGATAACGTTGAATACCAGGCACGAGGTGCCTGATGTAAACCATATAACGCCTTGCTCAGCCTGTATACATGATCAGGAAAATCTGGGTCAGGAAAACCCGGTGGTTGCTCAACATACACAACCTCGTCAACTTTCCCGTTAAGAAACGCACTCTTTACATCCAACTGAAACACCTTCATCTTTTTGAAAGCAGCAAACGCCAAAAACAATCGAATCGCTTCTAACCGGGCAACAGGAGCGAAAACCTCATTGTAGTCAATACCCTCTTGCTGATTAAAACCTTTAACAACCAGCCTCGCCTTATTTCTCACAATAATCCCCTTTTCATCTCTCTTGCACTTGAACACCCATTTCGTGCCTATAGCATGCACATTCTTTGGTTTTTCGACCAAAGTCCAAACTTCCATTTTCTCGAACTGAGCCAACTCTTCTTGCATAGCTTCGACCCACGAGCTGTCCTTCAAAGCCATTTGATAATTCTTCGGTTCAATTTGGCTTATGAAGCAAGAGTACAAACATTCATTCATAATACCTGTATCTTTAATGCTTGTATAAACACAGGTGTGCTCATTCAAGCTACTTCTGGTTTGTACACTAGAGGACACATCACCTATAACATTTTCCAGTGGGTGATCTTTGTGAATTCTAGTGGTCGGAACAGCACTGACATGCAAATTGTCTTCCAAGTTTGAAGAGATCTCATCAATGGTTGTTTCAGGCTGAGAGTGAAAAGGATTAATAAACTCATCTCCAGCTGAGGATGCAGGGGTATCGATAGAGTTTGATGTGGAAGGCTGAGATTTTTCTGTCATCTGATGTTGCACTAGCTCCTCTTCCTCATCAAATATCATCTTCGTCACAACTCTTTCGTCTTCTTCAGCAATTTCCAAATTAGGTACGTTAAACGACTTAAACAGTTTAACATAGTCAAAAAGCTCAGCAGGTCCATTGCTTGGTTTTGGCGGTTGATAACTAGTAATGTCGGTGTTACACACCACCTCCACCTTGCAAGTTGTCGTATTGAAGACCCGTCTGTTGGGAGTCCCAACAACATAACCGACTAGGATTCCCTCATCGGCTACTTCACCAAATTTCGAGTTAGTCTTCAAAATCGAACAAGGAGAACCAAATGGTTCAAGACCGCACAAGTTGGGCTTCCTACCGTGCATAAGCTCGTAACAAGTTTTTCCAAGTCTCTTAACTGTTAACACCCGATTCAGAACATAGCAGGCTGTAGCCACTGCTTCAGCCCAGAACATCACAGGAAGCTTTGAGTCTGCCAGCATAGTTCTGGCTCCTTCAATCAACGTTCGGTTCTTCCTTTCAGCTACTCCGTTCTGTTGTGGCGTATACGGAGCGCTGTATTGATGCTCAATACCCTTCTGTAGACAAAAGATTTCCATCTCAAAGTTCTTGAACTCTGTCCCATTGTCGCTTCTGATGAATTTAACTGATTTACTCATGACATTCTCGACTTTTGTAATGAGATTCTTTACCATCTGAGTCGTCTCGTCTTTCGTTTTCAGAAAATATACCCACGAGTATCGCGAGTAATCATCAGTTATCACCAAGCAGTAAGAAGTACCGCCTAGACTTTGTACATTCACCGGACCGAAGAGATCCATATGAAGTAGTTCTAGAGTACCAGCAATTGAGTTGATCGTCTTGGTGAGATGGCTTTTCTTGTGTTGTTTTCCCTTCTTGCACGCTATGCATTTATCTTCAAAGTTAAAACTCTTTAAGGGAACGCCCATCACAAGCCCATTTTTGACAATGTAGTTCATCTTACGAAGATGAATATGTCCCATTCTCCTGTGCCATAATTCTGATTCAGATTCGCTTGCCTTTGTCATTAAGCATGATTCTCCGGTGGCCATTTCAGTAGACCTCATATCCATCACGTATGTATTCGTTTCACGTGGAGCTTTCATTACTATCCATTCTTCTGGTATATGAAAACCAGGCTTCAATACAATCGCTTCATTCTTAGTGAAATGGACAGTGTATTCTTTATCACAGATCTGCGACACACTCAGCAGATTGTGCTTTAATTCCTCCACAAAGTTTACATTTTCAAGTGTCATTCTCCCATTCGACACAGTTCCTCTCCCAGTTATTCTTCCTCCGCTTTCACCAGCAAAACTAACTCTAGCTCCCTGAACAGGTTTTAAGTCTTGCAACAAGTGTTTGTTGCCTGTCATGTGCCTGGAACAGCCGCTATCTACAATCCAAAGATTGTTTGCAGCCCTGTTCAACTGTTCCTGCACCATAAAACAAAGAGTTAGAATCTTGGGACCCAAGACCAATTGGTCTTGGATCGATACATCCCGTATCCTGGCTTTCTCAAGTTAGCATCAGGATAATTTCTGTACGTCCTGTTAGGGAATCTCCCTGCAGATTGAGTGTAATGCCTTCCAAACCTTTGAGAATAGAAAGTGTTATTTCTTGTGGTTTGGTTGTAAAAATGAGGTTGGTTTTTATGAAAATTTGAATTCGTTACATTTTGGCATTTTTTAAAGTCTTCATTTTTAGCAGGAACAAAATGACGCTTATTCTCATTTTTATTTGGCTTCACATCTCTAAATCTCGGTTTCAAAGGACAATCTGCAACTAGATGTCCTAACTTGTTACATCTAAAGCAACATCTACTCTCCATTTTCTTGTCAAATGTTGGTTTGGATGTAGAGGCAGTGTTACCAGCCGTTCGTCTCACATAAGGTGGGACGTACGGATTGAGTGGAGAACTCTTTTTAGAAACTTCATTTTTATCTCCATCGGTGGGTAAACCTACCTTCTCTTTTGTCTGACCAGATTCGGACAACATATCCGAATCTGATGAGACTGGACTTGATACAGAAATATTCACACTAGAAACAGGCGAACTTGTTTCGCCACAGCTAACACTTGGTTCGACACTAGTAATTTTGATAGTAGTTGTCTGAGGAACTTCGAAATCAACAGATTTCTGAACACTTGGATTATAAGTATAATTGTGGTTAAAGGGTGGTGGAACTTCGTGATATCCGATTCCTCCCCTCTTTGCAGAGGTACCTGGATCACTCACGAGGTGATCAAGGATGGCCGAGGAATTCCTGAACTGCTCAAGTTTGCGGTTCAGTTCCACCACCTTTACCTGGTGGTCAGCAATCTGTTTATCCCGATCAGCAATCACTTTAGTTTTTCTTCCAAAACTTCATAACTAAGATCAATTATTTCAATTTTCTCAGCAAGTTTAAGCTTTAAGCTTTGAATGTCTTTTTCACATGCTTTTATTTTAATTTTATAACTTGTTTCTCTTGCTTTTGTAAAATGGTGATCTTCTTTGATAGTTTTAAAGTCAGCATCTAAATGGACATACTGATCAGTTATTGTTTTAAGTTGCTCAGACAAATTCTCACAACTAGTACAAATAGTTGTAGGACTTACCTCGGAGCGATTATCTTTGTCATTTGCCATGAAAGCGGTTTCTTCTTCATTTGTTTTCTCAATTTCTTCAACCTTCTCACATTCTTCAGCTTCAGACTCAGCCATGTTTGCTTGCTCACCAGAACCACTTGGGCGTTGATTCCAGTTGTACTCTCCTGCCTCTCTGGTCAACATGGCATTTATCTCTCTGTTAACTCCTGAGTGTTGTGTAGGTCGACCTTGTCCACGTTCAACCCTCTCATTTCTGCATTCCTTGGCAAAGTGCCCGTACTGTTGACAATTGTAGCACCTTACCTTGGACTTGTCGAACCCGGGCCGACCACCAACGAACTTTCTCCCCGTTTTATTCATGAAACGCTTGACTCGCCTCACTATCATGGCCATTTGCCATTGCAAGTCCATCTCCTCCAGATCATCAGCATCGATCTGGTCATAATCCTCATCCAGAACAGCAGGGTCCACAATCTTCCCCTGGATGTAGTTTTCGTAGGAAGCAATAAATGAAGCATAGACTGCAAACTGCTCTTCAGCAGATTTTACACTCATAGGCATCTTGGTATAATTATTGCTTGATGCATTTACAGAAAAACTACTTGTGGATGCTTGAGGCTTTGAAGTACTAGATCCTCCAGCAACGAAACATACATCACCATTCGTGTTTACAGAAACGTTTCCATCATGAGGAAAATCGGGACCTGACTCTCCTTTTGAGTAAAAAGCTGCAGATTCAGGTCTCGAACTTGAGCCTGAGTTAATCTTTGCACCATACATACCAGGGTCTTGTATCTGGTCTGTTGGTGTTTCTTTTCGAACCATATTGAGCTCATAAGTTCTGAGCTTGTTTACTGCAGTTTCCAAATCACAGTTAGGAAAGTCTCTGTCTTCCCTCATAAGGACGGTGTACATTTCCCACTTCGGTGGGAGAGCATCAAGAAGCTTTTCGACGATCTCTTCTTCTCGGTAGGCAATCGAATAATTGCTAAGCTCTGTCATTAGATGATAGTATCTGGTGATAATATCATCCAAAGATTCATTCTTCAAATATTTGAAGACCGAGAACTGGGTCTTCAAGAGTTTAATCTTTGAGGCACGGATACCTACGTTCCCCTCGAATCTGTTTTCCAGAGCATCCCAAAGCTCTCTTGCAGAAGTGTACTTTCGGAACGTATGGAGAACTTCTTGAGGAAGTGCCATTGTTATCGCTGCATGGGCCTTGCTCTCGGCCTCATACATTTTCTTTTCTTCGTCCTCCATTTTACTGTACTTCTTCACCACGTCACGTCCTTCGTATTGCATGGTTGGAGGGACGTATCCATCTTGAATGCACACCCACATTTTGGCATCCTGATATTTAATGTACTGGATGAATCTATCCTTCCATGCCACGAAGTCTGTTCCCTTCATCAACCTCGGAGCCTTAGTGGCTGACCCTGCCTCAACTTCCATCTTGACCAAATCGGAGATGTTGATCGATGACATCCTTGTAAAACCTGAAAAACCTAAAAAAAAAGAAAATATTAAAACAGCTCAGTAGGCGAAGTTAAGGATAACTTCGCTTGAAGGTCAACTTCGCTGAACAGAGAACTTCGCTGAGGTCTTTAATTCGCTTGAATTGGCGAAGTTAAAGTTAACTTCGCTTAGCTCTGGCGAACTTATGAGTTGAGCGAACTTGGGTAGTAAGCGAAGTTGTGGATAACTTCGCTAAGGCGAACTTATGAGTTGAGCGAAGTTGTGGTTAACTTCGCCAAACTTTATATCTTCGCCAAAAACCCTAATTCCAGTGACGGCAACTTCGCCTGAATTCAACAAGTTCGCCCGATGAACCTGGAAGTTTTTCCAGATCTGTTTTCTTCAAACCAGAAGCTCCCGATCAATGCTAAGGCTTGAAAAAGACTGTCAAGCACTAGTAGAACACAATCCCAACAAAAATACGTCTCGCGAATAGGTCAAACGAGACGAAACTACACCCGCGTGAAATCCCGAACCTCACAATCGAGCCGATGGCTCTGATACCAATTGAAGGTTCCTGGACGGATCGTACACGGGATGTTCTCTAACAACGCAGGTGCGGAATCCCTGCGTAAGTAGGTTACGAGTGTAGATATAGAATAACACAAGCAATGAATCAAACACGTAATATTATTAACCGAACACGTGACTCGTAGTCACTATTACAGACACTGGAACTAGCAAACACGTCTGCTTAAAGTCAAACACTTGACTGAAACCCTAAACTCCTTCACACGACGATTCGGCTGTAACAATCAATATATACACGACAACTTCGCCACAGGCGAAGTTGTCTGTAACTTCGCATATTCAACAAGTTCGCCTGAGCGAACTTGTTGACAACTTCGCTTGTTCAACAAGTTCGCCTGAGCGAACTTGTTGACAACTTCGCTAGTTACACAAACAAAAACATAATCAAATACACAATTACAATACAGACTCGATTACAATTACAAGACTATGAACTACTGACAAACATGTACCAACAAGGAGATTTCACTTCTATCAAAGAGGAAGCAGTCACATTTTCTTTGAATAAACCTATATTCAATAAGAACACTTACCAGCTTTTCATTCCACGTCCTAGGGGCTTGTTTGAGCCTATATACGGATTTATTTAATTTGCGAACTTAAGCTTTGTTTTTGGAGAAAAATCCTTTTTGCAAACGCATATAAACTTCTTCATTTGAACTACCATATAAAAAGAATTGTTAATGTCAACATCTTTCTTTTGACTATACCATTTGGCAGCAAGCCTAGCTTTGCACATTTTCATTTCACCTATGGATTTGTATTTAATTTATTCACTTATATCCTACAGGTTTTCTAACCTTAAGAAGGTCAACTAAGGTCCATGCGTTATTTCTATTAAACGCCGTCATTTATTCAATCATAGAATTTAAGCAAATTTGAATCATGTTTTACTTGAAAGTAGTTTTGGTTCACACGACTTATTTAAAGCGGACGTAATGCAATGATTTTCATAAGATGGTTTGGAATAATTTACCACTTTTTACATACCGTATTTATTTCATTAAAAAATGAGGTCATTTAGGTTTTCTTTTTTTTTATTTATTTTATTTTATATTTTTGTGGTAAGTACGAACATCTAGTGGACCTGGATGGAGGGTTCACCGTTCCCTCAGAAGTGCTGAAGTTGGCATTGAAAATTTCCACCATCTTAACCTCACTAGTATCTAAAAACAATTCCTGGGGTTTCGAGATACAACCTCTCCATTAGGGTTTCGATGGTGGGTAAAATGCTTCTTATTGGTGCTAAGTGCCTCATTGGGGGGGGGGGGGGGGCTCATCATCATTGGGTGTTTCATGTTAGGAATATCTTGCTAATAGGTAATCGAAGGGTTCCTAATACCATTTCATAAACATGAGACATTTAATTGTTACCATTGTGGGCCCTCTCATCATCATTGAGTATTTCACTATTAGGGTTCCTGATACCGTGCATCATGATCAAGATGATTTGACTACAAATGTTTTACTATGCACGATGAGTTTACTGGGATACGCAAATAGGTAATTTGTTATTATAGGTTGATAGGTTTTATTATCAACATAACTTAGATTTACAATTGTTAATTCTAACATTATTATGAAAACAATATATGCTGTTGCAAGTAAACAATCTTACAAGATTCATTACAAAAGATTTGTCATTCACGACGAAGGGCATGCAGATGCGCCTACCACCTTCCATATTGTGGAATCTATGCGAAGGGGTTGTCTTCCAATTTTGGAGAGTATGCCATACAAATAAAATCATGTAAACAACAACAATCTATACATCATTTAGGAGGATGTAAATTTCATATTGTTGAGGGCTAATCTAATTGACCTCATCTTAAACAAAAGTGAGTGCATACTAATTACATTCTTCTTGTTGGTAGATATGTACATTGGTTCAAAGATTTAGAATGATAAACATCAATTTCACTATCTTAAACCTTAATTATATTTCTTTAGCAGCATAAACTGTTTGAAATGAACATTAAGAGATTATTTGATTTTCTTGTAATATGTTGTGTTACAGAGACAATAGGAAGCAAATAAATACAAAGACCCTATCTCTTAAATATGGAAAATACAATAAAATAAACAATGGATCCCTTGATTATGGGAGGTAAAGGTAATACTTGCTGTCTTTGGTTGGCAATCTCCAATATAAGGAAATGATGTTAATATTGCATATTCTTGAATATTTCTTTAATTTTTCTTTTATTTTCTAACACTCCCCCTCAAGTTGAGTAGTAGGGACTCCAATACCCAACTTGTCAAGAAAATTGTTGAATATTCTTTCATTAACGGCTTTTGTTAATATATCTGCTAATTGGTTTTCTGATCGAAATGAAAGGTAGCTCTATAATCTTGGTTCAAGTTTTTCTTTGATGATGTTCCTGTCAACCTCCACATGTTTTGTACGATCGTGTTGAACTGGGTTTTCTGTTATTTGTATTGCAGCTTTGTTATCACACATAATTCTACTAGCTTCGGTCTGAGGAAATCCGATTTCTGTCAACTGTCTCCGTATCCATAGAACCTCTGTTACACCCCGTGCAATTCCTCGGAATTCGGCTTCGACACTAGTTAGTGCTACGACCTTTTGTTTTTTGCTTTTCCATGTAACTAGGTTTCCACCAACCAGAGTGAAATATCCTGATGTTGATCTTCCATCGTCTTTATCCCCTAGCCAGTTTGCATCGGTATACAGTTGGATCTTCAAGTGATTATTTGGTCGAAAGAGAACTCCATGACCTATTGTAAGATATCTGACAATTCTCATTACTGCCTCCATGTGGGAAACTTGAGGTTGATGCATGAATTTGCTGAAAACTCCAAATGCATATGCAATATTTGGACGGGTATGTGCAAGATTGTAAGGCCCCGAACCCTGGGAACCCCACAGTTGGTAATCATTCATAACACTCTTAAAAATAATTAAACTTAAAAACAATTCTTTTCATTAAAATAAACATCACAGAGTATAATTCGGCGGAAAACGTAAATAAGTAAATGAGTTCCCAAAACCCGGGAATTTTGCCCAAAATCAACATAATTATCTTTAAATAAAAACTTTTAAATAAATGTTTAATAATAAAATCTTTAATTCCCGTATGCCCTTCACCGTCCAAGTAGCTTCATGCACGTCCAAGCGATAAGGCATCCTCTTCCTAACCTAAAACTCACACTAACATGCACACAAAGTCAGCTTAAGCTGAGTGAGTTCAAGTTTTAAATAAGTAACAAAAGTCTTAATAATCATTCCAACGGTTTTAAAACGGTAAACGGAAATACATCGGTTAGGTCACCACATTCAATAAATAATCATCCTTACGTATGAGTATCTCTATACGTGCATTCCTATATATATATATATATATATATATATATATATAACATTCAATAATAACATTCAGGGCCGAGAAAACGTACAACCCAAACACGTAACATTCAGCGCATGCAAACACAAAGTAGGCATATGCAACATTCAGTAGTCGAGACGACTATAACATTCGCCAAATATTGGCCATTCTAATATATATATACATACATACATTCATTCTTTAACATTCCAAGGCCTACCAATACTAGCAAGCCTATGTAAAATCGTTTAAAACATTTCATCAAGCAAAATCGCTTAGGTGTGCATGCTAGCCCAAAACTTAAAAAGAGTTAAACGGGGCATCAAGAACTCACCTGAACTCAATCGAACACCTGCAACGAGCTAGGAAATCCCTAAGTGCACAATCACAAGCAAGGGCCTGTAAATTATACACAACGCGTTACTAAACAAGATCGTAAGAACACTCTTGCCTAATGGGCCGTTCAAGCCCAACACTTTGGCCAAGGCCCAACAACTTTACCTCAGACCCTAAGACCTTTCAATTAACCAAATTCACCCTACGATTATGGTCGAGGCTAACCATCATGCACAACTCGCTCGTCGGTAATCAAATCGAGTCGAATACGCGCGTAATAAACCTTAAAACCAATTGTTAAACGAATCAGCCCCAAATGGACCAAATTCCCATTTTAATATTTTCATTCATCATAATTATGTCACCCGAGTTGATAGGGTTGACGGTTCCTTTTTACAACTCTCAATTTAACATTTAAACGAAAATTCGCGCACCGCCGACTCGATTGACCAAGCACCAACCAAAACAGCCCCGAGCATCAAAAAATAATTTTCCCACAGCCCTTAGACTCCCCTAGGGCCATGCAAACAGATTCGGTTGGTCATCCAACCGATTAACGCATCAAACTCAACAATTCTAGACAACCGAACATAACAATCAAACTACAACTTGATCAACTTAACGAAAACCTAAGAGCATGATCTTTGAGTATGATATACGGGTCATACCTAGGAAGATTGTGGTGCAAAAACTCACTTCAAACAGCCCCGAAAAGAACACAATCGAACATCCACCGGTTAAGCCCAAAACGAACTTATTGATCAGTAACGAGTAAAACGTGTATATTTTAGCATGCGAAGATGCATTTAATTACATAGGATAACCTTTGAAATAAATTATTAAATTTTTACCAGACTTTAATAAATGTCTTAGATTTATAAAAATATTTTTATTATATTTTCTATTGGACAAAAAATTTATAAAAATTCCTCCAACACAGCAAGGTACGTGCAGCTATTTCAGTGCGCAACAAAATGGTTTTATTTTTTATAAAATTCATTACCAAACCAAATTAAACGATTCCAATTGGGTTTGGTTCCTAACTCAAAATACTAACTTCCAGAAGTGTAACCAACCAATTTGGACTTGTCGAAAAAAGGTTATGACGTCGGGAAGACAGACCAGAATCCGTCATCCCGCATCAGCTTTGACACTCGATTTTATAAATTCATAAAAACCATTCAAATCTCATCTAAAAATTACGTATTATACCTTTCTGGAAACTAGACTCAAAGTAGAACATCATGGAATCAAGAATCGATCAAAAATAATGGATTACCATCACGTTACAGACCCTACAATAAACGTATACGAATCTGTCAGCAAACTGTTATCATCAAAACTCAACCTTAACGACCAATAAGCGCGTTAATATGATCAATTAAGGTGTAAAGGTCATGGGGAATCATAAAACCGACCTGGAATTGGAGTTTTCACGGCTGAAACTTGGCTGGGCAGAAGAAAAACAAGCAGGGGGGGTCTTAGCTGCAATCGGTTGCTGTGGTTAGGGTTAGGGTTAACCTTTTGTTTTATGATACAAAATAAAAGTTACATCCAAGTCCCTCCAATTTAAAACATAAGGCATAATGGAAGGAAAAGTTAAGTCTTTTAACGTACCGGGATAACGTAAAGGCTTCCGAGAAACGTCGGTTAAATCCTGAAAATAGAACATACTTTACAAGCTTTAACTCTTGGAACCAGAATTAACGGGCGTTACAAAGATATATTAGTTTACCTACCAGACGTTGGTATCTTTCTTTGTCTGCCAATTATGCTTCCTCTACCATATGGAGTTTGTGGTTGACTTTCATTGGAGTGTCGGCTGGCTTGCAATCGATCATTCCAGTCTCGGCCAGAAGGTCAAGAATGTATTTTTTCTGGCATATAAAGATCCCTTTTTTAGACCTTAGTACCTCAATTCCAAGAAAGTACTTTAGTCTTCGTAGGTCCTTCATTTCAAATTATGTGAATAGGTTTACCTTCAACTTTCTCATTTCTACCTCATCATTTCCTGTAATGATCATGTCATCAACATAAATAATTAAACAAGTTACAAGTTTACCTCTTCGTTTAAGGAACAATGTATGATCAGAGTTGCTTTATTGGTATCCATATTTCTTCATTGCTAGAGTAAATCTGCCAAACCAAGCTCGGGGAGATTGCTTGAGCCTGTAGAGTGATTTTTTTAATCGACATACTTCTCTTTCTTTGAAATTTTTTGTAAACCCGGGTGGATGTTCCATATAAACTTCTTCTTTTAATTCTCCATGTAGGAAGGCAATCTTAACATCAAACTGATGAAGTGGCCATCCTTCATTTGCAACAATCGAGAAAAGAACTTTAATTGTGTTAAACTTTGCTACCGGGGAAAACGTTTCAGAGTAGTCAACTTTGTATGTCTGGGTATAGCCTTTAGCTACTAAGCGGGCTTTATATCTTTCAATAGTTCCATCTGGTTTGCATTTTATTGTAAAGACCCAACGACAACCCACCGCTTTCTTTCCCGGAGGAAGGTCGCATTTCTCCCATGTGTTGCTTTTCAATAACGCCTTCATCTCTGTATCCATTGCGTCCTTCCAATTCTTTGATTCTAGGGCTTGTTCCACGGTATTTGGAATTTGTTTACTGTAAAGTGAAGAGATAAAAGCTTTGGCTTCCTAGGATAGGTTCCCTTCCGCTATGTTTGCTATGGGATACATAGAAGATTTAAATTATTTTTCCGGAGAGTACCGCGTTGCTAGAATATCCCTGTTGACTCTTGGTGGAAGAACATATTATTGAGTGGTTTCTTCTTGTCTATTCTCTTCTTGTGTTGATTCTTGCATATTCTCTTCTTGTTCCACCTGCACTGTTTGTTCTAATTCTATCCCGTGGTTGTTAGTTATATTTTCATGAGTATCATGAGTGCCTTCATCTGTTATATTTTCAAAAGTTTGAGAATTACTTACTTCAGATGTTAGGCCAGGAGGATTTGGGATTGTAGCACTTGGACCACCAGATTGGTGTGGGATTGGTGACTCGTCTTGGGTACTATGATCAACTTCTTCTGATGACAGTACCCATTATAACCAATTTAGTGGGCTATCCTCTTTCTCCCCCAGACTATTATGTTGGGAGTTATAGAAAAATTCAGTTTCTAGGAAGTCACAGTTCATGGTGGTATACATATGACGCCTTTTTGGACTGTAACATCTGTAGCCTTTCTGATTGATTCCATATCCCACAAAAACACATTTTTCAGCACATGGTTCAAGTTTGGTTCGATTGGTTTTGGGTATGTGAACGAAAACAGAGCAACCAAATATTCGAGGTTGTAAAGTGAGAGGGGTAGGTAGTTTAGTGTATTCAGATAGGGCTTGAAGAGGGGTTTTAGGTTAAGGGCTTTGGTTGGTAGACGATTGATAAGGTAAGTAGCGGTAGCAACGGCTTCAGGCCAAAAAGATGTAGGAACTTGAGATTCAATTAGGAGGGCACGCGTTATTTCTAAGAGAATACGGTTTTTTCGTTCAACGGCACCATTTTGTTCGGGTGTATGTGAACATGAAGTCTGATGGATTAACCCTTTTTCTTGACAAAACTCTTTCATCGAGGTATTAACAAATTAACCCCCATTATCAGACCTAAGGATCTGGATGTTCTTTTGGAATTGAGTTTGAACCATGGTATAAAACATTTTAAATTTATCAGGGACTTCAGACTTGTGTTTTAAGAAGTAAATCCATGCCATACGTGTGCAATCATCGACAAAGAGTAAAAAGAAACGAAAATTTTGCCCCCCTATAACCTTTGTGGGTCCCCAAACATCTGAATGAATCATTAAGAAAGGTGAATCGACTTTCATGTTATTTGGGCTTAAGGAGTGTCTATGGCTTTTAGCCAAGGCGCAAGCTTCACAAGTAAACACTTTGTAGGATATATTTTAGGAAATAAAAGATGCAGATAACCCGTAGATGGATGTCCCAAACGTCTATGCCACAACCAAGCTTCCCTATTAGTAGTTCCGTGAGCAAGCATCATAGTACCTCCTTGAGTCACTTCGTCCACATAGTACAATCCTTGGCGCTTAGTGCCACGCCCAATAATCACTCCTGTCCTGATGTCTTGTAGGATACAAAAAGTAGGATGCATTAGAACTGTACAATTTAGTTCTTTTGTTACATGGCTGATGGATAATAATTTATGCGACAATGATGGAACATAGAGACAATTTGAGAGTTTTAAGGTTGATGAAATCTCAATTGTACCCCCTCTCTCAACATCCATTATCCCGCCGTTTGCTGTTTGTATATAATTTTTTGCGGGTTTGGATGGTGAGATAAGATCTGATGGTTCGTAAGTCATGGTGTCGGTTGCACCGCAATCGAAAATTCATGATTTATCTTGTTTCCATTAAAAGTTTGAGCCATATTTGCCCTTCCATTAAGTTCATGGGTTGCTTTGCAATTATAGAAACCTTTTATTACTTCAAGGTCTAAATTGTAAATTGGGTGTTCTAACCCATTACCTATCCTCATAATAGTTTTCTGATTTGTGGCTACCGAAACCGCCACCAATCTGGTCATCATCTCTAGCAATCTGGCCATCGTCTCTAGCAATATGGTCATCTTCATTGTTGGCGGCAGTATCGCGGCCAATGGCGTAGACGGCGTTGATGCTAGTGGTGCTATCGCAGCCTATGGCGGCGGCGTTGTCGGTGGTGCTCAGAAGGAAGGTTTCTGAAAGGTGGTTGTTGGCGGTAGTATCGTTGCCAATGAAGACGGTGGTGCTGATATTATCGCTGCCGTTTTTGTCGGTGGTACTCGGAGGGAAGGTTAGTGAAGGTTGGTTTGATGTTTTTGGATTGTGATGTTGGAAATTAAGGCCATTCTTAAACAGATTGGCAGGTTGAATCGATAACCGGGTTACCATTATCGGACATGGCAGCCTTGCTGGATTGTGAGAAAGTTGTTCCTAGAACCAAGAACACTGCTTTCATACCATGTTTAAAATGAACATTAAGAGATTATTTGATTTTCTTGTAATATGTTGTCTTACTGAGACAATAGGAAGCAAATAAATACAAAGACCCTATCTCTTAAACATAGAAAATACAATAAAATAAACAATGGATCCCTTGATTATGGGAGGTAACTTACTTGCTGTCTTTGGTTGGCAATCTCCAATATAAGGAAATGATAATGATGTTAATATTGCATATTCTTGAATATTTATTTAATTTTCCTTTTATTTTCTAACATAAACCTTAGTCAAATAATTACCAGAGTAATAAAAACCAAAGGGCCTTTGGCCTCGCAGCATCAACATGTGTAAAATGATGTCCCTCCCCTTGAAGTTGACGGTTCGAGTGTCATGGTGAACAATGGTGCAAATTGGAGTTTTGTACTTTTTATGTATATTTCAATTGTCGGGACACTCACTATGTTACAAACGGTGTGAATTAAGAAGTTTCTTGTATAAATTGAAGCATCATTCACTCACATGAGAATTTTCTAGTGATTTGATTACGTTTTGATAGTTTATTGATTTCAGAGAAAAACATTCTCATCGTTGCTTTTAATTCCACGAAATTTGAATGAAGAAATCTTCTCATCATCTACTTTGTCTGTGGACCAAATAAAACTGTAGCACATCGCCCCTGATAGTGTTCCTGTTATCGGGCCAACAATATACACCCATATGCCCTTATAGTTGTTGCTAGCTAATGCTGGTCCGATGGTGCGTGCTGGGTTCATTGATCCTCCTGATACTGGCCTGAAAATTAGATACGCCAATTATCAGTTTTGCTCTTGACACAATAATTAATTTTGTCAAAGTATGCTAGAATGTTTAAGTTTTACCCTGCTAAGATGGAAGTAATGCATAATGCTGATCCGACTGCTATACCTGCTAGCTCTCCCACCTGCAGATAATTTCGAACCTTTCTCTTTTGTCAAATAAAGGATTACACATTAGCATTGATATTTTTCTTGAAATGTAATGTTTATTACAGCTTTAGAATCGGTGTCCACAGCTGAAGTCACAAACATCATGCCAAAACTTACAATGATTTCCATGATCAGAGCTTGTAAGTCTGTCCCTAAAGGTGTGGTTGTGCCTAATTGTTTTATAGGTTGTAACAATATTTGTAGGGCGAATGAAGCCGATATGGCTCCTGTGAACTGTGCTGTGGCGTAGAGAGGGATCTGCATATATTGTAAAAACATGGATGGGTCACGTACGTTGGGTAACTGTTAAAAATTTAAAGAATTTTTGGTACATGTTAATTAATTGCGTTGGTCAGAAGTCTAAAACACATTTTGTTTATGCGATTTATTTTCCTTTCAAATTTTATATAAGCAGTGCATATATTAAAAATGAAGATCAAATCTATGCTATCAATTGCAAATTTGCAATATAACTAAAGCCCTTTGATCTAGCTGTACACGAGTGTTAGAAAAAGGCAAAAATTCAAGTCCTGTAGTTATTTAAAAAAAGGGTATAGTAATAATTTATTAGTAGAGTTTGATTTGCGTTCTAAAATAAATTGCAATATTAATGCCTTTCTTCTCCCTCTCTATTAAATTGATTAAGAGGTTGAAATAATTGAAAACAAACTTTGCTGCTAGACTTTTACGTAAACTAGGGAGACAGTTAACCCGCGTTTCGCGGCAGAGAGCGTGTTCTTATAGTTCACAAACCAGGGTAGAATAAACTCTTAAAATTTATAGGTTTAAATACTCTAAACATTAAAGGAAAGAGAAAACCCAAAAATATATTCATAATATAACCAAAATAATATCGAAACGTGTATGTTTCATTGTTTTTGTATCATATGACGTCCAAACATGCGCTAACAAACCTACGCGCTGCGACGCCTACCAAACGAAAGATAAAACCCCCCAAAAGATAACGTGCCCGGGTACTTGGTTAGTTAAACATGTGAATTAATTAAATAAAATAACAAAGAAAAAGTTAATCAGAAAGTAGTAAAAATCGGGTATACATATATAAGACGGCAAGACGCCTATCCAAAAAGCCAACAAATTATAGTTTGAAATTCTAGCTGCGTCAGTCTGTCTGATCTTTTTGTTTGTAATCATGTCTTGTACTCGAAGAATAAAGAGTTTTGATTTACTCGGGTACCTGAATCCAAGGAAAATGTCCAATGGTTGCAAACGCGAGTGTGACAGCCGGGTTCCTATGTGCACCAGAGATATGTCCAACAGCATAGATCATGACAGTCACAATGAGCCCACCTGCAACCGAGGCTCCAAGCTGTGACACCTTGTGTTCATCACTTTTGACAAGTGCAGCGGATCCACATGTCACAAACACTAACATGAATGTAGCCACCACTTCAGCCAACACTTGTCGACAAAATATCATGAATTCATGACAATATAAAATCAACCACCATTTAAGTGCCACGTTACCTTTCGTGAAAAACCACGAGGGTAGTAAGGTTGAGATAATAATATACATGCTTTTTGCTGATTGTTTTCTGGTGTTTGTGTTTTGATGACGGGTAACTCATGGCCATCAACACTGGATTGCAACTTTAGCATGTTTATAGACTTAGAAGGTACTAAGAACTATAAAATATTATTATTGATACTTTAGAATAAATTTGAAGTGTCCCTTTTAAAAAAAATCTGAATATAAATAGCAAGGCTATTCAATAATACGACATTCTCTCATCGTCTTGACATGATAGTGGATGAATAACGTCTTTCTCTGAAAATGTTATAGAATTTCTTCATTAAAAATAATAAAAAGAGTTAACTGCAGTTATGGTCCCTGTGAAAAAACCCAAAACGCAGCTTTTAACCACGTGGTGGCATAGGAGCCTTATCTACGAAAACCTAAATTGCCAAAAAAGAACCCCCATATACAGAGGCCTTATCTGTGAAAGTGTCAGCCCAAGATTGAAAACTGCGTTTTGAATTTCACTACGGATACCATAACTACAATTAACTCTGATAAAAACTAGGTTATTTGTCGACATATGTACAAACACTAATTACTATTTGACGCTAAATTATAAGGCTGAGGGGTGTGGAGCGCGAGAAAGGGCGCGTGAGGCCATCCGCTCGCGCCCCGGGGCGCGAGCACCACACCACCGAGGCGCGAGAGGGGCGCGAGAGGGGCGCGAGCGCGGATTTCCAGGCGGGCGCAAGGGTGATCGCGGGAGAAGAGAGAGGAAAAGCTGGTGGGCCCACCCAAAAGAGCCGTTGAGCTCGGTTTTTTTTTTAAAAAAACCTTTACAAAATCCTATATAATACCCCTAAATCAACCCATTTTAACCATATCAAACACAACTTCAATCTCCAGGCGGGCGCAAGGGTGATCGATGGTATTTACAACGAATGAGCTGTGTTAGTTCAAGCTTTTACAGATCCAATCGCCGACAAACGGAAGTATTTTACGAAGAAGCAAGAGTCTGCTAGAAAAGATATTGAAAGAGCTTTTGGAGCTATAAAAAAACAATATTATGTTCTGGCGAACCCGATACGTTATTGGACTCGGGAGAGGATAATGGACGTCGTCTACACGTGTCTTATCCTACACAACATGACGTTAGAAGACGAGGGCAAAGCTATATGCCAAAACTACCAAGGTGACATTCCGCCACAACCGTCCACAATCAGTGATCAACAAAAACTTCATAACATAGCAAATATCAAGAGCCGTGAGATACACGGGGAGCTTCGACATGAGTTGGTTGAACATTTGTGGGCGAGGCGACCAGATGATCTTGTATTAGATTAGTTTTATTATTAAATATTATTGTTTGTTTAATTTTTAGTATGTTTTTTTTTATTATGAATTTTCAAAAAAATGTGTGTTTTTTTAAATAATTTCTTGTTTTTTTATTAATACGTTTTTTTAATACATTTATAAAAAAATAAAAAAATAAACCGCTCGCGCCCCTCCACACCAGGGCCAGGGGCGCGAGCACCACAACCAACACCCATCTTATCAAGTTTCTCTCTCTGCCACACGTCACAATATTATTGGCTGGAGCCCCCACTCGCGCCCCCTCTCGCGCCCCCCACACCCCTCAGCCTAATCAAGTGAGTGCTGTCTTAGGTCATCCTTGCTGTCATTTTCTTGCTTATTTTATGTGGACACAAATATTTAAAAAAAAATGTAGTGTATAAAAGCTAGATATTTACGAGTGTCAGTCGATGAAACAATTTATTAAGGAAAAAAGTTCAATCACATCATAGATGACTATTATTATTATTATTATTATTATTATTATTATTATTTATTTATTTATTTTTCTTGGTTAAAATATTATGATACGGGTAAGGTAAAGAATGATCCCCTTACTAAGGGAAAAGGTTAATCACAATATACTTCAAAATCTAACGTGGATACGCTAAATTTGATAAGCCAATTATTAAGACCTGTGTTAGGGTTTCATGCTAATAGGGTCAGGTTAGTCGTTTAAAAAAAAATGAATATCAGCTTTAAATAATTCAAACTATACCCTATTGGTAAATAACAGTCCCAACTTCAAATTTACCCTGTGACGGTCCCAACTAAAGGGATATTCGTTTTTAATAGACCGCGACTAACGGATGTTAACTTTGTTAGTCTGATGCTTATGTGACACGCTTATTTGTCAAAAATTTGATTACCGTGACAACTTATGTGGCATCTAATGCTGAGTAGGCAACTGTAACATCCCGAAATTTCCAAAATGATATTAATTATATTACTTAATAATAGAGGGAAAGTTTACTCGGGTTTGTTGGGTTTCTATGGATATTTTAAATTTAGTTAACCATTTAACTAGTCACAATTAAGGCTGAAGCGTGATATAAACAAACTAAACATATGTATCCATGTGTATATATATGTATATATATTACAAGTTTATAGGAAATGTGTACATGAACAACCTAATTTATTCATGTTATAAGATTACCAATAATCTATATATTAGAAACCCGAAGCAAGGATCAAATGATACGGGAAAACTAAACTATCAAAGCTTGTAAAACTTACATTCTTAAACCTTTAAGAGATGTAGTTGATGGTTGAAGAAGATGATGATGTTGATGCTAGACTTTCAAAGGGAAAATCCTCAAACGGAAGATACCCCGAGCCTCCAACACACACCGAACTTTGTTAGGGAGCTTGAACACGAATAATCGAGACCCGAGCCTCTTCCTTATGATCTTGGCCGAAAACCAAAACCAAGAAAGAAAGAAAGAGTTGGTTTGCTTACTTGAAAGACTTAATTGTTACTTGTTTGAATATATATAATCTCATTTAAAAACAATCAAATCTTTTCATGTCATGTGTTAGGTTTTATTTTGGTCAAGTGAAGATTACTCAACCTCCACTACATCCATGACAAAATATTGACCAAAACTTTGGGGTGTGGGGCCCACCCAAAACCGGCCCCAAAAATATATATATTTATTTATTTATTTATTTATTTTTTATTTATTTTATACTTTATAAAATATATAAACACCCCATCTTTTATAAACCATTTTATAAAAGAACACATAGTTAAATAATCATTCCAATAATAATTATTTGAATAAATAAATTAACCAATTAATTTATTTAACACTTTCAAGTAAGTATTCAGAAACCCGATTTTCTGAATGTATCGTGTTCTGTATTTGTCTCATAGATCTTATCTTAACAAATACATAATTGGTGTGTGTCTAACTCGTTATTGGGTATGACCCGACTTGGATCAAACACAACTAGCCACATTAACCTAATTATGTGTCTCGGGCATACGGTATTCCAACAATCTCCCACTTGCACGTGACTCATAAGAAGTTAATGCTAATGGTGAATACCGCCTAACAACAGGTCACCACCCTTAGTGTGCTTGACTAAGTGCCATTCAATAACATCATCCCCTTCAAGTCCATACTTGATATGATATAGGTAAGTCTTATCATTACATCCCTTTATTACTAGATGTCCTGTCAAATCGAAGAGACACAGAGTGATCATTCTCTCAATGATTTAACTTAACAGGCCTTAGACATCTAAACTCTCAACACATAAGAGGAACAAATCCCATCTTGATTGCATACATCCTCGTTGACATCTCGTATGATATCTGAGCTCTTTCTTACATGTCATCGTGTTACCGAAATAACAAAGAAAAGAGTCAAGTTATCAGACTTGATGAAAAACCAGATCCAATATGCATCTCAGGTCAAAGGACATAATGATACTCGCCTTTACTCAAGGATTACTTATGATCAGTTGCACTAACTCCATGCAGTGATCCTTGAGAGCGGATCATGTCCAATATTTATTTCCCACAAATATCTATGAACCTTGGTGGCAAACCTATGCCTTATATTCATCACATGAATATCAACCAATCCGGGTTCATAATAGTCTTACCTTCACACTTGTTCTCACGAGTATGATTGACTACGGACGTTTAGAACAACATAAGTCATTCATGGATTAAACATGCAAATATAGAACATAACTCATTCAATAATTAAAACATAATTAATTATCATGAGATACCCATTATATTCGTTCTTATACAAACACTAAACACAGATTAAATCCACTCACTAGAATACCGAAGTCCTAATGCACAAACATGACCTCATGTTTTGGCCTATCGAGGAGCTTCGTGAGTGGGTCCACAATATTTTGATCGGTATGAACTTTATGAATACATATCTTTCCCTTTTCAACTTCATCCCTTATGTAGTTGAATCTGCGCTCAATGTGCCTCGTTTTCTGATGAGCACGAGGCTCCTTGATCTGTGCAATAGCACCCTCATTGTCACAGAATATCTCTAGGGGCTCTTGAATGGTAGAGATAATCCCTAGATCCATGATGAACTTTTTCATCCATGCAGCCTCTTGGGCTGCCATTGAAGCGGCGATGTACTCAGATTCTGTAGTGGATAACGCGACAACATCCTGCTTCGAACTCTTCCAAGAGACAGCGCCTCCATTCAAAATGAAGACATATCCCGACTGTGACCGAGAATCATCTCGGTCAGTTTGGAAACTCGCATCCACGTAACCCTTTACGACGAGTTCCTCCTCACCAGACCCATATATTAAAAACATATCCTTAGTCCTTCTAAGGTATTTTAATATATTCTTGACAACCATCCAATGACTGTCACCTGGGTTGTGCTGGTATCTACTCGTTATGCTTAAAGCATACGAGACGTCCGGTCTGGTGCACATCATTGCATACATAATAGATCCTATTGCCGAAGCATAGGGAACATGCTTCATCCTATCCTGCTCTTCCTTAGAGCTAGGACTTTGGGATGAGCTTAACACGGTTCCTCTAGGAATAGGTACCAAACCTTTCTTAGAGTTTTCCATCCTGAACCTTTTCAGGATTTTATCAATGTACGCACTTTGATTGAGTCCGATCAATTTCCTTTGTCTATCCCTATAGACCTTTATTCCCAAGATATATGTCGCTTCTCCAAGATCCTTAATTGAGAAACGACTACTTAACCACGCTTTAACGTTTTCCATACTTGGTATATCATTTCCAAATAAAAGTATATCATCGACATACAAAATAAGGAACATGATTATACTCCCACTAGCCCATTTATACACACACGCCTCATCACCGTTTTGGACGAAACCAAACGCTTTGATTTCTTCATTAAAACGATGATTCCACATCCGTGATGCTTGTTTCAACCCGTAGATTGATTTCCTTAACTTACATACTTTATCAGGATTAGATGGATCGACAAAACCTTCAGGCTGAACCATATGGACATCTTCCTCAAGATATCCATTAAGAAAAGCGGTCTTGACATCCATTTGCCATATCTCATAATCAAAGTGAGCTGCAATGGCAAATAATATCCTGATCGACTTAAGCATCGCGACCGGCGAGAAGGTTTCATCATAATCAATCCCTTGAGTTTGCGTGAAACCTTTTGCTACAAGTCGTGCTTTGTAAGTATCTAAATTTCCATGCATATCGGTCTTCTTCTTGAAGACCCACTTACATCCAACCATTTTGGAGTTAAGTGGACGATTAACCAATTCCCAAACTTGGTTATCGTGCATGGATTGCATCTCGGCGCTCATGGCTTCAAGCCACTTGTCACAATCAGGTTGTGACATAGCATCTTTGTAGGAGATCGGTTCATTCGAATCGACCAAGTAGCAATCATCCACAAGAAATCCATATTTCTTGGGAGGTCGACTAATCCTACTAGATCTGCGAGCAACGTGTGTATGATCAACCATTTGATCACCTTCAACATCCTCATGTTGAAAACTAGTATCGACCAACTGTGTATCATCCAGTGATTCTTGAACCTCTTCAAGTTCCACTCTTTTTTCACTAGGTCCTTCCATAAGGAACCTAGTTTCTAAGAAGTATCCTTTGCGTGAAATAAACACTTTTTGTTCACTAGGATCATAGAATATATATCCTATATCATCCTTTGGGTATCCTATGAAGATACACCTGATGGATCGAGCCTCAAGCTTATTTGGGGTGTCACATTTAACATAAACTATGCATCCCCATACCCTTAAATATGAAAAGGATGAAACCTTTCCATGCCACAATTCATAGGGTATTCGATCCACCTTTTTGGTCGGGGCCATATTCAAAATACGAGCCGCTGTAAGTAGCGCATATCCCCAAAATGATGGTGGTAGTGAGCTTCGTGCCATCATTGATCGAACCATGTCCAACAGTGTTCGATTCCTCCTCTCGGATACTCCGTTATGTTGAGGAGTACCAGGAGGAGTGAGCTGTGAAACAATTCCACAATCTCTAAGATGACTTTGAAAAGCATCACTTAGGTATTCGCCTCCTCTATCGGAGCGGAGTACCTTGATTGTTCGGTCGAGCTGATTTTGTACTTCATTTTGAAATTCCTTGAACATTTCAAAGGCTTCATATTTGTGTTTCATTAGATACACATACCCATATCGACTAAAATCGTCGGTAAAGGTAATGAAGTACCTTTCACTATTCCTACTAGTGGGCTTGAGAGGTCCGCATACATCCGTATGTATGATACCTAACAAGTCCTTAGCCCTCTCATTTGTACCTTTAAAAGGTTCTTTGGTCATCTTGCCTTGAATACAAGATTCACACTCATCAAACGAACCTAACTCATTTGTTTTCAAAAGACCATTCTTTTGGAGAGTATTTACACGATTCTTGTTTATGTGTTAAAGACGACAATGCCAAATGTAGGAATCACTCAAATCCTTTTTGAGTCTTTTAGTGGAAGTTTGATATAATGAGCTATTTGAGGTATTGTTATGAACCAATTCATAAATACCGTTGTTTGGTATAGCTTTAAAATAAAAGATACCATTAGATGATACATGCATTTCTGATTTTACAAATTTAAAGTCAAAGTTACATTGTCTAAGAAGGTGCACGGAAATAATGTTCCTAGTCAAACTAGGAGCATACAAAACATTTCTCAAAACAACTTCCAAACCACTTGGAAGCGATAAAGTGAAGTCTCCTCTAGCGACCACGTGCACCCTTGCACCGTTGCCCATGAAAAGACTCACTTCGCCCTTCTTTAAGTCTTCATTCCTTTTGAACCCCTGCAACAGGGTTATCGGGCATACGGTATTCCAACAGGGTTATCGGGAAATAAATAAATAGAGTAGGAGTTGGTATGGGTCGGGCTAGTGTTGGGTAATGGATATTGGTTATGGACTTGGGTTATGAAAGAAGGAAGGAGAGTCCATGGGCTTAAGCCCATGATCCCTAAATATAAATACCATTAACCACCATTTAATCCTCATTCTCACATATTCCATACACACACACCCAAAACACACACGACCCGAACCAAGATCCGAAGGCGAAAACCCGAGCTTGTTGGTGCTGGAACGTTGTGACGGACCAAAACAACATCAAGGCTTAACCGTGTTCGTAGTTCGACTCGTTCAAGGTACGTTTATAGTTAGGAATCGTTCGTGTAGGTTCGGGTTGATTTGAGAAATGATAGATCTGAGTTTGTATGGTAAAAACGAATCCAAAAAAGCTAATCTTACTGAAAATGGTTATGATTTGATGGGTTAATCGATTGATAAAAAGAACCCGTAACCTATATGCCTAAATCGCACCCTTTAAACATCGATGATAGGTCGATTTGATGGTTGGGGTTTGTAGGCGCTGGTCAGACGATACCGTGGGTACCTAAATCGAGTTATTTGGTTAAGAAACGAAGGTGATTAAGGGATTTAAGAACGAACAGTAGCTGCAGACGACAACTTCGCCTGCAAGCTAAGTTCGCCTGATGAACTTCGCCTGCAAGCTAAGTTCGCCTGATGACAACTTCGCCTAAAGCCAAGTTCGCCTGATGACAACTTCGCCTAAAGCCAAGTTCGCCTGATGACAACTTCGCTTAAAGCTAAGTTCGCCTGATAACAACTTCGCCTAAAGACAAGTTCGCCTGATGACAACTTCGCCTAAAGCTAAGTTCGCCTAAGGTTTAACTTCGCCTAATGTCAAGTTCGATTAGAGAATAGATTAAAACGATAAGTAAAAGTAAGCTAATACTAGGCCACCAGATTAGATCAGGCGAGTATTGATACATGTAACTTATACAATCAGCCGAGCACAGTTAAAGAAGGGATTTACAACTATCAGAGGAAGAAGTAGAGTTCAGGTGAGTTTCTAGCCCCATTCCTTGTTATGTTTTCGGGGCTGTGTGCATACTCGATGTGTTGTTAATACATTTATCCTAAGTGATAAGTGTATGCCATATGTGATATATGTGATGGATATGAATGATTGCTTGTCGGTACGCGAACGATCTTCGGATATTGCGCGTACTATCAGGTTAAAAATAAAGGTACGAATATTATATATCGAAGATGTATGAATATTACAAATGAATACTTGTCGGGGCGTGAACGATCTTCGGATATTGCACGTAACGACAAGGGGTATGGTTGTTAAATGAAGGATGTAGAGAACTCCTAGAGTGTTCTTATGCTATAATGTAATTATTGTATATGTGAAGTATGTGTATACAGGTACACGAATGGTATGTGAGTTCTACGTTCGACATAGTAAGTTAGGATGGCAAATCCCTCTAACTTCTGTTGGACATAGACTTGGCAGGTGATGGCGTAGTTAAGGACTGCGAGCCTTATACGTGATGTAGATGATAGATGTAAACGTAGATAGGGACGGTGGGCCTTATACGTGTTATAGGAGATAGACGCCAACGTAGATAAGGACTGCGGACCTTATACGTAACGTAGATAAGGACTGCGGACCTTATACGTAATATAGATAGGCGTCAGCACAGAAAAGGACTGTGGACCTTCTACGTGCTTTAGCATAGGGGAGGACTGCGGACCTCGTACGATCTATGAATTAGGTTGCAACATAGGGAAGGACCGTGGACCTTGTACGTGTTGTGGATGTATGATGGTATAGGGAAGGACCGCGGACCTTGTACGTACCATGAATGGTGAACATAGGTAAGGACTGCAGACCTTTTACGTGTTCACGATCGTGAGTACAGGTATAGACGGCGGACTATGAACGTACTCTCGGTAGACTGAGGTTAGTGATTGTAGATATGTATGTATGTATGGTAGCAAGTATGTATGTAGAACAGAAGGGTAACTAGTGAAATATGGATATGTATCTTCGGATATGTATGTATGTGTTGTATTGTATGGCGTACGATTAACTAGAACTCACTCAGCGTAGCTGACTTTTAGTATGCACGCAGGTGAGTAGGATGAGGCAGCTCGCTTGAGGAGACACGTGGCACTGAATAAGAGGCTGGCATCGGAAGACTCAAGACGTTTAAGTTAATGTTCGTTAATTTTGAAAGACAAAATGATGTTTTAAGACAAGACGTGTTTTGTTACGAAATGTTTTATGAAAGCTTTTATATTCCGCGAATGTTTTAATTAACTCTGATATTTAGAACTGCGTTTGTGAGTAAATCCAACGCTAAAGTAGGGCTACCGGGTGCGGGGCCTTACAAGTTGGTATCAGAGCAAAGTTCGAGAGATTTAAGCATCCTACATGCTTAGACTCGGACAGAGAATGGGGTTTAAATAAGAAAAGAAAGAAGATGCTAGTTCAAGAATGCCATGTGCCGCTCAAGCAAGATCAGTAAAGGTAAAGTGTATGATTAAATGATATATGTTAATGAGAAAGAAAAGATACGTGAGCGGCAGGGATAGGAATAATTGATTGTTTGATTTGACTAACTTCTTAAGTAGAACCAGCACAAATAGACTCATAAAGGGAAGTGTATAGGACACGGAAAGCAACGTGATCAGCTAGTCACAGCTGGCCACTGTTATTACCTGTTAGCCTTGCTATCCTTGTACTAAATAGTTCCTTGAGTGATGATGTTTGTGTTTTCCCTTTTAGAATACTAATGGCTGGAGCTGGAGAATTTGTTGGAACTGGGGGTCGCACTGGACGTCGTGGCAGGCCTCGTCTTGTCCGGCAACCCTCGGTAGAAGAAGCTTCCCACACCGAAGATGAAGGAAGCGCAGTTGGAGGAGACCAGAACAACAACGAAGAGGTTCAATTTAGCCCTGCAGTTCAAGCAGCCATTGTTCAAGCTGTAGTTGCTGCTGTGAAGAACCTGAATCCCGAAAGATCTGCTGGAAGCCGTGAACGAACTGCTGAAGGGGCAGGTGGTGATGGTGGGAAGATGGGGGAGGAGAAAGAGAGGCCTCGAGTGAGGATAAGTCTGTGAAGGTCGATGACAGGAAAAGAGGCCAAGATGGGTGCAACTATAAGTCCTTCAAAGGATGCGACCCGCCAAAGCTGACTGGGTTGGGAGACGCAATCGCTACTCTCCAATGGATAACCACTATGGACAAGATTATCCGCATTAGCGAATGCCGTCCCGACCAAGCTGTGGGTTATGCTACTCAGTCATTTGAGGAAGAAGCTATGTATTGGTGGGAAAGTGTGGAGCAGAGAAAGACTAGGGATGAGATCAAGGCGTTGAGATGGGACGATCTGAAAGAGTTGGTGATGAAGAAGTTTTGTGCAGAAGCCGAGGTCGAAAGGACGGAAATGAAGTTCCTGAATTTAAAGGCCGGTACGATGACGCATCGTGAGTATACTACTGAATTCAACCGACTATCTAGGTTGGTGCCTGATATGGTTGACACTGAGGTCCAGAGAATCAAATGTTATGTGAGGGGATTGCCACAAAAAGTCCGCATGTTAGTCAGGGCAAATAAACCTGCTACTTTTGACTCTGCTGTTGAACTTGCAGAAGTGGTTTACGCTGACCTGGCTGAGGACGATGTGGTGGTGGAGGAAAAGAAGGAGAAGAAATGGGCTACCTCTGCTAAGCGGTCTGGCGAGATGGTGACAACAACTGATGAGAGGAAGGCCAAGGTTGGGAACAAGGATGCATTTAAGACGTGTAGGCAAGTGCACCGGGGAGAATGCAGGACTGGGACAGACAGGTGCTATCGGTGTGGAAAGAGTGGGCATTATTCTCGAGAATGCCCTGATCGTCCAAAGAGCTTCAAATGCGGAAAAGCTGACCACATGGCTAGGGACTGCAAGGAATCAGGGGCGGGAGGTGCGAAAGGATAAAGACTTGGGGAAACTGCAGAGAGGAACACTTGATGAAGGAATAATTGCTCATGCAATGGTTTTATAAAGTTACTTTTGCTTAAGGACTTGTTTTGTGTTAAGGTTTAAAACTTATGTTTATCAGTGACGTGTAATATATTGAGTTTGGTTATGAATGATTATTATGCTATGATGAAAGGTTGTTTTAGACAATAGTGTTAAAAGTACTAATCGAAGCCTTGGAAGGATGAGATGAGTCTTGGTACATCGAGGGTCTCATGGACGAGCTACCTTAAATAGCTAAAACACATGACCACCATTCGATGGCTGCAAAGTTGGGAGTAAGAAGGATAACCCAGAAGGCAAAGGCGATTCGATAAAGTGTGTAAATATAAGAAGTTTTCCTTTTATAGGAAATAAGTTTGGTTTCGGGGACGAAACCTCTTTAAGGGGGGAAGACTTGTAACATCCCGAAATTTCCAAAATGATATTAATTATATTACTTAATAATAGAGGGAAAGTTTACTCGGGTTATCGGGAAATAAATAAGTAGAGTAGGAGTTGGTATGGGTCGGGCTAGTGTTGGGTAATGGATATGGGTTATGGACTTGGGTTATGAAAGAAGGAAGGAGAGTCCATGGGCTTAAGCCCATGATCCCTAAATATAAATACCATTAACCACCATTTAATCCTCATTCTCACATATTCCATACACACACACACCCAAAACACACACGACCCGAACCAAGATCCGAAGGCGAAAACCCGAGCTTGTTGGTGCTGGAACGTTGTGACGGACCAAAACAACATCAAGGCTTAACCGTGTTCGTAGTTCGACTCGTTCAAGGTACGTTTATAGTTAGAAATCGTTCGTGTAGGTTCGGGTTGATTTAAGAAATGATAGATCTGAGTTTGTATGGTAAAAACGAATCCAACAAAGCTAATCTTACTGAAAATGGTTATGATTTAATGGGTTAATCGATTGATAAAAAGAACCCGTAACCTATATGCCTAAATCGCACCCTTTAAACATCGATGTTAGGTCGATTTGATGGTTGGGGTTTGTAGGCGCTGGTCAGACGATCCCGTGGGTACCTAAAACGAGTTATTTGGTTAAGAAACGAAGGTGATTAAGGGATTTAAGAACGAACAGTAGCTGCAGACGACAACTTCGCCTGCAAGCTAATTTCGCCTGATGAACTTCGCCTGCAAGCTAAGTTCGCCTGATGACAACTTCGCCTAAAGCCAAGTTCGCCTGATGACAACTTCGCCTAAAGACAAGTTCGCCAGATGACAACTTCGCCTAAAGCTAAGTTCGTCTAAGGCTTAACTTCGCCTAAAGCTAAGTTCGCCTAAGGTTTAACTTCGCCTAATGTCAAGTTCGATTAGAGAATAGATTAAAACGATAAGTAAAAGTAAGCTAATACTAGGCCACCAGATTAGATCAGGCGAGTATTGATACGTGTAACTTATACAGTCAGCCGAGCACAGTTAAAGAAGGGATTTACAACTATCAGAGGAAGAAGCAGAGTTCAGGTGAGTTTCTAGCCCCATTCCTTGTTATGTTTTCGGGGCTGTGTGCATACTCGATGTGTTGTTAATACATTTATCCTAAGTGATAAGTGTATGCCATATGTGATATATGTGATGGATATGAATGATTGCATGTCGGTACGCGAACGATCTTCGGATATTGCGCGTACTGTCAGGTTAAAAATAAAGGTATGAATATTATATTTTGAAGATGTATGAATATTACAAATGAATACTTGTCAGGGCGTGAACGATCTTCGGATATTGCACGTAACGACAAGGGGTATGGTTGTTAAATGAAGGATGTAGAGAACGCCTAGAGTGTTCTTATGCTATAATGTAATTATTGTATATGTGAAGTATGTGTATACAGGTACACGAATGGTATGTGAGTTCTACGTTTGACATAGTAAGTTAGGATGGCAAATCCCTCTTACTTCTGTTGGACATAGACTTGGCAGGTGATGGCGTAGTTAAGGACTGCGAGCCTTATACGTGATGTAGATGATAGATGTAAACGTAGATAGGAACGGTGGGCCTTATACGTGTTATAGGAGATAGACGCCAACGTAGATAAGGACTTCGGACCTTATACGTAACGTAGATAAGACCTTATACGTAATATAGATAGGCGTCAGCACAGGAAAGGACTGTGGACCTTCTACGTGCTTTAGCATAGGGGAGGACTGCGGACCTCGTACGTGCTATGAATTAGGTTGCAACATAGGGAAGGACCGTGGACCTTGTACGTGTTGTGGATGTATGATGGTATAGGGAAGGACCGCGGACCTTGTACGTACCATGAATGGTGAACATAGGTAAGGACTGCGGACCTTTTACGTGTTCACGATCGTGAGTACAGGTATAGACGGCGGACTATGAACGTACTCTCGGTAGACTGAGGTTAGTGATTGTAGATATGTATGTATGTATGGTAGCAAGTATGTATGTAGAACAGAAGGGTAACTAGTGAAGTATGGATATGTATCTTCGGATATGTATGTATGTGTTGTATTGTATGGCGTACGATTAACTTGAACTCACTCAGCGTAGCTGACTTTTAGTATGCACGCAGGTGAGTAGGATGAGGCAGCTCGCTTGAGGAGACACGTGGCACTGAATAAGAGGCTGGCATCGGAAGACTCAAGACGTTTAAGTTAATGTTCGTTAATTTTGAAAGACAAAATGATGTTTTAAGACAAGACGTGTTTTGTTACGAAATGTTTTATGAAAGCTTTTATATTCCGCGAATGTTTTAATTAACTCTGATATTTAGAACTGCGTTTGTGAGTAAATCCAACGCTAAAGTAGGGCTACCGGGTGCGGGGCCTTACAGCAACTTTGTTGGACCCGTCACTAAACAAATCATTTTCATCATACCTTCTAGAACCTACCATTTGCAACAAAGCCTAACAAAAAACAACTCCACTCTTTGCAACCCACAGCCACCACCAGACCACCGGTACACCTACAACCACTGCCGAAACCTACGACCACCACCATGTCCATCCCTTGCAACCACCACAAGAACCCACAACCCCCACCATTATAACTAGGTGTGGAGATCCATACAGAAATTGTCGGTCGATCTCTGTACCTGCAACTTCTAGCCCATCTTCTCTGGCCACCACCTGCAGCTTCTTGCCATCTTCTCTGACCACCCCTACGAACGCCATCTTTTCTAGCCACCACCTACAATTTTTTTTCTTAAGTTGTTGCTTTCGCAGATTCTCAACGGGACATCATCCCCCTTATGAGCTCATCGAAACCTCAATTCCCTACTCCATCAACCTACAACTCACAAACCCCCAATCGTTATTCCGATCTATGTTAGAACTTGTTCACAAAACCCAGATCCGCTCTAAACCTTGCCGGAGTTTTGCCTTAATCAAAAGTCTAGCCATCCTTTCCTGAAACTGCCTACACTTGATATTCTGATTGCTTGTATTTAGGTTTTGAGAGGTTTTGAATGGTGGTCCTTTATTGAGCAGGGTAGCGGCGGTGGTGGCCCGAGCAGAGTGGTGGTGGCCGGTGGGTTCAATTATGTTGAATGAAGTTGAAAGGTGGGTGGGTTGGTTGAAGATTTGGATTTTTGGTTTTGGTTTGATGATCTGATATTATATTTAGCCATGTAAGCTACCACATAAGTAATAATTTGACAACAAAGCATGCCACGTAATCCAGATTTTGACAACTAAGCGAGCCACATAAGCATCAGACTAACAGAGTTAACATCCATTAGTCGCGGTCTATTAAAAACATATACCCCTTTAGTTAGGACCGCCACCAGGCAAGTTTGAAGTTGAGACTTTTATTTACTAACAGGGTATAGTTGGGATTATTTAAAACCAATATTCCAAAAAAAACAAAAAACAAACTCACCCATAACTCGACTGTATTGAGGTTCGAGTTTATCGAGTTTGGATTAGTCAGATTATAGGTTAATAGTGTTAGGCTATTAAGTTACGACTTATAGAAACCAAACACTGAAGAACGACGTTTTCAGAGAAATTACCTTATAAAACAAAGTATTATTAGATGACGACATAAAACACATCAAAGAAATTGACGAGGCAAGCCATTCAGATTCTGTTTTTTTTGTACGGCCGTTATTCGCTACAATGTTGAGGACTAATAGCTTGTTTAGACCTGACATGTTTGGATAATTTATTGTAAAGACTACCAGATAACATTATGTTTTGCGTCTTCTAAAGTCTCTAGGCATAATAAAGTTTTCCTCAACTGTATTTGTTATGTTCATCACATTTTAAAGATTAATATATGTGTATATGTATACACACACTCATGTATGTATGTGTGTATATATATATATATTTCATGATTGTAAAAGTCGCTAGGCGGACCCTGTACAGTCGACAGGGGAGTTGGGTGTACTCGGAGTACTCGGAATTGATAAATATAAAAAAAATTAATTTTTGAACATTATATATATGTGAATATCAATTTTTTTAAGAAAAATACATTTTTTAAATACTAAATTATTCTAAAATTTGCTAATTATTAACTAAAAAAGGTGATATGTTTTTTTTAATATTATAGAAATATGATTCTTAAAGTCAAAATCGGCACAAGTTGACCGATTAGATGTGATTTTGGCTAAGGTTGGCCACATTTAATTAATTCTTAGTAATTAGGTGGATTTGGAGAAACTCTCCTCGACGCCATACCTTGTAGCGAGTACTCGGAGAGTACTCGGCCTTGGAAACCTACTTTTACAACATTGATATATATATAGGGGAGGGATAATTTAAGAAACTTGTTGAGTTTTAAAAACTTAAAAACTTCATTCTTAATCACACATTTAATTAAAAAGATTAGATCATGTGGTTGAGATTACATGTGATTAAAAAATTAAGTATGAGAGTGAATAAAGATATACAGTGGTTACATTAATTTAAACGTCCGTTACACTTATGTAAAAAGTCGACTCAGTGCGTAAAAAAATTATGCAATTTTTCAAGGTACATATATATAACCTACATATATTACACATATGTAAAAAAAATAAAAAAAAATGTTACTTTAAAGTTCTTTCGAGTTCTTAAAACTCAAAATGATTATCAATCCTATATACATAGTGGAGAGATATTTTAAAAACCTTGTTGAGTTTTAAAAACTTAAGAACTTCATTCTTGACTACACATTTAATTAGATAGATTTGATTATGTGGTTGAGATTAAATATGATTTAAAAAATTAAAATAGAAAAGAGAATAAATATGTATAGTAATTACACAACTTTGAACATCCTCTACATATATGTAATAAGTTGACTCGGTGCATAAAAAATTCTGTAATTTTTTTACGTATATGTAACCTACATATATTATGCATGTGCAAAAAAATTCAAAAAAAATAATTGTTACGTTGAGTTTCTTCGAGTTCTTAAAATCTCATATATATATATATATATATATATACTTGATTTTATCCCCCGTTTTATGGGGGTTGTTTTACATTATTTGTTTTTAATATTTATATATCTATATTTGGATTCTAATTTTATTTATTGTAACAAAGTTAATAATTAATATATTTGGGGCTAAGTGTATTATTAACTTTTTTACAATAAAGAAAATTAAAGTTCAAAAAATAAATATTAAAAAACGAAAAATGTAAAACAACCGTTCTCTCAATCCATCAGATTGCTTTATTTGTAAATGAAGGTTTCTCATGCATTTGACCCGAATTCACGGGTAAAGGTCTCACCAAACCCAGATAGCTCTTAAACGGGTTATAACATCTCATTATATTAAAAATTAATCTCATAAAATATTTGATATGAAAATCCTATAAAATAGGGATATACTAAAAATTAATATCCTGTTTTATTTTAAAAAAAAGATATTATTTATAATTAAGAAACAATTTTATAATAAAGAAAATAAACGGGCGATGGGTATCACCAAACCCAGATAGATTTTAAACCGGATTGTAACATATAATTTATTTGTGAAACCATTTTATTATCAAATCCCAAGTATATTAATTATTAACTTTCTTACAATAAATAAAATTAGAATCTAAATATAGATATATAAATATTAAAAATAAATAATGTAAAACAACCCCCGTAATACGAGAGATAAAATCTAGTATATATATATACACACCCCATAATTGAATGACAGGATTTGATTGGTCGTAATTGTAATCTCGGATTGAATTAGATACTCCTAAAAAAGATCTTGAAAACCAACATAAGAAAAATAAAAATACGTACAGTAACAAAAATATTCATAGTTTGATTAATATATTTTAAGATTTTAAATAAGGTAACTATTATATCCGATTCTTAGTATAAGATCATTCTCAACCTATCCCTCATTCTCAATTCGATCTCCATTTTTTAACAAAAACATCCTAAGAGCATTCACATCGTATTCCCCTCCCCCCGCCCCCGGCTCTTATTTATTTATTTATTTTTTTGGGAGGGTTTTTGTAATGTAGGAAATGATTTAAGATGTTGAGAATGAAAAAGATAAAATATAATGATTTTTTTTATATTTGAAAAGTTACTATTCCACCTTGTTAAATATTTTAAATATATTTTGAAATTGTTGTAAGTGTAGAAGAGAGAAAGGGTATAAGATAGTATTATTTAATAGCAAATAAGAGAGAAATGTAACGGTTTTTTAGTGTAATTTTAGGTTTGGAGATAAGAGAATGGACGTGCTTGCTCTAATAACTCACTCTGTCCCATCCACCATCCTTATAACTTAGAGCATGCATATCCCATCCCTCATCTCCATCCTCATAATTTAATTAAAGATAAACTGGATTTAAATAATCCAATTTTTAATTATTGACTATTGGCAGATAACAGCCCTAACGAACGAGCTATCTGCCGATTGTCCCATTTTAAACATGTTTGCTCCAAACTATCCACGACTAACAAAATCCTAACACCGTTAGTTTTCGGTCGCTGGAAACACGTTTTTGGCCTCAAAAAACAACTTGAACACCACCACCACCACCACCAATAATAATTATGTAAGTTGTGGGTCGTTCGGAGCAAATATGTTAATAGATGGGACCGTCAGCAGGCATTCCATCACTGGGACTGTTGATAAAGTGTTTTTACTGTCTGTCGTGTACTTTATACTTATTTGGTCTAGAATTTATAGTTGTGGGACTAAAGATGTAAATTATGTAAAAGTGTTAGACTCATATGATTAGAGTCTAAGCATATGTTACTATTCGCTAATTTTTAGATGCCATTCACCTATGTATTTGGTGAATGGACATCATTCGCTTAGTTTAGAACTCATACGCTACGCTGGTGTGTCTACGTATGAGGTGATTTTATGGCTTGTGAAGCCTCATTCGCTAGAGATGTCAGATAACGAGTTCATGCATATATATATACATATATATATATATATGTATGTATGTGTGTGTGTGTTATTGAATTGAGCGAATGATAAGTTAATGTGTTATTTACGATTCGTGCCTCGTTACTCTGTCCGAATCTCTATGCAAACACATATTAACACACAATAGCCTCGTCAATCATATAACCTAACTCTTATATCAAAGACTAGATCCGAGTTTTGTTTCTTCAAGTGGTATCAAAGCCATAAGGATGCCTGATTAGGTGGTTTAGGTTGATTCAACCTTCACAGAAGGTCGATTCTTGTTAACAGATATGGAATTAGTTTTTCTAGTGTGTTTCCGATAGTACAGTTGTTACGACTGTAACTAGGTCAAAATTGAATCGAATTATGGAGTCTTTGAGTGATAGAATTGATTCGGTCTGATATATAACAGATTTAGTATCATAATAATCAATCAATTGAATCAATAATGGATAGATGAGAAGTTTGATTTGAATCTATTTACACGGTAAACAGAGGTTGACAGTTTGACTATTTTTGGTCAAAATTGATGATAAATTGTTTGTTAGAATTAGTCGCTATGTGTGTTTGATTAGTCTAGTTAATAGAATTGATTATTGGATAATGTTCTTGACTTGTTTGAAGTTTGAAGATTGTGTTTTAAGTTTATATGCTTGAAGAACAAGCTCATTTGCTTGATTCATCCCGGTAACCGTCGACCATTCGCCTACTTAAAGCGTTCCTTATTCGCCTGAAGATGAATTCCTATTCATTCGTTTACCATATTTTACTCATACACCTGCACTACTCATTCACTTACTTTATCACACTTTAACCATTCGCTACCAACACTCACATGCTACCCAAGTCATTCAGTTCACCATTCGTTTACCAGTTTTGTCTGATTACACATTCGCTTACTCAGAAACCTATACAAGCGAATGAGCCAGTAAACTTTCACATCTTGACACTTTTCACCCCAAATCATTCAAATTGTCACTTTTCATCCCAAACTTTCATTATTTTACATTTCTCAGTACATTATGTCTGATTACTATGCTATAGTTTCTCAGAACGCAGTAATGCAAACCATGTTGAGCTATGACAATGAGATTGGAACTCATGCCAAAAATTCAAAGTTAACAAATCATGATGATTTTCTACCGTGGAGTAAAAGAATTGAAGCAAATTTGGGTGTTGTTGATCCAGATTGTCTTATTCTATTGAGAGAAAGATATGCTCATCCAATAATCACTGCTCCTGGTTCAAGTGATGGGGAGGTTGGTTATATAAAGGTTTTCTCTCAGCTTACAACTGATGAAAAGAAATTACATCGGGAAGTGAAAACACATTCTATTCTTACCATGGCCATACCTAAGAACATTTATCATCAGTTTTATCAATATGTGATTTCATTTGATCTGTATGAAGCTTTATGAACAATAAGTGCTGGAAAAATAAGTGAAAGCAAAAAGACAATACTTAAGACATAATATAGAAATTTCAATATATTGCCACATGAGACGGTATTTGAACTTATTACCAGATATTGTTACTTGCTTGCTGAACTTAGTAGACATAAGCATCATAATGAGGAGATTGACAGAATAGAAGCATTGAAATATGCATCACCCAATTGTTATTCAACATTAATTATGGTGCTGACAGAGAATCAATTCTTAACTGAAGATTTGACATGTATGTAATTTATAGAGAAATTAAAAGCAAGAGCAAATGAGATTAAGTGTGAAGGTATGTCTAGGGTAAATCAAGATCCTTTTCTATATGGAGCATAGCTTCCAATTTTAAAGAATACTTCTGCTTCTATCACTGCCTTTTATACTGGTCAAAGTCAAAGTTCCTAACGTTATCAACAATTTGGTACCTCATCAGGTGGTTATTCTCAAGGAGAGAGTAATAAGTCTTCAAAAAACAAATATCCATGCCCAAGTTCATCAAATTTTCAATAACTGAATGTCAACATGAAGGATGCAGAACAAAACTTTGCTTTCATGTCTTCATATGAGCAACTTGTTGGAAGTAAGGTGTCTACTTGTGATCTTACATATGAAGATTATGATAAGATATATCCAGATGATCAGGAACTAATGGATCTAAAATGGAACATGCCAATGATCGTTTGAAAAATCAAGAAGCATAGGGCAAGAACTGGTAATGATATTCCAAGCATGAGCAAGAGCATTGGCTTTGATAAGCTGAAACTGAAGTGCTACAACTGTCAAGAGTATGGCCATTTTGCTAAAGAGTGTGACAAACACAAGAAACGCTTGTAACTGTAAGAAAATACTAACCAAAATTGACTCATTGAAATTTTATATCCCCCTTTTCTTGAAAAAAATCACAAAGGTATTGAACAATCTTCAAAAATCTCTAATAAACTCCGATTTAAATCAATCGTGTTCCCCCCCCTCAGCCAGTAGATACACATGAAAAGTCAGCCAGAAAATGTTATCACCAAAATTTTCAGGAAGAATGCTCCACTTATTCTACTTTTTTCTAAAATACTCTATTTTTTAATGTCAGGGCATTCGTTTTCTATGTGATGCACAGATTTAACCTCCCATTCGCCAAATATATGATCTCATATGCTTATCTTTAATAAAATGAAGGCACTAGGCAAATGGCTTGTTGATTCCAAGCAAATGACCTAATTTTCAAGCGAGTGTTTAGTTGTTGACAAATGTAGGCGAATTGGAGGTTCCCGAGGCGAATGGTGAACAGTTGCAGCGAATAGGGAGCGGTTACTGTTGAATGAAGCGTATGGGAGATGTTCATCAAGCGTATGAGTTAATTTGAAGGTCTGATCATGGCGGATATCTTCAAATCTTCAAATTACTATCCAAATCTCACAACGAAGGTTCAATTTTGACCCACAGTCACAAATCAACAATAAGTTGAATCAAATCCACTTGAATTCAATCATAATCAAGTTAAACAGTAGCCAAAAACGAAGAACAAGAACAAGGATATCTAGAATATGATTTTACAGTTAAATTATCCGTATCAAGAGCAATTTTCTCTTTGATACCAGTTGAGAAACCGCTAAATTTCTTCAGCATGATACAATTGCAATTATATGATATAACCAATTGATTTACTAGACAATAATAGAATGATTCGATTCAAGAGTGTATTCTCATTGATGTTTAACCAAATTATTACAAGGATTCATTCATACATACATACATACATACATACATAGAAACGTACATACAAACGTTACATACATACATACATACATACGTACATACATACGTACGTACGTACGTACGTACGTACGTACATACATAATCATAAACGCTCGACCATCTGGGGAGAACTCATCCTCGGGGGCAAACTCTCTAATGAAAACACGTGACCTAAACAAATGACCTAAATCATCTATTTATAATAGTCTTATGCCTTGGTCTTCACTCCATCCGCCTCTTGGATAAGACCAACAAAATAATATAAAACATAGTAATTCACCCGAAAGCGTCTTCAATTAATCATCATTTTTCTTTGTCAACTTGCATTTAATATTTATTATAAACGAGTAACGATTCGATGCGTCGAACTAAAATATAAAATTCAACAATCTCCCCCTTATACCGATGCCATCGAATCACTTTCATGATCACCTCAAAACCCGATGCTTTTCATTGAAATTCTCCCCCTCACAATAAGCATCTCCCATTGTTCATTTAGACTATCTTCTCTCTTATCTCATTTGGATATAGTTGTATGGGTATAAGAACGAGGCTCTGAACTTCCATGATCAACTTCAAGTAACAAAGTTATCACAAAAGGGAAATAAATTTAGTATGATCATCAAATAATCCAACTTTCTTTAAAAGCGCGTTTCCTTCTTTGCAAACTTTTTTCAAACCTTTCCCGAGTTAAGAACCGAATTCGGAATCACGTTATAAACCGTTCTTGAATTTCAAGTGACTTTTTTTCTTAGAATGAGAGTCCAACTATTTACACGTACCAGGAAATCCGAGAACTCATAGACCAATAAACGCCTTTGAATAAAATCAAATTGTGAATCTGTTCGAGCATGTCCCAATATGTTTGAACATTAGTTTATATGCTATGTAAGATCAGCAACAGTACTAGCAGCTATTGAGCCAAATACTCGTGAGTTACCAACAACATCTACTCGAGTATTGTCAGCAACTCGTGAACAATCCTTAACCAACAAATACACGGAATAATAATCTTTTCACCAAATTTTGAACATACATATCCTAAAAACTTACATCCAAAATTAAACTCGTATAAACTAAAATTGAACATTGAAATATCATCAAAGCATCTCAAAATCATCATTCTATCACCAAGGTGCATAAGCTTTAAATCACAAAAGTGTCAAAATTTTATTTAAATGTTGATTTAAATCAAGTTTAATAAGCTTCTTTGTCTTTGTATGTTTTTTTGCTCAAAGTTGTTATCTGATTGCATACTTTCTATGTGTCTAATATTCGAGCATACTTGTGTTCTTATTTGACTATCTTAAGTGTTTCGAGTATACTTTGTGTTTTGTGAGCATACTTTGTTCTTTCGAGCATACTAACTATATATTTGAGCAATGTTGAATGTAATGTGTTTATTGAATCTTATCATTGAATTCAAGCATAGTGTGACAATACGAGCAAACTTGATGATTTTTGAATTCGAGTAAGTTATGAATTTAGTAACTTTCTATGTCATTATTATTGGGAACTTAATTGATCTCTTGTAAGGTAGTGTACTTGATGTTTTATACTTGGTTGATATACTTGTGATTTGTTTCTCGAGTAATCTTGTATTTTTGAGTATGCTAGATTCAATTTATACTTCGTTTATTTTCTGAGATTCTATTTATGTTGGTGCATAGATGTCAGTAGTTCATATGTCTAATGTCTGTAATCGAGTCTGTAATATTGTTTGTGTATTTGTTTGTTAAAGCGAAGTTGTTGACAAGTTCGCTTAGGCGAACTTGTTAACCAAGCGAAGTTGTTGACAAGTTCGCCTAGGCGAACTTGTTGAACGAGCGAAGTTATGGACAACTTCGCCTGAGGCGAAGTTGTCGTGTATTTATATAGTTTACAGATTACGGTTTTGGAGTTGATCGAGTTGGTTAATTTACGTGTAATTTAGTGAGTCTAGTGACGTGAGGTCGAGAGTCTGTAAGTATCACGGTTCGAGTTATTAATATAACGTGTGTTTGTTCGTATCGTGTTCGTGTGTTTTGTGAGCTTGCGTTCTACGTCCGTAACGATCTACACAGGGATTCCGCACCTGTGTATATCGGGATATCTCGTGTGATCCGTCCAGGGAACCTACAATTGGTATCAGAGCTTTTGCTCGATTGTGTGGTTCGGGATATTCACGTGGGTGTAGAATTCGTTCCATTTCGGGTATTCACGGGACGAGTTTGTGGTATTTTTGCTCATTCTAGCCTCCTACCAGTGTGTTCAAGCCTTTAAACCGTCAGAAACGTCGTTAAAATCCGTTTTTCAGATATGCAGAAAGTTTAAGTTCGTCAGGCGAAGTTGCTGTTCATCAGGCGAAGTTGCCGTCAGGATACGTAGGGTTTCAGCGAAGATATAAGAAGAAGCGAAGTTATTCACAACTTCGCCTACCTCCTCAACTTCGCCTAACTCAGCGAAGTTCTCATCAAGTTCGCCTAGCTCAGCGAAGTTTTCTTCAAGTTCGCTTACTTTCTAAGTTCGCTTATCCTAAGCGAAGTTATTCTCAACTTCGCCCAGACACGCGAATTTAAGAAATATCCAGCGAAGTTATTACTTAAGCGAAGTTATCCTTAACTTCGCCTACAGTACTGTTCAGAGAAAATTTTTTAATTTCGCCTTTTCAGAATTTTTCGGGTTTCTTAGTCTTCAAGAAGAATGTCGTCGATCAACATTTCGGAGCTTGTAAAGATGGAAGTTGAAGCGGGGTCAGCTACAAAGGCCCCAAGGTTGCTGAAGGGAACCGATTTTGTCGCGTGGAAGGATCGGTTCATACAATACGTTAAGTACCAGGATGCGAAAATGTGGGTATGCATCCAAGATGGATATATTCCACCAATCATGGAGTATGAGGGTCGAGACCAAATCAAGAAATACAGTAAAATGGAAGAGGAGGAGAAAAAGATGTATGAAGCCGAGAGCAAGGCTCATGCTGCAATCACAATGGCTCTTCCACAGGAGATCCTCCATACGTTCAGAAAGTATACATCAGCTAGAGAGCTTTGGGAAGCTCTTGAGAGCAGATTTGAAGAGAATGTAGGTATTCGGGCTTCAAAGATAGAGTTGCTCAAGACTCAATTTTCAGTCTTTAAGTACTTAAAGAACGAATCTCTTGATGATATTATCACTCGATATTATCATCTAATGACTGAATTGAGTAACTACTCCATTTCCTACCGAGAAGAAGAGATTGTGGAAAAGCTTCTCGATGCCCTCCCACCAAAATGGGAGATGTATACTGTACTGATGAGGGAAGACAAGGACTTCCCTACTTATGATCTTGAAACCGCTGTCAACAAGCTCAGAACTTTTGAGCTTAATATGGTAAGAAAAGAAACATCTATGGATCAGGTTCAAGATCCAGGCATGTACGGTGCTAAAGTAAACTCCAATTCAAGTTCAAAGATTGATTCTGCCGCCTACTACTCGAAGGGTGAGTCGGGTGCCAATTCTTCACAGGAGGGGCAAGTGTCAGTAAACTCAAATGGTGATGTTTGCTTTGTTGCGGGTGGATCAAGTGGTACTCAACAGACAGCAAGCAAGATTAGTGGGTCTTCAAGTTCCTCAAGCAATAATTACTCTAAGATGCCAATGAGCGTCAAATCTGCTGAAGAGCAGTTTGGCCTCTATGCTTCATTTATTGCTTCATATGAAAACTATATTCAAGGAAAGGTGGTTGATCCAGCGATGCTAGATGAAGACTATGACCAGATCGATGCTGATGATTTGGAGGAAATGGATTTACAATGGCAGATGGCCATGATAGTGAGGAGAGTGAAGAAGTTTATGAGGAAGACGGGGAGAAAGTTTGTTGGTGGTAGGCCAGGGTTCGACAAGTCTAAGGTGAGGTGCTATAACTGTCAACAAAACGGGCACTTTGCTAAAGAGTGCAGAAACGAGAGAGTTGAACGTGGTCAAGGCAGGTCTGCACAGTACACTGGGAATAACAAGGAAATCAATGCCATGATGTCCAGAGAAGCAGGTGAATACAACTGGAACCTGCATTCGAATGAAACTAGTGAACAGGCAAATATGGCTAAGGTTGAGAATGAAGAATTGAGAAGACTACCGGAGAAGAGAAAGCTACTGGTAAAGAAAAAGCTTTCATGGCAGATAACAATGATCAACGCTCCGAGGTAAGTTCTAAATCTATTTGTACTAAATGTGAGAATTTGTCTGAGCAACTTACTACCATAACTGATCAGTATGTTCGTTTAGACGCTGAATTTAAAACTCTTAAAGAAGATCATCACTTTATGAAAGCAAGAGAAAACAGTTACAAAGTTAAAATAAAAGCGTGTGAAAAAGATGTTAAAAGCTTAAAAACAAAACTTGCTGAAAAAATTGAAGTAATTGATCTAAGTTATGAGGTTTTAGAAGAAAAGACTAAACTGATTGCTGAACGAGAAAAGCAGATTGCTGACCACCAGGTGAAAGTGGTGGAACTGAACCGAAAACTTGAACAGTTCAGAAATTCCTCAGCTATCCTTGATCACCTTGTTAGTGATCAAGGTACCTCTACAAAGAGGGGAGGAATTGGTTATCACGAGGTTCCACCACCTTATAACCACAACTACACTTTTAACCCTAGTGTTCAGAAATCTGTTGATTTTGAAGTTCCTCAGACAGTTCCAATCAAGGTTACGAGTAAAGAACCAAGTGTTAGTAGTGGCGAAACGAGTTCGCCTGTTTCAAGTGAAAAAATTTCTGTTACGAGTCCAGTCTCATCAGATTCGGATAAGTTGTCCGAATCGGGTAAGACAAATGAGAAGGTAGTGTTACCCACTGGTGGAGAAAAAGATAAAACATCTAAAAAGAGTACTCCACTCAACCCGAACGTCCCACCTTATGTGAGACGAACGGCCGATAACACAGCCTCAACATCCAAAACAACCTTTGAAAAGAAAATGGAGTATAGGTGTTGTTTTAGGTGTAATAAGGTAGGACATCTTGTTGCAGATTGTCCTCTGACGCCGAAATTCAGAGGCGTGAGGCCTATTAAAACTGAGCATAAGATTAATGGAAATTTTAATACTGCTAAAAATGAAAACCATTCAAAGTTCCGAAATGTAACTAATTCAGGTTTTCACAGAAACAAACCTCAGTTTAACAATGCTAATAACCAAACCGCAAGATATAATACTTTCAATACACATAGGTTTGGAATGCCTCACACTCAATTTCCAAGGAGATTTCCTAATAGGACTGACAGGAATTATCCAAATGCTAACTTTGGAAAGCAGAAGTACGGGATGTATAGATCCAAGACCAATTGGTCTTGGGTCCCTAGATTCTAATCCTTTGCTTTATTGTGCAGGAACAGTTGAACAGGGCTGCCCACAGTCTTTGGATTGTAGATAGCGGCTGTTCCCGGCACATGACGGGTAACAAATATTTGTTGCACGACTTAAAACCTGTTCAAGGAGCGAGAGTTAGTTTTGCAGGTGAAAGTGGAGGAAGAATTACTGGAAAAGGAACGGTGTCCAATGGGAAAATAACTCTTGAGAATGTGAACTTTGTAGAAGAGTTGAAGCACAATCTGCTGAGTGTGTCGCAGATTTGTGATAAGGAGTACACTGTTCATTTCACGAAGAATGAGGCGATCGTATTGAAGCCTGGCTTTCAGATACCAGACGAGTGGATGGGGCGAAAGCTCCACGTGATACAAATACTTATGTGATGGATATGAGGTCTACTGAAATGGCCACGGGAGAATCATGTTTAATGACGAAAGCAAGCGAATCGGAATCCGAACTATGGCACAGGAGGATGGGGCACATTCATCTTCGGAAGATGAACCACATTGTCAGGAATGGACTTGTGATGGGCATTCCCTTGAAAAGTTTCAACTTTGAAGACAAATGTATTGCATGCAAGAAGGGAAAGCAACACAAGAAATCCCATCTCACCAAGAAGGTCAACTCTATTGCTAGTACTCTAGAACTGCTTCACATGGATCTCTTCGGTCCCGTGAATGTAAAAAGTCTAGGAGGTACCTCTTACTGCTTGGTGATCACTGATGACTACTCGCGATATTCGTGGGTATATTTTCTGAAATCGAAAGATGAGACGGCTCAAATGGTGAAGAATTTGATTACCAAAGTTGAGAACGTCATGAGTAAAACAGTTAAGTTCATCAGAAGTGACAATGGGACGGAGTTCAAGAATTTTGAAATGGAGATCTTCTGTCTTCAGAAAGGAATTGAACATCAATACAGCGCTCCGTATACTCCGCAACAGAATGGAGTGGCTGAAAGGAAGAACCGAACTTTAATTGAAGGAGCCAGAACTATGCTGGCAGATTCGAAGCTTCCTGTGATGTTCTGGGCTGAAGCAGTTGCTACAGCCTGCTATGTTCTGAATAGAGTGTTAACCGTTAAGAGACTTGGTAAAACGTGTTACGAGCTTATGCATGGGAGGAAGCCCAACTTGAGTGGTCTTGAACCATTCGGGTCCCCCTGTTCGATCTTGAAGACAAATTCTAAATTTGGAGAAGTAGCCGATGAAGGAATCTTAGTCGGTTATGTTGTTGGTACTCCCAACAGACGTGTCTTCAATACTTCGACTTGCAAGGTGGAGGTGGTGTGTAACACTGACATCACAAGTTACCAACCGCCAAAACCTAGCAATGGACCTGCTGAGCTTTTCGACTATGTTAAGCTTTTTAAGTCGTTTAACGTACCGGATTTGGAAATTTCTGAAGAAGAAGAAAGAGCTGCGACGAAGATGATACTCGATGAGGAAGAAAATCTATTGCAAAGACAGCTGATTGATAAATGTCAACCTTCCTCATCAAACACTATCGGTACCCCTGTTGCCTCAACTGAAGAAGAATTTATAATCCTTTTCACTCTCAGCCAGAAACAACCATTGACGAGATCTCTTCTAATTTGGAAGATAATTTGCATGTCGGTTTTGTTTCGACCACGAGAATTCATAAAGATCACCCTTTGGATAATGTGATTGGTGATGTGTCCTCTGGTGTACAAACGAGAAGTAGTTTGAATGAACATACCTGTGTTTATACAAGCATTAAGGAGACAGGAATAATCAATGAATGCCTGTATACCTGCTTTATAAGCCAGATTGAACCGAAGAATTATCAAATGGCTTTAAAGGACAGCTCGTGGGTCGAGGCCATGCAAGAAGAGTTGGCTCAATTCGAGAAGATGGAAGTTTGGACTTTGGTTGAAAAACCAAAGAATGTGCATGCGATAGGCACAAAATGGGTGTTTAAGTGCAAGAGAGATGATAAGGGGATTATTATAAGAAACAAGGCGAGGCTAGTCGTAAAAGGTTTTAATCAACAAGAGGGGATTGATTATAACGAAGTGTTCGCTCCTGTCGCCAGGTTAGAAGCCATAAGATTGTTTTTAGCGTTTGCTGCTTATGAAAAGATGAAGGTGTTTCAGCTAGATGTGAAGAGTGCGTTTTTAAATGGGAAAGTTGATGAGGTTGTGTATGTTGAGCAACCTCCGGGTTTTCCTGACCCAGACTATCCAGATCACGTGTACAGGTTGAGCAAGGCGTTGTATGGATTACATCAGGCACCTCGTGCCTGGTATGCAACTTTATCGGATTACTTGCTCGAGAATGGTTTTGAAAGAGGGAAAATTGATAGCACGTTGTTCTTCAAAAGAGATGGAAGCGACTTCCTGCTGGTACAAGTCTACGTGGATGACATTATTTTTGCTGCATCAAAAGTCTCCATGTGTCAAGAGTTTGAAGCCGTCATGAAGAAAAGGTTTGAAATGAGTGCTATGGGTGAACTAACTTTCTTTCTAGGATTGCAGGTTGATCAGAAGAAGGACAGGATGTTCATTCATCAGACGAAGTATGTTCATGATGTGCTCAAGCGCTTCAAGATGGAGGACAGTTCTCCATATGATACTCCAATCTGCGTCAATCACAAATTGGGTGCTGAAGTAGACGGTGATGCAGATGTGGACCCAACTCAATATCGGGCAATAATAGGTTCTTTAATGTACTTAACTGCATCTAGGCCTGATATAATGTTTGCTGTTTGTCTTTATGCACGTTTTTAGGCAAATCCAAAAGAATCTCATTTGAAAGGTGCAAAGAGGATACTGCAGTATCTCAAGGGCAAGCCGAAGCTGGGGTTGTGGTACCCGAGAGGAGGAGACTTGGAGCTGGTCGCTTACACAGATTCTGATTATGGAGGGTGCAATCAGAGTCGGAAGTCAACAACTGGAGGATGTCAGTTTCTTGGTGGCAGATTGGTGTCGTGGCAGTGCAAGAAGCAGACTTCAGTCGCAATTTCAACCTGTGAGGCAGAATACATGGCAGCATCCAACTGCTGCTCTCAGGTTCTTTGGATTCAACAACAGTTGCGCGACTATGGTCTTAATTTCTTACTTACTCCTATTTGCATTGATAACACAGCTGCAATCTCAGTAACTAACAATCCCGTGAAACATAGTAAAACTAAACACATTGACATACGTCATCATTTCATTCGGGATTGTGCTGAGAAGAAACTGATAATTCTTGAAAAGGTGGATACGCTTGATAATTTCGCTGATTTATACACTAAAGCGTTTGACAAATCCAGATTTCAAAACCTTATTGAACTGAATGGGATGATCAATCCCGAGTAACCATGCTTTTCTTGTATTATTTAAAAAAAAAAAAAAAAAAAAAAAAAAAAAAAAAAAAAAAAAAAAAACGTCACTAATCGCTTAAAAATATGTCGGTTACATCAGTTTGAAGGACTTGTCTTCGGATATGTTTTGGTCCTCATTTTCTACTTGTAGATTTTGAGGATAGCCATTAACCAGATTACTGATAGTGACCGGGGCGGTTTATGATAAGTTTTTCATTCTTTCGCTTAAAATTGGTCGATCATACTTAGTTAGAAGGACACATACTAGTATGTGGTCGGTCCAGCTGATCCATTGGATCTTCGGGATAGCCGTTTACCTGAAGACTTTGTTTTGGTCTGGGCGAATAATGTTTAAATTTTGAAAGAAGGGAAATGAAATTATTTTTCAAGTCTGTTACTTCGTAAGAAGTTCGTTAGCTATGTTTAACAGAAAATTGATCCAACCTTGGAAAATGATAGTTATACTAATTCTGTGTGCTTAGCTAGTGAAGTTATTAGGCTTAAAAGGCTTTAGGACAGTCATTGTATGTCATGGTAACTTTTTATGGTGCGTAAAAGTAGACGTGATACAAACTAAATCTACTTGATTTTACGTGGAAACTCCTTAAGAGTTTTGCATGTCTTCATATATATCTTTCCGAATGATAGGCAGAAAAGTGATTACCCAGTCATACACGAGCCCATGTGTGTTCTGATTCCCGTGAAGATAGCATCTCAAGACACTGCAGTGATCCAGATTCGGGACTTGCAGTGAATTTCTACTTTGAAGTCTAAGTTTTATTCAAAAAAAAATAAATAAAAAATAAAAAAAATATATATATATATTTGGAGTTATTGAAACATTTTAGAGATGACAAAATATCAAGACTTTTCAATCATTGAGTAAGAGAGAAGAACGGGAACCAGAAGAAGAGTACTTACAACTTAATCAGACACTATGGGTCGAAGTCAATTCGGGGTGACTTGGGGAAAGCCAAATACGCTTTGAGAATAGATAGGAGGCATCAATATTTCTGAGTTGTTGCCCACTTAAATTTTAAGGCATAATTGAACCTATCTCGTATCACAGAAACGATGAAAACCACTTTAAGTTATACCTGTCTACAACCTGTCTCTATATGTCATAATACAGCTAAACACGGATCTATGTGACAGTCACGTAGTTAGTATGATTCCTGTTCGGATCTTTTCTAAAACGTAGCAGTCCCTATTGTGACTGAAATTTGATCCCTTATACTTTAAATTTTTAAGTTTTTGTACTTAGATAGTTTTATGATTTTTTAACTGGTTACTTAGAAATGATTATGTCATTTATTTCTTCTAGGAAAGTTTTATAACTTAATTGGAAAATTGTTAAACTTATAAGGTTAAATTTTGTAAATATATAGGCGATGTTGTTGAACAGGCGAAGTTGTGGTTAACTTCGCCTAGGCGAAGTTATCCGTAACGTCGCCTGTATAACTTCGCCCCTATATAAGGAATACTTAGAGTCAAACTGTTCATTATTCAGCGAACATATATCCAAACCGATTCTCAGCGAACTTATATCCAAGCATATCCAATATTGTTATCTTGTTCTTCGATTTCAAACCGATCTAAAGGTTGTTTGGGTTCGTTTATCACATTTTATATGTTCTTTGATTAATCTACGGTTGTTTCGACAACCGTGTAATACCCTCGAACCATCGGACCTTCAAATTGGTCTTTCAAAAACTTGCTGTTACGTGTTAATAACCATACTGATCGTCAACATGTCCTTAAAAAGCTTGTTTTAAGGGTCCTTAATCGTCTAAACTAGCCGAAACATCGGTTTTCGATGTTTGCAGTATCTTACTGTCGCCGTTTCAGATTCAGGCGAAGTTAGGGTTTAGGCGAAGTTATCCGTAACTTCGCCTGAAGCTTAAGTTCGCCTGAGGCGAAGTTATCCGTAACTTCGCCCGAAGCTTAAGTTCGCCTGAGGCGAAGTTATCCGTAACTTCGCCTGAAACTTAAGTTCGCCTGAGGCGATGTTGTGATGAGGCGAAGTTAACATTAACTTCGCCTAAGATCATTTTTACTTAATATTAATTAGACGAACTTAAAGCTGAAGCGAAGTTGTTCCCAACTTCGCCTCAACTTTAACTTCGCCTATACAGAGTTTATCACAACTTCGCTCATGGTAACCAGCGAACTTGTATTATCCATTAACGATTATCTAACTTGTTTAGTTTGTTGCAGATATGGCTGCGATAGCGGGTGCTGGTGGTGCAGGAGGAGACGATGGTGATAACCAACGTCAATTCTTCCCGGGTCACAATATGTACATTACACTTGACCCGGAGGCGAGCGGCGTGGACGATTACCGCGAGATCATAACGTTCCTCCTACGCTCGAGGATTTTTCATGCCATAACAAACACTCTGCCGATATCTCTACCAAATATCGAAGACTTCTGGCAGACGGTCGAATACGACTGTCGTGTTGAGCCCCCGGTCATGCGAGCGACTGTGAACAATCAAGAAGTTCAGTTCAATTCTGAACAGATCCGGGTGGCGCTACGGTTTGGAGAGGAGACTCGAGACGATCCAACTGAGTTCGTGGCTCCGTTCAGAGATGGAGCATTTCTCCGAATGGGCTACTCTGGTCCATTAGGTGATACCCAGAAGAGGAAGGGTTACCTTCTAGATCAGTGGCGCTTCCTCATGCACGTTATGATAGTTTGCATGTCTGGGAGGAAGGGGGGCACTGATGGAATGGGTGCGACCATGCAGTCTGCAATGACTGCACTGACCTATAACAAACGTTATAGCTTCAGTCAAATGGTCTTCTACGAGATTGACAGGCAAAGAAGGGCGATGTCTCGGGAGCGGTTCATTATGTACCCACGGTTCATCCAGATGATATTGAACCATGTCGCTTCGAATCTACCTCAGAGACGCCCGATAAGATACGTGGAATCTGTGAGCAAACGTATCTTTGCTCAATGCCGCACGTCAAGTGCGAGGAGCAACCCTGAACGTCGTCCCAGGCATACTCCACTGTTTGGGTTTTTAATTAACCCAGAGTATGTTCCTGCTGGTGGGGACGAGTTCAGAGATCCTCAACCGCAACAGGCAAGAGCAACTCAAGCTGTTCCTGCTCTTGCTGTGCCTGTTGTGTCGACTGCAGAGGATATAGACCTTGACGCTGTTTTTGGAGGTCAAGGCTATTTTGACATGGATCAAGTTGAAGAGGTGCAGGTCTCAGCTGCACAGGGTTCGGGTGTGAGTGTTACTAGAGCATCTACGTCGATGGCTGACTCATATTTGGATGAGATCATGGATGAGGGGAGACGGTTGATGGTGTCTCGAGAAAGAACGTTCGGGAAAAGAAAGAGAACGGAGGATGATGATGAATCGGAAGAGGAAGAAGACATACATAAGCTGATAAGAAGATCAAGAAGGGAAAGGACAGGTGCTGGCATGGGAGCTGGAGAGACTTCAAGGACTGTACGTTTTGCTCCGGCCGCACTGTCTGGTATGTCTATTGTTCCTTCATCTGTACAGGTTACAAGTACAAGCGCTGCGGATGTTCCCGTGGTGGCTACATCATCTGCTGGCACTCCATCCATCACTGCTATCCAGACGTTGACTCCGGAGATCGTGTCACTACCACCTCCAACGCTTACTCAGTCGGTGGTAGCTGCACGATTTGTAGAGTCAACGGTCGTTACTGCTGCAGGGTTATCAGGTATGATACCACCTGCGGTTACGCCTGCTTCTGGTGTCTCGCCTTCGCCTATGTCAGACTCAGAGAGAATAGCTTCACTAGAGCGGATCGTGGCAGAGCAATCGAAGACTATTCAAAGCCTAGTGGAAGCAAATCAACTACAGGCATCTCTCCTGGTTGAGCATGGGAAGATTATCGATGCCTTGAAGGAGTTCTTGGCATCTCAGGGGGAGATGAGCTGTAAAGGCGACGAGCTCAGAACGAAGAAGAGAAACGACAGAGACGATGATCCCAATGCATCGAAAGATGCAGGTGGTGAGTTGCCAAGAACTTCTGAAGCTCTTGGTACTTCCACAGCTGAGGGGGAGTCTACCGACGCAGCTGGTGGTGATGATGTGGTGTTGGTGGAGGATGACGTGATTGATGCGCTGAAGGAACTGGACGATTATATGTTCAGCGATGATGTGTTGTTTGATGAAGATGTGCTGCCGAGTGATGTGATTGAGAAGATCGGTGAACAGATTGTGATTGAAGATGGAATAGAAGAGGGGGAGATAGTAGAAGAAGACGTTGAACACGAGATCCCTGATGTTGAGAAAGCAGACATGAATACTGAGATGGATGAGACTGAGTGGGAGGAGCAGCCTAGGTGGAAGGAAGGCTGTGCTCATTGGTTTATTAAGACCAAGAAGCCTGCTGTTCCAGCCATGTTCAAGAAGAGTTATAACATCAAAGGCTATGCTGAGTCGAAGAAGGGAATTATCTGTTGGATATATGATGAATAGATGAAGTTGTTTGTGGTGAAGCGTTATGATGGTATTCAATACTTCAAAAGAATGTTGAGATCTCTCAATACGTTGCCGGAATGTGAGGTGAAGGATTTGGCCAGGTTGGGCCTGATAAATAGAAGTGACAACAACATGACAAGAGTGATTGAGAAGATCGTGTGGAAAGAAAGCATAAAAGAAAAGAAGTTTGAATTGTTAAAGCCACAGAAGGGAAAGCTCGTGGAGGATACTGAAAGGGGATTGAGAGCAGATGGCAAGCCATGGATGGTGATGAAGTACAAACCGATCCGATGCATCAAGGAGGTTCCAATGAAGACTATGCCTCAAGATGTGTTGAAGAATCTAAAATGGTGGTACGTTGATTGCCAGACTGCTGAAGCCGTGATGGAAGACGAAGATGAACAAGAAGTGCTGAGGGTGTATGATCCGATGCATCTTGTTAACTTATCGAAAGCTGATCTGCAAGTGTTGAATGAAAAGAAGATATTCTATATTCCTGCTTGGAAGGATGAAGCAAGGAAATATCAGCGAGTAGTCACGGTGTGTGTTAGAGAAGGAGTGCACGCTTGAAGATACAGGATTACGAGACAAGAGCTGAAAGATCAAGATATGAAGCTACTGCCAAGGGGGAGTCTGTTGGTGAATAGATGTCAGTAGTTCATATGTCTAATGTCTGTAATCGAGTCTGTAATATTGTTTGTGTATTTGTTTGTTAAAGCGAAGTTGTTGATAAGTTCGCTTAGGCGAACTTGTTAACCAAGCGAAGTTGTTGACAAGTTCGCCTAGGCGAACTTGTTGAACGAGCGAAGTTATGGACAACTTCGCCTGAGGCGAAGTTGTCGTGTATTTATATAGTTTACAGATTACGGTTTTGGAGTTGATCGAGTTGGTTAATTTACGTGTAATTCAGTGAGTCTAGTGACGTGAGGTCGAGAGTCTGTAAGTATCACGGTTCGAGTTATTAATATAACGTGTGTTTGTTCGTATCGTGTTCGTGTGTTTTGTGAGCTTGCGTTCTACGTCCGTAACGATCTACACAGGGATTCCGCACTTGTGTATATCGGGATATCTCGTGTGATCTGTCCAGGGAACCTACAATTTAATTGTGTATGCTTGACTTTTATTTCCCGAGTATACTTGTTATTTTGATTTCGAGCATACTTGAGTAAAACTTTGCTTGGCAGTTTACTCGAGTATAGTTATTGTTTGTGTTTTAAATATTTTTTTTGGAAGTATTTTGGTGTCTTGTTGTGCAAAGTGACAAAAGACTTTTGAAACTTATTATCAGACAACAAACGATATGTATAAAAGGGGGACTTAACTTTTTTGACAAACACTTTTCCCTCTCTTTCTCATCTCCTTGCCTGCTCATGCCCTAAACATATACTTCCGTCTATATCAAACAAATTATTCGCATACACTTTATTTCTGACTTGGTAAGTGTTTCATTATTGATTTCCAACACCTAATATCTAGGATTAGGGTTTCAATTTTACTGTTTACTTATTGGTTTCCTTCATGTGTTGGTTAACAACTGTCGAAGAACATGTTCTTAAAGACATATTCTTTTCTTTGATTCTTATCTCATTTATGTATAATTGCATCTTCTAATTACTAATTTGTGTTTGAATGTGTTTGCTGTATGTGCAAACATGATGGCATATAAATTTGAGCCGAAGTAAAATATGCGCGCCCTAGTTGAAGTGATGACTGAGAACCAGGAACTTGAATTGATGATTAATTGGTTGCTGCAGTCGAATCTCCTATTTGCTCTTACTGAAAACCTTACTTTGTGTAGATACCATTAACAGAATTTTGGGAGTCTGATGAGTATGTAGATGATGTAAATGGAGAGAGAATTAAAGCTACTATTCAAGGGAAGAGATTGAGATCACTAAGCAGATGATAAGGGCAAGATCACACTTGAATGAAAATTTTGAAGAGCAATTGTTATATTCATAGAGGAGAATACTAAGAGTTTTTCAAGAAACCATGGGCTATCAAGGAAATATAGACAAGGGACAGTTTCAGAAAAGGATGTTCCCATTGCTGTATAGATTTTTAATTCATCATGTTATAAAGAGTTTATCTTTGAGATGAGGGACATGGACTTTTCTAAGTAGAGAGATTGCCTCTGCTACTGTAGCTATAATTTACAGTCGGCCATTCAATTTCTCACGGATGATTTTTCAAGGAATGGTTGTGAATGCTCAAAGAAATGAGAGGGATAAATTTTTGATGTATCACAGACTCTTACAAATAATTATCAATGCTGAACTTCTAGATGTGGTAAGAACTGGTGCAATTCTAAATTTGCAAGACTCAAATGTCTATAGAAGGATAAGAAGACAAGCAACTACAAACCAGTTTAATCAACAAGTGGAAGTTAATCTTTTACTATGGCTTGTAAATAATCAGTTGGAGATTATGGAAGTTCCGTCATCTTCCTGAACCCGAAGGTGTGGAGGATAATGAATATATGGAGGAGAGTGAGAGTGAAAGTGATGATAATGATAATGACAATGGAGATGATAATGCTCCTGATGATAATGTTGTTGAAGAGAATGTTGTTGAAAAAATAAGATGATGGAAATATGATTGATGTGAATGTAGGAAATGATGCATTGGATGTTGGTTTGAATGAGAATATTGCTGAGAATGTTGAGAATGAAACTGATAGTATTGTTCATGAGCATGATGTTGTAAATGAAATTATGCAATCGGTTATCAATGATGTACATGTTGTCACCCCATCTGTTTCACATGACCATATTCAATCCCATTCACCAATAATCCCATCACCACCCTAGTCACCCATTCATGAACCCTACATTCCAGAATTTATTGATCCTTCCTCAATACCCCAGCCAGACTCTCTAATCCAATAACAGCCATATTCATCATTAATGAACCATCTGACCAATCCTCACCACCAAATTCCTCAACCCTTGAATAAAATCATTCTACTATCATTCAAACTATTACCCAAACTCAACTCCCTATCCATGAAACAAAATCATTATTCCCCATAAACTTCACCATTACAAACCAATCCTAAATCGTTTCCATTCTCACCATACCAATCACCAACTCACTCAACTGAACAATCCAATGCTTATAATGCCTTATTATCAAGAAATTTTGACCTTGTTGATAATAATGATTTGAGAATCAGAAACAGAGCACTTGACATTGAATATTGCGTTGAAAAAGATTCAAACCCTTGAACAACAACAGCCCGAGGTTGAGAAGACCTCAAATGTACCAAAATAGGGGGGTATTGAAGATACTCTGAATCTTATTGGCAAAATTTATGAGGAAAGTGAAGAAGAATTGGTACTATTTAATCAAAGACATCAGGGATGCCCTGAATTCCATTGGAAATCTTTATGGTGTATCTGATGATGATGATGTTGTAGATGAAGCTTGAAGTCGGTTGAGACTGAACCTGTGAAAGACAATGTTGATGCTGACTTGGAGGATCTTTTTAATGATATTGTCAACATGCCACCTCTATAAGTTAAAGATGTAGGAACCTCTCATGATGTTATTGATGATCAAGAAAGTGAAGAAGATCAAGAGAGGAAAAGGAATAAGGGTAAAGCAGTTTCTGAGAATGAAAAACAATTACAACCCTTAAATGCTCTTGAACCAACTTCTAGAGATTAATTCTTGAATGCAGAAGAATCTTCCACCAGAGCTAGAGTCATGTTTGAGCAAAGGCTGAAAGAAATGAACGACAGAGAATTCTAAAATTTATGCTTTCTGAAAAGGAGATTGAAGAGCAGAGAATTCTCCTTGAGCAAATTAAAATAGAAAACAAATTAAGAGAATAGGCTGAGCAGGAAAATGATGAGGAAATTCCTTAAGAGATTTTAGAATCTCTGATTGAGATGAAAAAAGAAGATAAACAATAAGAGGCTGAAACTCAGAAAGCCACAGGAAACGTTGAAGAAATTAATGAGAAAGTAATTAAATCTATCATAGATTGGCTTAAAATAAGTAGTACAACAAGCCAGAAAAAGAAAGAGAAATACTACATCTGAGCCCACTCATCAAGAACCTGAAATTGAAGAGTCTCCAACAAATGAAGAACCAATTGAGGCTGAAAATGATGATAAGCCTCTAAATCCTACACCAATAAGGCACTTTAGGCCTAAGGATGAATTCATGTGTGTGAATATTGATTTAAATAATGATGAAGACGATTCTGAGGTCTTAAAAGGTGATGAACCTAATATTAGCGCACTTGATGATATTTCTGATGAATATGATGATGAAATTGCTAAAAATGAGCCTGAGGCAGAGTCTATAAAACATGACTCTCCTCACATTGAGAAGAGCTTAGATAAAGCAAAAAGAAAAGATCCAAAGATACAAACTTTACTGGGATTTGGAATGAGATTTAAAGAGATAAAAAAACTTATCCGATAAAGATTTGGATTATCCTATTGAAAAGAAAGCTACTTTGGAGGAGAAGAGGGCCAAAGATTTGAGAATAAGCAACTAAAAGATAAATTTATTAATTAGAAAGTCTTATGATCCAACTCGGGCAGATAACTGTCAGATGATGAACTTGAAAAAGTTTACAATGCCATAACAAATAAAATTAAAGAAGATGCTGAAATAAAAGCCAAACAGAGAGGAGATGAGGCTAAAGCTGAAGAGAGAGAGAGAGAGAGAGAGAGAGAGAGAGAGAGAGAGAGTATTGAAAATGTATGAAGGTAAGAAGGGTTATCTTGTAAATAATGGATACCCTTATGAGCTTGTAGGTATTATGACTAGAAAGGAGGTTGAAATACAGTTTCAAAAGATTAATCGAAGAATGATGGAAGAAGAGAAGGTGACTTCTCAAAAACGTAAGGAAGTCATGAAACAAGTGTCATCTTTGAAAACCTCTACTTCAAGAACCACTGGCCAAAGAAGCAAACCCAAAAGGAAAAGGCTAATTTCTCTGATGATCAGGTTAACATGCTAAAAAGATAGTTATTAAGCAGAGGAGTTGGTGAGATTGAGGTTGACAATAGGCCAAGAGCACAAATGAAGAAACTATATGGCTTGGAGTTAAAGAAGTATAAAAGGAGGAACTTATAAGTATGAAACAAATACCTCCAGAACAATCAAAACCTTCTTCTTTGAAACTTGTTAAAGATAATAAAAGAAAGAGGAGGAGAATATATTTGTTCATAACCATTATGAAGAGACCATGAGGATGATAAACCACTTGGCTAACAGAGCCAGGAGCTATGATAGCTTGAAACGTACAAAAGAACAGATTGCTGAAATATATGCCAAAGATCTTAAATTTGATGAATGCTCATACTTTGACTGATCAAAAAGAAATTCAAGCATCCATTGAGCCGGCCAATCAAATATCTAGTTATGTACAAAAGTTGCAGGGATCTTCATCCTTTGAAAGACCATCAACATCAAGACCTCAACTTTTAGAAGATTTGTCCCAACTACCAGATCTGTCATTAGGAGAGAACAAAGTCTAGAAATAATTGAAGCTATGCCAAAGGATTTTATCTATGATCCTAAGACTGATACTTTGAAGATTATTATGAAGAATTGGAGAGTCAAAACCGTGACCTATAAAGATGATTTCAGAGACATTTCAGTTGATCAACCCACCAAACTTGCACATATGAGGCTTTATGGATATCAACAAAGAGAATGATTTGCAAGAGCTCAACATAATGAACTATCCAAATATTTAAAAGAACAATTTGGAATGGGATTCCCAATGTTCAACAGGAAGAGAAGAGTTGAGCCCACTGAAGCAGAAAGAAAGAAGAGACAAATGACAAGACTTGAACTGATTGCTTCAAGGCTATCTCCAAGCAAGCCAAAATGGAAATTTATCTAAGTCTTACTCTGAGCATAGGTCAATCTCGAGTAAGCTACAGTACCCGAGTTTACTTTGCTTTGTTCAAATAAGACTAAGTCAAAGATGGAAGAGATTCGAAAATAAATTGTTTGCTTGTGGGATATTTCCGAGCTAAGTTTGGATTTATTAGGAAGATTGAAGTCTTATTGAAAAGATTTCTAAATATTATTGACAGCTTCAGACTTCTAAAATCTACTGGTGTTCTAATGGTTGTTGTATAACATGATTCTAATATGCAGCATCTCCACATTGCTGACTTGATGCACATTAGAGAGTGGGACTTACCTGAGGACCATCCATTCTATCGGGAACTCTTAATGTTTTAGCAAAGCTCAACAGCAGTCAGAAACTACAAAATCAATAGGATGAATCAAGAAAACCATAGAAGAAGTACAAGGAATCAATCATAAAGACTATGTTTAGTTTCCTGTATTTTTATCTTTGTTCTTGATATAATTTTCTTCTCAGTTTGTTGTGTAATGTCCTTGAGGAAAAATTTTGAATTGCAATCAATTCCTTTATGTAATGTAATTTACTGTTATCTAAGGGTTTGATGTGTATTTTGAAACAAGTGTAAGTAATCTAGGTGTTTTGGTGCATCTGAGTTTGTTCCAATATAGAGCAAATTGTTGGAACTAAAGGGCAGATAAGAAAATACTGGAATCTTCTCAACCTCCCCTGAAAATGCAAAGTATAGAACTCGAGCAAACTCAAGCACTCCGACCAAGGTATTTACTATTTTGAGCAAGGTGTCTTATTCGAGTAAGGTTATCTTCTAGAATTCTTCTAGGTGTTAGCTTCGAGCAAGCTGCACTTCGTTGAGCAAAGTTGTTCTTCTATTAAGCAAGGTTTCTACCGAGCAAACCCTTGATCTTTTTACGCTTAAGCCAAGTTTGCGAGTAAACTGGTGGATTGAGCAAGGATAAAATAAAATTGAATCCCAAGTATGGTGGAAGGTAGTTAATGGAAATTTATCTAAGTCTTACTCTGAGCATAAGTCAATCTCGAGTAAGCTATAGTACCCGAGTTTACTTTGCTTTGTTCAAATAAGACTAAGTCAAAGATGGAAGAGATTCGAAAAGAAATTGTTTGCTTGTGGGATATTTCCGAGCTAAGTTTGGATTTATCAGGAAGATTGAAGTCTTATTGAAAAGAATATTTTCTATGAAAATATTCTAAGTAAAGCCTACTCGAAGTGGTGTTCCGATCATATTCAGGATTACAAGGTATGCTCTACAAATTACTCGAAGACCTGATTTATACATCGCTGATTTTACAAATGTTTTGTAATGATTATGGTTTTTAGAAGGACTTTCAGGTGCATGTAAATAGAATGATTAAGTCATAATAAAACACATCTCTTACACCTTTCTGAATATTATTTACAGCCGCACCTCACAGCTTTCCTCCTAAAACCCTAAAGTTTTTTCATTGTATCTTTCTGATTATCTTTATAATCGAAATCTTTTGAGTTATCTCGTGTTTACATAGACTTTCTATGTTAAGAAACTTTCTATTTGCGGTTGAACCGCCGGCCACGAGGTTTTCACATATTTTATTGTTTCGCGAGGATTCTTGTCTGATTACTTGTAGTTGTGTTGCGAAATCCAATCCTGACATTTTGTTTTGTTTGTCTTGACGCATTTATTTGGGAGATGATATGAATCTTCGTATTAATAGTAAGATCAACACATGTAAGGTACTGTAGCTAAAATGCATAGACTCAGTAATGAATGTGTTGGTAGATTCAGCCCTTAAAAATGAAGCGTCGGTTTGACCGTTGACTTGTTTGAAATTAATGAATATGTTCTATGTGGGACACATCTTAAGGTTTTATCATTATTTTTAATATACCTGCATAAGGATTGGAATGAAAGGTCACGCCATACTCAAGCCTTGACTCAGTTGGATCACCCAAAAATCAATTTTTATATAAATGAGAATTGGTCATCATTTGATGCTCGGATAGCCCTAACATGTAAGTATGCTAGACAGCCGGTGATACAAACTAAATTCTTATGCTTCTAGTTTAAGTAGTTAACATTTCACGGCATATGGTCTTATGGCCTTAAATCATGTATTTTTCTGGAATAAATATTAAATGAGCTCAAAGAGCAAACCTATAGTTTAACTGCCAAATAAGTCAATAAATTGATCACATTGTACTTCAAAGTACAAATACATTACTGACTTGATCAACCATTTTGTTAGTTATACATCGTCCCCTTGATCATGTCCTAATACCATTAAGAGATGGACCACAAGGGACACGATGAATGTAAGCCCTACAGATGAAATCGTGCATACTCTTCTATAAGAAATCACCTCGGGGCGTTGCTTAATAACGGGGTATGACTTTTAGTGGAGAACACTTGTTGGTTAGCTATTCTAAGATACCTATATCATATCTAATGGCTTTTTGTTAGACTTTCATGCTTAGGTTTAGGCGGACAACAATATCATTGATCGTTTTAGCTAATTCTAAATCATTAAATGTGACATTTGAGCCAAAACAAGTTACACCTTAGTACGTATTTACCGATTAAGCAAATAAACGCCTTTTGCGTAACAAGCGAACGATTAACCAAACGGGTCGGGTTATGACCCAGATATCTCGGGGGGCCATCTATAAGTGATATACGATCTATACAAGCTAAAATATTAGAAATATGGTCTTAGTTTGACAGCAAACAAGTTAAACGAAAATATGCCCGTTTAACTACCCGCTATAGATTTAAACGCGAAAGATAGTTACAAACCAAGCATTGTATCATCCGTTAAGCCGAAAAAGACTTACCAAACACTTACTTGAAATGTTTTAAGTGATCCGTGAAAATATTTTTGATTTTTACAAACATATAGTATGTTTTTATAATTTTACACAAAACTAGCCGAAAAACACTCATTTTCGCGCTGTTTAACGCACCCGATAAGTTTTTCGCGCCAAAAACCGAACCCGAAATAAATTTGGACTTGGGTTTTCATGTTTGGGCTGTAAATTCCGAAAATTGAGCCAAAATGGGCCCAAGAAAATGGTCCGGTCGCTAAAAGGGTGTGCCCACCTCAAATTTGGTATAACTTATTGAATAAGCAATTTATATATGTCATTTTCACACACCTCCAGCTTCCAAGCAGCAGAAAACCCTGTTCTACTAATTCCTTTCAAAACACTAGGTAAAGTTTGATTTTAATCATGTTTTTCAAATTATTAATCATAGTTAATATCATATAAACATAGTTTAATTGCCAAAAATCATTCTTAACCGTGTAAAAATCCTAAAAATGGTCCATAAACATGTTTTGATCATAAAAACGGTAAGGAACCTGTTTTGATAGTTTTTTGGCCATAAACACGGATTAAATGGTTGAAACGACGTTTTTACGGTTCAAAAGTTCGTTTTGTACACTAGCCGAAACCCTAAGTTAAGGGCTGTTATGTTGATGAAAAATTTCTTGGTTTGTGATATAGGATTTATACCTAGCTTGCTTAGAAGCACAAGAACCTGAAAACTTGATTAAAAAGTCAGAAACGAGCCAAACCCGCTAAGGTAATGCCGAAACACTCGCTTACGGGCTATTTAGGTTAAGGTTGTTATGTGCATATTTTTAGGCCTTGAAATTTTTCAGGGACATCAGGGACCATGTCATTGAGTCCCTGTTCAAATTTGGTAATTTTTCGACCATCCGAAAATATTTGGTGAATTTATTACCGAATTGGGACGTTTATTTGGGAAAAATAGCTAAAATAATTCAAAAATTATGAAACTTTTCTGGGAACTCAGATTTGATGTATTTTGATTACATATGAATTTTGGGATCATTTAGAGAAGTTTAAAGGTGTTTTTCTTATTTGCGTTCGTGTGAATTTTTATAGCCGAATTTGGGCCGAAAAAAATATTGCACGAACTTTTTACATTTTGAAATTGATACAGGTTGATTTGGGACAAGATTTGAGCATTCTGGAATTTTTGTGGAATTTTTGAAAATTGTTTGGGGTAAACGGACGATTTTCAGGCGAGAAATATAGCTGATGAAATGAATTTTTATGAATTAATAAATCAGTAAATAAATTCCAGAAATATTTTTATAAAAGTCTACATATTTTAATTGATAACTGGTTAAATTTTTATAATTTAATAATTAACGGTTAATTAATTATGCTAATCTGAATATTAGACAAATTCAATTTTTATAAAAACCGGCAAGTTTGCGACTAGCGAACCTGCGGGAATATCAAAACACCAAGAGTGATCAATAATCATATTTTTGGATTAATTAAGTAAAAACGAACTTTTCTATGAAGAACCTGGACAGTCCGGATGGATTGTGCACGTTTCTTCTTAAATCAAACCGAAGAAAGGGAAACGGGCCCCGTGGCTAATCCGGGACCCTAATAGGTGATCCTTCTTTATAACTTAATCATTTTATTAATCAATACATTTACCGAAGCTTATTTTCCAATAATGTTTTCTGAACGCGTAAACGAACAACTTGGCCCAGCTGGGAAAACGAGAATCTGAGCCAAGTTCAGTTTTAAGTATTAGACATTGAACAACATCACAACCTAAGCCTATTGTCACTTTCTGGGCGTTCCAGCTACACCAAGATTAGTTATACAGCCCAGTTTAGTATTGAGATTATAATAATATTAAAATATTAATATTATTATAATATTGATTATAGGAACTACTGATAAGCGGACTGAACAAACCACGAGCGGATACATTACTGAATATCTACTAAACTGTGAGTTTCATGACCCCACTTTTAAACTGTTTTACGAACTTTTTGGGTGAAAAGCATGTTTGCTTATATCTATATACATACCTAAAACATGTACTGATGTGATTATCTAAGTGCTAACACACGAAAGTCCCCACGATCACAGTGATTAACTTCGAGCCGGTGGCTTGTGAATAGTACTATTGGTTTGACAAACCCAAGCGGGGCCAGCACGGTTGCTGAGACATTATCCCGTTTGCACATGTCCATAAATTTTACGAACCAGCTATGTAGTGTTAGACATAGCTACCGGGGCATGTTGTGGGCGGAAAGGGGCCACAGTGGTTGATTGAGCGTGGGAAATGGAGGCACGCAGCACGAACAGTCCAGGCTTCACTGTAGCTTAGCATAATTACATCACATACATCATTTACATACATACAAACTTATTTCAAGATTACAAGTGTTGACTTGTGAATACTCATTACTGATCTCTTGAAACTCGTGAAACTCACCAACTCTAGGAGTTGACCCGTTTTAAACTGCTTTTCAGGTATACCTAAATCGGAATGATTTGGTGATCTGTTATTTGTCCAAGGTGTGCGGTTGATGCTATGTGAATAGAGGCAAGGGTGTTAGTAGTAAGAACGTATAGTTAACGAACTAGTTTTGTTTGTATTGCCTAAACTGTAAAACAATGATAGAACAAAGAAATGTAATATATTGTAAATTAGTTTGTAATGTTTCTTTATACACACTGTGTTGATACCAGAGGTGTCTGTTACATTCCCGTTTTACGCTTCCGCATCGTGCTAGTCGGGGTGTGACATTAAATTTGAGCATTAACTGTGCTATCATTTTGATCTGCTGATTTTAAGGTTTAAGCGAAGTTGGGATGGTTTGATCTGATAAAACTATAATGAGGCATGGTAAACATTTTTTTATTTTTAAGTATGGGTCCCATTAGATCATAATAACCTAAATTGTGTCTATTCTCATCCTTCAAAGTAAGTATGACGAGCATGGATTTAAGTGGACAAAAATATCAAAAATGGACCAGATATGGCTTAATATGTGTGTGCTGAAAATTGTTACTTGATTGGTCTTATAAAGATTTGATCCCAACTTCTTTGCAAAAGTTGTAAGTTGAGTGTATATTAAACTTAATTTGTGATATAGTTTGTTAAGCTGCTATGATCTCATTTAAAGTTTTTTTTTTCAATAGAATTACTAAAAATAAAAAAAAATCAAAATTACAAAAATAAGTTTATTTATTTTATTTTGTTTAATTGTTTTCGAAAATATTTTTGATTGATCTTTCAATCAAAGTTGATTATTCTTTAATGATTGAATCCCTGTAACAGAAGTATATGAAGTATTTTAAGTTCAAGATAGGATGATGCAATAAAAAAGGGGGAGATAGTAGAGTACTAGATACAGATGCTGAAGTTACCGATCAGGTTCAAGTAAAGACTCTAAAGATTTTGATAGCATCAGTCTAAGGGGGAGATTATTGGGTCATAAATTGGTGAGACTGATGCGTATCAAACGATCAACAACATAATCAAGACGAAAGAAGAGTGACGAGTTGATGTGGTGCATAGAGATCGTTTAATGTATTTAACATATGTTTGGTTAGATTACAAAAATCCCCATTGAGATTTCGGCCTAGGTGGGCTTGGCTTGTGGGCTTGTACTAGAAATCCTATATAAACACTTTTTTAGTGTATTGTTAGGGTTAGCAACTTGATAGCCACCATATAACCTAGAGAGCAAAACTGAGCGTGGGATTTACTACAGAAATTTTTGGTTTTTTTCAAGGGTTTAAGGCTTGTTTTTTCTCTCTATATATATACACATTACCTATACCCTCACATAAGATACAAACCAAGAGCTACCAAGAACGATAATTCAAGTTAGTATTGCGTATTTTGGAGCTTTTAGAGGTTAGAAATTATTCGGTGAAGATCTAAATCAAGAGGGATTGAAGATTCATGGGTTTTTATCACCTTTAATCTTTTGTTTTCTTTTCTACTTTGATATTCACCATGAATTTTATTATTGTTTTGATTAATTTACAGATGCTAGGCTAAACTATTAGACTGCCTAGGCTTCATGATGAACCACTGTTGATGTTTGATTTTATTTGGATTATTGCTTTTGATTATGGGTTTATGAGTCAGTAAAGAGTTTGATTTTATTCATTCGATACATATGGGTGCTTCGTTTTATTTGATGAGTTTTATTATTTAACAGAGTCTTTGGTGATTGTTTCATATAACATGATTATGTTAGATCATTTGTTGTGTGTTCTTAACTAGTTTGTGATTGATTTATAATAAGACCAAAGAAACAATATTATTAATCAAATAAATAAAATTGTGTTGCTAATCTAAATAGCTGTGAGGTGATAGATTATTTGATAGATCTTTGTTGGTTAAATTGCTAAATTTAGTTCTTCGTGAGGAGTCCTTCTAGGTTTGATTTGCCAACTTTGTCTATCAATTCGAGTTAATATATTAAACTACCTTTGATTTTCACGCTGTGAGGTATCATTTCGTTTAAAGGTACTCTTTCATAATTAATTGGATAACTGTGAGGAAGTCTAATACTTAAACTAGTGTTTTCAAGTACTTAATAGAAATCCATAGGTGTCTTCTTAAGAAGGGTCAAGGGTCCTGTTTGGGTTTTTCTTTAAGTGACTATTTTATGATCCCAGTTAATTAACAAAGCATTTTCTGAGTAATTTATAACTAAAATGTTGGGTTAGAAAATTGACTAGGAAGATGGAACTCGAGCAAGCTTGGAGCTTCGAGCATGACTTTTACTAGCTCGAGCATGATATCTTACTCGCGTAAGATTATCTTCTGTAATTCTTCTAAGTGTTTAAAGCTTCGAGCAAGCTACACTTCATCAAGCAAGGATGTTCGTCATCAAGCATAGTTAGCTATCCGAGCAAACACTTGATCTATCCAAGCTTAAACCAAATATTACGAGTATTTGGTGGGTCGAGCATGGATACAATAAAGGATAATCTCAATATATTCTAAGTAAAGCTTCGAGCATGGTTCAATCTCGAGTAAGATTCAGTACCCGAGCATACTGGAATTTCTCTCAATAAACCTTAGTGAAGATTAAAGAGGTCTTGAAGAATATGCTTGCTCGTGGGATTTGTCCGAGCAAAGTTGGGATAAGTTATCAAGATTGAAGTCTGTTGGAGTAGAATATTTTCTAAGGAAAATATTCTAAGTAAAGGTTTCCGAAGACATGTTTCGAGCATACTCAATGTTACAAGGTCTGCTCAACAAAGATATATCATACTCGAAGACCTAGTTTACACTTTTGTTTATTTTAATTGTATTTTGTAATTATTAGGGTTTCTAGAAGGAACGTCTCTGGGCCTATATAAAGAATCCTAGTTTTATGTCATAGGTACACATGCATAAACGATTAATGAGAGACTAAGACCTCATTCATGAAAACCTAGTACAACCGTCATTGATTACGAAACCCTAGACGTTCCATACAAACCCTAAACACTTCCATTGTTCTAGAGTGAATATTCTAATATACTAGAAATCTTTTGAGTATATTTGTGAGTGTTTTAGATAATCATATTGCTATACCAACATCCTGATTATAACTGATTCTGTTGGATATAATCAATGGGCCTTCATATATTGATTTCATGTGTGTGCTCTTGTCAACTTTTTTTTGTGTCACACGAGATCCCGATCCTGACAAGTGGTATCAAACTTTCGTACGTTCACTGAAGACCACTATGTTGGAAACATTGTGATTGTGAAGGTTTTGCATTAGATCTGAGGTATTCCAAAGATTATGGATGATCAAGAAGTCTCTACCAACAAGATCCAAAGAATTCTTGGTCAACAGAACTACATCAAATGGAAAGTGTTGTTCAAGGATATGATAAACTACAATGACACTGAACTTTGGGCCTTAATCAACGAAGGTCCTTATATTCTTACAGATGCCCCAAATACCAATGCAACAGTGGAAAGACAAATGAAGCAAAGAGATGATAAAGCACTCACTATGCTGAAGCTAGGGTTATCATGGGAGATGCTCACAAGTGTGAATCATAACATAAATGCTAAGACTATGTATGATGCTGTGGTAGAGATGTTTGAGGGAAATGCTAAACGCCGAAACATCAAGAAAGACCGGCTGAAGCAACAATTGGATCTGTTTAAGTTCAAGGACGGAGAAAGACTAAAGTCTGTGTTACAAAGGTTCATAGCGATTGTGAATGAGGTTAGGATAACCGATCTATAAATTACTGACTTTGATCTGAACAAGAAGCTATTGTCTTCATTGTCTAGAGAATGGTACACAGCCAGTAAGTTAATCAACGAGAAGGTGAACTTTCCAAATTTCAAGCTTGATGATGTCATCTCTTTTCTCCAAGTTGTTGAGCATGAGATGATTGAGAATCACATGATGAAGGAAGACAGAACGAGCTTTCCAATAGCAAATGCAATGATTGCACCAATGAGCAATCTTTCAACAAGGTCTCAATATCAACACCTAATAGTTTAAGAACCTTCTGACTTCAACTTTGTGACCTCAAAGACACCAAGAGTGTACTCAAATGCTCCTGCATCAAGCCAACAAAGATTCAATGTACAAATGTTGGAAGACAATGACAATGCATCAATAGTCAGCGGACAAGCTCCCTATGTACCAATCAACTAAAGCCAAGGAAATGAATACCAGGCTTTGTTCTCCATGTTCACTGATTTGTATAATGCTTTTGTTGCAAAGAATTTGATTCACATCAGTCTTGTTCAAGAAGACCTTGAGCAAATCGATGCTAATGACTTGGAAGACATGGATCTTAAGTGGTAGGCTGCAATGTTAGCTGTGAGAAACAAGAGACTCTACAACAGGACTGGGAGATCAACTTACTTAGGTCCTAATGATAAAATTGGATTTGACAAGTCTAAGGCAATTTGTTTTCACCGCCACCAACCAGGACACTTGGCTAGGGAGTGCAATCTTCCAAGACAATACACAAACCAAGTAAATCAAACCCAATTCTATCAAAACTAGAATCAAAACCAGCAACAGTACCAGTGTGACATTCGCGACAAAATCGAATATGCCTTAGTATTCGTTTATCGAATAAGCGATTAACCGCTTATTGCGTAACAAACGAACGAATAACCAGACGGGTCTGGTTATGACCCAGATGTCTTAGGGGGCCATCTATAAGTGATATATGTTTAATATAAGCCCTTATATCGATATAATGGCTTTAGTACGATAGTAAACCAGTTAAACAAAAACATGCTCGTTTAACTACCCGCTATGGATTTAAACGCGAAAGATAGTTCCGATACAAGCATTGTATCATCCATTAAGCCGAAAAAGATCTACCAAACACTTTTTGCGGATATTTTAAGCAATCCTGTGAAAATATTTTCAATTTTAACAAAGAAATACTATGTTTTTATAAATTTACACAAAAATGGCCGAAAAACGCTCATTTTCGCACTATTTGTCGTACCCGATATATTTTTTGTGCCAAAAACTAAACCCGAAATAAATTTGGACTTAGCATTTCATGTTTGGGTACGTAAAACAAGAAAAGTTGGCCAAATGGGCCCAAAAGGGGGCTCAACAAGCCCAGCCCGCCAAAGTTGAAAAAAAAACTTTAATATTATTATATTGTTGTTTTTTATAAATAAACGAGTTGAGATATTTTTTTGCCATAGTTTCTTTTAACTTCTGGTATTCCATGCTGATTCTTACAAAGCTTTTCAAAAACCTAAGGTAATTCTACTTATTTTGGCCATTTAATCCTTGTTTAATTATGTTTAATAACATATAAACATAGTTTGATTACCAAAAATCACCTGTAACAATGAAAAAACCTTAAAAATAGTCCAAAACATATTTTGATCATCCACATGGTTAGGAACATGTTTTGGCAAGTTTTTCGGCGATAAACACGGATTAGAGGGTTTAAACGACGTTTTTACGGTTCCAAAGTTCGGTTTAGAACCCTAATCGAAACCCTAACTTTCAGGGCTGGTCTCTTGATGATATATTCTTGGTTTGTGATATAGGACCTGTACCTAGCATACATAGAAACACAAGAACCCGGAAACTTGATTAAGAAAGCAAAAATGAACCAAAACCGCAAAGGTAATACCGATTTACTCGATTACGTGCCGTTTGGTTAAGGTTGTGATGTGATTATTGTTAAGACATGGAAATTTTCAGGCACATAAGTGACCTTATGTTTGAGTTCCTGTCCAAATTTGGTAATTTTTCAACCATCTGAGAATATTTGGCGAATTTATTACCGATTTGAGGTGTTTATTTGGGAAAAATACTTAAAATGCTTGGAAATTTATGAAAATTTGTGGGGAGCTCAGATTTGGTATCATATGATCACATATGACATTTGGGGGCATTTGGAAAAGCCTAAATATGTTTTGTGCATTCGCGTTTATTCGAGTTTTGGTAATCGTTTTTGGCTCGAAAAGGATAATTGACTTGATTGTTAGTTTCTGGAATTTTGTTCACACAAGAATTTTGTCGGAATTTTTGGAAATTGTTTGGTATAAACTGACGATTTTCGGGCTAAATATAGCATATAAATTGATTTTTTTATAAATTTATAAGTCAGTAAATAATTCCAGAAATACTTTTATAAAAATCTAAATATTTTAATTAATAAGTGGCTAAATTTTAATAATTTAACAATTAACAGATAATTAATTGTGCTTATCTGAATATTAAACAAATTCAATTCTGATAACAACCGACGAGTTTGTTATTAATGAACCTGTTGGAATATCAGAACATCATGAGTGATCAAAAATCATATTTTCGAATTAGTCAAGTAAAAACGAACTTTTTATGAGAAATCCGGACAATTTGGATAGATCGTGCGCGCTTTTCTCCAAATCAAACTAAATAAACGGAAACGAGCACCGTAGCGAATCCAGACCCCTAATTTTTGATCTTTCTTTATAACTTGATCATTTTATCAACCAACACGTTTACCCAAGTTTACATCCCCATACATGTTTTCCAAACACATAAAAGAGCAACTTAGCCTAGCTGGTGAAACGGGGAAACTGAGCCAAGTTCGATTTTAAACATTAGACATTGAACAACATCACAATCTAAGCCTACTGACACTTTCTGGGTGTTACAGTCACATGCAGACTAGCTATACAGCCCAGCTTAGTATAAAGATTTTAATAATATTAAAATATTAACATTATTATAATATTGATTTTAGGGTCTAAGTGATAGCAAGGGAAACGAACCCCGAGCTGATCTCGTACTGAGTGCCTACAAAACCGTGAGTTTCATGACCCCTCTTTTCAATCTATTTATGAACTTTTTGGGGTGAAAAGCATAGTTACATATGTTATCTATTTGGAAATGGTTCAGGATATAAATCACCTGAATGTTTACATACAAAAAGTCCTTACAAACATAACGATTGATTACGTGCGAATGAATGGTGAATAATATTGTTGAATGATAAATTAAGTGGACATGGTAAGAATACTAAAACACAATGAAATTACACATGACAACATGTTTATACAAATACGCCGTGTATTGTTAAACATAACAAGCTGGGTGAATAACGTGGTCTGTAATGGCCATGGGTGAATAACGTGGTCTGTAACGGCCATGGGAAATAACGTGGTCTGTAACGGCCATGGGGATAGCGTGGTCTGTGACGACCATAAGAATAACGTGGGCAAGGGATTCCACGAGGATATTGTGGGCGGAAGGGGGGCCAAAGTGCTTGGTGATACGTGATATATACTATATATGTGCATATATATATATGTGTGTATGTGTATGTGTGTGTGTCTATATATATGCTATGTGAATAGGCGTTGGAAATAATGTGGTGTATGAAATACTAGCTATTTGTGTATACACCGTGTAACGTTGGATTTCATATGGAACCGTTGTGGGCGGAAGGGGGCCACATTGGTTGATTTTATGTGGAACCGTTGTGGGCGGAAGGGGGTCCACAGTGGTTGATTAAACACGGAAATTGGAAACACGTAGTATGAACAAACAATCACGTTTTTATCATAATTTTGAATTTATATTATAAACTTACATGCATGCATATGAACACACAGAGACACAGCTGTACATATATACAAACGTAAATACAATTTTAATATACGCGCGTACATGCAAACTACGACTGTGTGGTACGCAGAACTGATTTCGTTAAAACTTATGAAACTCACCAACTATTCGTAGTTGACCTTTTCTTTAAACATGCTTTTCAGGTAATCAGAAAGGTGGAGTAGATTGACTATGTGTTACTTGTTGGATTGTGATCGATGTGGTGAGCATTTGAGTTAGAAGTAAATTAATTGAAGAGCTAGTTTTGATTGCATCACTTATTTTGTAAAAGATGCTAGAACGGTGTAATATATTGCAAATTAGTTAATAATGTTTCTTTATGAACAATGTATTTGATACCAGTTGTATCTGTTGTATTTCCGTTTTACGCTTCCGCAAATCGCTTAACGGGGTGTGACAACCAGCCAAGAACCCTACCACATAACCAAAATCCTTATCCCCAACTTAGACGATCATAAAACAACTACCAGCAGCAACCCAGAAACAATCAACTTCAACTACAGACTAATCAGAATAAGGGGCAAGCTGAAGGAAACTATTAGGGAAGGGATCAAGGAAATGCGGTTGTCACCATGGAACCTCAAGATGGTGAGTTTGACTGGAGTAGTCATGCAGCTGAGATTAAGGCAAATGTTGCCTATATGGACAAGATCAATGAGACTGGTGAAGTAGCATCAAGTTCACAGATACCTTCTGAACTTTAAACATCTGATTTACTGCTAATGGTTGATAATTTGAAAAGGGAAGTAGGAAAGTAGCAAAGTGAGTGTAGCAGGAAAGATGTAGTAATCAATGTTTATGATATGAGTTAGAGAACCTATGAGAACCAAATCAAAAGTCTTGAAGAAGACTGCTTTGAAAGTTACAAAACTCAATCAAGACTAAATCTTGAGGTTGAAGGGTTAAAGAAGATGTATATTGAAGAACACTGAGTTGCAAATAATGATTGAGTTCTTTAAGAATCTTGTGTCAACTGGAAATATTCTGGGGAAAATTGAGAAGATAAAACCATAAGATAAATACAAACAGTTCCACCAACCCTTTTGTGACAAGTATCCTGTGAAAGTTGACAAAGAGAATAAAGAGGAATATTTAAAGAAGTTCAAGTCAACATTTGAAGATAAAAAGAAGTTTGTAAGCTTGTATGAGAATGTGGTTGTAAGTGAAGAGGGTGAATTTGTTATAAATGAGAAAGTTCCACCAGTTGATCAGGGTGTAGTGAAAAAGGAAGAAAAGGATGGTTTGGAGACTAAGGAAAATGTTTCCAAGTGAGTGTAGCTCTTGCAGCTGCAGCAGCAAGAGTGAAGAAGATGAAAGATTTGATAAGAAGTCTAACAAGAAGAAATCAACTAAAAAGGTTCCAAGATTACCAAAGCAGTTTAACAAAATGAAAAGGCATCATGAAGTGATGAGGTCTGAGCACAAGGTGTTTGACTTATGTGGAAATACAAAGACTCAGAAATCAAAGATCAAGAGCCTTATGGTGTTGATAGATATCCACCAATATATCCAGTTTTCTCCAATCATGAGCTGTTTGATGTTGGAGATCCAGACTTTGTGCCTCGAAGAAGAAAAAGTCCAAAAAGAGAAGCAAGATCAACCAGTCTACAACTAAAGCTGAAAGAAATAAAGTTTGTAAAGGAAAAAAGAACAGCTAAAGATAGATGTGTGTGGACCTATTTAGGTGGATTTTGACAAGTGTAGATATGCTTAGAAATCATTGGGATTAGATATGCCTAACCCAAGGGAAAGTATTGACTTTAACCCCCAGATGCATGGTCAAAAACTTTTGATACTTGAACTGTTCTTTTGAAATTATTTAAAAATACAAACATTAATGTTGAACGTTGGACTTACATGCCTTACATTCAAAGTGTTTAGGACTTGCTTTGATGCCCCACCTCTGTAGTTCTAAGCAACCCCTTTAAGTCTATTTAATTTGATAAATTTAACAATATATATATATATATATATATATATATATAATCATGTTTTTACTAAGTTATTTGCTAATTTAACTGTTTATATCATAGAAAAATAGTTCATTTTTGGGATGGAACAAATACCAACAGGCTTGTGTATGACTGGATAATTACCTTTCTGTCCATCATTAGGAGAGATGTATATTGAAACATACTTGCATCTTCAAATGTAAATCCACGTCAAACTTAGCATGTATATTATTTTTATATCACTTATGCTTTTCAAACCATGAAAGCTACCATACTTATCAATGACTATACTTAAAGCCTTTTTAACCTATCAAATTCATGAATTAATTGACTTAAGACTTAAACCAATTTTCTATCATTTCCCAAATATGTTGGATTCTATCTCCTTTTAAAACTTTTAAGATTCTATAAAGCTTTGAACTGAATAATCTTATCATGTTCTTTTTTGCTATCACTATGTAGGTCTCAAAACCGGATCTAACAACTATTCTTGGATCAACCAACTGGGTGTTTAGCGGAATATCACAACAACCCACCTTGTTCTCGGATCTTGTTGTGTATTAGTTTATTTTTGCTTTTGTAGGCTAGAGAGAACTAGATAAGATTATGAGAGTTCTTTGACAAAATCTTGTGTCTCAAGCACATGCTTCCTATATATAGGGAAGCATGCATGAGACATGTTTCTATTATATCATAGCCCAATGGGCTTTATGTACAAATGGTCTTAGGCCCAATGCAACATAACAAAGAGAGGCCCAACTAACAACAATACAAAAGACTCATTATATAATGAAACTAGACCCAACAATCTCCCTCTAGTCTTTAGTATTGTTTCCTGTCTTCGTCTCTAATCCGTCTCGTACTCCAGAGCACCATCATCAGATAGTGAAAGTTCAACAAGTTTTCGCACATATTTTATGAATGCTTCCATTATCTTATCGATATTCTGTTTCCCGATATCTTCAAGTGTGGGCAAGGGCGAGTTTTAGAGCTTCAAAATATCTTCCTTGCTTAGCCCCATCAGCTTATGCTCGTCAAACACTCTTTGTGGCTCCATGGTTTTGCAGTGACTGATGGCTTCACACGTGTTGTTGTCATGCTCCCAGCAGATAATGTAGTGGAGAAGATTAGGGAAGAACGATTTTCCATGATAGATCTCATGACTGTCTTTGGGTGCTTCGTACCTCCACATTATTATTGTACCTGTCACCGGGTCTCTCTCTGTTGGGTGCTTGTATATTCGACCTTATTCAACTCAAAGTTGGCATAATCCAACTTCGATTCTATATCTATATGTCGCTTGAACCAGCCGTTATGCTGCTTTTCTCCACACTGTCACCTATTGCCCGCCTGAAATAATTCATGTCGAGTTCGGGCAGGGAGTGCATCTCCTTTGAGTGCAAGTAGATGAGGTCGCCATTTGCCCTACGCAACGCCCAGGAACTACTATCCCTGTGATATTTCGCATAAACAATAAGGGATTCATTGTGGTACTTGTAGTTGAGGCTGCGTGTACTAGCATGACTCGTCACACAGTGCCATTTTCTTTTTCTTGTCTTAGGCACCTGTGTGGAGTATGCTCCAAGGGTAATAATAGGTTTAGCTTCGAGGGCAAGAGCTTGAACTTGTGTTGGAGGCATATCAGGACGTGGCGAGTAGTTGATGTCATCTTCCTCCTCCTCCGCTGATCCATCCTTCTTTGGAGAATCGAGGATACCTACAAACTCCCCTGCATCATATAAATGTTTAAATAAGTCATCGAGTGCAGCATCTCAATCTCTCACCTCTGTCGAAGCCTCGGTTGCTACGGGGTCTTTGTGTGGTTCGTCTTTATGTGGAACGGTTTGTGTGTCCGCTCCACCACCACCCACTGCACTAGCACCACTATCTCTACCATCTCCACCATCATCACCATCATTGTCATCACCAAAACTGTCATGGACATTGTCGTCCTCATCGTCATCATCGTTATTGTCATCCTCCTCTTCTCCATCATCACCAGCTCGGGTGGCAGGTCCTCCAACATCCATAGGTTCCGAGCTGGTATCCACGACACTTGCGGCTTGGGCAACATGAGGAACAATAACACCCACTGCTGCCTCACCCTTAGATCCCACCACTGTCACTCTACCGACCGCCACAGTTGGACCAGCAGACGGTTGCTGTCCTTTAGTGTGTGTCTTTTGTCCACTTTTCTTCCAGCTCCCAAATAATAAATCAAGTCTGTCCTCGAGGGCATTAAAATCATCATCGCGCATGCCCATTAGATCAGAGACCGCTTAGTATTTTCTCAGCATGTCTTCATTAGTCTTCAATTGGAGCTCGTTGAGACGGTCTTGAGCAGTCATTTTTGTCTTGAGAGCATCTATCTCAGTCCTGAAATCAGCGTTTTCAGAAATTATTGTACCGAGTGTTTTGGTAGACTCTTGTTGACCCTCAATCAATGAAACTCGAGCATTTGTTGCTTAAGAAGCAACATAGCACTTTTCCGTCGCCTTCTCCAAATCTAAATGTAAATTTTTATTGAAGTAACGGAGGCGGACGACAAGTTACGCTCAAGGGTCGTCACTCGGTTCCCGACTATAGCACCCTCCTCCTGTTATGAAGCGAGTGCCAAAGATTGAGTGTTCAGTAAAATCTGTTGGCTGTCCACTAGCTTATGAAGGGTCTCTATCCATATTTTCAGACTATCAATCAACGCCTTATCCAGATCCTGGTCCTCTTCCAACTTCGCTACTCACGCCAACAAGGCTGCCTTCTCCTTCACAAACTCAACCTCCATTTGCTTTTGAGTCTTAATATACTCAAGAAGCACTCGCTCACGTTCAGCCTTCTTTACGTTTGATTCCTCCAATGGGATGATCCTGTCGAGGGTAGGATCAGCATACGCATGAGGCTTGATAGACTCCCCAGTGGTTATGGGTTTGGGTGAAAAGAAGGTTGATTTGGAAATGGTGGGAGGTGTATCAGATAGGATAGGTGGTGATGTGGTTTATAGGGATAGGGTAATGGATTGTGTAAGAAGTGGTGAGGTCAAGGTTAGGGGTAGGGTTGTTGGTTGTGGTGATGGTTCAGGTTGGGCGGGAGGTGAAGAGGTAAAGGTTTGACACCAAAATGTAGTGGTCTTAATGGGTGAGGTGAAGTTTGGTAAACTAAACAGTGAAGAGATGATGGGTCTAACGGTTTGGGTTGATCTGGTGGGGTGTTTGGATGGGTTGGACTATTTGTTGTGTTGGTGGTGAAGGTGGTAGATTTTCTAATAAGGAAGGTAAAGGTTGGTTTTGTTGTGTGGGTGATGGTTCGGGTGAGCTAACGGGTGAGTCATGCAAAAGTGTTTTTGAGGGTTTGGATTTGGATTTAAGTCTGCCTTTTGGTTTGGGCTTGGTGTAGACAGGGATTTGGGCTTGTTTGTCTTTGAGGGTGGCTAGGGTTTCGGCTAAGGTGGTGGGTGAGGCAATGTGTGGGTCAGGTTGAGAGGAAGGTTTACCTGTGACGGGAAGCTTAATGACGAGACCTGGAGCCTTCTTGGAGTCTCCAATCTTTCTCAAACGCTTAAGAGGCTGAACATCTTCCTCTTCCTCCTCGTTTTCTTCTCTTCACCTGCTTGGAAGGCCCACCAGCAGAAGGCTTGCCGGTGGCCTTCCGCTTCTTAGTGTGCCTTTTCTTTGTTCGTCCCTCTGGTTCCTCCTCACTTTCTACCTCCTCAGGCTCAGAACCGATAAGCTCTCCACTCTACTCACCGGACTCATCCCAAGGAGTCTCGGTCTCCTTAAACCACCCAAATTTCTTTCCCGGTCGCTCACCCTAATAAAGGTACCCTTTACCCTTCGTGCTTAACATGGTATTAAATACCGTCTGCCTGATCATCTTGACATGGTTAGGCTTAGACGAGGGCACTTGGTTACCCTTCTTATCGAATACAACTACATAAATAGGTCTTGGGACCTTGGGCATCAAATCGTGTAACAGCATTTGGACAAACCGAGGGTACATCATCCAGGTGGCCTCAGTAGAAGCATTCGCGATCATACATAAAAACATTATCCTGGAGTAGTTAAACTTCACCTTGTATGTCATAGCTGCCATCACCCCCACTTAGTCTGTCCGTAAGCTATCAAAACCTCCACGTAAGTCGGACAAATTGTGTACCACCACATGAAACAATAAACGCTAGTACGTTGGGAGGTGCCTCTTCTCTAGTGTCTTCCACTCAATTTCCTACCCAATCTCCTCTACAAAACTCTTCAACTCGGCCCAATCACCCTTACTGAAATGGTGATCCGAGGCGTCATTGATCTTGAGTGCCCATCTAATATCATCCTCTTTTATGCTAAGGCTCTTTCCTACCACCTTGGAAGTAAGGGATAAAGAATCCTTAGAGCCCTTAGCATTTTCCCAGAACTCCTTAACCCAGCACATATGAATGGCTGGGTTAGCTATAAAGGCATGTTCCAAAGGAGCCTGCTTGAGTCCCTTTATCATAGATGTAAAAACCTTGTGTTTGTTCTTCTTTGGCAACTTAAGAGGGCAATACATGTTATGAAGCTGCAATTGAACCACAAAGAAATATTAGAATCATCGTAATAATTAATAAAATAAAGACAAATAATAATAACTATATACATTAACTTTATAGAGTAGATATATATGTATATTTAGTTATCATTTATATACATATTATTAGTTGGATAATAGATTCTAATAGTTAATTAGTTTATTTAAGATATATTACGATATTATCTCCAATTTAGAGTAATATAACATGTCACAGTAGGTCTAAAGTCCAAGCAGTGTCATAGGTTCAAATAAGTCCAGCTTAGATGTCCAAGTTTCTGAAAAGTTTTCCAAGTATAATGAAATCGCATCATGATGAAAGAAATCGCATCGCATAGAACGATTCGCATCGCATGGTTTTGATTTGCATCGCATGAGACATGCGATGCGTTTCAAAAACGTATTCCAGTCGCATAGCATGAGTCAAGCAATGCGATTTGAATATGATTCTTGTTGCATTGCATGAACCATGCGATGCGATTTGAATCTGGTTTCTTGTCGCATCGCATGAATCATGCGATGCGATTTGAACCTTATGCGATCGAAAACCTATGCGATCCTTTCTCTTCAACTATGCGATTCAATTTCCCTTTATCCTAAAGTTTTCCTTTTTGCCTTGAACAGGGTCGTTCATACCCGAATTGAAGATCTACAAAATTTCAAGACCTAGACCTAACCTAATCAGAGTAAATCGGAATCTAGAAAGTCCGACAAAACCTAAATCTGAGATTTGTACAAATTGAAACCTAACTATACAATCTATAGATGATTCAAAGTCCCTTTGATGTTCTATAACAGTCACAATAACGATTTTCATCGGCAATTATTGGAAACAAACCCTAGATCTAGCCGACATTTCATATGAACTGTCGTTTAGATCTGAAACAAGAAGTTACAAATGGAGATGATGTTGTAATGTATACCGAAGGAGAAGGACCCATGGTGTTCGATCTAATGTGATAATATAAGGCTTGATTGTTGCAGATTGAGATGCAGATTTAGGGTTTCTAGAGAGAGAAACTTGAGAGTGTTTGGTTGAAAAAGTAAAGTGAAAGTGAAGATATTTTGGGTTCCCTTTTATATAGGGTCAGCCTATCTCGCGATAGGGTCAAAATATCTCGAGTTTTAACCGAAATTACACCCTCAGCCCTCGGTCTATAAAAATATTTACAAATTTAAACCCGAAAAGTATTTGCCCACCGATTCCAAACACTTGGTTATATACAAATTTTACTTTGTCGGTCCTTCGATACCAACGTTTCCATAAATGACCTCTTTAACAAAAGAAAAAAAAGTTATAATAAAAATAACATAAAGATAAAAATAAAAATAAATTGAAAATATAATGAAAAATAAAATGAAAAATAAAAAGAAAATTAAAATTAAAATGAAATAAAAACGACTTAAAATAATAATTTTAATCAAAAACAAAATAAAACAAACTAAAACAAAACTAGGAAATTAAGGGAAATAAACTAAGAATAAAAATAATAAGGTTGAAATTAATATTATAATATCTTACTTAATTACTTAATTTTATCGAGAAAAGATCACAATCATGGAATCATATTGATTTATAATGTCCTAGGTCGCATTTCATTTTGATATTATTATGTCACAAACTCATCATCGATTGTAGATATTGTCCACATTTTCTACTTGAAAAGTGTTTTGATATCAACATGATACGTTAAGGTATAATTTAGGCACAATGCTTATGAGGTCCCCACTCAACTAGACACGTTACAGACTCCATCATACCTCAGTCTTAGTTTGTGTTAACTTATCACCTCAACTTGACTTAAAGCTTTCTTATTTGATCACAGTATGCTTATTAACACACTTGAAACTTTATTATAGACACTTGACTCTATCTAGAAATATTAAATAAAGCAGAAGTTTAGGGTCTTAAAAATTAGGTTGGATAATACCATATTATCGAGTAGAGAAAGTTCAAGGTTTGAACAAAAGAAAGAAAATAAAACAACTCAGAAGACTCAGGGCCTTAACCATCAGGTCGGATAATACCATATTATCGTGCATAAATGATCCAAGGTTTAAGTCAAAATAAAAGAAGAAATAAATTAGAAATAAAAATTCCTAAGATAGACGACTTTTCATTTTGATTTTCTTTTTCTTTTCCTTTGCTTTTTCTTTTTCTTTTTCTTTCTCTTGCTATTTTTCTTTACTCAGTAGAAATTAAAATTGACAATGATTACATAAGACAACTGTGATCAGGTAAAGAGAGGGTTGGGTATGACATGCTTAATTGCATTTTAGCCTTCATAGATATGACTTTAACGGAGTCATGCAACCGCTTCAGGAGTGTAAAACCACTAGCATAGGCAGATGCTTAAGTTTATATCACATGACATTTACTTGTTTATCAAGCCTATCTACACATCAGATGCTGATCTTATAAACTTTTGATCTACTCTTTTCATGCGCTAGGATCATCAAAATCAATATACTATCAGTTTCCGTTAGGTCTGATCAATTTCTTTAAAATGAAAATTTTAAAATATCCGACTTCCTCTAAGCAGGAGCTCCATCTAAATGGGACAATTCTTTTTAGGTTTTCTTAAATGTAACATAAAATCTTTTTGGTAAATCATGTGATTTGTTTTTGTTTTTCTTAAAATAAATTGAAAATCTTTTTGGTGAGTTATAAATAACTCAATTTTCTCCCTCTAAAATTGTGAAATATTTAAAAAATATTTACCATTCTAAAACAAGAAGATAAAGTTTACTCAAAAGAAATCATGCCCAAAGACTCTACAAGAAATAAAAATCGGACACGATTAAATGCTTTTGTAAAGAGATCTACACACTTGAAATCAGTATGGACCCTTTGGATGTTGACAAGTTTACGATCAAAACAGCCACAAATGAAATGCATTCGGATGTCATTGTGTTTTGTCTTTGAGTGCTGGATCGGGTTTTTGACAATAGCAACAAGAGCCACATTATCACATTTGATCGTGGTGTTAGAAATTCAAACCGTAATCCAGCAGATGATGCTGGATCCATATCACTTGAGAGCAGCAACGGGATGCGGCTATGTACTCGTCTTCGGCAGTGGAGGTGGACACGGTGACTTGTTTCTTACACTGCCAAGAGATCAACCTGTCGCCCAGAAATTGATATCTTCCGGATATTGACTTATAGTCAAGATTACATCCCCCATAATCACAGTTAGTATAGGCATGCAACTCTGAAGGAGACTCTTTTGGATACCATAGGCTCAACCGAGGTCTTCCTTTGAGATATCTAAAGATACGATTAACTGCGATCTTGTGAGATTCCATTGGATCTGATTGATATCTTGCACACTGACAAACAGGGAACATGATGTCTGGCCTACTTGCAGTGAGATACATCTGGGAGCCAATCATAGACTTGTAACGGTGTTGATCGATTGGCTTTCCTGATGGATCAGGAGCGAGGATAGGTCGTATAGCAATCGGTGTCATAAAGGCAGATGAATCCTTGAATCCAAACTTCTGATCAATGTCATGAACGTATTTTTCTTCATGTATTAAAATCCTGTCCGTCTTTTGTTCAACCTGTAAGCCCAGGAAGAAAGTCATTTCTCCCAAAGAACTCATCTCAAACCGCTTCTGCATAACCTCGGAGAACTCCTTGCAAAGATTATCATTCGTTGATCCAAAAATAATATCGTCAACATACACTTGGACTAGGATCAAATCACCACGAACTTTCTTGACAAAGAGTGTCTGATCGATGACACCTATTTTATAGCCATTCTTTACTAAATGATCCACAAGTGCAGCATACCACGCACGAGGTGCTTGGTGAAGACCATAAAGAGCTTTGTCAAGTCTGTAAACGTAATCAAGATGATTTAGATACTCAAAACCTGGTGGTTACTTGACGTAGATTTCTTCCTTTACTTTCTTGTACAAGAAAGCTGTCTTCACGTCCATTTGATATAATTTGAAATTCATGTACGAGGCATAGACTAGAAAGATATGAATGGATTCCAGCCTTTCCACGGGAGCATAAACTTCATCATAATCAAGTCCTTCACGTTGTGAAAATCCTTGACAACGAGCCGGGCTTTATTTCTTATGATTACACCCTTGGCATCTTTCTTATTTCGGAAGACCCATTTCGTTCTGATTGGTATCTTGTTTACGGGGGTCTTGATCAATTTCCTAACGCTCAGTTTCTTAAATTGTAACAGTTCTTCTTGCATTGCTTCCACCCAAGAGTTCTCTCTCATGGCGAATCGTCCTTAGGCTTAACCTGTGATATAAAACAAGCAAAAAGACACCTGTTATTATTACCAGATGTGCTGCGGGTTTGGATACCGGTCAAGGGATATCCAATGATGTTCTCAGTCAGGTGAGTCCGATGGATGGGAAATTTAGGAATTGAATATACTGGTTCGACTGGAGTGGCCTCAATTTCGACAGATAAGCTTCCAATGAGATGAAAAATAGCTGGCGGATTGATCAGAATGTCGGCGTGAGGTTCAATGGTTTCTGGTTGATCAACCAGATGTTCCTGATCAATGGGTCTATCCCACAGATTTTCATAAAATGGTACGACGATGGCGGGAATCGGTGTAGAGTCGCTGTTGTCGTAAGCATCAGCAGGAATATTTTATGCATTAGTCTCCTCAGCAGCAACCTGAATATCATCAGATGAGGGAGGTGTGGGAATTGACTTAACCACAGTCGGTTCTGCATGAGGATTCACCACAGGATCAATCTGGTCGTTGTCAACGTTGTCAGCCGACATAAATGAATTTGAATCTGAGTCAGTGGCATCTTCAACTGTGACCATGTTAGTAGTGTCTGCACGGGGAGGCATTGCATTGAATATAGCTGGTTGATTAACTATAGGCAATACATTCCTAACCGGTGCGAGAGCAGCTACATGAACATCTTCCATACTTCTTAATACAGATTGCATTAAGATAGACTGATCTTCTGCGGTATGGACCGATGAAGGTGCAATAGGGGGAACAACAAGTGTGACATAAATTCCTCGAAACTGATTGAAAAAGCCCTCATAATAAAACATCCACTTTGGATCAGTGTGTGCATCCGTGGGATTCATTTCTTGCCAGTCAATGTTGCAGGACTCCATAATCACTTTTTCTCTCTTGTTGTATACCCGATAAGCGTTTTTGTCAGCCGCATAGCCTACAAAGTAGCACTCATCCGCCTTCTCAACAAACTTTGAGGTTGAGTTGGCATTTGTTTGGATCAAGGTGCATGGACATCCAAACGTTCTGAAGCAGTTGACTCTTGGCTTGTTCCCACAGTAGACTTCGTATGGACTCTTGTTCAACTTCTTATTCAGCAGCACACGATTCTGGATAAAGCAGGCAACATTAATAGCTTCACCCTAGAAAATTAAAGGAAGTTTAGAGTATGACAACATTGTTCTTGCAGCTTCGACTAGAATTCTGTTACGCCTTTTAGCAACCCCATTATGTTCCATAGTGTAGGGGGCACTAAAATGATGAAGGATTCTTTTGTTGTGGCAGAATCGTCTACAGCCCAGTTGCAAAATCAGTACCATTGTCGCTTCTTATTCACTTCGATCACTTTTCGGTTTGATTTTCCACCAACGTTATGAACCTTATCAGAAACTGAGTTGTCTCATTTTTGTGACCTAATAGAAATGTCCAACTGAAACGCGAAAAATCATTAGTAATAACCAGACAATAGGCTTTTTGACCTATTTCGATGGTTGAATTGGACAAAAAAGGTCCATGTGCAACAGTTGAAGAATTGAATTTTTGGAATTGACAGTCTAGGGTATGTGAGGGAGTTTGTGCTGTTTACGTTTTGAGCAAGATAACATTTTTCAATATAAGCAAATGATGTAACAGGCAAGCCCCTCACATGGTCACCTTTAACCAACTTGTTTAAGTTCTTAAAGTTGACGTAACCCAACCATCAATGCCATAGTGATGAATCGTTCTCTAAGGCCTTGGACAACATACATGAAGCGGTCCGCGTAGAGTAATTGCTTCTCATGTCCAGAATATAAGCATCGTTGTGCCTCGGAGTATGCATTAGAATCCATTCCTCAGGGACCTTGAAACCAAGCTTCAAAATAAGACATTAATTTTCTGTGAAGAAAATGAAGTATTGCTTTTCGCAGATTTAAGAGACACTGAGGATATTGTGGTTCAGTTGCTACACGATATTGAGATCTTCAAAAGTCAAGGTTCCATTAGAAACTTTTCCCTGCTTGGTTATTTGCCCTCCACATCACCAGCAAAAGAGAAATGTCCACCATCAAATGGTTTAACACCGAATAGTAAGGACTCCTCTTCAGTTATATATCGGGTATAGCCACTGTCTAAGTCCCATATACTATTCTCGGGCCTTCCTAACTGTCCCTATACATAAGAACAGCTAGTTAGAAGTGTGTTAGTGCACAGATTTGGTGACGCAGTTGTTCTGTGACATTTGAGCCAAAACAAGGTACACCTCAGTACGTATTTACGGATTAAGCAGATAAACGCATTTTGCGTAACAAACGAATGATTAACCGAACGGGTCAGGTTATGACCCAGATATCTCGGGGGGCCATCTATAAGTGATATACGATCTATACAAGCTAAAACATTAGAAATATGGCCTTAGTTTGATAGCAAACAAGTTAAACGAAAATATGCTCGTTTAACTACCGGCTATAGATGTAAACGCAAAAGATTGTTACAAACCAAGCATTGTATCATCCGTTAAGCCGAAAAAGACTTACCAAACACTTATTTGAAATGTTTTAATTAATCTGTGAAAATATTTTTGATTTTCACAAACGTATAGTATGTTTTTATAATTTTACACAAAACTAGCCGAAAAACACTCGTTTTCGCGCTGTTTAACGCACCCGATAAGTTTTTCTCGCCAAAAACCGAACCCGAACTAAATTTGGACCGGGATTTTCGTGTTTGGGCTTGAGAAATCAGAAACTTGGGCCAAAATGTGCCCAAAAGTGGGCCCATGATTGTCCGATCGCAGCAGCAGCCCCCCTTTTTATTCTTTCACATTTAAACTAGATACAAGATATTTTTAACATTATTTCTTGAAAATCTGGACATAAACTTCTTCTCCAGCCAACAACTCAAGAAACCCTAAGGTAAACAACTTAAATAAGCTACTTTTACACCTGTTTAAACTTGTTTAATACCTTAAAAACATGTCTTGGTTACTAAAAATCATTCCTAACCGTGTAAAAATCCTAAAAATGGTCCATAAACATGTTTTGATCATACACATGGTAAGGAACCTGTTTTGATAGTTTTTTTGGCCATAAACAAGGATTAAATGGTTGAAACGACGTTTTTACGGTTCAAAAGTTCGTTTTTGTACACTAGCCGAAACCCTAACTTAAAGGATGTTATGTTGATGAAATATTGCTTGGTTTGTGATATAGGACTTGTACCTGGCTTGCTTAGAAGCACAAGAACCTGAAAACTTGATTAAAAGGTCAGAAACGAGCCAAACCCGCTAAGGTAATGCCGAAACACTCGCTTACGGGCTATTTAGGTTAAGGTTGTGATGTGCATATTGTTAGGACTTGAAATTTTGTAGGGACATCAGGGACCATGTCATTGAGTCAATTTGGTAATTTTTCGACCATCCGAGAATATTTGGCGAATTTATTACCGATTTGGGACGTTTATTTGGGAAAAATAGCTAAAATACTTCAAAAATTATGAAATTTTTCTGGAAACTCAGATTTGATGTATTTTGATCACATATGAATTTTTGGATCATTTGGAAAAGTTTAAAGGTGTTTTGTTATTTGCGTTCGTGTGAATTTTTATAGCCGAATTTGGGCCGAAAAGAATATCGCACGAGCTTTTTACATTCTAGAATTGATACAGGTTGTTTTGGGACATGATTTGAGTATTTAGGAATTTTTTTGGAATTTTTGGAAATTTTTTGGGGTAAACGGACGATTTTCAGGCGAAATATAGCTGATAAAATGAATTTTATAGATTAATAAATCAGTAATTAATTTCAGAAATATTTTTATAAAAATCTACATATTTTAATTGATAAGTGGTTAAATTTTCATAATTTAATGATTAACGGTTAATTAATTATGCTAATTTGAATATTAAACAAATTCAGTTTTTATAAAAACCGGCAAGTTCGCGACTAACGAACCTGCGGGAATATCAAAACACCAAGAGTGATCAAAAATCATATTTTTGGACTAATTAAGTAAAAACGATCTTTTCTATGGAAAACCTGGACAATCCGGATGGGTTGTGCGCGTTTCTTCTTAAATCAAACTTTATAAACGGAAACGGGCCCCGTGGCTAATCCGGGACCCCAGTATGTGATCCTTCTTTATAATTTAATCATTTTATTAACCAATACATTTACTCAAGCTTATTTTCCCATAAGTGTTTTCTGAACGCGTAAACGAGCAACTTGGCCCAGCTAGGAAATTGGGAGTCTGAGCCAAGTTCGGTTTTAAGTATTAGACATTGAACAACATCACAACCTTAGCCTATTGCCACTTTCTGGGCGTTCCAGCTACACCCAGATTAGTTATACAGCCCAGTTTAGTATTGAGATTATAATAATATTAAAATATTAATATTATTATAATATTGATTATAGGAACTACTGATAGCGGACCGAACAAACCACGAGCCGATACAGTTCTGATTATCTACTAAACCGTGAGTTTCATGACCCCACTCTTTAAACAGTTTTACGAACTTTTGGGGTGAAAAGCATGTTTGATTATATATACATACCTGAAACATGTATTGATGTGAATTATCTAAGTGCTAACACACGAAAGTCCCCACGATCACAGTGATTAACTTCGAGCCGGTGGCTTGTGAATAGTACTATTGGTTTGACAAACCCAAACGGAATCGGCCTGGTTGCCGTGTCACATAGCGCCGTTTGCACATGACCATATTTATACAAACAGGCTATGTAGTGTTAGACATAGCTACATGGGCATGTTGTGGGCTGAAAGGGGCCACAGTGGTTGATTGAGCGTGGGAAATGGAGGCACGCAGCACGAACAGTTCTGGCTTCACTGTAGTTTAGCATAATTACATCACATACATCATTTACATACATACATACTTATTTCATGATTACAAGTGTTGACTTGTGAATACTCATTACTGATCTCTTGAAACTCGTGAAACTCACCAACTCTAGTAGTTGACCCGTTTTAAACTGCTTTTCAGGTGTACCTAAATCGGAGTAATTTGATGATCTGTTACTTACCTGAAGTGTGTGGTTGATGCTATGTGAATAGAGGCAAGGATGTTAGTAGTAAGAATGTATAGTTAATGAACTAGTTTTGTTTATATCACCTAGACTGGAAAACAACGATAGAACAAAGAAATGTAATATATTGTAAATTAGTTTGTAATGTTTCTTTATAAACAATGTGTTGATATCAGAGGTGTCTGTTACATTCCCGTTTTACACTTCCACATTGTGCTAGTCGGGGTGTGACATGTTCGAATAGGCTAGGGGTAGTTTAGTCTTTACACTTAATGTATAAAGGCTCATTCGCTAAGGATGTTTAGCGAATGAGGCCTCATTCGTTAAAGACTAGGGTTATTCATTAATGTAAGAGCCCATTCGTTACTACAGTGTAACGAATGGAAGCTCATTCGTTAAAGTATATCCATTCGATAAGCATGTTTAGCGAATGGGCTATGGAAAGACCTTATTCTTTAGTGATGTTAATGAATGTGAAGGCTCATTCGTTACTACATTGTTACGAATGAGACATGCCTATAAATAGGCCTTCCATAGTAGACTTGCATAGAGTTCTGTGCCATATTTATCCATTGTAACATTATGCTGCCAGATTCTCTCCTCACCTAATGTATTCATCATCCATCATAATGTATTGATCCTTTAATGTATTGATTGAACACGAGTTACCGTATCTGTATTGCGAGTAGATCTTTGGCTCAATAACGTATTCTCAAAGTGGGAACCCGAGACTTAGTTGTCTCGGGAAAATAAACAGAAAATCACCAAATTTTGCTTTTTGATTTTTGAAAATAAAATCTTTAGGTGTATCCCTCGAATAACATGAGTTAACATGTTTTCGGTTTTGAAAAGGTTTTCTTGATTGCCTTCTTTTGGTTTTTACCACAAAATCCTCCAAGTTTTGTTTCTTGAAAACCTTTGGTGGGTTCTTGGACTTTTCAGCTTCATAACCCATTTCTAGCCTTTTTCTTTCCCTTTTAGTTAACCAAAAGGGTTTCTTTGTTTTCTGTTTTTTTTTTTGGCTTCGAATCCGTCTCACTTGTTGGTTAGTCATTTCGATCAGTCATTTTCTTTGAATGAGAGACGACTATTGGATATGACTGACCAAACTAACTGCTCATTTCCCTTTGCTGTCTATGCCAGTTTTTACAATGTCTCTCTAGATGAGACGGATTACCACAGATATAATAGCATATTCTATGATGAGCTTTATAGACATGGTCTGAACTGAAATAAGTGTGATGCGACTAAGAAGTTGATGCATGGGGGTTAATATGTTTGTAAAAGCCATCCGATCTGTAAACTTGACTATCAGAAGCACTTGCACGAAAGTTGCTAAAATATCTAGGCTGTTGAGAAGTGCAATAGTAATCACTATCATACTGGTTATAAACCTGAGGATTTTTACGATAACTTGAGTTTTGTGAAAACAAAACATTCTTTGGTGGGATATATTTACATGAAGTGCTTGTTTTTTCATTTTCAAAGCATTTTCTTTCACTGTTGGTGTCCTCAGTTTTAAAACTAGTTGATAAACAGCTAGGCACATTTTTCTCAAGAACCTTACAATCAATAGATTCATCAAAAATGATTTCACAATCAGAATCTGAAGATAAACTTTCACATTCATTAAAATCCGTTGTACAACATTCATTGGTCTGATTTTCACAAAATACATGGTTTGAGGATGGGACCGAATTTTCCATCATTGATTTAAAAAAATTATTACGGATCGTGGTTGTCAATTGATTGATTTAGCCCCACAACCGACTCAAAATGTGGTTATAGAATCTCTTTTGTTTCACAACCCACATTAACCTTCCCACATCCACTCTCATTCATATCACCTGCTACATAAGACATATCGACGTTAGATTTATCAGATGTAAGAACTGGAGCAGGAGTTTGTGAAACTGGATGAACAAATTTCGTTGGTTTTGGTAGCTTACTAATTGCGTACGAAATTTCTTCCTCGAAAGGAGTGTTTTAACTAAAATGGGGCTTACTGGTGTAATTATCATTCATGGGAAGGGGTACAATAGTGTAATCATACCCTAGCCCTGTTTTTAGTTTGACACTCCTGTGGGCTCCAATAATCTCATCTAGTTGACCATATGCAATTTCAAATCTTTCAACTCCCTTTTCATGCTTTTCTGAAGTTGATTTGTTTACTGAGAGTTCATTTTACAAAGATTCAATTTCATCTTTCAGTTTTTAAACTATGTTTTTGTAATACTCAACTTTCTTTTGTTATTGAAGATTTTGAGTCTAAGATTTGCAACATCATCGTGGTGAGTTTTAATCTTTTCGAGGTAAATCTTATCAGCTTTTACATATTCAGTATTCAGATTCTTTAATTTTGAAATTTCTTTCAAAGTATTATCATAATTATGTCTATAAAATTCAACCTTGTGTATGCATGCTTGTGTACACAGATTGTGGTTTACCTCATGGCTCGATGATGAGCTGGGACCTGCAACAGAAGAAGTTGAAGCTTCATTGTAGTTGGTGAAGGCTATTTCTGCATGGTTCAACAGGTTCTTGAGCTCTTGGAATTGGTCATCCCAGTCTACTTCAATTAAGACTTCTGTCTGAGAGACAAGGGCTCTTGAGTTTGAGCTTGAACAGCCCTTGTGGGATTTCCTCCAATTCTTGGGACCAACTGGTTTGGCTTTTGTCTCGTATGCCTCTTCTTGGCTGATTTGTTACCTTCCCTGTCAGAAATCTCAGTGACTCTGATGTCATTTCCTGGCTTTGACGGGTTGGTATATTTCCTTGCAAAGTAACCAATCTCATTACAGTTATAGCACCAAAGCTTTTCCATATCAAACCCAATTCTCTTGCCATATGAATCTCGGATCCTGTCCTTCCTGTATTTCTTCATGAAGTTCGTAGCTCTATGGATAGCCATGGCCATCGGGTACTTAATGTCCATTTTCTTGAGATCATTTTTGTTGATATCATTGAGATCACCCTGTTCGAATGACGGGGGCAAGAGTTTCCTTTGTAATAACTCCTCATGACTTGACAGGAATGCATGAACCAATGCGATGTTTGTAGGAACGTGTTCGTATCGTGAACAAGACGTAGATCGATATCTATAATCAACATGAAGGTGCGGAATCCCTAAACGTGATCGAAAACAACAAGTCTTCTCATTATCTTCTCTCTATTTCTCATTTATATCAAGGTTTACAACAAGATATGACAAATATCAGTACATATACGTTTCAGACCAAAGAGTTATGAAAACATAGGTCAAAACTACTATTTATAGGGTGTTTGGAGCATTTCTGGTGCATAAGTCTTCAACCAGCGCATATGAATTGACATGAATAATAAAGTTTTGGATGCAAATTATGATAATTTAATCTAAGATTGGTATTCCGAGTGTTGTTATAGCACTTGATTGGATTTCCATGGACTGATTTTGATAGATCTGAAATTTGAGACATATCCATTCATACTGTCTAGATTTTTTACTACGTATTCATTAATAATAAGTAAAATTGAACTCAAAAATGTAATAAACAAACATTAACGATGATTGTATGATAGTTTGTGTGTACATAAGTGTCGTAGATTTGCAAGTTTTGATTTTGGGTCAAAACAGGACATATACGCCGTATGTGTTCATACATATACGGAGTATATGTTACGCGTTGACCAAAGTCAAACATTCAAACATATACGTTCAATCTGACTTATACGTTAGGATTGGACTTATACGTGATATATAACTTATACGTTAAATTTGACATAAACGTAGATATGGACTTATACGTTGTTTAGACTTATACGCAAAATAGAACATATACGTTGAATAGATCTTATCTGTTGATTAAATTCAATGCTAACATGTGTATCTGTTTTGTGTTTGTAGATGGTTAGAAAGGTAAAAATTACTGATCCGAAGCACAACATTTGTGCTTACTTGAATGAAGATGATCCTAAAGCAGTGAAGTTCAAAGTCATTATTCCATTTCTGAAAAGATTCAGAATCTACAAGGCCATTACACATTCGATAGATCCTTATGAGAGCATTGTAACTAAGTTTTGGAGTACTACCAAGGTCTTTGGAGCTGATATTCAGGCTATAGTACAAGGTCAGAAGATTGTGGTTAACGAAGGTTTGATTAGAAAGGCTTTGGAGTTTAGGGATGCATCAACAGATCCTGTTGACTTGATGAAAGAATGGTGAAAGGTTGCATGCTCCGAATGGGTTACACAGACACTTTGAACAAGATTGTGTTTAGAAAGACTGCATTATCCAGGCCATTCAAGTATATATTATGATTCATTGCCTTGGACATCGAAAATGAGCTTACGAAGAGATCCTTGATTACCAGATGAGCATGATGGCTGCTTTGTGCTTAAATCTTAAGTAAAATTTGTCACGCATGATTCTTGACAACATAAAGATGAATTTTGGAGAAGATCAATGGGTGCAGTATCCAAGGTTTATTCAGATGTTCGTTGAGGACGTATTTCCGAATGTCAAGAAGGAGGGGCCTAAGATCTTTCTAGATCATGTCACTGGGAATAATCTGGCCAAGTTAGCTTTGATAAACATGTGAAAGATGCTGATATTCCTAAATTCAGAGGATTATTTGGACATCTTAAGAATCCTAACTATGTTGCACCATCTGATAATAAATGGAGGAATGATGGTAGTGATTCTGACCGAGCTGAAGAAGAAAGGTTAATCTTGGAGTTTAAACACTTGGGAAAATGTTTTATCAAGATTGAATCGGATTCGGAAGGTGAATCTGTAACTCCGAAGAAGAAAAGGCAAAAGGTTATGAAGAAAGAGGTTGTAACACCAGTCACACAAGAAGAAGTATACTCAAATACATCCGAGAAAGATCCTGAGGAAACTGAGTCAGATTCAGAAGGACGGAGGATGAGACTAGCCAATCCAAGGGCTAAATTTGAGAAAAAGGCTGAGAGTTCCAGGAAACGTAAGTCTACAGATGATCAAAACAAGACTTACATTCCTAAAGAGGTTGTGTAGAAGCTAGTTAAGCCGAAGAAAGTTCGTATTAAGAAGAAGTCAAAACGGGCGACATCTCCAAAGTTAAAACTGATTGATGAACCTGATGTTGAATAACCGGAGGTAACAGTGACTCCTATCAATCTAGCTTTTATGGTTGAGTAACCAGTTGTTGACTTGGGTAGAGATGATAACATTTTAAGAACACCAGTTGTGGAACCATCTCCACAAGCTCAAGAACCACATGTTTCACCTAAAGCTCCTGAAAAAGTTCCTGATTTTAGTTTACCGCCTCTGGATGCAAGTTGTTTTGGTGATTTTCCTACTTTCAGAGACCATGATTCATTGAAGGCGATCATTACTGAACAAGGAATTAGAATTGATAGTTTGGTGATTGAGAATGAGAGGTTAAGGAAGGAAAATGCTGAACAGAAGAAGATCATTGAAGAAGGTGAGTTAAGGAGAAAGCAACAGACTGACTTGTTAAATCTTCATATGAGATACTTTACCATATTGGAAGACAAATTAGGAATTAATTTTGTTGAGGAAATTGGAAAGTCTAAATACCGAGTATTCACAAGAGTATATGGTGGTGAAGCTCTGTCTGAAGAAATTAATTTCAGAATGCAATATGACCAAGATCGTATGGACTCCTAGGATAAAGGGAAGGTTGATTATGGATATTCTAGAAGTTTGTGGATCGTCATCTGGATTTGTGCTTATGGATGAATCAGAACAAGTAGTTGAGCCGGTGAGGGAACAGATCGTTGTTGAGCCAGTGATTGAACAGATTATACCAGTTGTTGCCGAGCCTATTATATCTCAAGAGCCAGAGGGTGAGGAGGAAGATGAAGAATTGTTAGATTATGGAGATTCTCCTTCTCAGGATGATAATAATGATGATGATCAAGATGATCCAAGTGCTGGTGGTGGTTTGGCTGAGTTGGTTGGTTCTGGTACAGTTGCAGGAGTTGAACATATTGTTGACTCAGCAGTTGGAAGTGAACCTGTTCATGAATCTACTCAAGATGGTGGTAACGTTGATGAGCTTGAGATACTTGATGTTGATCCAATATCTTACAAGCCTCTTGTAAGATTTACATCTACTGGAGAGGAGTTGCAGGAGGGTGAGATCGAAGTAACACGAGCTGACCTAGCTAGAATGCTAAACATACTGTTAAAGATAAACAAATTGCCATTAACAGACACATTGATGAAAATGCATCTCTCAAACTTGAGTTGCAAACACTCAAGATTGAGACGGAAAGGGTAAGCTTAAAATTGTTGAAAATATGCTGATTTTACTGTTTTAGCTGCTGTCCACTTTTTAAGCGAGCAGTTTAAGTACTGAAACGAGCTGTTACGTGCTAAAACTTGCTGGTATTTGTTGAAAATTACTGAAAGTGCGTTATTAAGTGTTGAAACGAACCAAAAACGCGCCTGAAAGTTGCTGAAACGCGTTTAAAATGAGTTGAAACGAGCCAAAATTTGCTGTTTTGCTGATAAACGAGCCTAAATGAACCAAAAAGTTGCTGAAATTTGTTGAATTAAGATTACAAAAATTTTCAAAATGGAATTTTCGAGTTTGTTTAACGTTGAAGTTACATCGAGAAGAAACGTTTTGAAGAAAGAATTTGTTGATTTTGAGATGATGACTAGAGAATCGTTTGATCGTTTAATCGAATGATATTGCAAGCTTGTGAGCGAAATGAAGCATATCGGGATTGTGAGACGAGAGTTCGAATACATTGATAGGTTGGCCGATATATTCATTGAAACTTCACCATAAGATTTGGGTATAATAATTGTGTCAATGCAATTAAACCCCAACACATACAATCTCTCCTGATTCATCGAGAAGCTAATGATGCATGAGGTAATTAATGATTCTAAGAAGGTTGTTAAGGTGGATGATGAGATTGATGTTCAAAATGATCAGTCTAAAAAGTTTGAAATGATTGATAAACTTGGTAAAAAGATTGTCAAATCTGAAGAACTATCGCTGCCAGAATTTGATAACACTCCAATGTTTGATAATGATAGTGATTCAGAATTGGTTTTGGAATCATGGTGTCAGTCTACTTGTGATCCTCAAATGGCAAAGTATCCATTGAGAATGTGCTGCACGTTGAAGGACTACAATACAATCTACTCAGCATTTCTCAAGTATGTGATAAAGGATACAAGGTTGCCTTCAATGATGAGCATTGTTTGATCCTTAAGCCTGAATTTGTCATTCCACCAGAAATGATAATGATGATGGCTCAAAGAAATGGGAACCTCTATGAGTTGAGAATGAAGAATGCAATCTCAAGAGGTGGTTCGTGCTTTGTTTCCAAAGCTACTGAAAATGAAACAAAACTGTGGCATAGGAAGATGTGTCATGTCAAACTCAAAAACATGAATAAATTGGTGAAAGGTGAACATGTTATGGGAATTCCTACTAGAGAGTTCAAATTGGAAGAAAAATGCTCCTTATGTCTCAAAGGAAAACAACACAAATCCATTCATAAGAGCAACCTGATCAATTTTGTTGATGAGGTATTGAAATTACTTCACATGGATCTGTTTGGTCCTGTAAGTGTTCCAAGCATTGGGAAGAAGAGATTATGTCTTGTTATAACTGATGATTTTTCAAGGTTTACATGGTTCTTCTTGATGGGAAGAAAAGATGAGACTCTTGTGTTAATAAAAACTTATGTACTGAAAATGGAGAATCAACTTGAAAAGAAGGTGAAAGTGATTAAAAGTGACAATGGATTATAATTCAAGAATGGAATTATGGAAGAATTCTGCACTTCTAAAGGGATCTTTCAACAGCATAGTTCCCCAAGAACCCCTGAGTAGAATGGTGTTGCAGAAAGAAGAAATAGAACATTGATTGAAGCTCCAAGAACCATGATAGTTAATGCAAACTTACCAGTAACCTTCTGGGCAGAAGCTATTAACACTGCATGCTATGTGCAGAACAGGGTTCTTTTGAACAAAACTCACAACAAGACTCCATATGAGATTATCTTCAAAAGAAAACCTTATGTGAAGTTCTTGAAGCCTTTTGGTTGTAAATGCTCACTGCTAAACACAAAGGATTATCTAAACAAGTTTCAATCCAAATCTCTGGAATGTTTTTTTCTGAGATATTCAACTCAATCAAAGGCTTATAGAGTGTATGTTAAAGAGCACTTGGTGGTCATTGAGTCCTCAGATATAATCTTCAATGAAAATCACTTTAACAATGTAGAAAGACCCAAGTGGTTGTTTGATCTAGAAAAGATGATTAAATCACTCAAGATCTACAATGAAGTTGAAGGAAAGCAAAAGCAGATTGATCTGGGCAAGCTGTGGTCATCTGTTACATCAAGAGAGAAAGGATTCAACTTTGAGAGAAGCAACAACAGACCAAATGAGATGGAGATAAGTGATCAAGAAGCTGCAATTGAAGTATCCAATGAAGGTTCAAGTGAAATGTAAAGTGAACTAATACAGAGTCAACAGTAGAGTCAACCTGAAGAAACAGACAGATTTGAAGATAGATTCTAGTCATTGTTTGACTCTCTTCGTATTAGACCTAATGAAGCATCCATATCTGCAAACACTCTAAATCAAGTGTCTTCTCAATCTGAAGAAGTAACTCAGAATGAAACTTCTGATGTGGATATGACAAATCTTGATTCATAAGTAACAGCACATCAAATTGCTCAGACTACCTATGTTGAAGGAAATCATCCTATAGAAAATATTATTGGTGACCTGCATGAAAGAGTGACAAGAAGTACTTCTGAAAAGGCAAACATATGTCTCTATGCTTGTTTTCTATCCCAAGTTGAACCAAAGAACATCAATCAAGCGTTAAAGGACAACAGCTGGGTGGAAGCCATGCAGGAGGAGTTTGCTCAATTCAGAGACTTGCATGTTTGGGATTTGGTTGACAAACCCAGAGGAAAATATGCAATTGGCACCAAGTGGGTATTTAGGAACAAGAAGGATGAAAGAGGGATAGTTATCAAGAACAAGCAAGGCTGGTGGCTCTAGTGTTCTTACAAGAAGAGGGAGTAGACTTTGAAGAAGTATTTGCCCCTGTTGCAAGATTAGAAGCCACTAGAATCTTCTTAGCATATGCAACATCCATGAACATCAAAGTCTATCAATTGGATGTCAAGTCTGATTTTCTGAATGGGAAGATTGATGAAGAAGTTTATGTGACTCAACCACCTGGATTTGAAGATCCAATTCATCCAAACAAGGTGTACAAGCTAAGTAAAGCACTGTATGGATTACATCAGGCTCCTAGAGCTTGGTATGATGAGCTATCAAACCTCCTGTTGGATAATGGTTTCTGCCGTGGAGCTATTGACAAGACATTGTTTTATAAAAGATGGAAGAAAGATCTATTGCTTGTACAAGTGTATGTCGATGACATCATATTTGGTTCAACAAATGAACAGATGTGTAAAGACTTTAAACAAGTGATGAAGTCAAAATAAAAAATGAGTTCTATGGGAGAAATGAACTTCTTCCTTGGATTACAAGTACAACAGAAGGCAGATGGTATCTTCACAAATCAATCAAAATATGTTCAAGAAATACTAAACAAATTCAAGTGCCAAGACTACAAGACAGTGTCCACACCAATGGACACACATGAGAAGATGGTACCAGATGAAAAGGGGGGGCCAGTGGACCAGCATGAATATAGGGCCAATATAGGATCATTAATGTATCTATCAGCATCTAGGCTAGATATTATGTTTGTGTGTGTGTGTGTGCAAGATTTCAAGCTAACCCCAAGATCTCCCACATGTTAGCAGTAAAGAGGATATTCAGATATCTTAAAGGGAAACCGGATTTGAGAATATGGTACCCAAAGAACCCCTCATTTGACTTGGTTGCCTACACTAACAGTGACTATGATGGTTGCAACATGAGCAGGAAGTCAACTTCAGCAGGCTGCCAGTTTCTTGGAAATAGACTGGTGTCTTGGTAAAGCAAGAAGCAGACTACAATATCCATCTCAACTGCTGAAGCTGAGTACACTGTTGCATCTGCTTGCTGTGCACAGGTTCTATGGATTCAAAATCAACTGCTGGATTATGGTCTGAATTTCTTACTCACTTCTATTCTAATTGATAATACTGCTGCCATGTTTATTGTCAAAAATCCTATTCATCATTATAAGACTAAGCACATTGAGATCAGGCATCACTTCATTAGAGATTGTAGTGAAAAGGGCTTAATAGAAATCAAAAGGGTGGATACAATAGAATAACTTGGCTGACGTGTTTACCAAACCATTAGACAAAACCATGTTTCATTTTCTATTGAAATGCCTAGGAATGATAAATGCTGAGGAAATCTGATTGATGATGTGTGCTTAAGTGAGATTCTTACTGACTATCTATTTGCTGCTCACTGTGATTGAATGCATGATTTGTTGAAATATGTTTAACTGACCATTTTGATTGAATGAATCATGCTTGTTGAATTATATGTGTGAAATATAACATGTATTTACTGTTCATGTCTCTAGTACTTGAATATTTGCATACCTGATCTATTTTGAGTGATTTAAGTGCTTTGAGTATGAATTTGTGCTTGATATTGCTTTCGTTGCTCTTCGAGCACAAACAATACTACTTGAAAAACTTTTCTATGTATTTTGAGCACAGGTGACATGTTTCTGATGTTCGAGCATAGACATATGTATTGAAAAACTTTCTAAGTATTTCAAACACATGTTGGTTGCTCAAGCACAATGTTAAGTCTAGAACTTTTATTAAGTACTTCGAGCACACTCGTTGAAATGATAGATTCTAAGTTTGCTCGATACGATTCTAGTGTGCTCGAGTGAAAGATTATTCAAGATTGTATGACCTTGCTGAATTTGTGAATTTTTAAGTGCTGTTTGTAAGTCTTATGTGCATAAATGACATGTTGTTTTTCAAAACCACGTGCAAAACGAAGTTTTCAAAGAAAGTGTTTTTGAAACAATAAGCATGATTTTTGACTTCTCAAACAGTTTGTTTTTTTTTTTGTGAACTCACAAGAGAAATGATAATACTATTCAGTCACAAGCTTCGAATAAGCTTAAAATGTTTTAAATGGAAATTGTATCCAACCGATGGGAAATGATAGTATATTGTCTAATCTCCTAACATATTGATTATAGGCTTAAAAGATTTCGGTTCAGGAACTGACAATCTGTATGGTATCTTCTCATGAATATATTGACCTAAGTGATGCAAATATAATGATCATGCTAAGTTAGACGTGGTGACACATTTGAAAATCAAGGTATGTTCCCTTACACATCTCTTCAAATGATAGGCGGAAAGGTAACTATCCAGTCATACACGAGCCTGTTGTTGTCTTGGTCACGTAAAATTATTTTATAAAGTATCTAAGCAGTTATGGAAAACATTACTATATAATAGATTTATAAAAAAAAATTAAATACATTCAGACTTAAAGGGGCACCAAGTGAACTACAAGGGTAGGGCATACAAATAAGTCCTAAACACCCTGAATGTAAGGCATGTAAGTCCGGATGGCAAGTAAGTCTAACGTTCAACATTGAAGTCTGATTTATAAAGAAACCTGCTCACATTCTAAACTATTTTAACCAAGGCATCAGGGGGTTGAAGTCAAATTGGGGTGACTTGGAGAAAACTAAATAAGCCTTGAGAAGAGATTAGGGATAACCAGAAGTCTATAATGTTGACCATTCTAACTTTAAGCATCAATTGAACTTTAAGTATACCACAAAAGTCATGATAATCATGCTAAGGGCTACTACCTAATGTCAACCGGACCTAAGTCATAATAAGGCCGACCATGATATGTTGTGAAAGTTATTGAACAATCTGATCCCATGTTGAGATCTTTCTACAAATGCTTTGAAAAGAATAAAAGCTGAATTTTGATCTCTTGTTCACCTTAAATTTTTTGCTTGAATTCAATCAGTGGTTCAAAATGAGGTATCTTATTGATTTGAGCAAAGTTTTTGTGTGAAACTTGTCTAGCTTGATAGACATGTGTTGTTATGATTGAAATGAAATCTGAATCGGTCTTTAAAATTACTTTATACTTGATATTCTCATTTGTGACTCTTCGAGCACAATGATATGCCTTGAAAACTCTTCTAAAGTATTTCGAGAATAGATATCACGTTTGCTGCTCTTCGAGCACAGTGATATACTCTGACATCTTTTCTAAGTGTGTCGAGCATACACAACATCTTTACACTATTCGAGCACATTGTAAATGACTGATTGCTGATGTTAAGTGTTTCGAGTATGCGTGTCTGTTTGAAAATTGAATTTTCTGTGTTTTGTCTGTTCGAGCACAAGATTTGACTTGATTGATTTTCTAAGTGTTCTCGAGCATACTGATTCTCACGAGTATACTACATTGCTTATTTAAGTTGTATTTGTTTAATAACTGATATGATCTCGAATATGATACTATACTCGACCATGTGTGACTGTTCACCTTGTTTGATAAACTCAGAAATCTGGTAAAGGGTATCGAGCATGGGTGTACTCGAGCACAGCTTGAAATTTACTAGAGGATTTAAGATATTTTCTAAGTTCTTTTCTCGAGTATACAAATTCTCGAGCTGATCTTCAATGAATATTTCAACTTAATCGTTTTATTTTAAGAGTAGATCAAGCATGAATTACGATAAGTACTCGAGTACAGTGGGAGACAGCTGTCTACTTGGCTGTATGCTCGAGCAAGGGTGGTACATTTAATTTGAATTAAATGAAACTGTAATGCACTAGACGACAAATCGGTATAGTACTATCCAAATGTTAGGTATAAAAGGGGGACTTAGAAACTTTTTCAACCATTTCATTTCCCTCTTTCAACCTCAAACGAAAACCCTCTTACTCGTGTATCCCTGTTAACTCTGAAGACTTATTTTTGCTAGATATTTACTCAAACACAGCAATTAGCTCTGTTTCGATGTTAGTAACATATCGATTATCGACTACCGTATCTCCAGGTTTCGGAATTAAGGTTTCTATTTGATTCTCTTACTAATCGATTACATAATTTATGCAGGTTCAAAAATTGACAAGGAACAAGTTATTGAAGACGAAATTTCCTTTTTAACTATGTGCCGCTTTTGTTCTGTGATTGTATGTACTTACAATATCCTTTATTTTACAGATATAATGGCGATGAGATTTGAACCCAAGCATAACGTGTATGCTTAGTTGGAGGTTAGTGATGACAACAGAGAGTTGGAACTAATAATCAACTTTCTACATAATTCCAACTTGAGAGCGACACTTATATAGAACCCAACCATTTACAGAAATCATATTACAGATTTCTGGGGTTCTGCTGAGTATGTTAATGATATAAATGGGAAAATGATTGAGGCATCAGTGTTGGGACAGGATATTGAAGTAACTGAAGCCTCAATCAGAGAAGCACTACAACTAAATGACAATCATGAGGTGTTGTCTCTATATTCAGTTCCAAGACTTCTAAGAATATTTCAAGAGACGATGGGATATCAAGGAGGAGTGAATGAAGGACAGTTTCAGAATGGAAGCTTTCCCCTGATATACAAATTCGTAATTCATCATGTTATCTAGTCCTTACCTCCGAGAAGAGGAACTTGGACTTTGTTGAGCAGGGAGCTTGCTACGATGACTGTGGCTATATTGTATCAGCTACCATTTAATTTGTCAAGATTTATTTTTAATGGTTTGGTATCTAATACTAAGAAGGAGGAGCATCAGTGATTCCTTATGTATCCAAGATTCATTCAGATACTCATCAATCGGTCTCTACAGAATCTACATTTGACAGGAGAAATACTTAGACTGCAAGATCCGAATATTTGTCAAAGGATCAAAGGGGCAAGGAGAAAATTTGATGACAATGTAGAATAGGATATTCTCCCTTGGTTGCTTGATCCTGAGATTGGAGTGATTGATGTACCTCTCACTCCTTGACATCGTGAAGATGATGAAGATGAAAGTGGAAGTGATGGTGACTTTGATGATAATGATGATCAGGGTGATGGAAATGATGGTGATAATAATAAGCTTGACATTTTTGAACCACAGGCTTAAATGTGATAAATGAGACTATTGTTGAACCAATTGAACATGAAGCTCACAATGTTGACGTTATGGGCCATAATGTTGAAGCGATTGAACCTGTTATTGACCTAGTTGGAAATGAGGTGGTTGTATTTGCAGGTCCTGTACCAGATGTTCATATGGAGACTCTAGAGGGTGGTAGTGGACCAACAAATGAAGCTGATGAACCCGTTATTGAACCTGCTGTGGGTTCTAGTGGAATGGCAAATGAACAAATAGATGACGATGCATTTATTGCTACTGTGGTCTCAACTGTAACAAAAGATCAGACCACCAGACTCCCCGGATCCGATGTAAGACATACAAGATACTGACTCTTTTGGATCTGAGCCTGCTCATGATAATATTCTCTCATCTTTTGCCAAGACAGAACTACTCTATTCAAGTCCTGAACCTATTCAAGACACTACATTCCCAACTCCACCAATATCACCAATCCAAGAACCAATCACTTCCTCACCACCCATGTCACCACCAAAACCATCTACCCACGAAACACATGTTCCCACACCACCAACCTCACCTCTACATGAACCTATTCGATCATCACCACATGTTCAAGCTGCAACTGTCTCTTACATTGTCCCTTCATGTAAGGCCCCGAACCCGGTAGCCCTACTTTAGCGTCGGATTTATTCATAAACACAGTTCTTACAAATCAGAGTTCATTAAAACTTTCGCGGAATATAAAAACTTTCATAAAATATTTCGTAACAAAACACGTCTTGTCTTAAAACATCATTTTGTCTTTCAAAATTAACGAACATTAACTTAAACGTCTTGAGTCTTCCGATGCCAGCCTCCTATTCGCCCACCATGTGCGCGCTCAAGCTAGCTGTCTCATTCTACTCACCCGCGTGCATACTAAAAGTCAGCTACGCTGAGTGAGTTCTAGATAATCAAGCAACTTATCATACAACCACTACATGCATCATATACGTGTCCGAAGACACTTAACCCACTGTCTAACCCGCTACTTCTCAACCACTTAATTACCCCTACAGCTTAGCCAATTAATTACCCCTACAGCTTAACCATTAATGCCACTTATGCCACTTTATGCCACTTATGCCACTTTATGCCACTTGTGCCACTTTATGCCACTTGTGCCACTTTATGCCACTTTATGCCACTTGTGCCACTTAATGCCATGCCACTTGTGCCACTTGTGCCACTTTATGCCACTTATGCCACTTGTGCCACTTTATGCCACTTTAATAACGAAGACACGCATAGACTCACTCTACCACGTGCTCACGTTATGCCCCTAACTCTATTACTAGACCCCTATCCACTTCTATCACACTATACTTCTACTTGTCTATAACCCACTTCCTATCAGCACATTATTTACGTAATAAACAAGTCACATCATAACATTCATACACACTATCAACCACTTGGAATTTACTATCCTTGGCGATGCGTGCAATATCCGAAGATCGTTCACGCACCAACAAGTATTATATAATAGCTACCTCGTATAACATCTATAGCATACACTTACCACTTAAGGTAAGTGTATTCACAATTCACATCGAGTATGCACACAGCCCCGAAAACATAACAAGGAAATGGGGCTAGAAACTCACCTGAACTCTGCTTCTTCCTCTGATAGTTGTAAATCCCTTCTTTAACTGTGCTCGGCTGACTGTATAAGTTACCCGTATCAATACTCGCCTGATCTAATCTGGTGGCCTAGTATTAGCTTACTTTTACTTATCGTTTTAATCTATTCTCTAATCGAACTTGACTTTAGGCGAAGTTAAACCTTAGGCGAACTTAGCTTTAGGCGAAGTTAAACCTTAGGCGAACTTAGCTTTAGGCGAAGTTAAACCTTAGGCGAACTTAGCTTTAGGCGAAGTTGTCATCAGGCGAACTTGGCTTTAGGCGAAGTTGTCATCAGACGAACTTGGCTTTAGGCGAAGTTGTCATCAGGCGAACTTGGCTTTAGGCGAAGTTGTCAACAGGGGAACTTGGCTTTAGGCGAAGTTGTCATCAGGCGAACTTGGCTTTAGGCGAAGTTGTCATCAGGCGAAATTGGCTTTAGGCGAAGTTGTCATCAGGCGAACTTGGCTTTAGCCGAAGTTGTCATCAGGCGAACTTAGCTTGCAGGCGAAGTTCATCAGGCGAACTTAGCTTGCAGGCGAAGTTGTCGTCTGTAGCTACTGTTCGTTCTTAAATCCCTTAATCACCTTCGTTTCTTAACCAAATAACTCGATTTAGGTACCCACGGGATCGTCTGAACAGCGCCTACAAACCCCAACCATCAAATCGACCTAACATCGATGTTTAAAGTGTGCGATTTAGGCATATAGGTTACGGGTTCTTTTTATCAATCGATTAACCCATCAAATCATAACCATTTTCAGTAAGATTAGCTTTGTTGGATTCGTTTTTACCATACAAACTCAGATCTATCATTTCTCAAATCAACCCGAACCTACACGAACGATTTCTAACTATAAACGTACCTTGAACGAGTCTAACTACGAACACGGTTAAGCCTTGATGTTGTTTTGGTCCGTCCCAACTTTCCAGCACCAACAAGCTCGGGTTTTCGCCTTCGGATCTTGGTTCGGGTCATGTGTGTGTATGGAATATGTGAGAATGAGGATTAAAGGGTGGTTAATGGTATTTATATTTAGGGATCATGGGCTTAAGCCCATGGACTCTCCTTCCTTCTTTCATAACCCAAGTCCATAACCCATATCCATTACCCAACACTAGCCAGACCCATACCAACTCCTACTCTATTTATTTATTTCCCTATAACCCGAGTAAACTTTCCCTCTATTATTAAGTAATATAATTAATATCATTTTGGAAATTTCGGGATGTTACAAGCCTTCCCCCCTTAAAGAGGTTTCGAAAAGGAAAACTTCTTATATTTACACACTTTATTGAATCGCCTTTGCTTTCTGGGTTATCCCTCTTACTCCCGACTTTGCAGCCATCGAATGGTGGTCATGTGTTTTAGCTATTTAAGGTAGCTCGTCCATGAGACCCTCGATGTACCAAGACTCATCTCATCCTTCAGTGCACTCTCTTGCCCAATGGCCTGTCTTGCCACATTTGTAACATGCTGGCTTCGCACCGCACTCATTAGCATAATGCCCTACCTTTCCGCACTTATAACAGGAATTCGACCCCATTCTGCATTCTCCACCATGAGCCTTTCCATATTTGAGACAAACATCAGAACTTCTACCCCACTTGCACTCACCACCATGCATCTTTCCGCAGGTCTTACACGATCTCTTCTCCCACACTTTCTGCTTCTTATCTTTGGGGTTCCATAATTTAGTACCGGGTCGTTTAGCTGGAGCGACCCATTTCTTCTCTTTCTTCTCGTCTCCCACCACCACGTCATCCGCAGCCAAGTCTGCATAGACCATTTCTGCGAGTTCGACAGCAGAATCGAAAGTAGCAGGTTTACTTGTCCTGACTAACATGCAGACTCTCTGTGGTAATCCCCTCACGTAACACTTGATTCTATTCTAAAAGGGAAAACACAAACATCATCACTCAAGGAACTATTTAGTACAAGGATAGCAAGGCTAACAGGTAATAACAGTGGCCAGCTGTGACTAGCTGATCACGTTGCTTTCCGTGTCCTATACACTTCCCCTTATGAGTCTATTTGTGCTGGTTCTACTTAAGCAGTTAGTCAAATCAAACAATCAATTATTCCTATCCCTGCCGCTCACGTATCTTTTCTTTCTCAATAACATATATCAGTTAATCATACACTTTACCTTTACTGATCTTGCTTGAGCGACACATGGCAATCTTGAACTGGCATTTTCTTTCTTTTCTTACTTAAACCCCATTCTCTGTTCGAGTCTAAGCATGTAGGATGCTTAAATCTCTCGAACTTTGCTCTGATACCAACTTGTAAGGCCCCGAACCCGGTAGCCCTACTTTAGCGTCGGATTAACTCATAAACACAGTTCTTACAAATCAGAGTTCATTAAAACTTTTGAGGAATATAAAAACTTTCATAAAACATTTCGTAACAAAACACGTCTTGTCTTAAAACATCATTTTGTCTTTCAAAATTAACGAACATTAACTTAAACGTCTTGAGTCTTCCGATGCCAGCCTCCTATCGCCCACCATGTGCCCGCTCAAGCTAGCTGTCTCATTCTACTCACCTGCGTGCATACTAAAAGTCAGCTACGCTGAGTGAGTTCTTGATTTAGTTAATCAAGCAACTTATCATACAACCACTACATGCATCATATACGTGTCCGAAGACACTTAACCCACTGTCTAACCCGCTACTTCTCAACCACTTAATTACCCCTACAGCTTAGCTAATTAATTACCCCTACAGCTTAACCATTAATGCCACTTATGCCACTTTATGCCACTTATGCCACTTTATGCCACTTGTGCCACTTTATGCCACTTGTGCCACTTTATGCCACTTATGCCACTTTATGCCACTTGTGCCACTTTATGCCACTTATGCCACTTTATGCCACTTGTGCCACTTTATGCCACTTGTGCCACTTTATGCCACTTATGCCACTTTATGCCACTTGTGCCACTTTATGCCACTTTATGCCACTTTAATAACGAAGACACGCATAGACTCACTCTACCACGTGCTCACGTTATGCCCCTAACTCTATTACTAGACCCCTATCCACTTCTATCACACTATACTTCTACTTGTCTATAACCCACTTCCTATCAGCACATTATTTACGTAATAAACAAGTCACATCATAACATTCATACACACTATCAACCACTTGGAATTTACTATCCTTGGCGATGCGTGCAATATCCGAAGATCGTTCACGCACCAACAAGTATTATATAATAGCTACCTCGTATAACATCTATAGCATACACTTACCACTTAAGGTAAGTGTATTCACAATTCACATCGAGTATGCACACAGCCCCGAAAACATAACAAGGAAATGGGGCTAGAAACTCACCTGAACTCTGCTTCTTCCTCTGATAGTTGTAAATCCCTTCTTTAACTGTGCTCGGCTGACTGTATAAGTTACACGTATCAATACTCGCCTGATCTAATCTGGTGGCCTAGTATTAGCTTACTTTTACTTATCGTTTTAATCTATTCTCTAATCGAACTTGACTTTAGGCAAAGTTAAACCTTAGGCGAACTTAGCTTTAGGCGAAGTTAAACCTTAGGCGAACTTAGCTTTAGGCGAAGTTGTCATCAGGCGAACTTGGCATTAGGCGAAGTTGTCATCAGACGAACTTGGATTTAGGCGAAGTTGTCATCAGACGAACTTGGCTTTAGACGAAGTTGTCATCAGGCGAACTTGGCTTTAGGCGAAGTTGTCATCAGGCGAACTTGGCTTTAGGCGAAGTTGTCATCAGGCGAACTTAGCTTGCAGGCGAAGTTCATCAGGCGAACTTAGCTTGCAGGCGAAGTTGTCATCTGCAGCTACTGTTCGTTCTTAAATCCCTTAATCACCTTCGTTTCTTAACCAAATAACTCGATTTAGGTACCCACGGGATCGTCTGACCAGCGCCTACAAACCCCAACCATCAAATCGACCTAACATCGATGTTTAAAGGGTGCGATTTAGGCATATAGGTTACGGGTTCTTTTTATCAATCGATTAACCCATCAAATCATAACCATTTTCAGTAAGATTAGCTTTGTTGGATTCGTTTTTACCATACAAACTCAGATCTATCATTTCTAAAATCAACCCGAACCTACACGAACGATTTCTAACTATAAACGTACCTTGAACGAGTCGAACTACGAACACGGTTAAGCCTTGATGTTGTTTTGGTCCATCCCAACTTTCCAGCACCAACAAGCTCGGGTTTTCGCCTTCGGATCTTGGTTCGGGTCGTGTGTGTGTATGGAATATGTGAGAATGAGGATTAAAGGGTGGTTAATGGTATTTATATTTAGGGATTATGGGCTTAAGCCCATGGACTCTCCTTCCTTCTTTCATAACCCAAGTCCATAACCCATATCCATTACCCAACACTAGCCCGACCCATACCAACTCCTACTCTATTTATTTATTTCCCGATAACCCGAGTAAACTTTCCCTCTATTATTAAGTAACATAATTAATATCATTTTGGAAATTTCGGGATGTTACACTTCACCTGAATCATCTTCTCCTGAACCATACTCTGAACCTAATTTCCATCCTAACCAAGAAACACCATCATCAAACCCTAACAATTATGATATCATATCTGAAAATTCTGAGTTGGAATTTGAAAACATAATGCTGAAAGAAAAGAATGCATTTTTGGAACAGAAGAACACAGAGCTTGCTCTGCAACATGCCTTACTCAGGATTCAAACCCTGGAGCAGGCTGATGTTGAGAAGACCTCAGATGCACCAAAACAGGGGGAGAATACTAATGAGAAAGCAGAAGCTCTAAAACTAATTCATGATTGTTATGATGAGGTTAGTGAGGAAGAGGCTGGAGTGGGAACATCAAAAGCCCTACAGATGTTAAATGAAGAGTATGTGGGAGATACTGGAGAATGGGGGGAGTCAGAGGAGGAAGAAGAAACCCCAGAATAGATTGCAAAAAGAAAACAAAAGGGAAAAGGGGTTGCTCTTTCTGAAGAAGATTTGCAACCAAAAGCCACTCCAAGAGTAACTTCTGGAGATGAAATATTGGACAAAGATAACATAATTGACACTCACATGGCTGAGGTTCAATCAGTGAAGACTGTAATAAAAATACTAAATGAAGAAAGGGAGAAAGCATGTGTAGAAGAAGAAGAGGAGGAGATACCTCAAGAGGTATTAGAGGCGTTGATAGAAATGAAAATGAAGGAAGAGGAAGATGACAAACTGAGAAATTTGGTAGATGAGAGCATTAAGGTTGCAATGGAAAATTTGAAGAAAAAAGCCAGACTCAACAACCTCAAGATAAACCTGAAGCAATCATTCAATCTGAAGAACCCATCACTGTTGAACCAAAAACAAAAGTCGATGAGCCGGAGCATGCACAGTCTGAGCCTCAGCCTGAATCTGAACTACCAAAGAGACAAGAGCTCAGATTGGTTCCAATAAATCCAGAAGCAAATGAAGATGAAACAATAGAACTTTCTTATGGAACAGTTGTCACACTAGTTGTTTTAAAAACTCATCAAGAAATTCTGATGAATCCTGCAAGACATGCTCTAAATATTGTGTCAGCTGCTAAAAAGGCACAAAAGGAAATAGAAAAAATATACAGTAGGCCACAAACTAATAATATAACAGAACCAAGAGTTGAAGAAGTAGTTGAGACTACAGAGCCAAGAGTTGAAGAGGTTGTTGATGATGATCCTTAGGACAAAGAGCCTAGAGTTGAAGAGATAATTATTAATGAATTGGCCAACGTGCATGAAGAGCCTATAGTGACTTAACTAGTTATATCTGAGCCAATTCTTAGGTAAAGGGATACATGAAAAGAAAAGCAACATCAGAAACTGAGACCCCTTAAGCCAAGAGACAAAAGTCTGTGAGGAAAGTCTATAAGAGAAGGGAACACATCCTAATATTGTTGAAGGGCCACAGATAATTCAAACTGAAGAACCCATGATCGGAGCCTACACAACTTGGATGATCAAATGGAGATTGATGAAGAGGAAGAAAGGGCAAAGAAGGCTGAAGACAAAGAAAAGGAAGATAAAGCCTATCTTTTGGGCCTCATGTATGATTTGAAATATCTACAGAGGATGTCCAAAGAAAAAGTTGCACAAGAGGCTGAAGGCTGGAGGAGTAGAGAGTCTAAAAGGGACTTTATGTTGAAACCTGGACATAGACCTGCCTTTTTCAATCTGTAATCATTCGACACGTTTGGCAGATTGTACAAGAATGCTCTTGTGGATGATGTTGCGAACTATGTAGACAAAGTTTGAAAGAGAAAGGATGAAGGAAAGAATGTGTTTAAATAGGCCGAGAGAAGTAAAGAAAGAATTGAAAAGGAAGCCTGTGATCAAAGAGAGTATGAGGAACTAAATAAGAAACAAAAGGACATTAAATTTCTACAACTTCATGGATTTAAATATGACTCTCTTATTGACCTGTCACTTGAAGAATTGAAGAAGAAGGTGAAAATAGTCATGGACTCCCATAAAGACACAAAGTGTACTGCAGATTGTATGAGGGAAAGAAAATTGAAGTTGCAGTTACAAAAGGAGAGGGAGGAGACCGAAAAGAAAAGGGCAGAAGTTAGGGAATGGTTTAAGGATCCTCAAAGAGTGCAAACACTAAAAGATATTGTAATGGTAAAAGGGATGACAGAAGCAGAGTTCGTTAGCATGCCTCATGATCAGTTACTTGATATATATCATAGAGAGCAAAGGCTATTTCTAGAAACTGAAAGAGAGGTGTTGGCAGCAAAACTGAAACAACAAGAAGAGGAGAGAGCAGAGATGATAAGCATTCTCTGTAAAAGAGGTGCAAATGTGGGGAGATTGATGATGCAGACTGATGAAACTATTAAACAATGGTTTGAAGAATCAGAAATAGAGCATGCAAAGAATCCACCAAGAAACTTGAATTTTCCCACACATCTCTTCTTTGATAAACGATCAAGAACCTTGAGGGTAATCACTAAAGATGGTGAAGAGACTCTCATCATTTTCAGATATGAATTCAGGAAATTTTCAAAAGAACAACTGCAGAAGATGGCTCAACAGGACTTACTTGATAATCAACAAAGAAATCAATTTGCTGGCCAATAGAGAAATGACTTGTCAAAATTCTTAAAGGAACAAGGTGAAAAAGGATTTCCATTCCTTAACCAGAAATGGAGAGAATCCCACAATGAAACAGAGAAGGAAAGAAGAAGAAAAAGGATAAGTGAAGTACATCTATCAGAACTCTCCCTATAGGAAGCAAAGAAAAAGGAAACTCAAAAGGCAAGTAGCTCTAGCTCAAAAAGAAGAACCTTAAAGGAATGATTAGCCTTGAGAAGGGAGATGAATGAGCCTAACTCACAAGTCCAAAAAAATGGAAGAATTGCTCATCTCACCTATAACAAGAAAAATGATTCTGTATCCTTGAGAAACTCATCTGGGGAACTGTTGTTGTGGTGGAGTATGATGGAGATTTACAATTCATACACATCCAAGACCTTGAAGACATTATTGATGCAGAAGTTCCTCTTGATTCTCAGGATAGTGTGGAACTTGTGATGTTTAAGCAAAAGGATGCCTTGGTAAGACTCAAAAAAAAGAAAGCAGCTGAAAGGAGCTTAGAAGAAGAAAGCGGGATGGAGCATATGGATGATCAAACTTGTTCCTGTTTATCTTCTGTCTTGTTTCTTATTATGTATATTTGTTTTGTATTTTGAACGATGTTTAAATTTGATGTGTAATGCCTAAGTGGCAGAATTCTGTTTTGTAATGTAATGATATTTGTGCTTAAATTGACTATCTTAGAATTTTAATACATGTGTAACTATATGCAGGTATGTTTCGGTGCATTTGAGCTTGTTCCAATCTAGGGGAGATTGTTGAGTTGGATATTTGCAAAGGAAGATTGGAATCTTCTCAACCTCCTCAAGAAATTGGCTAAGTATGGACTACAAGCAAGCATGGATCATCGAGCAGGGTTTACTACCTCGAGCATGGTCTTTCAGAGCCATTTGGGTAAATTCTTCTAAGTGTTGAAGGCTTCGAACAAGCTACACTTCTCCGAGCAAGAGTGTTCTTCTATCGAGTATGGATTGCCAATCGAGCAAACGACTTGATCATTCAGGTTTCAGCCAAGTGATCCGAGCACATTGGTGTCGAGCATAGATGTAATAAGAAGATGTCATATGTTCTAAGTATAGACTTCGAGCATGGTTCAGTTCTGAGCAAGCTTCACATTCGAGCATGATGAAGATTACTCAATAAGTCATAAGGTAGGATTGAAGACATCAAGAAGAATATGCTTGCTCGATGGACAAATTCAAGCAAAGGAAGGATTAGTCAAGAATAATGAAGGATGCTAGAGGAGAATATTTTCTATTAGAAAATATTTCTAAGTAAAGTATGCTCGAAGTCTTTCATCGAGCATGCAATACATATCGAGTCAGCTCGAGCAAGATACATATCATGCTCGAAGACTCTTACACTTGTACTTTATTTATCATTCATTATGTAATGATTAGGGGATTCTAGAAGGAATGTCAAGGTCTATAAACAAAATCCTAGGTTTCCATTTAGAGAACGGACAACAAACGCATGGAATACGAGAGCAAAAACATTCCAACGAATATTTTCTTTTGTCTCCTTGTACCGCCGCCGCCACGAAACCCTAGACATTCCTTTCACGGTTTTATTAAATGATATAATAAATGCAGTGAATTTTTGTCTTTGATATTGTTCTTACCGACTATATTTTATTGTTTCGTTGTTATTGTCTCATACCTTCGTTCCCATATATTGAATATTCTGATTCCATCGGAATATTCAATAGGCCTTTGGGTTATAAGATCTGTGTGTTCTTGTCAACCTACTTAAAGTTTGCACTAGATTTACTGTCCTGACATATTCTTGTTCATCCACTGGCTCCCCTTATTCATCTGCTACCATCTTTTCATGAGTATCCATAGGAGTGGACGCTGTCTTTAGATCATTGCACTTGAACCTTTTTAGAATGTCTTGAACATACTTGGATTAGTTAATGAAAATCCCTTCAGCTTTCCAAGAAAAAAGTTCATCTCACTCGTGGAGCTCATACTGCACTTAGACTTCATGACTGCTTCAAATTCTTTGCACATTTGTTCATTGGTGGATCCAAAGATAATGCCATCCGCATATACTTGCACCAATAACAAATCCTTTCCTTTTCTCTTATAGAACAATGTCTTGTCAATGGCTCCCCTACAAAAACCATTGTCAAGCAGATGATTTGACAATTCATCATACCAAGCTCTTGGAGCTTGATGCAATCCATACAGGCTTTGCTCAACTTGTACACCCTATTTGGATAATCTGGATCTTCAAATCCTAGAGGTTAAGTAGTATACACCTCCTCATAAATATTTTCATTCAGAAATGCAGACTTCACATCAAGTTGGTACACCTTTATGTTTGTTAAAGCAGCAAATGCAAGAAAGATTCTTATGGCTTCTAGTCTTGCTATAGGAGCAAAGACTTCTTCAAAATCAATCCTTTCTTGCAAACACCCCTGTGCTACCAATCTTGCCTTGTTCTTCACTACAATACCTCTTTAATCTTTCTTGTTTCTAAACACCCACTTGGTTCCTATTGCAAACTTACCCCTTGGCTTGTTAACCAAATCCCAAACATGTAAATCTCTGAATTGTGCTAAATCCTCTTGCATTGCCTCAACCCAGCTGTTGTCCTTTAATGCTTGATTTATGTTCTTGGGTTCAATTTGAGATAGAAAGCAGGCATAGAGACAAATGTTTGCTGTTTTAGAGGCACTTCTTGTTACTCTTTCATGCAGGTCATCAATGATGTTTTCAACAAGAAGATTTCTTTGAGTAGAGGTTTTTTAAACAACTTGTTCTGCATTGATTTCTGAATCTAAGTTTGAAACATTTTACTTCAGGCTCATCATCTAGAGCATTTTCAATGTTTGAAATATGTTCCATGTTGTTCTCTTGATTTGAAGTTGAAGCTTCATTACTTCCAATTTGAAGAGTGTCAAACAATGATTGAAACATAGTTTGATTTGCAGTTTAATTAACCTGATATGTCTTTGTGGTTTCTTCAGACACTTCAGGAGTTTCCACAGGCACTTCAATTTCATTGTTAGCATTTTGATTCACATTTTCTTCAGCATTCTGATCAGCTACACCCTCTTCAACTTCAATCACTTTTCTTCCTTGAAATTCAAATTCTCCATCTTTTCCAACATCCTTGGACCAAAGTTTGTCTAGATCAAGTCTTTGTTCTTCTACAGCTTCTGGAACAGTGGTCTTGTAGGCTCCTTCATCAAGATCTTCAAAATATATCTTGAAGGATTTAATCAGTTGTTCCAAATCAAACAACCAACTTGGACCATCAACACTGTTGAAGTGATTCTCATTAAACTCAATATTAGAAGATTCAATGACACACGTGTGCTCTTTCACATAAAACATGTATGCCTTTAGCTTTGAGGAGTAACCAACAAAGAAGCATTCCAAGGACTTGGCTTGAAATTTGTTCAAATAATCCTAGGTGTTCAAAAGAGAATACTTGCAGCCAAAAGGCTTAAGGAACTTCACACATGGCTTTCTTTTGAAAAAAATCTCATATAGGGTCTTGTTGTGAGCTTTGTTGAGTAGCATCCTATTCTAAACATAACAAGCTGTGTTGATAGCCTCGGCCTAAAAAGAAACAGGAAAATTAGCATCTGTAATGATTGTTCTTGCAGCTTCAATTAGGGTTCTGTTTCTTCTTTCAGTCACTCCATTTTGTTCAGGAGTTCTAGGAGCAGTAAACTGTTGAAATATTCCCTTAATCACACAAAACTCATCCATCACCCCATTCCTGAACTCAATCCCATTATCACTTCTGATCACCTTTCCATCTTATAATGCTGATTCTCCATTCTAGTCACATACCCTTTAATTAATTTAGCAGTTTCATCTTTGGTTGCCAAGAAAAACACCCTTGTGAATCTTGAATAATCATCTGTGATTGATCACTAGGCAAAACTTCTTCTTTGCAATACTGGGTACACTCACAGGTACAAAGAGATCCATGTGAGGTAATTCCAGCACTTCATCTATTGAATTCACTAGTTTTGTGTTGTGAAATGTTTTATGTTGCATTCCTTTGATGCAATAGAAAATGTTGTCAACTAGCTTGAACTCTTTGGTTGGAAGATTAATCACATGTTCTTATTTCACCAGCTTGTTCATGTTTTTCAGATTAACATGTCACAACTTCCTATGTCACAACTTTGTCTCCTTTTCAGTTGTCTTGGACACAAAGCATGATCCCCAAATTGATACTTCATTCTTCATTCTTAGCTCGTACAAGTTTCCATTCCTGGGTGCCATCATCATGATCTTGTTTGGAGGTATCGCAAACTCAGGTTTTAGAATCAAGCAATGTGCTTCATCAAAACCAAATTTATACCCCTTGTCACATACTTGAGATATGCTCAACAAATTGTACTGTAAAGCTTCCACATGCAATACATTTTCAAAAGACACTTTTCCATTTGTAAGGATGCCTCTTCCTATAATCTTCCCTCCATTCTCATCACCTCCAAATACAACTAGCCCTTCAAACTTTTTTCTCATAATTCATAAGTGATCTCGTATCACAATTCATGTTCCTGGAACATCCACTATCCATGTACCTTACATCATTGATCTCTGTGGAATGTCCCTGCACATATAGAAACAATCTGATTGGTTATGATTTGAAGTGAAAACTCTAACAGTTTGCATTTCATTAACAGCAGAATCATCAAAGTCAGTAGGAACTGAATCTTCATGTACAAACATCAAAAGAATCATCAGATTCATAACCAATTTCAACTTTGTTTTCCCTTTCTTAGATCATACAGGGTTCTAACACAGGATCTTCTCTTATCAAACTGATTTTGCGGTTTCTTCTTTGGTTTTCCATTGAAAGCCTCTTGGTTCAAACCCTTGTTTCAAGATAAACTTTTCATCACCATTTAGCATGTCTAACCCTTTCTTATTGATCTTCATGTTTGATGCTCCTTTTATACTGAACTTTTTAGGCACATCAGAATTTCTCATACTTGCTTTGCCAATTGCATTCGATCTTTCATTTAATTTCAGCATAGCTTTCAATCTTTTCTCAATCTTTCCTTTTTCATCACTTGCGGTTTCATCACTTTCTCATTTCTTAGGTACCATTCATACCTTTCTTGTATAGCCCCAGATCCTGTCCATAAAACATGTCAGGAATCACATCCTCATCTTCATCTTTGTTCTAGCATGAGTCTGGGTGATGACCATAGGTATCACACTTCTTACACCACACTTTGCCTATATTTCCAATTTCTTGTGGAATCCTTTAATTGCTAAAATTGGGGTGACTTGGAGAAAGCTAACTAAGCCTTGAAAAGAGATACGGAACATCTTAAGTCCAAAATGTGGTCCTCTTAATTCTTATGCATAAATTGAACCTTAATCATGCTAAGTACACAATACCTTCTATCATCCTGTCTAGAGTTAAAATAATGCAGAACATGAAGTGTTGTGAAGTGATTTGATAATATGATCCCAAGTTGAGATCTTTACAAAAAGGAAATTGTTTTGAAAGGAAAAGAACTGAAATTTGATAAATTTATCACCTTAAACTTATGCTTGAGTTAACCTAGCGTGAAAATGATCAATGTTTGTTAATTTAAGTAAAGGTTTTTGTGGAGACATGCCTAAACAGTTAGGTATATATATGTTTTATGCTCTACGAGCATGTTTTGAAAACTCTAAGTATATTCGAGCATGTTTGCATGCTTGAATAAGTTTTTAAGTGTTTCAAGCATGATTTTGCGTTTTTTGCACTTCTTTATGCTTTACGAGCAAAACTGTGTAAATGAAAATTGTTCTAAGTACATTCGAGCATGACTATATCATTAAATACATATTTTAGTGTCCTTGAGTATGTTTGAGTGTTTGATTATTTATCTAAGTGTTTCGAACATAATTTAACTATGTTGAAGACATGTTTGCTCAAACGAGCACAATGATAACATACTCGAGCTGACTATGATTTATGAATATTTCTAATTGTTTTCGAGCATGATGTCATTTCAAGCATGAATTCATTTTGTTTGTTTTGCTGACATGCATACTTTGTTTATTCAAGTATACTGATTATTATTAATGCAAAGATGTGTGAAAAGTATTGAGCTGTGTGTTTTGAGTATGATCTCCCATGCGAGCATACTTGAAAGTTTGTTGTGTTTCTTGTGGTATGAATTTTGTTTTAGTTAAGGACTTGAGCACATGTTGAACTCGAGTACAGGTGTGAAATGATTAATAGCTTACTTGATAAAACTTTTTAAGGAAATTTATCTTTCGAGTAAACTTGCTTTTTAAGCATGCTATTTAAAATTAACACTTAACCAAAACTTAAATTGATTTTGAACGAGCATACTTGGGGAATGTTATTCGAGCGTACTTGAGGTAAACTGTACTTTGAAGTTTGCTCGAGCAGAAAAAATAATTGATTAAATTATTGAGGCATCATGCTGGCACTAAACGGCAAACATGGATTTTAAAATTCGAACATTAGGTATAAAAGGTGGACTTAGAAATTATTCTAAGACTTTTTCCCTCCCTCTACCAATTACTCTCTTCTCTTGCCCTAACAATCCTCCGTGCTCGCTAAAATCGTTCTAAATTGAATTCATCTTACTATTCCGACTTGGTAAGTAATCAATAATGATTTTTGACACCCAATTACTCAGTTTAGGGTTTCAGTTGTTCTTTTTACACCATGGGCTCGTGTAAAAAAATTTACAACGGTATGAATTGTAAAACTAAAGCCCGATTAGATGCGTCAGCAGGAGCTCATCTTATGGGGAAGAAAAATGCCGTCGAATGTAGTGATCTTTTTGAGAGTTTTGCTCAATATGATTTTCCGCAATAGCCACTCAACAGGGATTCTACTCCTGTCACTAGTACACCCTCATTCACTCTAGGTGTGCACCAGGTAACTCTGGGTACTACTGTGGTAGTTGCTTTAGAAAACTTAACCCGAGAAACGAATGAGCTCAAAGCTAAGTTGGATAAATGTGAGTTGTGTAGAGGCCGCCATGGTTGTTGGGTCGGATTTTTGATAAGGAAGATTGGAATCTTCTCAACTTCCTCAGAAAATGGCTAAGTATGGACTTCGAGCAAGCCTAGATGATCGAGCATGGTTTTACTACTTCGAGCAAGGTCTTCAGAACCTTAAATGGTTGATTCTTCTAAGTTAAGGCTTCGAGCAAGCTACACTTCAACGAGCAAGAGTATTCTTCTATCAAGCATGGATTGCCAATTGAGCAAACGGCTTGCTCATGCAAGTTTTAACCAAGTGTTACGAGCACAGGATGGTCGAGCATATGGGGACAAGCATGGATGCAATAAGAAGATGTCACGTGATCAAAGCAAGGACTTCGAGCACAGTTCAATTCCCCGAGCAAGATTTACATCCGAGCATGCTAAAGATTGCTCAATAAGTCTAAGGACAAAACTGAAGACATCAAGAAGAATGAGCTTGCTCGATGGACTGGTTCGAGCAAAGCAAGGATTGGTCAAGAGGAATGAAGCCTGCTGGAAGAGAATATCTTCATTGAAGATATTCTAAGTAATGTACGCTCGAGGACACTCATCGAGCATACCTAGCGTAGTGAGTATGCTTGAGGAAGATTGTTACCTTGCTCGAGAACTCAACACTTGTATTATTTTGTCTTTCATTATGTAATGATTAGGAACTTCTAAAAGGAATGTCAGGGTCTATAAATAAGGTCCCAGGTTTCCATTTAGGGAACGGATAACAACACACATAATACGAGAAACATTCCAAAAGAATATTCTATTTGTTTCCTCGTACATCCGCCGCCTCCGTCATACACGAAACCCTAGACATTCCTTTCACTGTTGTATTAATTGTTATATTAAATACAGTGAATCTTTGTCTTAGATTTTGTTTTTATCGCTTATTCATTATCGTTTCATGTCTGCTATTTCATACCTTCGTTCCCACTTGTTGGATATCCTGATTTCGCCGGAGTATTCAATAGGCCTTTGGGTTAAAGAGTCGTTGTGTTCTTGTCAACCTTTTTCTAAGGTTTCACCCGACTCACTGTCCTGACAAGTGGTATCAGAGCTTTGGAAGCTCACTGAAGGCCACGAGACTAAAGGTTCGTGAAAAAGCTTGAAGATTTATTCTGTTTCACTGTTGCAAATCCCAGATCTGCTAAAATGGAAGACCAAGAAGTCTCTACCAACAAGATTCCTAGATTGTTTGGACAAGAAAATTTCATCAAATGGAAGGTGCTCTTCGAGGCAGCTATAAAGTACAACGACCCAGAGCTTTGGACTTCTATCACTGACGGAAACTATGTTCCATCAACTGCTTCGAACAACAATGCCACCGTTGAGCTGAAGATGAAAAAGAGAGATGACAAATCACTATCAATGCTGAAGTGAGGCCTGTCCTGGGAAATTATAACAACAGTCAACCATCACAAAACTGCTAAAGAAATGTATGATGCAGTTGTTGACATGTTTGAGGGAAATATAGAACTGAAAAACATCAAGAAAGACAGACTGAAACAACAGCTTGATAGATTCAAGTTTAAGAATGGAGAAAGACTAAAATCAGTTCTGCAAAGGTTCATGATGATTGTGAATGATATAAGAACAACAGGCCTACAGATATCTAATTTTGATCTTAACAAGAAGCTTCTGTCATCTTTATCTGGTGAGTGGTACACAGCCAGCAAATTCATCAAGGAAAAAGTAAATTTCCTCAATTTTATATTGGATGATGTAATTGCATTTTTAAAGGCTGCAGAACATGAGATGATCCAAAACCACATGATTAGGGAAGATACGCATAGTTTTCATGTGAACAATGCTCTAGTAGCTCCTATGGGAATTCTCTCAATCAAGAACCAGCAACCAATTGTTAAGAGCCTTCTAAGACAAACTCAACTTGTGGTGGTCAGCCAAGATTTAATGTTCAGCTAATAGAAGATGATGTGGCCTCAACAGCAAGTGGTCAGTCAACATTTGTCCAGAACAACTCAAATCATGGAACAGACTACCAAGCCTTGTTCTCCATGTTTACTGAGTCATATCATGCCTTTGTAGCCAAGAATCTGATAAACACAAGCATTGTGCAGGAAGATCTCAAACAAATAGATGCTGATGACTTGGAGGATATGAACATAAAGTGGTAGGCAGCCATGTTGGCTGTAAGAAGCAAGAGATTGTACAACAGAACTGGAAGATCAAGCTTCAATGGACCAAATGAGAGAATAGATTTTGACAAATCTAAAGAAATCTGCTACAACTATCAACAACCAGGACACTTTGCAAGAGAGTGCAACATGCCAAAACAAGTTGGTAATCAAGTTAATCAGAATCAATTTTATCAGAATCAAAATCAGAATTTCCAACATTAGAGAAATCATATCACAAACCAAAACCCCTATCAAAACCAAAACAGACCCCAACAACAAACCTTTCAACCCCAAAGAAACAACCAACTTCAGATTCACACTAATCAGAACAGAGTTAATCAGAACAATGTGAATCAGGTTAGGGATCAAGGAAACGTTGTAGTGACTAGGGTGCCTCAGGATGGGGAGTTTGATTGGAGTAACCATGCAGCTGAGATTGAGAAGGCGAATATTGCCTTTATGGCCAAAGTACAGGACAAGCCAGAATCATCCAATGCGCAGGTACATTCTGGTATTTCAATTTCTGACCTTCTTATTACAATAGATGAATTAAATCAGGAAGTTGGAAAATGGAAATCTGAGTGTGGAAGAAATGAGGCATTCTTAAATGTTTATGAAGCCAGTGAAACAACTTATGAGAATCAAATCAAGGGGCTTGAAGAAGATTGTATGCAAGCATACCAAACCCAATAAAAAATGACAGTTGAAATTGAGGGTTTGAAAAAGATGTATGGTGAAGAGAAATTGAAGAATGCTGATTTGTTAATTCAAATTGAATTCTTGAAGAACCTTGTTTCTACAGGAAATATAGTGGGTTTTGTGGATAAAATGACAGAGGAAGAGAAGTATAAAAAGGTGCCACCACCTTTCTATGACAGCTACTCACTGAAAGTAGACAAGGAAAGCAGGAGTGAATATCTGAAACAATTCAAGAATGTGTTTCATGACAAGACTGATTTTATAAAATAGTATGATGATGTGATTGTGGATGAAAATGGGGAGTTTGCAGTGAAGGAGACTGAGAAATCAGAAGTAAAGAAAGTTGTCAAAAAGGAAAATGAGAAGAAAAAGTGGAGTGAATACTCCAGTGAGGATAGTAACTGCAGTTGCGGCAACACAAAAACGTATAAGGGCAAGAAGAAAAAGGGGTCAAGCAAGAAGAAAAATGAAAAGATTCCTCTTCTTCCAAACATGACTCCAAAGTTGAAGAAGCACCATGAAAGGATAAGAAAGGAACATGTAGTCTTTGACATTTGTGCAAGACCACAGCTAGAAAACAAAAGAAGAAATGAAGTGGTAATGAAATCTTCTGATGATCAGTCCCATCCTCCAATTTATCCAGTCTTCTCAAACCATGAACTATTTGACATTGGAGATGTGTAATATGTACCAATGAGAAGATTTGTTGAAGAAGAAGATGGAAGTTGTTCAGGAACTCCGTCCAAGTTGAAGCCAATAGTGTTTGTTAAAGAAAAATATCATCTGGAGCCTGATCTGAACAAACCAAACAAAATGGACTTCAGCAACTCTTTATGTCCAAAAAAGTCACTAGGATTTGACTTTCCCAAACCCGTTGATAGAATTAAAGATAAACAATTACTTGAAGACATGGGGATCTACGGAAAGGTTTGGTGTAAGAAGTGTGATGCCTATGGTCATCACACTGATTCTTGCTGGTTTAAAGAGGAAGAATTTGTGGTTCCTGATGTGGTTTGTGGATTTTACATGAAAGGATACAAGGAGATGTATCAAAGATACCTGAATGAAGAAAAGAAAAGTTCAAGTGATGAAGAGAATAGATCAGTCTTGGAAAAGAGACTGAAACAAGTGCTGAAAATCAAGGATGATGCAAAGGTATCAAACAAACCTGCAAAGAACAATAGGTCAACTGATAAAGGAAAGGCAAAGATAAGACCTGGTGTTCTGAATGGGGATGAAAATTTTTTAATGAAGCAGGGTTATGAACCAAGAGGGTTCCAATAGAAGACTAAGAAGGAGTTAACTGAAAAGAAAGACTATGTTGTTGAGCAAACTGAAAACATAATCATGCCACAGATTGTAAAAGTGGGGTCAGAATCAGACTCAGAACAAGAATGTGAAGTTGTCTATGAAGACCCACTTCCACTTCCACTTCCAACTCCTGATGAATCTTCACCTGAAACTGAATTACAAACTAATGTAGTTTGTAACTCATAATCCAACTGATTCCTTTTTGTGTGTATGTGCAGGAACAGTCTTTGAGTAGTAATGACCTATGGTACATGGACAGTGGATGTTCCAGACATATGACATGTGACAAAAGTGCTTTAATCAACTATGAAAGAAAATTTGAAGGGCCAATTGCTTTTGGGAGTGATGAGAATGGAGGGAAAATTGTTGGAAGACGAACACTCACCATGTTGAAGGACTACAATACAATCTACTCAGCATTTCTCAAGTCTGTGACAAAGGGTACAAGGTGGCCTTCAATGATGAACACTGCCTAATCCTAAAGCCAGAGTTTGTGATTCCAGCTGAGATGATCATGATGATGGCTCCAAGAAACGGTAACCTCTATGAACTGAGAATGAATACTACTACATCTAGAGGTGGTTCATGCTTTGTTTCCAAAGCCACTGAAAATGAGACCAAACAGTAGCATAGGAAGATGTGTCATGTCAACTTGAAGAACATGAACAAGCTAGTGAAAGGTGAACATGTTGTTGGCCTTCCCACAAGAGAATTCAAGCTTGAAGAAAAATGCACATCTTGTTTCAAAGGGAAACAACATAAATCCTCACATAAGAACAAAATGATAAACACCATTGATGAGGCCTTGGAACTACTTCACATGGATCTGTTTGGTCCAGTGAGTGTTCCAAGTATTGGAAAGAAAAGATACTGCCTAGTCATCACAGATGATTACCCAAGATTTACTTGGATATATTTTATGGGCAGCAAAGATGAAACCCCAGAATTGATCAGAACCTATGTGTTGAAGATGGAAAATCAGCTTGAGGGGAAGGTCAAAGTCATCAGAAGTGATAATGGGACAGAATTCAAGAATGAAACAATGGAAGAATTCTGCATTTCTAAGGGGATATTTCAACAATACAATGCACCTAGAACTCCTGAGCAAAATGGTGTTGCAGAAAGAAGAAACAGGGCATTAACTGAAGCTGCAAGGACCATGATTACTAATGCAAATCTACCAGTCACTTTCTATTAAACAAGGCTCAAAATAAAACTCCATATGAGGTTATCTTTAAAAGAAAGCCTTATGTGAAGTTCTTAAAGCCTTTTGGATGTAGATGCTAACTATTAAATACAAAGGACTATTTGATCCAATTCTAGTCAAAATCCCTGGAATGCTTCTTTGTGGAATACTCATCTCGTTCAAAGGCTTACAGAGTCTATGTGAAGGAGCACATGGTGCTCATTGAGTCGTCAGACATAATATTCAATGAAAACCACTTTAACAATGTTGAAGGTCCCAAATAGCTTTTTGATTTAGAGAAGATGATCAAGTCTTTCAAAATTTATAATGAAGATATGGATGACAGCATGTACAGAACCCGCTTTGAAGATAAAAGTAAACAAAAAAAAGTTGATCTGGACAAGCTGTGGTCATCTGTTGCTCCTAATCCAAATGGATTTAACATTGAGAGAAGCAATCAAGAAACTGCTGAAGTTGAGATGAATACACAAGATGCTGTAGTTGAAGTATCTAACGAATGTCCAAGTGATGTGGAAAGTGAACCCATTCAAAGTCAGCAACCTGTTCAGCTTGGAGTGACAAATCAATTTGAAGATAGGTTTCAGTCTTTGTTTGACTCTCTGCAAATTGGGTCAAATGAAGCATCATCATCATAAATTAACCAAACTCAAGAAGCTGATGAAACTCAAGAGAGAAATGAAAGTGATACTGCTGAATTAAATATGACCAATCTAGAGACAGAAGTGTCTGCACAACGATTTGTGCAGACCACCTCTGTTGAAAGAAATCACCTTGCAGAAAACATTATAGGAGACTTGCATGAAAGAGTGACAAGAAGTTCTTTTGAAAAAGCAAAATCCTGCCTGTTTGCTTGCTTTTTATCCCAAGTTGAACCAAAGAACATTAATCAAGCTTTAAAGGATAACAGCTGGGTAGAAGCTATGTAGGAAGAGTTAGCTCAATTCAGAGACTTACATGTATGGGAATTGGTTGACAAGCCCAGAGGCAAGTATGCTATTGTAACAAAATAAGTGTTCAGGAACAAGAAAGATGAAAGGGAGATAGTGATCAAGAACAAAGCAAGATTGGTGGCTCTAGGATGCTTACAAGAAGAAGGAGTGGACTTTGAAGAAGTTTTTGCTCCAGTTGCAAGACTGGAGGCTATCAGGATCTTTCTGGCATATGCAGCATCAATAAATATCAAAGTCTATCAACTTGATGTGAAGTCTGCATTCTTGAATGGAAAAATTGATGAAGAAGTTTATGTCACTCAACCTCCAGGATTTGAAGATCCAGTTCAACCCAACAAAGTTTACAAACTAAGCAAAGCACTGTATGGATTACATCAAGCACCAAGGGCATGGTATGATGAGTTGTCTAACCATCTGTTGGACAATGGATTCTATAGAGGATCTATTGACAAGACTCTGTTCTACAAAAGTTGGAACAAGGATCTGCTGCTGTTGCAAGTGTATATGGATGACATTATCTTTGGCTCTACAAATGAACAGATATGCAAGGAGTTTGTGCAAGTGATGAAATCCAAGTACAAGATGAGCTCAATGGGGGAAATGAATTTCTTCCTTGGACTTCAGGTGCAAAAAAGGGCTGATGGAATTTTCATTAATCAATCAAAGTATGAACAAGAGATTCTTAACAAGTTCAAGTGCCAAGACTTCAAGACAGTGTATACACCAATGGACACACATGAGAAAATGGTACCTGATGAAAAGGGGGAGCCGGTGGACCAGCATGAATATAGGGCCAGATATTATGTTTGCTGTGTGTGTTTTTGCTAGATTCCAAGCTAACCCCAAAGTCTCGCATATGCTAGCAGTTAAGAGGATCTTCATATATCTAAAGGGAAAACCAGATTTGGGGATTTGGTATCCAAATAACCCTTCCTTTGACTTGATGGCCTACACAGATAGTGACTATAATGGTTGCAACATGAGTAGAAAATCAACCTCTGGAGGATGCCAGTTTCTAGGGAACAAGCTGGTGTCTTGGCAATGTAAGAAGTAAACTATAGTGGCAATCTCTACTGCTGAAGCGGAGTACATTGTTGCTTCTTCCTGCTGTGCACAGGTTCTATGGATTCAGAATCAACTGCTGGACTATGGTCTGAATTTGTTACTTACCCCTATTTTAATTGATAATACTGCTACTATGTTCATTGTTAAGAATCTAGTTCAACATTCTAAGACTAAGCACATTGAAATTAGACATCATTTCATTAGTGACTGTAAAGAAAAAGGCTTAATAGAAATGAAAAAAGTAGATACATCTGATAATCTGGCTGATTTATTCACCAAACCTTTAGATAAAACCAAGTTTCATTTTCTGTTAAAATGCCTAGGAATGATAAATGCTGATGAAGTTCGATTTAGGATGTGTGCTTAAGTGAGGTGCTTACTGATAATAATTGTTACTCACTTTGAATGTTTGCATGATGATTTGCTATGTTTGACAGATTATTCTAATCGCATGAATCATGTATGTGACTGTCTTTTTGTGAAAATCCTCTTAAAACTGTTAATTACGACCTTTTGGTACTTTAATCTATGCTTGCATGATGTATTTCTGTGATTTTATGTACTTCGAGCATGAATCTGTGCCTGATGTTGTGCTTGTTACTCCTCGAGCACAAGAAAAAGTACTTGGAAGACCTTTCTAAGTCATTCGAGCACAGAAGTCATTGCTCAGTTGCTCGAGCATAGACTTGTATTGAAAAACTTTCGAGCATGATTGTGTTTGATGGAATGTTTGATGCTCTTCGAGCACAAACAAACCATACTTGAGTTTTCTCAAGTAAGTCGAGCAAAACTTTTGTGTTACTATTAGTCGAGCATGGACATGTGCTCTGGAAAACTTTCCAAGTATTCCAAGCACAAGTCTACTGCTCGAGCATGGAGCTAAGTCTTTCGAGCAAAAGCATTGAAATGATATATTTTGAAATTGCTCGGTAGACTTTTGAGTATGCTCGATGAATTTCTGAGCATGCTCGAAAGACTATATGTTTATTTGTTTATTCTATGCTATCTGAGTGAATGTGTTTGACATTGGTTAAGTGTGTGCTTGTTAAATATTCTTAAGTGACATCATTGTTTTCAAAATCAATCCTTAAAATGAATTTTCAGAAAAAATGATTTTTGAAATTGTGAAATAATTTTAACTAAGCAACACTGTTTTTGATGATCTCATAGGAGATATGATAAGATTATTCAGTTGCAAGCTTTTAAGAAGCTTAAAGGTTTTGGGATAGAAATAGTATCCAACTTTTGGGAAGTGATAGAAAACTGTTTAAGATAACTAACCCATGGATTATAAGTTTAAAAGGCTTTGAGTACAGTCATTGGCACTGTATGGTAGCTTTCCATAATCTGTAGTTGTAGTATGTGATATAAATCTAAATCTGCTAAGTCTGATGTGTTGAACCATTAGAAGATAAGGTATGCTCTCTAGCATATCTCTCCGAATGATAGGCAAAAAGGTTATTATCCAATCATACACGAGCCTGTTGGTGTTTTGGTCTAACTAAATATTTACAAAGTATTTGAGCATATATAAAGTATTGCTATATAGCAAATTTATCAAAAGAAAATAAAAGGAAAGTTATTGAAAAATATAAAAGGCTCAAAAATAGCATAAAGAAATAAGTTGACTGATTTCATGACTTAAGGGGCACTATGGGAACTACAGGGGTGGGGCGTCCAAATAAGTCCTAAACACCCTAAATGTAAGGCATGTAAGTCCAACGTTCAACCTTGTAGTCTTGTATCTAAACAAATATATATATAAATAAATTGCTCATAATACAAAAAGCAATTTTTGACCAAGGCATCAGGTGGTTGAAGTCAATTCGGGGTGATTTGGAGAAAGCTAAATAAGCTTTGAGAAGAGATTAGAGGCAACCTGAAAATATAGTGATAACCATTCCTAACTTATGCTCTAATTGAAACTTAAATGTATCACAGAAAGCCGTGACCATTATGATAAGTTTACCTACTATCAACCTGACTCAAGTCATAATAACACTGACCATGAAATGGTGTGACCTTACCTTAAATAGTCTGAACCCATGTTGAGATCTTTCTATGAAACTGTTTTCTAAAGAATATTAAACTGAAATTTGATCTCTTATTTCACCTTAAAACAAATTGCTTAGTTCAACTCACTATTCTGAAATGATTATATTCTATGCAAAACTGCACTTTGAGCATTGGGATAAGATATGTTGATTTCAAAATCTGGACTGAAAATCATTTTAAGTATTTCGAGCAAAAGAAACTTTGCTTGCTTTTGCGATTACATTGCTTCGAGTATGATGTATGACTTGTATGATTCACCTATGTATTTCGAGCATGCATATTACTTTCCAACATACTAATGATCTGAAAATTGTTGTTCCAAGAGTTTCAAGCATGCATCTTACTTTCGAGCACCTGTTATGATATGAAATTTGATGTTATATGTTTCGAGCACGAATGCATATTTGATGGTTAGACCTAAGTTTTTGAGCACAAGAGAAAAGGATAAATTGCTAAGTGATTCGAGCATAGCTGTGTGCTATGTACTTAAGGATGACAATTCGAGCTTAGAAACTTAATGGATCAATTTGTTAAGGAGTTCGAGCAAAATTGTAGGCCAGACCCTTAGGTTGTGTGCTCAAGTACAGGCATAGGAAGGATTCAATCTGCTAAGGCTTTCGAGCATAAGGGTACATCGAGCACATTAAGTTGTAGTAATCTAAGTGAGTCGAGCAAGGGTTACAACACTGATAACAGTGTATCTCGAGCATAAAGTATTGTCATGATAGATTCCTAAGTATCTCGAGCATGATGCATAATCGAGTAGGGTTAGATTACAGGTGTGTCTTAGGCATATACATTTTGAGTAAAGTTTGACAAGTACTTTTGAGTACACTACCCCTCGAGTATGACTGAATACTCGAGCAAGTAATGATTATTAAACATTTGGCTAAGGCATCGAGCACAAGTCTATTCGAGCAGACTGTCTCGAGTATACTAGTACTCAAGAGCGTTATATTTCAAGTACGTCGAGTAAGATTCGTACTATGTACTCGAGTACAGGAGGAGCCAGCTGTTGTTTTGGCTGTATGCTCGAGCAAGGGAGGTACATTAAATTTGAATTAAATGACAACTGTCGTGCACTAGACGAAAAAAGGAGGTACTATACCACCCAAACGTTAGGTATAAAAGGGGGACTTAGAAAAGTTTTCACATAAGAATCCTCTCTCTCTTAAACCTAGACGAAAACCCCTCTTGCTCATACTTTCCCTGCTCACTCGAATACTCATTTACCTGCTTGATTATACTTATAATACAGCCATTAGCTCTGTTTCGACTTCGGTAAGACATCGTTATTCGATAGTCGTCACACCGATTTCGAAATTAGGGTTTCTAATTGATTTACGGACTAATTGTTTACTTGTTTTTGCAGGTACGCATATTTCTACGGAACAGGTTATTGAAGAAGCTATTATCATCTACCTATCTTCGAATATTATTTTTGCAATTTTGTGTACTAACATAGTTCTTCTTATTTTGCAGAACAGATGGCCTTAAAATTTGAAAAGAGGCACAATATGTGCGCTCAGCTAGAGCTTGATAATGATAACAGAGAGTTTGAACACATGATCAATTTTCTAAGAAACTCCAACTTAAGAGTAGCTCTTACTGAGAGCCCCACAATTTACAGGAACCATATTGCAGATTTTTGGGGATCGGCTACGTATGTGAATGATGTTAACGGGGAAAGGATTGAGGCTTCGGTCCTAAATCATGACATTGAGATTACAAAGGCCTCAATTAGAGCCGCACTGGACCTAAATGACAATTTTAATGCTCAGCCGTCTTACTCGGTCCATTGAGAGTCTTTCAAGAGACTATAGGTTATCAAGGAGGTGTGAAAGAGGGACAGTTCCAAAAGGGGTGTTTTCCACTAATCTACCATTTTTTGATACATCGTGTCATCCAGTCTTTATCTCCGAGGAGAGGGACATGGACACTTCTAAGCAGGGAATTGGGCACTCTTACTGTAGCGATCTTATACCAGCAGCCCTTCAATATATCAAGATTTATCTTCCAAGTATTAGTGTCAAATGCTGAGAAGGAAGTGAATCAGAGGTTCTTTATTTATCCAAGGTTCCTGCAAATCTTGATAAACCAATTTCTACCAGATCTTCAAAGTGTTGGAATTACGTATGCCCGAGACACATACTTATACTAATGTGGCTAACTGTGTTTGATCCAAGTCGGGTCATACCCAATAACAAGCTAGACGACACCAAATGTATTCTTTTAGTGATTTGATCATTTAAACGAATACCGAACACTACTTGTTTAGAAAATTGGTTTTCTAAACAAACACACTTGAGGATTTAAATAAATTATGTGGATAATTTGTTTATATAAATTAATTATTTAATTGGTTAAATAATTATATAAATGTATGTGCATTTTATGAAATGAGTTTTATAAAATAAATTGGAGATGTTTTAATGGTTAAAACAAAAGCAAAAAAAAAAAAAAAAAATAATAATAATAATAATAATATCAAAAAAAACGGCCACCCCATGTGGGTGGAAGTTTTTGTCCTTTTATGCCTTGTCTCCATGTGATGGGAACCTTTTACATCCCCAATAAGATTACATGCATTTTGGTGTCTTGAGTGTGTAGATTATTATTCAAAATTTTGAATCAAAAACTCCTCTAACTCTCTCTCAAGTTCACGGCCAAAACCAAGGGTTTTTGGGAGAGCTTGTGAGCTTGTTTAAGTGTTCATAAATCCTAGCAATCAAGTTGGTGTTGTCACAAATAGCTTGGGGTATCACTATCTTGAGGTCTTCTTCTTTGGAGGCTTGCCATTCATCCACCATCATCTTCAATATCTTACTTATTCTTCTAAAGGTAGAAGAAGGTACATTTACATTTTGTGAGCATATTGTTCTTGTAATTTTGATCCTTGTTCATTGGGGTTTTGATTATTAACATAATGGTATGTTCATAACTAGATTTAAAATCTAAGCTTCCGTTGCGTTTTTCTAGTTAAATATGGTTAACTTGACTTTGATAAACTTGTATAAAACCCAACAATGGCATCAAGAGCCGGTTACAAGGACTTATGCTTCTTACATGTTCATAGATTTCGGGTTTTTCATGGGTGAAAAAGGGGTCCGAAATTTTGGTGGATTTAACCCCCATGGTTTTGTAAGATCTTGACATGCATGGAAAGATCTTAGGAAACCATTATTAACATTTGCATGTTGAAAATTGTAAAATTTTTGGGGGGGGGGTTTGGGCCGTAGCCTCTTGGGGGGGGGGGGGGGCCGATTCCTTTGATGTTTTTGGGCAATGGTTGCTTAGGTTGCATGCTTAGAACATTTGGTATGTTTGGATGTGTCATAACCGAAACCGAGACCTTGGATGTGTTGATTGTTGTTATGTGTATGTTGGTTATATTTATTATTCAATATGGTTGTAATAATTCATATTTTAGGCTTGTGTAATTTATTTATTCATAAGTTGGTATGTAATAAATAGATTAGTTGCATTTTCTTTGTTTTAGAAAAATATGTATTAGGATACATTTTGTAAAAATTGAAGATGCAAGAATTGGTGGATTTGGGCCTTGGACCAAATTTTGGGCTTGTTGGGCCTCACCGGCCCATCATGGGATTCAAGCCCATTAGGCCCATAAATTTCACTCTTGGGCCCAAGAAGACTTTTGGAAGTTTGGAGCCCATTTACAAGCCCAACAAGAACACAACAACTTGGAAAGGATACTTGAAGCATTTGGATGCAAGATCAAGTGGGAGTCAACATTCCATCCTTGTGTCATGTTTTGTCCCTTAGGTGAGACTTATGACCTATACTTGTTTCGGCTAACAAGTATGGTCAAACTTAGCGGTTCTCGGTTATGACTATATTTTGCATGTATGCTTGGTTGTTTGTTTTACTTTATGTAATGTGTGGTTGATAGATATTAGGATATCCAAACCGTCACATAGGAACGACAACTAGCATAAAACGGGTTCTATATATATTTGGTAATATCGCGTCAATTAGTTAATAAAATGGGTTTATTAAAACTAAGCGATTACTCACATATAATAAAATTGGTTTTATTATAACTTGAACCTTGAAAATTGGTTTTCAAAATCGCCATATTACTAAATGCATGTTAGGATATGGCATAATGTTTTTCAAACTAGAATATTGGAAAACTTAAAATCCCTTTTTCATAATAACCAAGGAAACAAGTCTTACACCATCCTTTTGTATGACACTTAACGTATTAGGGAACTTTAAATGGGATAAAGGTCACCTAACCATTTTGAGCAAACTAATATACTTAGGGTAATATTAACATATTTGTGGGATAAAGGTCACCTAACCACTTGTATGTTAATCTTACATGTTTATACAAGTAGGACAACTTGAATTGGAAACCATGTGATAAAGGTCACCTAAGCATGGGGATCTAATGGTGTTGATGGGATAAACATGCCAACACGAAATAAGGATTTCGAATGGTCCCATACCTCTAGAAGTTGCAAAAGGTTGCAATTGTCAAGGTTGACTACCTTGTTAAATCAAATAACGGGATAAAGGTCACCTAACCGAAATTTGATTTATCGTTGGTTTCTAGAATTTAATTATTATTTTAAAATTTGGAATAAAAGGGTATTAATAATTAAATTATTTATAATACTAAAATAGAACTTTGTTAAATTTTGTAGATGGCCGCTAACAATGCAAACACCTCTACCCATAACACCCGTAACCTATCCTTAAGAACCATCCTTGAAAAGGATCGTCTAAACCATAATAACTTTATGGATTGGTATCGCAACTTGAGAATAGTTCTCAAGCAAGAAGAGATATCATATGTCTTAGACGATCCCATTCCCGACGAGCCTAACGTGGAAGATGAGGAGGCTTATAACGATTGGGTCAACTACACCAAAGATTCGGTGCAAGCCTCTTGCCTCATGTTAGCGACTATGATTCCCGAAATTCAAAAGGATTTCGAGCATCATGGGGCATACGACATGATAACTCAATTGAAGGAAATGTTCCTTCAACAAGCTAGAGCGGAACGTTTCGAAACGGTTCGAGCGTTTCATGCATGTCGTATGGAGGAAACCCAAAGCGTCTCATCTTATGTCCTAAAGATGAAAAGCTACATCGAAAAGCTTCGTAGGTTGAATTGTCCCGTGTCTAATGAGTTGGCTACGGATTTGATCCTCAACTCATTGACGAAAAGGTTTGAAACCTTTGTCATGAATTATAACATGAATGGATGGGACAAAAGCATTGGTGAGCTTCACGCAATGCTAAGAACGGCCGAAGCGGGAATGGGTAAAAAGGTTTTACCCGTTCTAACAATCGATGAAGGGAAAAGGGGACATAACTCCAAACCCAAAGCAAGTGTTGCTAAGGGCAAGGGCCACGTCCAAGGAAAGGGAAAGAGGAAAGCCATCACGCCCTACAAACCGAAGGAAAAGAAGCAAAAGGTTGCGACGCAAGATCCATGCTTTGAGTGTGGAGAGATAGGTCATTGGAAAAGAAATTGTCCGACCTATCTCAAAGCGTTAAAAGATAAGAGGGATGCGGAGCATACCTCAGGTATTATCTTTACTATATATGTTGAACTAAATGTTATTTCTTCAAATACATGGGTACTTGATACCGGATGTGGAACTCACATTTGCAATTTGTTGCAGGGGTTCAAAAGAAGTAAGCAACTCAACAAAGGGGACATTAGTCTCTTTATGGGCAATGGAGCAAGAGTTGAAGTCCAAGCTCAAGGAGACTACATGTTAAAGCTTCCAAGTGGTTTGGAAGTAATTTTGAAAAATGTTTTGTATGCTCCTAAGTTAAGGAGAAACATTATTTCCGTGTCCCTTTTAAAACAATGTGGCTTTGATTTTAAATTTATGGATTATGATATTCATGTTTTGATGAATGGCATATTTTATTTTAAAGCTATACCCATGAATGGTATATATGAAATAGATCAAAGTGGTATGTCACATAGTAGTTCAATATATAATGTCAACACCAAGAAACTCAAGAAGGACTTGGGTGATTCCTATCTTTGGCATTGTCGCCTTGGACATATAAGCAAGAATCGCATGCAAACTCTTCGCAAGAGTGGTATTCTAGAAACAAATGAATATGATTCATTTGATGTATGTGAATCTTGTTTACAAGGCAAAATGACAAAGCAACCCTTTAATAAAACTTTTGAAAGGTCAAAAGAATTATTGGGTATCATACATTCGGATGTATGTGGTCCTTTTAGACCAATGACTAGGAATGGTGAAAGATACTTCATTACCTTTATTGACGATTATAGTCGATATGGTTATGTGTACTTAATGAAACACAAAGATGAAGCTTTTGAAATGTTCAAAGACTTCAAAACTGAAGTAGAAAGACAACTCAAGACCACAATCAAAGTACTTCGTAGTGATAGAGGAGGTGAATACCTAAGTGGTGATTTACAAGATCATCTTAAGAGTTGTGGAATTATTTCACAACTTACTCCACCTGGAACACCACAACATAATGGTGTGTCTGAAAGGAGAAATCGTACCCTATTAGATATGGTTCGATCGATGATGGCTAGAAGCACTTTACCTCTATCATTTTGGGGCTATGCTTTACTTTCCGCTGTTCGCATATTGAATATGGCTCCAACCAAGAAAGTGGAGAAGACACCTTTTGAAGTATGGCATGGAAAGGCTCCATCGCTATCATTCTTAAGAGTTTGGGGTTGTGAAGCTTATGTAAAGCAATACACCCCAAACAAATTAGAAGTCCGATCCACTAAGTGTATCTTTATAGGTTATCCTAAAGATGATTTAGGATATTACTTTTACGATCCTAGTGAGCAAAATGTCATTATTGCTCGAAAGGGTAAGTTCTTGGAAACTAAGTTCCTTGAGGAAGGAACTAATAGTAGAACAGTGAAATTTGATGAGGATCAAGAATCACAAGATGATACACAATTGGTTGATACTAGCACTCAACAAGAGGTTGTTGAAAGTGATCAAGTGGTTGATCAAAACACACAAAACGTTCGCAAATCTGGTAGAGTTAGCAATCCACCCGAAAGATATGGATTTTTTGTAGAAGGTTGCTACGTGGTAGATTCGGATGAACCAACCACATACCGTGATGCAATGTCCAAGAATGATTGTGACAAATGGCTTGAAGCCATGAACGTTGAGATGCAATCCATGTATGACAACCAAGTTTGGGAATTGGTTGAACCACCACTTAACACCAAAGCTGTTGGAAGTAAGTGGGTTTTCAAAAGAAAAACTGATATGCATGGAAACTTGGATACTTATAAAGCAAGACTTGTAGCTAAGGGTTTCACTCAAACTCAAGGGGTTGATTATGATGAAACTTTTTCGCCTGTGGCAATGCTTAAGTCTATTAGGATATTATTTGCCATAGCTGCACATTATGATTATGAAATTTGGCAAATGGATGTCAAGACCGCTTTCCTAAATGGATATCTTGAGGAAGATGTCTATATGGTTCAGCCTGAAGGTTTTGTCGATCCAAAACATCCTAATAAAGTATGCAAGTTAAAGAAATCAATCTATGGATTGAAACAAGCATCTAGAACTTGGAATCATCGTTTTGATGAAGAAATCAAAAATTTTGGATTCATCAAGAACGCTGATGAGGCTTGTGTGTATAAAAAGGCTAGTGGGAGTATAATTACCTTCTTAGTATTGTATGTCGATGACATTCTACTATTTGGAAATGACATTCCAACCATGGAAAGCGTTAAGGCTTGGCTTGGAAGTAGATTTTCCATCAAGGATCTTGGTGAAGCTGCCTATATTTTGGGAATAAAGATCTATAGGGATAGGTCAAGGCGCTTGATAGGTTTGAACCAAAGTACATACATTGATAAGATCTTGAAAAGGTTCAAGATGGAAAACTCCAAGAAAGGTTTTGTACCTATTCAAAGAGGGACCATATTGAGTTCAGATCAATGTCCAAGCTCAAAGGATGAGCAAGAGATGATGAAACAAATCCCATATGCTTCTGCTATAGGATCCATCATGTATGCGATGATATGTACTAGACCGGATGTGTCATGCGCTTTGAGCATGACAAGCAGATACCAACAGAATCCAGGAAACAGTCATTGGATGGCTGTTAAGAGCATATTGAAATACCTTAGGAGAACTAAGGATATGTTTCTGATATATGGATCTGGTGAGGAGGAACTCGCTATAAAAGGTTACACGGATGCGAGCTTCCAAACTGATCGAGATGATTCTCGATCACAGTCTGGGTATGTGTTCACTCTTAATGGAGGAGCTGTCTCTTGGAAGAGCTCAAAACAGGAAGTGGTAGCATTGTCCACTACAGAATCAGAATACATCGCCGCTTCATTAGCAGCTCAGGAAGCTGCATGGTTGAAGAAATTCATAACTGATCTAGGGGTGGTCTCTTCCATTCAAGACCCCCTAGAAATCTTTTGTGACAACGAGGGTGCGATTGCTCAAATCAAGGAACCTCGTTCGCACCAAAAGACAAGGCACATAGAGCGGAGATTCAACTACATAAGGGATGAAGTTGAAAAAGGAAAGATATGTATTCGCAAAGTTGGAACTGATCAAAATCTTGCGGATCCATTCACGAAGCTCCTAGAAAGACCGAAACATGAGCGTCATACGAGTGGCTTAGGACTTCGATATTCTAGTAATTGGATTTGATCTATTTTGTATTAAAGTTTAAAAGACTTTTGTAATTTAACTCTTTTATATGATTATGGAATCTTGAGTTAAATTCTAAATTTTGCATGTTTAATCCATGAATAAGTAATCTTATTCTAAAAGTCCGTAGTCGATCACATTTGTGGGAACAAATATGAAGCAAGACTATTATGAACTAGGATTGGTAGATATTCATAAGGAATGAATATGGAGCATAGGATTGCTGCCAAAGTTCATAGATATTTGTGGGATACAAATATTGGACTGACCCGCTCTCAATATTACTACATGGAGTCGATTGACTTGATCATTAGTAACCTTGAGTAAAGGAGAATTTCATATTATCCTAAGACCTGAGATGTATATTGGGTCTTGATTTTCACCGAGTATTACACTTTGACTCTCCCCTTCGCTATTCGTAAAAGATGGTACATAAGGATGAGCTCGGGTGGGGTATAAAGTGATAGTGAGAGGCGTATACAGTCAAGACGGAATTTGTTCCTCTTATGTGTTGAGAGTTTAGATGTCTAAGGCCTGATAAAGTTGAATTGTAAAGAGAATGATCACCTATGTCTCTTAGATCCAACATGACATCTAGTAACAAAGGGATATAATGATAGATTCACCTAAATCATATCAAGTAAGGGACTTGAAGGGATGATGTTATTGAATGGCACTTCGTCAAACACATTAGGGGTGGTGAACTGTTGTTAGGCGGTATTCACCACTTGCATTAATTTTCTATGTATCTCGTGCAAGTGGGAGATTGTTGGAATTACGTATGCCCGAGACACATACTTATACTAATGTGGCTAACTGTGTTTGATCCAAGTCGGGTCATACCCAATAACAAGCTAGACGACACCAAATGTATTCTTTTAGTGATTTGATCATTTAAACGAATACCGAACACTACTTGTTTAGAAAATTGGTTTTCTAAACAAACACACTTGAGGATTTAAATAAATTATGTGGATAATTTGTTTATATAAATTAATTATTTAATTGGTTAAATAATTATATAAATGTATGTGCATTTTATGAAATGAGTTTTATAAAATAAATTGGAGATGTTTTAATGGTTAAAACAAAAGCAAAAAAAAAAAAAAAAAATAATAATAATAATAATAATATCAAAAAAAACGGCCACCCCATGTGGGTGGAAGTTTTTGTCCTTTTATGCCTTGTCTCCATGTGATGGGAACCTTTTACATCCCCAATAAGATTACATGCATTTTGGTGTCTTGAGTGTGTAGATTATTATTCAAAATTTTGAATCAAAAACTCCTCTAACTCTCTCTCAAGTTCACGGCCAAAACCAAGGGTTTTTGGGAGAGCTTGTGAGCTTGTTTAAGTGTTCATAAATCCTAGCAATCAAGTTGGTGTTGTCACAAATAGCTTGGGGTATCACTATCTTGAGGTCTTCTTCTTTGGAGGCTTGCCATTCATCCACCATCATCTTCAATATCTTACTTATTCTTCTAAAGGTAGAAGAAGGTACATTTACATTTTGTGAGCATATTGTTCTTGTAATTTTGATCCTTGTTCATTGGGGTTTTGATTATTAACATAATGGTATGTTCATAACTAGATTTAAAATCTAAGCTTCCGTTGCGTTTTTCTAGTTAAATATGGTTAACTTGACTTTGATAAACTTGTATAAAACCCAACACAAAGAACATGAGAGATTTTGAAATTACAAGATCCTAACATTTACAAACGTATGAAAGATGCAAAGAGCAAGTTTGAGGATAATGATGATTGGGATGTTCTCCCATTGTTGCTTGTGCTGGAATTGGGGGCTATTGATGTGCCTAGAACCCCTGGTGATAGTGATAATGAAGAAAATGATGATGGTGTAGATGATGACAATGATCAAACGAGGATGGGGACAATGGTCCAGATGATGATAATGCCATGGTTGTGGGTAATAATGATAACGCTCAAGAAGTTGTTGATGATGTGCATATGATTGAACAATCTACTCATGAAGGAGATGATGCAGAAGTGGAGGTAAATGAAGAAACTAATGACCCAGTTGAGGGTCCGAGCATCAAAGCTACTGAACCTATGGACGACGATGTGTTTGTAGCAAATGTTCTATCAAATGTTGCTGATACCATTAACTAGATAACTCCACCAGATTCACCACCTCCTGAGACATACAAGGATGACACAGATTCTGTTGAAATTAATGATGTCCATGACGATGATCTTTCCTCACCTGTCACCACCGACCCAGTCTTATCTGAATCTGAACCTATTCATGATACATATCCCTTCACCACCAACATCACCACTTACTGTACCTATCAGTACCACACCTGTTTCCCAACCAACACAACCCGCTCAAGATACTCATATTCCATCCCCACCATCCTCTCCTTCACAAGAAACACATGCTACTGCCACTAATCAGCCAACCCAATCACTTCCCACAGAACCTAAGCCTTATAATGTACCATCTCGAGAAGCAGCTGAGTCAGAACCCTTTTCTGAACCCGCACCGAAGCCAACTCAAGAAACCCCACCTTCAAGTCAAAATCTTTATGACATTGTCGTTGAGAACGCCAGACTTGAATTTGAGAATGTTATGTTAAGAGAAAAGAATGCGGTCCTAGAGACAAGAAACAAAGCGTTGGAGGGTGCATTAAATGAGGCTTTATTGAAAATTCGAACTCTAGAGGGCATTCTGAGGTTGAGAAGACCTCCGATGCACCAAAACAGGGGGAGAAACATGATGATATTGTAGAGGGCTTAAAAATAATTGAAGAATTATATGATAGTTCTGATGAAGAGGTTGCAGAAGTTGATACATCTAATGCACTGAACATGATAAATCAAGAATATAATGATGGAGACTCTGATGTTGAGGGGAAGAATGATAAAAAAGATGAATCAGAAGCAGACAAGTTAAAAAGGAAGCAAAAAGGGAAAGGGATTGCCTATACAGATGATGACTTACACCCCAAATCCCAACACAAAGTTCAATCTGGTGATGACATACTTCTCAAAGACAACACAATTGATCCTGATGTCGCCAAGGTTGAATCAGTGAAAACTGCTATAAGATTAATGAATGAAGAATTGGAGTCTTTGAATCAAGAAAATGAGGATGAAATTCCTCAAGAAGTGATCGAAGCATTGATTAAAATGAAAGAAAAAGCAGAGGAAAATGAAAGATTGAGAAAGGAAGCAGATGCTGCTATCAAGGCCACACTGGAAGCTCTAAAAGCAAAACTAAATGTTGATGAACAAAAGCATACACAAGCTGAAGAACAAGTGATAACTGAGCCTGAAGAGCCTATGCAGACTGAACATGTGCAAGCTGAATCTGAACCCACACAATCTCAGCCAATCTTATCTGAACCAGTGGTAACTAAACCTGAACAAACTGAAACTGAACCTACAAATCTAGAGATGGAGATTGATCAAGAACAAGGAGTTGGATTGGGTCCAGTTAGTCAAGAAGAGGATGAAACAATTGAATTATCTGCAAGTTCAGTGGTGAAGCTAGTCATAATGAAAGATCTGATAGACATTATGAACAAACCAGAAAGGCGTGATCCTGAGATAGTAACGGCTGCAAGAAAGGCACAAAAAGACATTATCAACATAAGAAAAGAAAACGATCCGAGAGTTGAAGAGCCTGTTAAAGTAAATGAACCTATTATTCATTAAGTAACTAAAGAGAATGAAGAACCCAAGACTGGTGAACCTGTAGTTGAGGAAATGGTTGACAAAGAACCAGAATTTCAAGTAACACAACCTACCTCACCTATCCCATCTCAATCATCCGAATCTTCTGAATCCTCTGAACAGTCTGAACCAGAACCTGAAGCAAAAGAAACACTAAAAAGAAAAGAAAAGGCTGAGATTGAAACACCTAAGTCTAAAAGACAAAAATCAATGAAGGTGATGGTGTACAAGAGAAGATTAGATAAGCTTGCAGAAACAATTAATATAGATGATGAAAGTGAAGGAGAGATGAAGGTGGATGAGCAAATGATTGGGGCACTCCACAACCTTGAAGAAACAATTAATATAGATGATGAAAGTGAAGGAGAGATGAAAGATGTTGAGAAAGAAAATGAAGACAGAGATTACTTAATAAGCCTTGACGATGACTTGAAGTATCTTCAAAAACTATCTAAAGAAGACATAGCCAAAGAAGCTGAAGGGTGGAGAATGAGGAAATCAAAAAAAGAATTTTAATTAAGGCTGGTCACACGCCTGCATTCCTAAACTTGCAATCCTTTGATACAATAGATAGACTTTACAAGAATGCTCTTGTGGATAATATTTCAGATTATGTGGAAAAGGTGACTAAGAAGAAAGAACAGGTAGAAAAAGTGTTGAAAGAATCTGACAGTAGTAGAAGGAGAACTGAAAAGAAAGCCAGTGATGAAACAGAATATGAAACATTAAAGGCAAAACATAATGACATAAAGTTTCTTCAATTATATGGCTACATCTATGAGTCCTTGATAAATCTTTCTCTTGAAGAACTGAAAAGAAAAATTCAACTGGTAAAAGACTCTCACAAAGATCAGAAAAGTCATGAAGAATATGTGAGAGAACAGGAGTTAAGGATGAGATTGGAGAAGGAGAGAGATGAGGCTAAAAGGAAAGAAGAGGATGTGACAAAGTGGTTTGAAGACCCTCAACGGGTACAAACATTGAAGAAGATTGTAATGGAGAAAGGAATAACAGAAGAGCAATTTCAAAACATGCCTCATGAACACTTGATAGACATATATAATAGAGAGTAGAAATTGTATTTGAAAACCCAAAGAAGACTGCAAGAGGCCAAGCAGAGAGTAGAGGAAGAAGTCAGAGTTGAAATGATGAGTGCCTTGCACAAAAAGGGAGCCAAAATGTCAAGATTAATAGTAAAAACTGATGATACAATCAGACAATGGTATGAGGAAGCTGGGCTACATAAAATAAAGACAAATACTCAAGGAAGCTCGAGCCGAAACCCAAGGTCTGAGATTGTGAGGCCTGAACCACCACAAAATCTGAATCTGCCCACACATCTCTTCTACGATAAAAGATCAAAGACCTTGAGGGTTGTCACTGAAGACAAAGAAGAAACCCTTCTCATTTGTAGAGATGATCTAAGAAACTTCTCAAAGGAACAATTGAAGAAGATGGCTACCTTGGATCTCTATGACAATCATAACATAAATCAATTGGCAGGGCAGCAATGAAATGAACTCTCTATATTTTTTAAAGAACAAGCAGAAAAGGGCTTCCCATTTCTAAATCAAAGGAGGAGAGAAATACACAGCCAAGCTGAGAAGGAGAGAAGGAGAAAAAGAATTAATGAAGTTCATACTCTGGAACTCTCTATGTTTGAGAATAAGAGAAGGAAATCCCAAGCAAGCAGCTCACATGACAAAAGGAAAACATTGAAGGAATGCTTGGCTTTGAGGGAGGAGATGAGCGAACCAAATTCGGTGGTACAGATTAATGGAAGAATTAGCTTCATCTCGTACAACCAGCACAACGACTGAATTTCTGTAAAAGTCATTAGTTATCCATTGCTGTAATTAGGCATGATGGGGATCTTCGATTTATGCATCCTCAAGACCTCCAAGACTTAATTAATGCAAAATTTCCAATTGACTCCTCTGACGCTGTGGAGCTTGATATGATTAAACAAAAAACAGCCCTTGTCAAACGAATGAAAGAAAAATCTGACACAAGGAGCAGGAGGTGGAGATAGCAGAATGGAGCTTAATGATAATTAATTTTAGTACTGTTTATCTTTGTAATTTTGTTTAAGTTGTATTTTGATATAAAATTTGAATGTGTAATGCCCAAGAGGCAGAATTCCTATTTATTTAATGAAATGACATGTTCTTGAATGATATATCTTTGATGACTGATACATGTGTAACTCTATACAGGTATGTTTTGGTGCATCTGAGCTTGTTCCAATCAAGGGGGAGATTGTTGGGTCGGATTTTTGATAAGGAAGATTGGAATCTTCTCAACCTCCTCAGAAAAAGGCTAAGTATGGACTTCGAGCAAGCCTAGACGATCGAGCATGGTTTTACTACTTCGAGCAAGGTCTTCAGAACCTTAAATGGTTGATTCTTCAAAGTGTTAAGGCTTCGAGCAAGCTACACTTCAACGAGCAAGAGTATTCTTCTATCAAGCATGGATTGCCAATCGAACAAACTGCTTGATCATACAAGGTTTAACCAAGTGTTACGAGCACAGGATGGTCGAGCATATGGGGACAAGCATGGATGCAATAAGAAGATGTCACGTGATCAAAGCAAGGACTTCGAGCAAAATTCAGTTCCCCGAGCAATATTTACATCCGAGCACGCTAAAGATTGCTCAATAAGTCTAAGGACAAGAATGAAGACATCAAGAAGAATGAGCTAGCTCGATGGACTAGTTCGAGCAAAGCATGGATTGGTCAAGAGGAATGAAGCCTGCTGGAGGAGAATATCTTCACTAAAGATATTCTAAGTAAAGTATGCTCGAGGACACTCATCGAGCATACCTAGCATAGTGACTATGCTCGAGCAAGATTGTTACCTTGCTCGAGAACCCAACACTTGTATTATTTTGTCTTTCATTATGTAATGATTAGGAACTTCTAGAAGGAATGTCAGGGTCTATAAATAGGGTCCTAGGTTTCCATTTAGGGTACGGATAACCACGCACACAATACGAGAAACATTCCAAATGAATATTCTATTTGTTTCCTCGTACCCGCCGCCGTCATACACGAAAATCTAGACATTCCTTTCACTGTTGTATTAAATGATATATTAAATGCAGTGAATCTTTGTCCTAGATTTTGTTCTAATCGATTATTCATTATCGTTTTATGTCTGCTATTTCACACCTTTGTTCCCACTTGTTGGATATCCTGATTCCGCCGGGATATTCAATAGGCCTTTGGGTTACAGAGTCGTTGTGTTCTTGTCAACCTTTTTCTAAGGTTTCACCCGACTCATGGTCCTGACAATGGTACTTAAGAGTTTTCGTTGATGAATAAGGAGGAGGTGGATTTCATAGCTGGTCAAAACATGTTTCCAAATGCGTTTAACGGTAAAAAAATTACAAACTGGAACAATTACAAGAATGCTAATCTGAATAATTCAAATTGGCATTCCTCCGGTGCACCCCCCTTGTTTCTAGTCTAATTATAATCGGGGTTAGAATGGTCGGAGTTCATGTAGTGGGCAAGGTTGAGTAGTGGGCTAGGGATAATAGAGGAGTTGATTCAATAACTACTTGTAAAAATCAAGCCAACCAAAAAATGTTATCCGATCATGATCTGCTTATGAAAAGTCATTAGTTATCGCTCCTAGACCTTTAGAGATCTGTTGGTGACATAGCCCAACGTTTAGATTGAGAGACTTCTGGGTCAGTTTTCAGGTTTGACTCAGCCAAATTCGGCCGCTCAGTAAAAGTAATCACCACTCCTGGGTCAGTTTTAGGCCCTGAATTAAGAAAAGAAGAGGTTGAAGTTGAAGAGGAAGAAGAACTGGTAGATGAGGAGATGGAGATGGAAACTCCTTGTAGGGGGGCAAAACAAGCTAGGACCAGCAAGTACCATACCAACCAGCGAGCCCCAAGTGGAAGGAAGCAATGAGAAGAGACCGATAGAAGTTCGGACGTCACAAATCATAGATCATTCTCGCGTTCCATATCCCGCCTGCCTCAAACATCAAAAATTCACTAGGGATTACAAGCATTTTCTTGACAACTCAAGATTAAACTTCCTTTAATCGCTTCCCTCCTGCACATGCCCAAGTATGCCAAGTTTCTAAAATATCTGCTTAAACAAAAGGATATACTAGGGGAGATTTCCACTGTTCCACTTAGTGGAGATTATTCTGCAGTTGTTTTAAATTGGCTACCAGAAAACTTGTTGGATCTTGGAGTTTTCACAATTCCATGTTTTATTCGGTAGCGAAACCACGAGCCAGGTGTTGGAGGATTTAGGAGCAAGTATTAATCTCATGCCATTCTCTTTATATGAAAAGTTGGACTTGGGTGAACTTACACCCACTCGCATGTCTTTGTCCTTGGTCGACTGCTCAGTTATGTATACGCGGGGGATCATAGAAAATATGCTCGTTAAGGTTGATAAATTTGTTTCCCCCATGGATTTTGTTGTTCTAGATATGGAGGCCGACAAGAGGGTCCTCGTCATTATAGGTTATTCGTTTTTACGTACCGCGAAGGCACTCATTGATGTCTTTGACGGGAAGATTACACTTTGTGTTGGCGATGAGAACATCACATATGATGTTGCGAGGGCTATGTAAAATCCTGGTGATCAGGACCACTTTAGCAATCTATGTCATTCCGTTTATTTTCTTAACTCGTTTATTTCAGGGATAGACACATGTCTTGATTACATTTGTAGAGCCAATCTTGTTGGAGGTGGAGTTGTTGACTAGTTCGAGGAAGATGAGTTGGAGGAGATTTTAGGGATATCCGAGGTTATTGAGGTGAGTGAGGCTAGTTGTGAGAAAGATGCACTTCCCGTAGAGACCCATTCTGTTAGAGCTTAAAGTCCTTCCTTCGCATTTAGACTATGTCTATCTTGGAGATGGTTCTGGTTTGCCCACCATTGTTTCTTCTATGTTGAAGGAGGAGGAGAAGTCAAAGTTACTTGAGGTTTTCAGGTTGCATAAAGGAGCGATTGCATGGAGACTTTCAGATATTCAGGGCATTAGCCCACTTATTGTACTCACCGGATATTGATGAAGGATGAATATAAACCGGTGGTGCAACCCCAAAGGCGCTTAATCCGAACATGCAAGAAGTGGTAAAGAAAGAATTTTTGAAGTTGACGGTTGCCGGGATGATATACCATATTTTTAATTCTCAATGGGTGAGCCCGACCCAAGTTGTCCCGAAGAAAAGGGGAATGACAGTTGTGATGAACGAGAAGAACAAGCTTATTCCTTCACGTATGGTTACCGGTTGGCGTGTGTGCATCGATTATCTTAAATTGAACGATACCACCCAGAAAGACCATTTTTCTCTACCGTTTATCGATCGGATTTTGGAGGGACTAGTGGGGAGGTAGTTTTATTGTTTCCTAGGTGGGTTTTCAGGATATAATAGAGACGTCCATGGAGGTTTTTATGGATAATTTTTCTGTTTATGGTAATTCTTTGGATCATTGTTTTCCTAATCCCGAGAGTATGTTGAAAAGGTGTGTTGAGACAAAGTTGAAGTTGAATTGAGAGAAGTGTCATTTTATAGTGATGGAAGGGATTGTGCTTGGTTATAGGATATCTAGGGATGGTATAAAGGTGGATCAAGAAAATATTAACACCATTAGTAGGCTTCCTCTACCGACGAGTGTTCAGGCTATTCACAGTTTTCTTGGTCATGTAAATATCTAACGGCGTTTCATAAAGGATTTTTCCAAGATCACTCGTCCTATGACCTGACTCCTTGAGAAAGATGTCATCTTTGTTTTTGATGAAGAGTGTCTCAAAGTGTTCAAGTAGTTGAAGAGAAACTCGTTAGTGCCCCCATTCTTATCTCACCCGATTGGAGCTTACTACTTGAGCTCATGTGCAACACTAGCGACTACGCAATCGGAGCGGTTTTGGGGCAAAGACAGGATAAGCATTTTCATCCGATTTATTATGCTATCAAGACACTTAATGATGCTCAAGAGAACTACACCACCACCAAGGATGAACTCTTAGTCGTGTTTGCGTTTGATAAGTTCCATTCCTATCTTGTACTTTCATAAACCACCGTGTTCACCGATCATTCCACGTTGCCTTTTCTCTTCCAAAAGAAAGACGCAAAACCTCATCTCATATGGTAGATTCTCCTTCATTATGTGTTTGACATAGACACTAAAGATAAGAAAGCCGCTGAGAATGTAGCGGAAGATCATCTTTCCCATTTAGAGGACCTGAAGAGGGAGGAGGTTCATGAGGAGGCGATAGGATATACATTCCCTCGTGACTCGATTAATTTTGTGGATGCGTTAAAGCAAGGTATGCCATGGTTCACTGATTTTGAAAATTATTTGGTGAATGGAGTTGTGTTAAAGGGAGTGACTACTCAACAGGCGAAGTTTTTCTAGGATGTTCATAGGTATATTTGGGATTATCCGTTTATCTTTAATATAGGGGGTGATCGGATTTTTAGGAGGTGTGTGATGAGAGAGGAAGGTTTAGACATCCTTAGGCATGCTCATGAAGATTTTATGGGAGGTTACCATGGTTCACACATGCTACATACCCAAAACCCAATCCAATCTCTTGAAATATTTGATTTTTGGGGCATGGATTTCGTGGGACCGTTTCCCACCTCTAATGGGATTTGGTACATACTTGTGGTTATTGATTATGTCTCGAAATGGGCTGAAGCCCAAGCTTTACTAATGATGTCCAAGTTGTCGTGAAGTATCTTAAAAGTTGTGAACTCGTTTTTGTACTCCGAGAGTTATTATTAGTGACCGTGGCACTAACTTTTGCAACACCATCATGGAAAAGGCGTTAGCACCCCACGAGGTCACTCATCGAATTGCCATCGCGTACCATCCTCAAACGAACGGTCAAGTTGAAAATGCTAATAGAGGAGTGAAGAGGAATTTGGAAAAGACCAAGGGGAATAGTCCGAAGGATTGGTCTAATAAGTTAGATGATGCGTTGTGGACGTTCCAAAACATGTGTAAAACACCTTTAGGAATCACACCCTTCATGCTTGTTTACAATAAAGCTTGTCATCTCCCCATAGACTGAGAACACTGTTCTCTTTGGGATCTTAAAACCGTTGATTTAGATCGTACCAAAGTGGTGAGGAAGAGATATTTTCATATTCATGAGTTGGAGGAGCTTCGGTATGCGGCATATGCTCGATCATTGAACATCAAAGAGAAAACAAAAATATTGCATGACCAAAGGTTGAAAGGGGGTAAGGAATTTAAAAGGGGAAATAAGGTTTTCTTATTTAATTCCTATTTGAAGTTGTTTGTATGTAAGTTGAAGTCGAAGCAGACGAGTCCGCACGTGGTTAAAGAGGTTTTTCCATATGGTGTGGTGGAGTTAGAGAATCTGGAAGATGGAAATATATGAAAGGTGAACGGCCATTGCTTGAAGCACTATCTAGGGGGACCATTGGACTTGGTCGAGATGGAGTAAACGACTCTCAAGCCATAATATCATAACACCGAGTAGACTCTTAAGTGAAAACTCAAGGGTAGGGTTTGTATTCTTGTACCGTTTTTATTTTATTTTTCTTTATTTTAATTTTTGTCGGGTCACTAACAAAGTTTTTCAGAGTTTTTGTTTTGTGTCTTTGAGTCTTTTTACAGGAAATCATCACTATCGTGGAGAAGGAATCATCAAGAAAACAGTGTTCCAAGTAAGGCTCATAATTAGGATTGGTTTGTAAAAGGCTTGGGAAGGCTTGTAAATTTTTGTTAAATTTTTTTAAGGCATTAAGGCTCCAAGTTTTCAAAACTTTATGAAAAAATTCCCTACTCGCGTCACGCGAGGAGGGCAAGCTCCTAAGCCGCATGGTGTCTACATAAATAAACCCCCCCCCCTAATCAATTCGTGTCGCGCGGTGATTCGACCAAGGGAGGCCGTGTGGCGCGACGTCTTAAATTTGTGCCGATCAAACAAAGCCACTCGGCATCGCACAGAGTTATGAGAGAGGGAGGCCACGTAACGCGGCTTCAACATAATTCCAGCAAGAATTTTTTTTTTAACATAACAGATCTGCACCATTCCAATTATCCTCAACGCCTCTTCCATACTCATGAAACCCTAGCCACTATCATTAAAATTCCACCATTACAACACCAAACCTCACCAAATCATCTCCATATCACCCCATTACCATAGCCCACTTCTTAAATTCACTATTACCCCATTGAACAAGCGATCACCTGAGCTCCAAACTTAACTTTATTTGCTTATTATACCCTTGTATAATCAACTAACAGGTATGAATTCTTGTATTATTTTACATGTTTTGTACTTTGAGTCCTAGTTTAAGTTTCTATTTGTTAAGTCATTATTATAGTTAGTAGTCAGTTTGTTTAAGTTGTTACTTAGGATGTTTGGTTAATGTCTAATGTTGTGGTTGGAATGGGTTGGATTATATTTGAATTTAAAGGTTTTGGGTGACATGGTTTGGATTTTGTATGATATTAAAGGTTGCGGATGGGTTGGTTTGGGTTTAACCAAGTGTATTTTGTGTTAGGGTTGACTTGGGATTACCAGACAATGACTTTTGGGTGGTCCAAACGACTTGGAAAACAGTTTTTAGTCATGAGATGGTTTTGAAGTTTTCAGTTTTTCATTCGTTTAGGGCTAAATGTTTGTTTTAATTGGCACTTGGGCTCAGTTGGGGACAATTAAACTACTAGGATGAGGTAGTGTACATTGAGTCTTTGTTGTAGTGTTGGTTTCTTTAAGAAGTTGTTTTAGTTTAACTTTGCCCTTGTTTAAGTTTGGAATTTCCGAATGCTTTGATTTTTAAAGCAACCACTCACCCGTACTCAATCTCCATTCGGGTGAGTTTCGGTCCATAATTTTGTAACCGGATTTTCATAATTTTACTAAGTTTTTATTTTCAAATTTTATAATAAAAAAATATTTTTTGTTTTTTAGATTACTAATTCTCCTTGTTGTTTGCTGTGTTTTTCAGAATATCAGGTGAATGATCATTGAGAGGAGTTGCCAAGTGTAGAAGAGGACTAGTACTGCACCCACAAGGCAGTCCCGTAGAGCAGGTGGTAGCCCGCCCGAAAAGAAGAAAAATAACTTAACATACAGAAGAAGTTTTTCCAACAAGTACACTCAAGAAACTCATAGATTGCTTGTTGCTACAATTCTCCATGAATACGGTAGAATATGGAATGTTAGAGGATTTGATTACTATGGAGTTGTTGACGTTTAAGACCATTGATCGGACTTGTTGAATACTGCTGCTCAAAGGAAACGATTTGAACAATTGTTTGGACCAAAATTTAGGGATATTTTGTGTACTCGGGCACCATAATACGAAGACTTGACAATGGACTTCTTGTGCACTCTAAGTATACAGATGGAAATTCCGAGAAAGCAATAAGGTTTCGTTTACGTTGGGTAGAGAAACTTATTAGATGAATATTGCTGATATCGGGGTTGCATTCAGCTTTACACTAGGGAAGAAGTTGAGTCATCATATTTTCATATGAGCCGGAGGGGTAAATTTAAACACCCGAAACCGACGAGTTTAGTTAATACTGATTTGGAGGAGTTTTAGGGGTACTATAGCGAGTTCCCCGTATTCAGGAAGCATAGTGAGTTTGGAAATTCTTCATCCAATTCTTCGATACATTCACAAGATTTGACTGCTACATTAGTTGAAAGAGGATCGATAAAGAACAAGATTAACTGGCTTGATTTGTTCTGTTTGTTGGTTATGGTTCATCAGAGGCCGGTAAATTTGGCGAGGTTTTAACTTAGTTATTTCATAGAGCTAGAAGGGGTAGCCCGTGTGCGAAACTTGATATGGGTCCATATGTTACATTGACTTTTAGGAACGTAGAATTAACGTCTATAAACATTTAGAATGATATCTATAATCAAATGCTATGTGCTGAATCCATAACAAAATTGAAAAACACAATGATATCTCTTTAAACTTCTTTATATTAATCAACAGCAGTGAAGTACTGATAGAATATGACAAAATATCAACAATATACTAGACCAAAAAGTTAAGAAGGCATAAGTCAAGTCACCTATTTATAGGGAAGCTTGTCACTTATACGCCGTATATCATATTCGACTCATATGTTATGTGCGGTATAAGTTATATGGCGTATAACACATACACACTTTGACATTACAAAAAATTTCCACATGCACTACTATCTATACATGTGACATTCGTGACAAAAGCGGATACACCTTAGTACTTACAAACCCGAATAAGCGTTTAACCGCTTATTGCGTAACGAACAAGCGAATAACCGAACGGGTCTGTTTAGACCCGGATATCCCAGGGGAGGCCATCTATAAGTGATATACGTCTATTATAAGCTAACTTATTGATATTAAGGCCTTAGTATGATAGCAAACTAGTTAAACGAAAACATGCTCGTTTAACTACCCGCTATGGATTTAAACGCGAAAGCTAGTTTCGAAACAAGCATTGTATCATCTGTTAAGCCGAAAAATATTTATAAAACACTTAGTGGGAATGTTTTAAACGATTCGTGAAAATATTTTTGATTTTTACAAACAAATAGTAGGTTTTTCTAAATTTACAATAAACTAGCCGAAAAACACTCGTTTTCGCACCGTTTGTTGTACCAGATTTATTTTTCGCGCCAAAAAAACCAAACCCAAAATAAATTTGGTCTTGGAATTTCACACTCGAGCACGCAAATCGAGGCTTATAGGCCAAATGAGGCCCAAATGGGCCTTAATTATTTCCGGCCACAATTTATTGGAATCCCACCCCTTGATATTTTGCATATAAAAGTCTTAATTCTAATCCTAAATCAACAAAATCTAATATTTAGCTGCTGCTCATGTTCTGCTCTTCTATTTTCCAGCAAGTTACAAGGTAAAAAAACTTTAAATTGATCCATTTTAACTTGATTAAAAACATGATTATACACATATAAACATAGTATGAATACCAAAAATCAATCCTAACCATGCAAAAATTCTAAAAATAGTCCATAAACATTTTTTGATCATACACATGGTTAAAAACCTGCTTTAGTTTTTTGGCCATAAACACGGATTAGAGGGTTTAAACGACGTTTTTACGGTTCAAGAGCTCGGTTTAGAACCATAACCGAAACCCTAACTTTCATGATTGGTCTCTTGATGATACATGCTTGGTTTGTGATATAGGACCTGTATTATATATAAGCACAAGAACCCGTAAATTGGATTAAGAGAACGAAAACGAGCGAAAACCGCAAAGGTAATGCCGAAATGCTCGATTACGGGCTGTTTAGGATTCGATTATGATGTGCATGTCTTTAGGTCATGAAATTTTGCAGAGACATCAGGGACCATGTCATTGAGTCCCTGTCCAAAATTGGTAATTTTTCGACCATCCGATAATATTTGGCGAATTTATTACCGAATTAGGGCGTTTATTTGGGAAAATTAGTTAAAATACTTGAAAAATTATGAAATTTTTTGGAGAACTCAGATGTGATATATTATGATCACATACGAATCTTTTGGTCATTTGGAAAAGCCTAAATATGTTTTGTGCATTCGCGCTTATTTGAATTTTCAAGGTTGTTGTTGTCTCGACAATGTTATTTGGCAAGACTTTTAGCTTCTATAATTGTTGCAGGTTTTTTTGGGAAGTGTTTTGATCACTCAGGAATTTTGGCGGATTTTTCGGAAATCATTTGGCATAAACGTATGATTTTCGGGCTAAATATACCATATAAAATGATTTTTTTATAAATTTATAAATCAGTAAATAATTCCAGAAATATATCTAAAAAGAATCTACATATTTTATTTGATAAGTGTCTAAATTTTCATGATCTAATGATTAACAGCTAATTAATTATGCTAATTTGAAGATTAAATAAATTCAATTCTAACGAAAACCGGCAAGTTCGTGATTAACGAACCTGTTGGAATATCAGAACATCAAAAATGTTCAAGAAGCATATTTTCGGATTAATTATGTAAAAACAAACTTTTTGTGAGAACAATTTGGGTAGATTATGCTCGTTTTTCTCCAACTCAAAATGAATAAACGGACACGAGCACGTAACAAATCCAGACCCCTAAATTGTGATCTTTCTTTATAACTTAATCATTTCATCAACCAACACGTTTACCCAAGTTTACATTCCCATAAATGTTTTCCAAACGCATAAACGAACAACTTGGCCCAGCTGGTGAAACGGGGAAACTGAGCCAAGTTCGATTTAAAACATTAGACATTGAGCAACATCACAATCTAAGCCTATTGACACTTTCTGGGTGTTACAGCCACACCCAGACTAGCTATACAACCCAGCTTAATACGAGGATTATAATATTATTAAAATATTAATATTATTATAATATTGACTATAGGGACTAAGTGATAGCAAGGGAGACAAACCCCAAGCTGACCTCACACTGAGTGCCTACAGAACCGTGAGTTTCATGACCCCTTTTTTCAAACTGTTTACGAACTTTTTGGGGTGAAAAGCATATTTATATTCGTTATCTACCTGGAAACGATTCAGGATATGAATTGTCTGAACGTTTACTTAGAAAAAGTCCCTATAGACATAACAAGTGATTACGTACGAATGAATGGTGAATAGTATTCTTGAATGAAATATTAAGTGAATATGGTACAAATACCAAAACATAATGAAATTACACTTGAATACATGTTTATACAAATATGTTGTGTACTGTTAAAAATAATGTGGTATGTAATGGCCATAGGTGAATAACGTGGTCTGTAACGGCCATGGGTGAATAACGTGGTCTGTAACGGGCATGGGGATAACGTGGCCTGTGATGACCAGGGCTATTGTGGGCGGAAGGGGGGCCACAATAATACCAAACTAAAGTTGAGTATGGCTTATGAGCCAAGTTCTGCTGCAACTTAATAAACTAAAGTTGAGTATGTCCTATGAGCCAAGTTCTGCTGCAACTAAAAAACTAACTTGATTATGACGTGAATTTTAAGAAAATAATGTGATTATGCGTATTGTGGGCGGATGGGGAGCCACTGTGTTTGGTGATACGTGATAAATACTATATGTGTATGTGAGTCTATATACATTCTATGTGAATAGGCATAGGAAATACTATGTGTAGAAAATACTAATTATTTGTGTGTGTACACTGTGTAATGTTTGAGTTTACGTGGAATCATTGTGGGCGGAAGGGGGGCCACAGTGGTTGATGTTACGAGGAACCGTTGTGGGCGGAAGGGGGGCCACGGTGGTTGATTAAATATGGAAAATGAAAACACTCAATACGAACAAACAGTCATGATTTCATCTCAAATTTGACTCATATTATAAACTTACATGCGTGCATATGTATACACAAAGATACGGCTATACATATATATACAAACATAAATAATATTTTTACATATGCGCGTACATACGAACTATGACCGTGTGGTACGCAGAACTAATTTCATTAAAACTTATGAAACTCACCAACTATTCGTAGTTTACCGCTTTTAAACATGCTTTTCAGGTAATCATAATGGTGGAAGAGATTACTTATGTGTTTCGTGTTCGGATTGGGAACGATGCTGTGAGCATGTGAGTTAGAAGTAAAGTAGTTGAGGAGCAAGTTTTGATTGTATCACCTAGTTTGTAAAAGATGTAGAATGATGTATTATATTGTAAATTAGTTAGTAATGTTTCTTTATGAACAATGTATTTGATACCAGTTGTATCTGTTACATTTCCGTTTTACGCTTCCGCAAATCGCTCAACGGGGTGTGACAGAAATTGGTATCAGAGCCATTCGTTATAAAGGATTAGGTTATCCCTTAGGATAGCTATAATATAACCGTAGGCTCGCTTATATCTGGGAGAATTAATAATGAGTAACAATATATACTGATGGATGCCGGGATGAACTCGTAGGGCAAGTGAGCTATTATGGTCCGGAACGTAATAACAGACTTGCATGTACGAGGGAATTCGGGGAGAAGTCGCTGGACATATAGATAGGTAAAAATGGCAACATACGTGTATAAAGGTGATTTGGAGTATATATGCAACGTGCATACGTGCTTATCTGAAACGAGGTATATGGATACGTGTACGTACGGTACTACCGATAATATTGAGTCTTATTGTAACGAATAATATATTCGGTTATAACAAGTATTAATTCATATTCTAAATTAAAATTATATCTTACCAAAATTAAGATTATATTTTATGATAATTAATATTATACCTGTCCATAACAAATAAAATATTTAATTTTAGTATTAATTAATAATATCCTTTACGCTGATCTAAGCTATCGAAAAACGTTTTCTTCTGATTAACGACTGCACCGAAATATGTCGAGATCGGGTACTTTTACGACAGATGAAGAACCAGTGTCGCGTGTAAGTGAGAATACGAGAATGCTTCAGCAAGTTTAAACTAAATCTGGTAATGTGACGGAACTCCAAAGGGGCTTACAAGGCCCGGGAACGAACTGTGGGAGGTGTGACCTACAGATAATAATTCCAAGGGAATATACATATAATACTTCTCAACTTGGGTCTAATCTTTATCTTATAAACACGTTTCCTTGACATTAAACTGAACTAATTTCCGGTTATTTTCCCATTTCCGTTGTTCGAAAACAAACACCATTCCTAAGAAGAATACGTAATGATGAGCCCGATTTATTAAATTATAAATATGCTAATTACAAAAACTGAGTTTTCAATTATGATATGACCAATCGTTACTATCAGTACATATAATGTACTAACGATATTTCTAAAAGAAATATTAATAAGAATAATTTTCTTTACATATCACCAGTACGACTGACTCTTATGAACCTCCCTAATTAGCAAACTCTTCGAACCATCTATGTACGAGAACCCTCAACCTCTCCTATATTTTTGCTATTTCAATTGGTTATTATAGGAGAGAAACCTCATGCTCACGAATCGATGACGTGCCTGACTGGAATGGGACATACTTACCCCAACCAGTAAATTATTACTTTTATTAAATCTGATATATTTATGGATAGCGAATGAACTGGCGAACGAATATATTCAATAGTTATATTTAACAACATCTAGAGTTTAAGTGGTATATACACGCGCATTCCCATTATAACACACTAATTAAAACTCATAACGGGGAGATGGTTACATACGGGAGAGGCCTAACAAAAACAATTGCCTAATGATGAGATCATACCAGCATAATTGTCGGGCAAGTTTTAACTGTTTATAATTGTTATAATGTGTACTTGGATAGATAAGGATAGCATGGTATTGTTGTGTATAGCATTCTTTTCGATACTCTATGCAAGCATCTAATAGAGTATGCTATGCTGATACGGAGGACAACTTTGGCCTACCGTTACAATACTGACCCTAACAGGGATAAAATTTCTTGTCACTTGGTGGCAACTTTTGATATATACATACAGACAACGGCCTTTGTTAGGCTAAATCAATGTGCTATCCTTGATATATAGACACATGGATAGCGATGTGTAATACATATGTGCTATTTGAAATGCTTGATTACTTGCTAATGTGATTCCTTTTGTGATGAGTTGTGTAGTGAACTATTATTAGTTATGGTATAATAGGTTATCATTATAGAATGGCCCCGGAGAAATCAAACATACTATTTGAGGCAGTGGTGGCCGAGATGTTTGTTCGGCAACTGCAGACAGTATCTCTGACAACAGCAGCACGATTTTCTGCTGACATTAACACGGCAATGAATGCAAATCAAATGCCAAACACTAATACGGACGCGAATACTATCTCCCCGCCCAATGCTAATACAGTTGCAAATGTTGTTCTCCCAACAAATACTAATATTGTCACAAATAATACTCCCCTACTGAACATTTATGATACTACCAATACTAATAAATTTCCTTATTAAATGCTATGGAAACGGAAATCTCCTATCAAACATGAATACTGGTCGTAACAACCGTGATCCTTCACGATGAGAATATTCGTTTAAACAATCTATGTCATACAAACCTGTAAAATTTAGTGGTACTAAAAGATCATATGGGATAGTAAAATGAATCAAAGCAATATAACCTATTATCAGCACCAATAGTGCCCATCAAATTGCACTGTTGAGTATGCCACTTATACATTTCTTGACCACGCCCTTACGTGGTAGAAAAACGATGATACGAATTCAGGAACAAAAAGTAATCAATCACATGACTTGGACAAGACTTAAAATCTTTATATCGAAACATTTTTGTCCAAGGAATGAAACCAAGAAATTAAGAACAGGAACCCGAGAAATTGAAAATGAAAGGTGTGGACAAATTGGAATACACAAAATGTGTTTACGATCTGGCTCGACCAGTACCATGGTTAGTAGCCGGAAATAAGGAAGTTAGTTAATTCAGTTAACCACTAAACCTTTGAGAATGTCGTGACACAAGCCGGTGTGGTAGCTTTTGATTTGGTCAGAAATAGTTTGTTGAGTATGCCTGGGGAAGCATCTATTACAAAGTGAACCAATTGTGAAACAGGGGTACAAGGGATACAACCAACTAAACGTGCATGCCCTATAACTTAAACTGATACTTCAATCAGGTTCAGTTCCGAACGAACAATATACGATGAACTTTCATTAAAGTGTGGGAAATGTAATTATTATCACATAAGAAAATGTCGAACTTAGGTATGCCACAAAAGCGGGGAAGTTGTACACTATGCCCGTAATTGTAGAGCTATTATGAATATTATAGATCAATCGACCCAACTTTAGTAATCACAACTACCTTGACCCTAACCAATCCGACAATAACCAACTCACCAAAACAATCCATAATAAGCCGTTATATTTGCTTGAAGGTGGCAGTATGGGGCACGTCAAGGGAGACTGCCCTGGTTTGAATCCAGTTGCAATGAGAAGACAAAATCAAGAACCAGCATCGATTTCCATCCCGACTAGAGGTTGCGTATTGTGATTAAATCAGATAAATTAAGCGAAGTAACGGATAAATTCTGAGTCCAGTATACTTTAGTTTTGTTTAATGCGGGTACTAATAGAGGTATCGTTTCTACAAACCTTTACCTTGGAAATATATACCGAGTAGTAAAATAATAAATTCTTGATTAAATAGAACCCACTAAAGGTAAAACTATAACCGTTAAACATACTGTTCAAAAATGCCCTCTCAACCCAAACAACTAGCAATTCCATATCAATGTACTCCCGGTGAAAGTGAGGGGTCGTTATGTAATAGTCTGTATGGACTAGTTATTTGAGTTCAAACAAAGGTTACATATGGAGATTGGATGGAATTGTTAAACAATCATAATAGCAAAAACCGACGAGATACTTTAATACAAGAACCGAAACTTGAACTTCAAGCTTTTATAGCCTCAATAACCGGTTGATGAACGAAGAAAAGTCAGGCCAGATGTTCGGTTAGACTGAGTACTAGTATAAAGATGAAAAGGAAATTTATGGAGGAGCAGGTATGTAAAAGATCATAGGTGCATGTGCTATAAAGATGTGCACCATAATAAGTTAAGGTGAAATATTAAAAATCCTCGTGGACGTTACAACAGTTTGAAATACCCCATTGAAAAGGGGAAAAACAAACTACAATTGACTTCTTAACACACGCTCCTAAAACATCCCGAGACAACAACACCGTCTGTATAATAGTTCACTGACTGACCCAATCCGCATACTTCCTTCCGATCTGTGTCAACTGCACACCTGAAAAAAAAACTCATCTTAATCGTATCCCGACGTAGGGAGCTCATCTTAGTTACTCCAGATCGAGAAAACCACTTCATATATTATTCTTGGTCGATTGTGTATGAGACTTTAGATCCCGAATCGACATGAGCACGGCCTGTCGTCCTCTAACAAACAATCAAATCAAATAAACCATTTAAACATTAGAGAAAAGTGAGGCTGGTAATTTTACTCCTCGTACATTAATAATCATCGTAATATTATGCAAACGGCTATATACTATATTATACGAGCAAGAAAGTGACTCGCTACCTTATTCAATTGAAAATTGGCGACCCCTAAAAATCAAAACCCGAATCGATTTCATAAACCATAGATAAAGCTCGTAATATCGAAAACAAACTGAATGTCGCTTGAGGCTAACCAGTACTATACCGATGGATGTGAGAAAGTGACGGTTCTTGAAAAGTGTTACTTGAGTTAATGAAACCGACGAGTTAACCTGAAAATCCATGGAACTGTACAAAATTGCCTCGAATGTTAATCCCGTAACGTATTAAAAAAAATTATTTCACTCCCAATATTTTATAAATATCGAATCAGAACGAGTGCCTTACTGACAGGGCGGATGTAGTAACTCCTGAAAACTTGTATACAACTAACTCTACAAAGGAACCCGTGAAAATGTTGAACAGGGAAAATCAAACAGTTGCGACTCAATAAAATTTCGTTGAATAAGTTCTGTGGAATCCGCAAAGGGGAATCAAACGTATTCGGAAACAGAAAGAACGAATTACGAAAAAAATACTTATAAACTATTCCCCTAAAGGGGCATAATTGACGTATTGAATTTCGGGGACGAAATTTCTCAACTGGGGGAGAATGTGGCATTCGTGACAAAAGCGGATACACCTTAGTACTTATAAACTCAAATAAGCGTTTAACCGCTTATTGCGTAACGAACAAGCGAATAACCGAACGGGTCTGGTTATGACCCGGGTATCCCGGGGGGTGCCATCTGTAAGTGATATACGTCTATTATAAGCCAACTTATTGATATTAAGGCCTTAGTATGATAGCAAACTAGTCAAACAAAAACATGCTCGTTTAACTACCCGCTATGGATTTAAACGCGAAAGCTAGTTCCGAAACAAGCATTGTATCATCTGTTAAGCCGAAAAATATTTATTAACACTTAGTGGGAATGTTTTAAGCGATCCGTGAAAATATTTTTGATTTTTACAAAAAAATAGTAGGTTTTTCTAAATTTACAATAAACTAGCCGAAAAACACTCGTTTTCGCACCGTTTGTCGTACTCGATTTATTTTCCGCGCCAAAAACTGAACCTGAAATAAATTTGGACTCGTGATTTCACACTCGGGCACGCAAATCGAGGCTTATAAGCCAAATGAGGCCCAAATGGGCCTTAATTATTTCCGGCCGCAATTTATTGGAATCCCACCCCTTGATATTTTGCATATAAAAGTCTTCATTCTCATCCTAAATCAACAAAATCTAATATTTAGCTGCTGCTCATGTTCTGCTCTTCTATTTTCTAGCAAGTTACAAGGTAAAAAAATTTTAATTGATCCGTTTTAACTTGATTAAAAACATGATTATACACATATAAACATAGTATGAATACCAAAAACCAATCCTAACCATGCAAAAATTCTAAAAATAGTCCATAAACATTTTTTGATCATACACATGGTTAAAACCTGTTTTTAATAAGTTTTTTGGCCATAAACACGGATTAGAGGGTTTAAACGACGTTTTTACGGTTCAAAGCTCGGTTTAGAACCATAACTGTAAGTCCCGAATCTGGATCACTACAAATATGATATCAACAATCTAGGTATTGGTGCGAAAATCCAACGCTAGATGATTCAAGAACACTAACAAACACGTAAAACACACAAATGGCTTCAAAACACACGTTAATATTAACGTCGGGTGCTTAAGCACTAACAGTACAATATTTGTCTATGATAACCCTTAGACGGCCAAAATCACAAGTGAATGAACCACAACCCTATACAATGCATTCTATATATATAGGGTACCAGCATACTGGCCCAACAAAAGCCCAAAGCCCACCGACAACCATAAAGTTCTCGGTTTACATAATATACCCTACCTATGCCCAACCTACAAGCAAAAACCACAAATATAGCCCAACATTCTCCCCCTTGGTTTATTGCTTAATCAGAACTGCTTTGGCGCTAGATAATCATCGTCCATCAATACTTTTATTTAGGCCATTCGGTGTATATACTGTGTCTTCGAAATAGACACTTGGAGGTTTAGTGTCATATTTAGCGCGTTAATTTAAAAACCTGGCTGAGAGTCCGGCACAGGTCATGCTACTATCCATATGAAATAGATAAACATGATGTTCGTCATCATGGATAGCAATGAATATTAAGCTTGATTGACTCAGAAAAGTCAAGCACGATGTATCTTTGGTAGGACCAACGAATCCTCTGTCAAGGTTTGACCGAGAATGCTTTAACAACTCTTCAAAACGAAGATCTCTTTGATTGACCAGAAGAATCTGGTCAGTCCATGCCGAAAACCTCAGAGCACTGTTCATCATCTTCAACATGCCACCAATCATCATTAATGACCAAACCTGTAACTACAATCAATGACTAAAACCAACCATCAGTAACTTCAACATAGATCAAATAAACCGTTTGAATGATGAATCAAAATCAAATAATCTCTAACAATCTCTCAACCATAATAGAGTTCCTTACCTATTTAAAGAATTTTTTCTTGAGAATCACAAGGAGACAAGAAAAGAAGTAAGGCAGCGAGATAGGTGAAAGATTTGATTGTTAGAGTGAGAGAAGATTGTAGAAGATAAAAGAAGTTATATTTTTCAAGATTAATGAGTACCTTTATAGACTACCTGGTCACATCAGACCAGACCGAAAACAATGATTTGTCGAAAACATGTGGCTGAGAACTGTTCACTGAAGGCAGAGAACTCTCAAATCTGGCCGAGAACAAGAAGCAGCCGAGAACATCATCATCACAAGCAACTAGGACCAAAAATGATAGAGCCGAGAACTCAGAAATCATGTTTAACCGAGAACTCTAACCGAGAACGGTTACTCTTTAAAAATATCTAAGCGCACTTTGAAAAGTATCCCGACTTATGTGAAAAACGATCCCTTAAAAGCTTTGTTTAGACATGAGTAAACATGATGCAAAAATAAAATAAATGAAAGTAGATGAGAATAGAAAAATAAAAATAAAATAAAACTAAACTAAAACAAAATTTTCCTATCCAGTCTTTAGAAAATCAAAGTATATTGGGATCGAATTTCAGCTATTTAAAAACCACATTAAAAAGATCCAAACATGAGATCATATTGATTAAGGTACTTTCACAATGATTCATTTTCAGCATTATTGTGACATAATGAAAAGGTTGATAGTAGGTAATTTTCATGAATTTCATTGCGATAGTGATATGATTAGATTCGATTAGGCATAAAACTTACATGGACATCACTTATGGACTCTGATGCCCGCCTTATCTATTCTCAAGACGTATTTGGCTTTCCCCAGATCACCCCAATTTGACTCCAACCCCTTACTACTTGATCAAAGTATTTTTCTCTATACAAAATGATTTTAAGCTTTAAGGTTGAACGTTGGACTTACATGCCATCCGGACTTACAAGCCTTACATTCAGGGTGTTTAGGACTTATTTGAGTGCCCCACCCCTATAGTTCCCTAAGACCCCTTTAAGCTTTTAGAAAACAATTTTAATGAATTTTTTTTTTAATATGAAATATAATCTTTTTGGTGATCAAGATACTAACGAGCTCGTGTATGACTGGGTAATTGCTTTTCTGCCTATCAATCGGAGAGATGTATCTAGGAACATGCAAATATCTTCAAAATGACTCTCCACAATAAGTTTAGCAAATTTAGTTTATATCACTTCAAGCTTTTAATTATCATGAAAGGCTTCCACACATATCAATAACTAATCAAAAGCCTTTTTAGCCTAATAACTTCACACGTTAGGCACTCAAAATCAATTTATCTATCATTTCTCAAAGGTTGGATCAATTTTCATTTGAAAAACTTTAAGCAATCTAAAAAGCTTTTAGCTGAATAATAATATCATTTCCCAAATGATATTCTAAAGACGATTTAAATCCAATCACCCCAGCTGCATTCAGTTTTCAGGTGAATAGCTATCCTATGTGTCTACAGGTAGACAATAGGACCAAACACATAATAAAATGTGTCCATCAAACTTTAAGGGGCCGACATGATTTTCAGTGAAAGAACTTAAACCGATAGTTAAACCAAAAATTAATTTTTTTATGTATGTTCAGTTGCCCGGTCACTTTCAGTCCTAAGGTTAATGGCTATCCCGTGATTCAAGAATTGATGACAGGACCAAACATATGAAATATGTCTGTTGAAATTGAGTAACCGGCATGATTTTAAGCAAGAGAACAAAAATTTTTGAGTTTTTTATTTTTTAAATAAGCGCACACACACACACACTTTTTGTATTTTTCTTTTTCTCCCCCTAAATTTTTACAGAAATTATGACACACAAAAAAAATTTATGTACACAATTTAAACCTCAAAAATACTCAGTCTTCAAAACGCAGCATCTTGAGAAACCTTACAAACACATTGAATCTGGCTGTTCTGACCGGCTTCGTAAATAGGTCCGCCACATTATTATCAGTGTGGATCTGTTCAAGATGAATTAGCTTTCGGTCGTAACTGTCACGGATAAAATGAATTTTAATGTCAATGTGCTTGGTTTTAGAATGCTGAACGGGATTCTTAACAATTGCAATGGCAGCATCATTATCATAAAAAGTGGGAGTATCAAGAAATTCCAAACCATAATCCAGCAGTTGATTTTGAATCCAGATAACCTGAGAGCAGCAGGCTGATGCAGCAACATACTCCGCTTCGGCAGTCGAGGTGGACACCGTCTGTTGTTTCTTACATTGCCATGAAATGAGACGATCTCCTAAGAACTGGCATCCGGCAGATGTAGATTTCCCGTTAATATCATCTCCACCATAATTGCTATCAGCAAAAGCATAAAGATCAAGTTATGATTGTTTGGGATACCAAAGACCTAACTTCGGCTGTCCCTTCAGATATCTAAAAATACGTTTGACAGCAATTAAGTGAGAGAGCTTAGGATTAGCCTGAAAACGAGCACACTGACAGACTGCAAACATGATATTGGGTCGGCTGGCGGTGAGGTACATTAGAGACCCGATCATTGATCGATAGTATGTTTGATCTACGGGACTCCCTTTCGGATCAGATGACAGCAAAGGCCTTTCCGCCATGGGAGTGTTAGCACTCTTGGAGTCTTGAAACTCAAACTTTGCGAGCATATCTTCAACATACTTCCCTTTATGCAGTAAAATTCCTGCCGAGCTTTGGCGAACCTGTAATCCCAGAAATGTTGTAATTTCACCCAGCGAACTCATCTCAAAACGTTTCTTCATTACTTCTTTAAACTACGCACACAACTCAGCACTGGTGGAACCGAAGATAATGTCGTCTACATAGATCTGGACTAAGATCAAATCTTTTCCGACAGATTTGCGGAACATAGTTTGATCAATGGTTCCTCGCTTGTAGCCATGATCTAGAAGATGTGCTGTCAATGTAGCATACCATGCTCGAGGAGCCTGATACCAATTGTAAGTCCCGAATCTGGATCACTACAAATATGATATCAACAATCTAGGTATTGGTGCGGAAATCCAACGCTAGATGATTCAAGAATACTAACAAACACAAACACAAACACGTAAAACACACAAATGGCTTCAAAACACACATTAATATTAACGTCGGGTGCTTAAGCAGTAACAGTACAATATTCGTCAATGATAACCCTTAGACGGCCAAAATCACACGTGAATGAACCACAACCCTATACAATGCATTCTATATATATAGGGTACCAGCGTACTAGCCCAACAAAAAGTCCAAAGCCCACCGAAAACCATAAAGTTCTCAGTTTACATAATATACCCTACCTAAGCCCAACCTACAAGCAAAAACCAAAAATGTAGCCCAACAATAACCGAAACCCTAACTTTCATGACTGGTCTCTTGATGATACATGCTTGGTTTGTGATATAGCACCTGTACTTAGCTTATGTAGAAGCACAAGAACCCGTAAATTGGATTAAGAGAGTGAAAACGAACGAAAACCGCAAAGGTAATACCGAAATGCTCGATTACGGGCTGTTTAGGATTCGATTGGGATGTGCATATCTTTAGGTCATGAAATTTTGCAGAGACATCAGGGAGCATGTCATTGAGTCCGTGTCCAAAATTGGTAATTTTTCGACCATCCGAAAATATTTGGCGAATTTATTACCGAATTAGGGCGTTTATTTGGGAAAAATAGTTAAAATACTTGAAAAATTATGAAATTTTTTGGAGAACTCAGATGTGATATAATATGATCACATATCAAATTTTTGGTCATTTGGAAAAGCCTAAATATGTTTTGTGCATTCACATTTATTTGAATTTTCAAGGTTGTTGTTGGCTCGAAAATGTTATTTGGCAAGACTTTTAGCTTCTATAAATGCTATAGGTTATTTTGAGTAGTGTTTTGATCACTCAGGAATTTTGGCGGATTTTTCAGAAATCATTTGGTATAAACGGATGATTTTCGGGCTAAATATAGCATATAATGTGATTTTTTATAAATTTATAAATCAGTAAATAATTCCAGAAATATTTAAAAAAAACTAAATATTTTATTTGATAAGTGTCTAAATTTTCATGATCTAATGATTAACGGATAATTAATTATGCTAATTTGAAGATTAAATAAATTCATTTCTAACGAAAACTGGCAAGTTCGTGATTAACGAACCTATTGGAATATCAGAACATAAAAAATGATCAAGAAGCATATTTTCGGATTAATTACGTAAAAAAAAACTTTTTGGGAGAAATCCGGACAATTTGGGTATGTGCGCGTTTTTCTCCAACTCAAACTGAATAAACGGAAACGAGCCCCATAGCAAATCCAGACCCCAAAATTGTGATCTTTCTTTATAACTTAATCATTTCATCAACCAATACGTTTACCCAAGTTTACATTCCCATAAATGTTTTCCAAACGCATAAATGAACAACTTGGCCCAGCTGGTGAAACGGGGAAATTGAGCCAAGTTCGATTTTAAACATTAGACCTTGAGCAACATCACAATTTAAGCCTATTGACACTTTCTGGGTGTTACGGCCACACCCAGACTAGCTATACAGCCCAGCTTAATACGAGGATTATAATATATTAAAATATTAATATTATTATAATATTAACTATAGGGACTAAGTGATAGCAAAGGAAACAAACCCAGAGCTGACTTCGCACTGAGTGCCTACAGAACCGTGAGTTTCATGACCCCTCTTTTCAAACTGTTTACGAACTTTTTGGGGTGAAAAGCATATTTATATACGTTATCTACCTGGAAACGATTCAGGATATGAATTGTCTGAATGTTTACTTAGAAAAAGTCTCTACAAACATAACGATTGATTACATGCAAATGAATGGTGAATAGTATTCTTGAATGAAAAATTAAGTGAATATGGTACGAATACCAAAACATAATGAAATTACACTTGAATACATGTTTATACAAATATGTTGTGTACTGTTAAAAATAATGTGGTCTGTAACGGCCGTGGGTGAATAGCTTGGTCTGTAACGGCCATGGGTGAATAACGTGGTCTGTAACGGCCATGGGGATAACGTGGTCTGTGATGACCAGGGCTATTGTGGGCGGAAGGGGGGCCACAATATTACCAAACTAAAGTTGAGTATGACCTATGAGCCAAGTTCTGCTGCAACTTAATAAACTAAAGTTGAGTATGGCCTCTGAGCCAATTTCTGCTGCAACTAAACAAACTAACTTGATTATGACGTGAATGTTAAGAAAATAATGTGATTATGCGTACTGTGGGCTGATGGGGAGCCACTGTGTTTGGTGATACGTGATAAATACTATATGTGTATGTGAGTCTATATACATTCTATGTGAATAGGCATAGGAAATACTATGTGTAGAAAATACTAATTATTTGTGTGTGTAAACTGTGTAATGTTTGAGTTTACGTGGAATCATTGTGGGCGGAAGGGGGGCCACAGTGGTTGATGTTACGAGGAACCGTTGTGGGCGGAAGGGGGGCCACGGTGGTTGATTAAATATGGAAAATGAAAACACTCAATACGAACAAACAGTCATGATTTCATCTCAAATTTGACTCATATTATAAACTTACATGCGTGCATATGTATACACAAAGATACGGCTATACATATATATACAAACATAAATACATATTTTTACATATGCGCGTACATACGAACTATGACCGTGTGGTACGCAGAACTAATTTCGTTAAAACTTATGAAACTCAACAACTATTCGTAGTTGGCCGTTTTTAAACATGCTTTTCAGGTAATCATAATGGTGGAAGAGATTACTTATGTGTTTCGTGTTCGGATTGGGAACGATGCTGTGAGCATGTGAGTTAGAAGTAAAGTAGTTGAGGAGCGAGTTTTGATTGTATCACCTAGTTTGTAAAAGATGTAGAATGATGTATTATATTGTAAATTAGTTAGTAATGTTTCTTTATGAACAATGTATTTGATACCAGTTGTATCTGTTACATTTCCGTTTTACGCTTCCACAAATCGCTTAACAGGGTGTGACAATACAATACAAGACCTAAGCAATAGACATTTAAGTAATGCTAACTATACAATATAAGACCTCCAAGATCTAAGCAATAGACATTTAAGTACTAACATGATTGCTTAGAGTTTGGGGTTTTTACTAAGTATAAGCCTTGGTATTGGAGATTGGGCCTTCGGTTCAGTTTATGAGGATTCAAGAGTTAAGGTTGGCAGGTATTTTGAAGATGCATGATCCACTTGCTTGGGAGGCTATGAGAGCCAGTCCATAGGTTAATCCACCGACAGGTTTTGAGGCTGCCACGACTATGCAAGTTGGCATGCCAACTCATCACTAGAGGCCACTACACCACTCTAAGAGGCCAAATATACAACACCCTTTGAGGGAGCCCCGTCCAGAGAGACTTACGTTAGATTCATTGAATGATCGGATGGAGATGGGTTTTGATCAGATGAGGCGATATGTGACCGAGCAGTGTGAGGACCTAAGGTGAATCAGGCGAGATGGATAGAGAAGGCAGGAGGACAGTTTGATATATATGATGACCGGGTTTCACTTGGGTATCCCCGACTTTCTTCGACAACCAGGTGAGCCTAATACAAGTGGGTTTGAGGATGTGGAAATGTACCATGTGACAGGTGATAGTGAAGAGGAAGAAGAGGAGGAGGAAAGTGATGATGAAGAATGAGTGTGGGGATGCATCAGCAACAACTACAGTAGTAGCATGAGTGGGATATATCTTTTTTTCTTTATGATGTTTTTATTATATGCTCGTCTGTACTAATACTTATTTTTGAACTATTTGACCAGGATGGTGAGCAGGAGTTGGTGACTTGAAAAACAGCTAAGCAAATTTATCTTCTAGATATTTGGTTTGTTGCCTTGGTATGATGAAAGGAGAGGCCGTGTTCATTTGCCCGAAAGAATGTGGTACTAGTTTCGAGAGCGTTCGGTAAGGAGGGCATATTACCCACTATGTCTTTTCCATTGTATTTTGTATTTTTATTTCTTTATTTTGGTTTTTAGGTTTTATATTTTTTAGTTTTATTTTAATTTTGAGTCATATTTCCATTCCTGCTTTAGGGACAATGCAAATTTTAAGTGTAGGGATGCGACACAAAAGTTTTACTAAGGAAAAAAATCTAAACAATAATAACAATAAAATTGAAAATTATTTTGTAAAATGTCCCTTGAGTAAAGAATATTTGCACTGAAATGGAAGATGATGAAAAATATCAGAAATTGGTTTTTCAAACTACTAATAATAAGAGATGATACAAAAGAAAGCGCACTTAATATGGGATGTGATGGTAGGTTCAGCCGTGCGAATGAAAGGGCAGTTTGAAGTTGTTTATTAACGAAGAAAAATGATTTTTAGTGGGAAACATGTTAGTCCATGGAAAATGTGAGATGAAAGATCGAATCATACTCAAGCCTCGTTTTAGTTTGATTGCAGAAAAATATAAAATTTTATAGAAATTATAATAAGTTATTATACGATGCTTAGGCAGGTTTAACGTTAGAGTATGCCAAGTAGCTGGTGATATAACGAAATCATGCATTTCAAGTTTTAGTGGTTAACATTTCATAAGCGTATAGTTTTGTAGCCTTAATTCTTGTATTGATGGGATGCCTCGGTCCGGAGACTACGGGTCATTATACGGTTTATCATTTGGGTATCTTCGAATTTTAAAAAATTAAAAGCTTTTATGTATAAAACCCGCAGTTTACTACCATCACATTCACTTACATCAATTATAGTGAAGTAAAATCTATATGATCCAGTGATTATCCCACTGTTAGTCATAGTTATCCTCTTACTTGCGTCCCCTGCCATTAAGTACGGGAACAACTAGAGATACGACGTATGTAAGTACACAAATGAAAACTTGTAAAATCACGGGTGGAATGGGCCTGAGGTTTTGCTTGTAACGGGGGTATGTTAGGTATTGGGTAACACTAGCTAGTTAGTTGAATAAATATACCTTAATCGTATCTAATGGCTACTTTGGTAAACTTTGATTCTTAAATTTAGGTGGACAAACAATACCTTTGATCGTCTTAACTATTCGTATAAAACAGGCAAAAAGTTTTATCTACTGAGTACGAGGTTTATGCATCAGTTGCAAGGCTAGAGGCTATTCAATTCTTTCTAGCTTTCGCTTCTTGGAAGGGCTTTAAGGTTTATCAGTTAGATGTTAAGTCTGCGTTTCTCAACCAGAGAATAAGTGAAGAGGTCTACGTGGGACAACCACCAGGGTTTGTCGATCCGATCCACAAGGACAAGGTCTACCTACTCGATAAAGCCTTATACAGTCTCCATCAGGCCCCGAGAGCCTGGTATGAGGCATTGTCCCAACATCTACTGGACAATGGTTTTATTCGAGGAACTGTTGATTGTACACTCTACACGAAGCAGGTGGACGGCCATCTACTGATTGTGCAGATATACGTAGACGATATCATCTTTGGGTCGACCAATGATGCTCTATTCAAGCAGTTCAAGGAGGTTGTTAAGCAGAAGTTCGAGATGAGTGCCATGGGGGTGATGAAGTTTTTCTTAGGACTTCAGGTGGAGCAGTTACCTGACGGTATCTTCATCCACCAAACGAAATACGTCAATGATGTCCTGAAGAAATTCAACATGACTGATGCATCAGCTATCAGTACTCCTCTACCTCTGAATCATGGTATTGGACCTGAATCTAACGGGGATAAGGTGGATCAAACCCTATACCGATCCATGATTGGCTCGCTCATGTACCTCACCGCTTCCAGGCCGGACATCATGCATGCCACATGTTTGTGCGCCCGATATCAGTCTAATCCGAAGGTGTCACATCTCATGATCGTCAAGCGTATATTACGCTATCTTAAGGGATGTCCGGGGGTCGGTCTTTGGTATCCGTGAGACGACGAGTTTGTGCTGAGGGCATATTCAGACTTGGATTATGGAAGCTGCAAGCTGAACGCCAAATCTACAATAGCGGGGTGCAAATTCTTTGGCAAGAGACTAGTCACTTGGCAATGCAAAAAGCAAGCCATGTTGTCGCTATCTACCTGTGAAGCTGAGTACGTAGCTGCTTCCAGTTGTTGCTCTCAGGTTCTATGGATCCAACAACAGATGCGAGACTACGGTTTAAATTTTCTAACAACCCCTGTCTTTGTAGATAACTCTTCAGCAATTTCAATAACTAAAAATCTTGTAAATCACTCTAAAACAAAGTATATAGAAATACGGTATCACTTCATTCGTGATTACTATGAAAAGAAGTTGATCACCGAGGACAAAATTCATACCGATGAGCAAAAGTCTGATCTTTTTACCAAAGCTTTTGATAAAACACGTTTTAATTACTTATTAAAGCTTAACGGTATAAAAGTTTTGGGCGGTGGGGAAAAGAGTGTTACCGAGATACTGGATGATTCTGATATCCCGTGAACCTATACATCGGAGTCATTTTTGTTCTTGTAAATATTTTTCATATGGTTTTTGATTTTAGGGGGGGGGGTATTTTCAGAAAAACCAAAAACATTGAAAAATTTTGAAAAAGTCAAAAACAGTATAATATTCAAAATGTCAAAAACATTAAAAAATGTTGCTCCTCAGAAAATGAGTTTTTGAAGCAAAAAAATGGAAGATGATAGTACATTGATAATCTGGTCCTAATTTAAGTAAAAAGTAGGCATAAAAGGCTGTGAGCTTAATTGCATCAGTGCATTGGTAGGCCTTTAAACAAACAATTATGAAAAATTATGTGATATAAACTAAAACATTGCTGAATCTAGCGTGGAAACATCTTGAAACTGATTAATATCTTAAAAAAAAAGTAAAGTTTAAGGATTGTTGTGTGTGCATGCTTTCATTTTGCAAAGAAATTCAACTTGTTTTTTATTTCATTTTGCAAAGAAATTCAACTTTATTATTTCTTTATTTTTTTCTAAATCTTGGATCCTCTCCTACGTAATAAGATTATCCGACCTGAGAGTTAAGATTTGAATATTCTGCTTTATTTTCTTGGTGTTTCGTACAAGCCTTGGATCTTCTCCGCGTATAATATAAGCACAAATGTGTGAAAGTAATGTATCAAACTGTGGATTAAGGCCTATACAACTTCAACTTATTTTATCTTTTTATTTTTATTAAAATGTAACATTATCTGCGTGTAGTAATACCGACCTTAAGGAAATATTTTAACGTTCTGAGCTCTTTTGTTTTATTGTTTCGCATGAGTCACAGCTAATCAAGTTTTAAAGATCAAAAACAAAAGTATACTTGTGTATATTCACAGTATCAAGATATATATATTAGGTCTGATTGGTGGAATCCACATAAGATTTGCTTAATTGAACAAATTAATCATATCACAGAAATTTCTGTCTAATTTGTTGGAAGGTTTAGGTGGATAACAATACTAATGACTGACTTAACACCAGTCAGAATAAAAGCTGAAAATAAAACTGTGACGGAAGGACAATTTGGTCAATATGATTCCCTGCTCAAACTCACAAAAATATGTGTTATCAGTTTTGGTTCTTTTGGTCAATAAAAATGAGACGGAAGGACGTTTGTTTGATTTACTGTTTTTCATTTTAAAAGCCAAAAAGATTTTTCTTTCTGATTTAGTTTCAACGCTCGATGTACGGGTGACCTATCTTCGCATTTTTAATGATTTTCAAGAACAATGAACCAAGGTGTGTTTCTCAAATTATTTCAAAAGAACCAAAACCTTTATTTGTTATATTCAAGGTCATTGATTTGGACTTGATATACAGCATATTTTCAAATTAAGCTTATTTAAGTTATTATTTTGATGTACAATGAAATTAAATTGTACTTGTAACATCACATGTAGCGCATAAGTCAACAAACTTATGCGGCGCATAAGTTTGTAACTTATGCGCCGCATATCTAACCATATAAATAAGACATATCCAGCACATAAGTATTATACTTACGCGCCTAGACTCTCAAAACTCTCTGATCTTGATTCACTTGATACTCATTTCTAGCCGTTATTCTGTCCAAATTCGTTGTTTTGGTGATACGCACACCAACTCAAAGAGGAAAGGTGAGGATTACAATGATTTTGGTTTAGATATGATAATGAACACAAACACCCTTTAAATGCACACACACATCAATCCACCGCCCCTCCTTCAATGGCTGAAAAATTCTCCCCTGCCTCCAAGCCCGTCCGCCGCCGCAGCCCTCAAATCCTACGTTTTTGGCAACCATGGCTCATATCTACAACCACTCCTGTATCCTTTCATATCTCAAACCCTATTTTATGGCTGAAAAATTCTCCCCTGCCTCCAAGCCCATCCGCCGCCATCGCCCTTAAACCCTACGTTTCCGGCAACCAAGGCTCATATCTGCACCCACTCCCGTATCTTCTCATATCTCAAACCCTATTGTTTGTTACACTGTTATAAATTCCATGTACGTGTGTGTGCGCTAATTATATTTATAGTAGTTTCTTTTCTTTTGTGTTTATGCAGGACCCATGTATACAAGAAAAGTACGAGACACTTCAAGATGGCACAGTTGGGGTGGGGTATGTAGTTGTTGGAAGTGCTGGTCTCACCTAAGCCACCTAGTCATCGTCAGCTATTGACTATATGGATGGATTGACTATATGTAAATTAGATAAGTAATTCATTTACATAATTAAAATGATATGGTTGTTTACAATCTTGCTCTTATGTAGCATATTAGATTTAACGGTCGAAATCACTTCTTACACTTTTTAAGAAAATACTACTTATTAGAACCTTGCTATGTATATATATATACTTATATATATAAATGTATGTATATATATATATATGTATGTATGTGTGTATATATATATATGTATGTATGTATGTATGTATGTATGTATGTATATGCATGTCTTATTTATATTTTTGTATAAGTATTTTATGACATAACTTACTTTTACAGTTTATCATATTTAACACATTTAAACCTTTAACCATAAACTAGGTCCCCAAAACGCTCATGAACTTAGAAACAAAAATTTGTCCGTTTTTGTTCAAATATTAATACTTGTGTTATTTAATACAATAGGATAAATTGTTGTGGTTTTCCTGTGTCATTCATCCAACTTGCTTTTAGGCTTTATATATATATGTATGTATGTATGTATGTATGTATGTATGTATGTATGTATGTATGTATGTATGTATGTATGTATGTATGTATGTATGTATGTATGTATGTATGTATATGCATGTCTTGTTTATATTTTTATAAGTATTTTATGACATAACTTACTTTTACAGTTTATCATATTTAACACATTTAAACTTTTAACCATAAACTAGGTCCCTAAAACGCTCATGAACTTAGAAACAAAAATTTGTTCGTTTTTGTTCGAATATTAATACTTGTGTTATTCAATACAATAGGATAAATCGTTGTGGTTTTCCTGTGTCATTCATCCAACTTGCTTTTAGGCTTTATCATTTGTCGCTCCTATATCCATTTGAGTAATCATACCCCTTTTTACTTTTAAACTAGATGGCTGACTTCTGATTTGATTGTCATGCAGTATCATGTATCCGTACAAAACAATCCTGCTTTTTTTATTCTTTCAATCATGCAATTCCATCTATGTTATGTGTTTATTCATGCTATGTGTGGTGATGCATTGTGTTGTGTCGTGTGGGTATTTAATAAATCAAGTGTGAATCATTAACTTAACAAGCCATCTAACGATGATAGATTTATCTGGGTGATGCTCGTTCAAACTTGATCAGTTTTGGCATTTGGACGATCGAATCCGACTTTTAGCATAATCTTCATGTTATGGAAGCAAGTCAACAAGGTTTAATAACACATCCTATGTTTTATTCAATCATACGTGCTTGGATAAACATTTAACATGTTGAATTGTGTTTTCAGTCTAATTATATATGTATCAATCTATGGTTGTACAACAGCTATTCATATAGTTGACCGTCTTTTATACATGATGTAGGTACACAAGTTTAATTTGTTCTTTGAAGTTCAAAACGTAGTACCGCTATGAACCTAGGCTAATAAAACAATAAACGTTGTTACCTTTATGCTATATTACTACCTAGAACACTACTTGTAATGGGTGGCACGTTTAAATGTGATGAATAAATATTATAAATTTAATTAGTGTCATGTGCTATGAACCATCATCGTTCACGCCTCGACGTATAATCCGTCGTCGGTTGGGGTATAACAGTATGTGTATAGCAACCCATGGTTTCTAAGATCCTGATTATCCAGAGCGTGTTTACCGACTAAACAAGGCTATATGGTTTACATCAAGCACCGAGAGCTTGGTATAGTGATTTAGCAGAACATCTTGTTGACAGCGGATTTTCACGAATGATAGTTGATTGTACTCTTTTCTATAAAAAATCTTCAGGTAATCTTCTCCAAGTTCATATTTATGTTGATGATTTTTATCTTTGGCAGTATAAATGACAATTTGTGTAAATACTTTGAGAAGATAATGCATACGAAGTTTAAAATGAGTTTGTTGGAGAGATGACTTTCTTTTTAGTTCATCAATCAGAATCAACAGTTTTCATCCATCATATTTAATATGTGAACATTGTCTTGAGCTCATTCAAGATTTTTTCCAGAAAAATACCCTCTACTTCTCTTCCCGTGGGTTATAATTTGTCATTGGATGAATTAGAGGATACTGTTGATCCATCCCTTTATCGAGATATGATGGGTTTGTTGATGTATTTAACTTTTTCTCGACCGGACATCATGTTTGTTGTTTGTTAATGTGTCAGATATCAGTCAAGTCCCTAAGTGACTCATTTAGTAGCTGTGAAACGTGTCTTTCATTATTTTAGGGGTAATCCTAACATCGAGTTGTGGTATTCCAAAGATAATGACATTGAGCTTACTGCCTACACTGACTCTGACTATGGTGGTCGTAAGATCTATTTCAAGTCAACTATTGCGGGTTCTCAATTCTTGGGAAACAAAGTTGTTTCCTGGCAATGTAAGAAGCAGGCAGCGCTCTCTACTTCAACCGTAGAAGCTGAATATGTGGCGGTTTCAAGTTGTTCATAGGTTCTTTGGATAAAGCAACATTTGCGGGATTATTGGTTGAAGTTTCTTACTACTCATCTATATATTGATAACTTGGCTGCTATTTGCATTACTAAAAATTCCGTTCATCATTCTAAAACCAAACATATAGAGATTCGATATCACTTTATCCATGACTAGTTTGAAAAAAAATAATCACTTTAAGGAAGATACACGCGAATTTTCAAAAAACTAACATTTTTACAAAAGCATTTGACAAAATCAGATTTCATTATTTGCCTGGTGTAAATAGTCACAAACGTCTTTCTAAAATTCAATCTCTAGATTGATCACTTTAATTTGTATAGTTTGTCCTTTCGATATATTTTTTTAGTAATTATTTTTTAGGGCGGGGGGGAGGGGGTATTTGAGAAAAATACAAAAATATTGTGTAATTTTTAATGAGAAATTTGATCCGGCCAAATTAGGAAATGGTGGTATAGTGATTTAGCGTACCTAGCACATGGACAAATTATACTAAAAATTTGTTATAAGCTCAAATGTATAAAGTGTACGATAGGCTTGACAAATCAAATAAATGATGATGTGATAAAAACCTGAGAGTTAGCACCCTGAGTATTCTGCTTTATTTTCTTTGGTGTTTCAAAGCCTTGAATCTTCTTTGCGAATACGAAAATCTTTAACGTGCAAAAGCCATGTATCGACCTGAAAATTAGGGGCTTATATAATTTCAACTTATTTTATCTTTTTTATTTTATTAAAATGAACTCTTATCTGCGTATAGGAATATTGATCTTAAGGGAAAATTTTAATGTTTTGCTTTATTTTCTATTTAATTATCATTTCATGGTACATAGTTAATATGTTATGTGTCAAAATGTAAAATATATGTGAATTGCATGATATTTGATAGAGATTATGTCTAATTGGTGGGTCCACATATGATTTAGATTTAAATTTTACCTAATTACATAACATAAAGCTACTAAACGATTATGTCTGAGTTTAAAGTGGACAAATATGTATGCAATCCTATTTGGATTATGTGCATAATAATGTTGAAATGGAAGTATAGAGTAGGTCGTTACCAGTCAATATGATCCTATTTCACGATCTTTCTCAAAAAAATATGTATTGTTTATGTTGTTTACTATATTTTTTGTTGATAACTTGTTAAATACCAAAAACATTTTTGATGTGTTTTAGCATAAATTTGTAAAATTTTAAAAAGAATTTATTTCTACTTTATTTTCGATCATCAAGTTGAGAGATTTAAAGGATTAAAGTTTATACTCATTAGTCTTTGTCAAAATTATTCTCGAGTTATTAAAATGATAAAGAATTAAAAAGATTTGATTTGTAGAGTAATTTGGTAGTTTTTTATAGGTCCATACGTCTAATTTTGAACTTCATTCGCTTACTTAGTTCGCGAATGAGTGTCTTTCGCTTATTTGGAAAGACATGCGCTTAAGAGGCTGGCGTATGATTTCCTACTATTGTTCCCCAACCTACATGGAAGAGGCAAAGGCAGCTAGAAACTCCAACAGTAAAAAGTCAAGTCACTACTGCAATGACTTGGGTGCAGAGTACTCTTCAATCCACTATTTTCAAACATTCCTCAAGTGTCACTTCAACCGAGTGCTACTACATTAGCTGATCAATCTACAACTAGTTATCATGTTCTAATTGAGGTAACAACATTGACTGCAACACCTAGCACACCTCCAACATTTTCTGATGTTGGTGTTTCTACTTCTAGTTCATTTATCATTGTCACTACATCTCTGTGAGGAACGATGATTATGGAGAATGTACGTTTTGAAATACCTCACGGACCGTTACCGTCAGGAGAAAGTTTTAGAACGACTGGTGCTGCAACATTTACTTCTCTTACCACACAAAAACAAGTGCTAAAGGGTAATGATAGAGACGATGATCCTAAGGCGGGTAATACTAGTGATAAGCAACAATTTTCTTCAGCCGGTACATCCGCTCAGGTGGAGTCTTCTAGAAAAGAGATTATTATACAAGAAATATATGTTGACCCACTTCCTGTTGAGACTCAAAAAGTCAAAACTATAATGTTTGCTGATGAAGATGGGATCATACAAGGACAAATCAATGCAGATGATATTAAAGACGAAAGTTTGTAGCACATTGCTTGACAAGGTAAAAGATTGGAATGTTGTTGGAATTAAATGAATAAGAGGTTGAGGTGACAGCTAAAAAGAATGATGATGTGGAAGTGGAAGATTATTTTTCAGAAAACGAGGAAAATCCAACTGTTGATGATAATACTTTCTAGATGAGGTTGAATTTGAAGACATCGCTGCTGAAGAATACCCGTAATTATGCAAGAGCCAAGCCACAAATGGTGAGATTCCAATATTCAATGATAATACGTTTAAAGAAGCTGAAGAAATAATTAAAGAAAAAGAAAAGGTTGAGAAGAAGAAAGTGACTGTCAAAGAATGCAACTCAAAGAGATTTAACAAATAGCTAGCAATGGTGAGGCGGACTCAACAAAAGTATTATGAACAAGAAAATGCCAAATTGAGTCAAGGCTATGTTGAGTCGGATTTTTGATAGAAAGATTGGAATCTTCTCAACCACCTCAGAAAACGGCTAAGTATACACTTTGAGCAACCCTAGACGATCGAGCATGATTTTACTACTTCAAGCAAGGTCTTCAGAACCTTAAATGGTTAATTCTTCTAAGTGTTAAGGCTTCAAGCAAGCTACACTTCAACGAGCATGAGTATTCTTCTATCGAGCATGGATTGTCAATTGAGCAAACAGCTTCATCATACAAGTTTTAACCAAGTGGTACGAGCATAGGATGATCGAGCACATGGGGACAAGCATGGATGCAATAAGAAGATGTCACGTGATCAAAGCAAGGACTTCGAGCACAGTTCAGTTCCCCAAGCAAGATTTAGATCCGAGCATGCTAAAGATTTCTGAATAAGAAGACTGAAGACATCAAGAAGAATGAGCTTGCTCGATGGACTAGGTCAAGCAAAGCATGGATTAGTCAAGAGAAATGATGCTTGCTGGAAGGGAACATCTTCACTGAAGATATTTCAAGTAAAGTATGCTCGAGGACATTCATCAAGCATACCTAGCATAGTGAGTCTGCTCGAGCAAGATTGTTACCTTACTAGAGGTCTCAACACTTGTATTATTTTGTATTTCATTATGTAATGATTAGGAACTTCTAGAAGGAATGTCAGGGTCTATAAATAGGGTACTAGGTTACCATTTTGAGGTAACGTTGGCACACACGGATTATGAGAAACATTCTAAAGGAATATTCTATTTGTTTTCTCGTACAGCCGCCGCCGTCGCCGCCGTCATACACGAAACCCTAGACATTCCTTTCACTGTTTCATTAATGAGTCATTTAATACAGTGAATCTTTATCTTTGAATGTGCTTTTATTGATTATCTTTTATCGTTTCGTGCTTGTTATTTTTCACTCCTTCGTTCCCACTCGTTGGATATCCTAATTCCGCCGGGATATTCAACAGGCCTTTGGGTAATAGAGTCAGTGTGTTCTTGTCAACCTTTTTGAAGGTTTCACCCAACTCACGGTCCTTACAAGTGGTATCAGAGCTTGTTTAAGCTCGCTGATGGCCACGGGACAGAAGGTTTGTGAAAAAGCTTGAAGCTTTACTCTATTTCACTACTGCAAACTCCAGATCTGAAGAAATAGAAGATCAAGAAGTCTCTACCAACAAGATTCCAAGGTTGCTTGGACAAGAAAACTTCATCAAATGGAAGGTGCTCTTCGAAGCAGCTGTAAACTACAACGACCCAGAGCTTTGGACTTCCATCACTGAAGGAAACTATGTTCCTTCAACAGCTCAGAACAACAATGCCACTGTTGATCAAAAAATGAAGAAGCGGGACGATAAGGCTTTGTCTATGTTGAAATTAGGCCTTTCTTGGGAAATCTTGACCACAAAACCGCAAAGGGTATGTTTGATGCGGTCATTGACATGTTGGAAGGAAATACTGAACTAAGAGATATCAAGAAAGACAGGCTAAAGCAACAGCTAGACATGTTCAAGTTTAAAGACGAAGAGAGATTAAAATCTGTATTTCAGAGGTTTATGATGATTGTGAACGACATATGAACAACAGATCTGCAGATCTCTGACTTTGAGCTGAACAAGAAGCTCTTGTCATCCTTGTCCGGTGAATGGTACACTGCCAGTAAGTTTATTAAGGAGAAGGCCAGTTTCCCCAATTTCAAGCTGGACGATGTGATTACATTTCTTAAAGCTATAGAACAAGAGATGATAGAAAATCATATGATTAGAGAGGACAAGCCATGTTTTCAAGTGAACAATGCTCTTGTAGCACTAATGGGCAATCTCTCAATCAAGAACCAACAGCCGATTATTGAAGAGCCATCAGAAACAAGTTCAACATGTAGCTGCTAGTCAAGGTTTAATGTTCAGCTGATTGAAGATGATACTACCTCTACAGCAAATGGGCAGTCAACATTTATGCAGAACAATAACGCTCAAGGAAAAGACTATCAAGCATTGTTCTCTATGTTTACTGGGTCATACCATGTCTTTGTCGCCAAGAACCTGATCAACACAAGTATTGTGCAGGAGGATCTTGAACAAATCGATGCTGATGACTTGGAAGACATGGACATAAAGTGACAGGCAACCATGTAAGCAGTGAGGAGCAAAAGGTTGTATAACAGAACTGGAAGAACAAGCTTTAATGGACCAAATAAAAAAATTGGCTTTGACAAATCAAAGGCCATCTATTATAATTGTCAACAATCACGACACTTTGCAAGAGAGTGCAACATGCCAAAGCAGGTTGGTAATCAAATGAATCAGAACCAATTCTATCAAAACCAGAATCAGAATTTCCAGCACCAGAGAACTCAGATCACCAACCAAAACCCTTACCAAAATCCAAACAGACCCCAACAATAAACCCTTCAACCCCAAAGAAACAATCAAATGCAAGTTCACACAAATCAAAACAGAACAAATCAGAACAATGTGAACCAGCTGAGAGATCAAGGAAATGTTGCAGTAACTATGGCGCCCACAGGATGGGGAATTTGATTGGAGCAACCATGCTGCTGAAATTGAGAAGGCAAATGTTGCTTTTATGGCAAAAGTGCAGGACAGGCCTGAATCTTCAAATTCAAAGGTACAATCTGATATTTCAATCTCTGAACTTCTTATTACCATTGATGAACTAAATCATGAGATTGGAAAATAGAAATCTGAATGTGGGAGAAAGGAAGCCTTATTGAATGTATATGAAGCCAGTGAAGCAACTTATGAAAATCAAGTCAAGGGGCTTGAAGAGGACTGTATGATGGCATACCAAACCCAATCAAGAATGTCAATTGAAATTGAGGGGTTGAAGAAGATGTATGCTTAGGAGAAATTGAAAAATGCTGACTTGTTGATTTAGATGAAATTTTTGAAGAACCTTGTTTCTACAAGAAATATAGTGGGATTTGTGGATAAAATGACAGAAGAAGAGAAGTACAAAAAGGTGCCACCACCTTTATGTGATAGCTACCCATTGAAAGTAGATAAGAAGAGCAGAAGTGAATATCTGAAACAATTCAAGAATGTATTTGATGATAAAGCTGAGTTTGTGAAGCAATATGCTGATGCGTTTGTGGATAACAATGGAGAATTTGCAGTGAAACAGAGTGAGGAATCAGAGATTATGAAGAATGAAAAGTTGGAAAGTGAGAAAAAGAAGTGGACTGAGTACTCTAGTGAAGACAGTAACTGCAGCTGTGGAAGCACAAAGTCATCAAAGGGCAAGAAGAAAAAGGGATCAAGCAAAAAGAAGAGTGAAAAGATTCCTCTTCTTCCAAAGATGGCTCCCAAGTTGAAGAAGCACTATGAAAAAAATGAGAAAAGAACATGTAGTGTTTGATATTTGTTCTAGACCACAGTCTGAAATCAAGAAAAGAAATGAAGCTTCAATGAAATCTTCTTATGATCAGTCACATCCTCCAATCTATCCAGTCTTTTCAAACCATGAACTATTTGACATTGGAGATTGGAGTATGTGCCAATGAGAAGATCTGTTGGAGAAGAAAAAGGAAGTAATTCAAGAACTCATTCCAAGTTCAAGCCTGTTGTGTTTGTCAAAGAAAAATATCATCTGGAGCCTGATCTGAACAAACCAATCAAGATGGATTTCAGCAACTCTTTATGCCCTAAAACCTCCCTAGGCTTTGATTTCCCCAAACCTAGTGACAAAATTAAAGACAAGCAATTGCTTGAAGATATAAGGAGTTATGCAAAGGTCTTGTGCAAGAAGTGTGATGCCTACGGTCATCACACTGACTCTTGCTGGTTTGAAGAGGAAGAGTTTGAAGTTCCTGATGTGGTTTGTAGGTTTGCTATGAAAGGATACAAGAAAATGTATAAAAAATAATTAAATGAAGAAAAAGGCAGTTCAGATGATGAAGAAAAAAGATCAGTGCTTGAAAAGAGACTGAAACAAGTCTTGAAAAACAAAGATGAACAAAGACTAACAAGCGAACCTGCAAAGAACAGAAGGTCTAGTGACAAAGGAAAAGAAAAGATTAGATCAGGTGTTCTTAATGGGGATGAGAAATATTTGACAAAGCAGGGCTATAAACCAAGAAGGTTCCAATGGAAGACTAAGAAGGAGGTGACTGAAAAGAAGAACTATGTGATTGAGCAAACTGAAGAATTAATCAAGTCACAAGTTTGAAGAATGGGTCAGATTCAGACTCAGAAGAAGAATGTGAAGTAGTGTATGAAGACCCACTTCCAATTCCTGTTCCAACTCCTGATGAATCTTCAACTGACACTGAATTACAAACTGATGCAGTTTGTGAGTCAGATTCCAACTAATTCTGTTTTATATGTATGTGTAGGAACAGTCCTTGAGCAGTAATGATTTATAGTACATGGACAGTGGATGTTCCAGGCACATAACCTATGACAAAAGTGCACTAATCAATTATGAAAGAAAATATGAAGGGCCAGTTGCTTTTGGCAGTGATGAAAATGGAGGGAAGATAGTTGGAAGAGGAACACTCACCAATGGCAAAGTATCGTTTGAGATTGTGCTGCATGTTGAAGGACTACAATACAATCTACTCAGCATTTCTCAAGTTTGTGATAAAGGGTACAAGGTGGCCTTCAATGATGAACATTGTCTAATTTTGAAGCCTGAGTTTGTGATTCCAACTGAGATGATCATGATGATGGCTCCAAGAAATGGCAACCTCTATTAGCTTAGAATGAACACTGCTACATCTAGAGGTGGTTCATGTTTTGTTTCCAAAGCCACTGAAAATGAGACCAAACAGTGGCATAGGAAGATGTGTCTTGTAAATTTGAAGAACATGAACAAGCTTGTGAAAGGTGAACATGTGGTTGGCCTTCCCACAAGAGAGTTCAAGATTGAAGAAAAATGCACATCTTGCCTCAAAGGGAAACAACACGAATCCTCACATAAGAGCAAAATGATAAACACAATTGATAAGGTCTTGGAACTGTTACACATGGATCTATTTGGTCCTGTAAGTGTTCCAAGTATTGGAAAGAAAAGATGTTGCCTAGTGATCACTCATGATTATTCAAGGTTTACTTGGGTATACTTCATGGGCAGCAAAGATGAAACCCCAGATTTGATCAGAACCTATGTGCTGAAAATGGAAAATAAACTGGAAACAAAAGTTAAGGTCATTAGAAGTGACAATTGGACAGAATTCAAGAATGGAATTACGGATGAATTCTGCACTTCTAAGGTGATCTTTCAACAATACAGTGCACCTAGAACTCCTAAATAGAATGGTGTCCAATCAAGATGGATTTCAGCAACTCTTTATGCCCTAAAACCTCCATGTGGTGTTGCAGAAAGAAGAAACAGAACATTGATTGAAGCTGCAAGGACCATGATTGCAGATGCAAACCTGCCAGTCACTTTTTGGGCAGAAGCAATCAACACTGCATGTTATGTGTAGAATAGGGTTCTACTAAACAAGGCTCAAAACAAGACTCCATATGAGGTTATTTTCAAGAGAAAGCCTTATGTGAAGTTCTTGAAGCCTTTTGGATGCAGATGCTCACTACTGAATACAAAGGAATACCTAAACAAATTCCAATCAAAATCTCTGGAATGTTTCTTTGTGGGCTACTCATCTCATTCAAAGGCTTACAAAGTCTATGTGAAGGAGCACATGGTGGTCATTGAGTCTTCAGATATAATTTTCAATGAGAACCGCTTTAAAAATGCTAAAGGACCCAAATGGCTTTTTGACTTGGAAAAGATGATCAAATCTTTCAAAATCTACAATGAAGATATGGATGATGCATGTACAAAACTAGCTTTGAAGATAAGGGAAAACAAAAACAAGTTGATCTGGACAAGCTATGGTTATCTGTTGCTCCTGAAACAATTGGATTTAACTTTGAGAGAAGCAACCAACCAAGGGCTGAAGTTGATCTGAATGAACAAGATGCAGCCATTGAAGTTTCTAATGAAGGTCCAAGTGAAGTAGAAAGTGAACCAATTCAAAGTCAACAACCTGTCCAGTCTGAAGGGATAAATCAATTTGAAGATAGGTTTCAGTCTTTATTTGACTCTCTACTATTTGGGTCAAATGAAGCATCATCATCAGAAATTAATCAAGTTAAAGCAACTAATGAAGTTCAAGAGAGAATTGAAAATGAATCTGCTGAGTTAAACATGACAAATCTAGAGACAGAAGTGTCTACACACCAAGTTGAGCAGACCACCTTTATTGAAAGAAATCACCCTGCAGTAAACATAATAGGAGACTTGCATGAAAGAGTGACTAGAAGCTCTTCTGAAAAGGCAAACATCTGTCTGTATGCCTGCTTCTTATCCCAAGTTGAACGAAAGAACATTGGTCAATCTTTGAAAGACAACAGCTGGATAGAAGCTATGCAGAATGAGTTAGCCCAATTCAGAGACTTACATGTATGGGACTTGGTTGACAAGCCCAGAGGCAAGTATGCTATTGGAACAAAATGGGTATTCAGAAACAAGAAAGATGAAAGGGGGATAGTGATCAAGAACAAAGCAAGATTGGTGGCTCAAGGATGCTTACAGGAAGAAGAAGTGGAATTTGAAGAAGTTTTTGCACCAGTTGCACGACTAGAGGCTATCAGGATTTTCTTGCATATGCAGCATCAATGAACATCAAAGTCTATCAACTTGATGTAAAATCTGCATTCTTAAATGGAAAGATTGATGAAGAAGTTTATGTCACTCAACCTCCTGGATTTGAAGACCCAGAGCATCCCAACAAGGTTTACAAGCTCAGCAAAGCACTTTATGGACTGCATCAAGCACCAAGAGCCTGGTATGATGAGATATCAAACCATTTGTTGGAAAATGGCATCTGCAGAGGAGCCATTGACAAGACCTTATTCTACAAAAGGAGGAACAAAGATCTTCTGCTGCTGCAAGTGTATGTGGATGACATTATCTTTGGCTCTACAAATGAACAAATGTGAAAAGAGTTTGAGCAAGTAATGAAATCCAAGTACAAGATGGGCTCAATGGTGGAAATGAATTTCTTCCTTGGACATCAGGTGCAACAGAAGGCTGATGGAATCTTCATTAATCAATCAAAGTATGTACAAGGGATTCTTAACAAATTCAAGTGCCAAGACTTCAAGACAGTGTCTACACCAATTGACACACATGAGAAAATGGTACCTGATGAAAAGGGGGAGCCAGTGGACCAGTATGAATATAGGGCCAAGATAGGATCACTGATGTATCTCACAGCATCTAGGCCGAAAATTATGTTTGTTGTGTGTGTCTGTGCCAGATTCCAAGATAACCACAAAGTCTCACATATGCTAGCAGTTAAGAGGATCTTCAGATATCTAAAGGGAAAACAAGATTTGGGGATTTGGTATCCAAAGAACCCTTCCTTTGACTTGATGGCCTACACAGATAGTGACTATGATGGTTGCAACATGAGTAGAAAATCAACCTCTGGAGGATGCCAGTTTCTAGGAAACAGGCTGGTGTCTTGACAATGCAAGAAGCAAACTACAATGTCAATCTCTACTGCTGAAGCTGAGTATATTGCTGCCTCTGCTTGCTGTGCACAAGTTCTGTGGATTCAAAATCAACTGCTGGATTATGGTCTGAATTTCTTACTTGCACCTATTTTAATTGATAATATTGCTGCTATGTTTATTGTTAAGAATCCAGTCCAACATTCTAAGACTAAGCACATTGAAATTAGACATCATTTCATTAGGGGCTGTCAGGAAAAAGGTTTAATAGAAATGAAAAGGGTAGACACATCTGATAATTTGGCTGATTTGTTCACCAAACCTTTAGATAAAACCAGGTTTCATTTCTGTTAAAATGCCTAGGAATGATAAATGTTGATAAAGTTTGATTTAGGATGTGTGCTTAAGTGAGGTGCTAACTGATTATCTGTGTTACTCACTTTGAATGTTTGCATGATGATTTGCTATGCTTGAATGATTACTCAAATTGCATAAATCATGTATATGACTGTATTTGTGTATAATTTTTGTTAAAACTGCTAATTACAGCTTTTGGTACTTTAATCTGTGCTTGCATGATGTATTTCTGTGATTCTAAGTACTTCGAGCATGAACCTGTGCTTGTTGCTTTTTGAGCACAAGAAAAGGCTCTTGTAAGACTATTCTAAGTCATTCGAGCAAAGATGTCATTGCTCAGCTGCTCGAGCATAGAATTTTGTCTTGAAAAACTTTGTCAAGTATTTCGAGCATAGTTCTGTGTTGCAAGGTGTGTTTAATGCTCTTCGAACACAAACAAACCATACTTGAGGTTTCTCAACTAACTCGAGCACAAATTTTGTGTTACTTGTGGTCGAGCATGGACATGTGTTGTGGAAAACTTTTGAAGTATTTCAAGCACAAGTATACTGCTCGAGCACTCAGCTAAGTCCTTCGAGCACATGCACTGAAATGACCAATGTTAAGTTTGCTCGACTGACTTTCGAGTATGCTCGATGAACTTCTAAGCATGCTCGACAGACTCATGTGATTATCTGAATAATTTCTACTATATGGATGAATATGTTTTGATACTGTGATAGTGTGTGCTTGTTAAATATGCTTAAAGGACACCACTATTCTTAAAATCAATGTATTTCAATTGAACTTTCAAAAGGAAATGGTTTCAAAATGGTAAACGTTTTTGACTAAGCAACACTGTTTTCGGTGATATTGAATAAGAGAAATGATAAATATTATCCAAGTTCCCAGCTTCAAAGAAGCTAGAAACTGTTTTCTATAGATATTTAATCCAACCTAAAATGGGAAATGATAGTATATTGTCTAATCTCCTAACCCATAGATTAAAAGCTTAAAAGATTTCTGTTCAGCGTATTGACAATTCGTGTGGTATCTTCTCATGAGTGTAGTGACTGATGTGATACAAACCTAATAAATTTTACTAAGTTTGATGTGGTGATTCATCCGAAGACCAAGGTATGTTTCCTTACACATCTCTCGGGATGATAGGCAGAAAGGTGATTACCCAATCATACACGAGCCTGTTGCTGTTTTGGTCTCTCAAAATCAAATTTATAAAAATATATGAGCGTCAAAAGAGTTATATGTAGTTGAAAGGCTTTTAAAGAAAAATGAAGCATAAAGAAAAATATTGAAAAGAAACTTATAACATTGCTTCAAAAATATTATGAAGAATAAATAAAATATCTTGACTTTAAGGGGCACCAAGGGAACTAAAGGAGTGGGCATTCAAATAAGTCCTAAACACTCTGAATGTAAGGCATGTAAGTCCGGATGGCTTGTAAGTCCAACGTTCAACCTTGAAGTCATATATATATATATATATATATATATATATCTGTGTGTGTGTGTGTGTGTAAATATGACTGATCAAATAAATAAATATTTTGACCAAGGCGCCAGGGGGTTGAAGTCAAATTGGGGTGATAGGAGAAAGCTAAATAAGCTTTGAGAAGAGATAAGGAACAACCTGAAGTCCAAAGTGTAACCATTCCAACTCAAGCTCTTAAGTTCTGATGAGGAAATTGTTGAAGTCGGACCATCAGATGCACTGAAGTTAATAAATGAAGAGTATGAAGATGAAAAATCTAGTGATGAAGGGGAGAATAAGGAAGAAGAAAAAACTGAAGAAGAAATGTTGAAAAAAAAAAAGAAAAGGGAAAGGGGATTGCACTTACTGATGATGATTTACATCCCCTGCCCCAACATAAAGCTCAATCTGATGATATGCTACACAAGAAAAATGTGATTGATCCTAATGTTGCAGAAGCTGAATCTGTCAAGACTGCCATAAGGTTGATGAATGAAGAATTAGACTCTATGGATCGAGAAGAAGAGGAGGAAATTCCTCAGGAAGTGATTGAAGCACTGATAAAGATGAAAGAGAAGGAAGAGGAGGATGAGAGGATAGGAAAGAAGCAGATGATGCCATTAAGACCACACTAGATGCTCTAAGAGCAAATATGAATGTTGATGAACAAGAACATAACACAACCGAAGAACAAGTGACAAGTGAACATGAAGAGCCTACGGTGATTGAAACTGAACTACCTGAAACTGAACCTATCAACACTGAAATGGAAACTAATAAAGAACAAGAGACTGGTCTGGGATTAAGAGAAGAACCTGAGAAGGATGAAGCACCAGGGATGCCATGGAATGTATAAGTCAAGTTCATTGCTCAGCTGGTTATGCTCAGAACAAATTTTGACATTCTCCTACATCCTGATGAGTTCAGACCGGAAACTGTGGCTGCAGCCAGGAGAGCTCAAGAAGAACAAAGACAATAACAATGGAAGAAATGCCAACTCCTGCTAACAGACACATCTGAACCAATTATAGATGAACTTTGTGATGAAGATGACCATGAGTCAGAAGAATCTAAGACATCTGAAATAGTTGATGAAGAAATCATACTTGAAGGGCCAGAAGTTGAAGTAACTCAATCCAATACTCCCACTCCATCTCAATCATCTTTGAAATGAAAGGATACAGCTGAAATTGAACCACCCAAATCCAAAAGACAAAAATCCGTAAAGGTAATGATGTTCAAAAGAAGGTTGGACAAACTAGAAGAAAGGAGGAGGGCTCAATCTGAAAGAAATGAAGAACCAATGATTGAGGCTCTCCATAATCTTGAAGAAACAATTGACTTAGAAGATGAGAACGAAGATGATGAGGGTTCAAAGGATGTTGAAATGGAGAATGAAGACAGAGACTATCTGATCAGCTTGGACTATGACCTTAAGTACCTTCAAAGACTAACAAAAGAAGAAATAGCCAAAAAAGCTGATGGTTGGAGACAAAGGGAAACAAGAAGAGAATTTCTGATAAAGGCTGGGTATAAGCCTGCATTTTTAAATTTACAATCTTTTGACTCAATTAATAAGTTGTACAAAAAGGCCCTGGTAGATGACATGGCAAGCATGGTTGAAAGAGTTAACAAAAGAAGAAAAACAAAGGATGACAAGGAATATGAATCCATGAAGGAGAAACATAAAGATATTCAATTCCTAAAATTCATGGTTTTGAATATGAGTCATTGATCAAACTCACTCTGAAAGAATTGAAAAAGAAAGTTCAAAATGTTAAAGACTCATACAAAAATCAAAAACTTTCTACTGTCGGGAAAGAGAAAAGAATATGAAGGAGCAAATTGAAAAGGAGAGAGTGGAATCTGAGAAGAAAGAAGCTGAAGCGAAAGAATGGTTTCAAGACCCTCAGAGAGTCCAGACCTTAAAGGATCTAGTAATGGACAATGGTATGACTGAAGAGGAATTTAATAGAATGCCCCATGCTCAATTACTGGAAATATACAAAAGGGAGCAAAGAATGTATATGGAGACTGAAAGGAAATTGGAGGAGGATAGAAGAAAAATTGATGAATTAGTTAGAGCAGAAATGATGGGTGCTCTACAAAAGAAGGGCTTTGGTATGGGAAGATTTGCTCAAACTGATGAGACAATCAAGAGATGGTATGTAGAAGAGGGACTTGATAAGTTAAAGAAAACTCAACAAGAAAGCACTAGCCGAGCGCCATTAAGATCTGAGAATGTGAGGCACGAGCAACCAAGAAATTTGAATCTGCCCACACATTTCTTCTTTGATAAAAGGTCAAAGACCTTAAGGGTTGTAACAGGAGATCAAGAGGAAACTCTCATTATATTTAGAGATGACTTGAGAAATTTTACAAGAGAACAATTAACAAAGATGGCTGAATTGACACTGCATGACAATCAAATCAGAAGTCAGCCATCTAGTCAACCAAGAAATTATCTCTCAAAATTTATAAAAGAACAAGCCGAAAGGGGATTCCCATTCTTGCAACAGAAGAAGAGAGAGACAAGAAGCCAGGCAGAAAGAGAGAAAAGAAACAAAAGGATTAATGAAGCGCACATCTCAGAACTCTCCCTCTTTGATAACAAGAAACAAAAGTCTCAAGAAAGCGGCTCACATGATAAAAGGAAGAATTTAAAAGAGTGCTTAGCTATGAGAGAAGTGATGCAAGAACCAAACTCATTGGTGCAACAATATGGGAGAATCACGTACATAACTTACAATCAACACAATGATTCAATTTCATTGAGAAATGAGTCTGGCATAACCATTGCAGTGATAAGACATGATGAAGATCTTAAATTTATGCATTCTCAGGACCTTCAAGACTTAATTGATGCCAAATTTCCATATGACTCCTCTAATGCCGTAGAGCTCGACATGATTAAACAGAAGGGAGCCCTTGTCAAGAGAATGAAAGAAACATCTGATACAGGGAGCAGGAGTAGAAGATAGCAGAAAAGGGATAAATGATGATTAAATTTTTCTTTCTGTTTATCTTGTAATTTTTTTTTATTTAAGTTGTACTTTATGTAAAGACTTTAATTTGTAATGCCCAAGAGGCAGAATTCCTACTAATGTAATGAAATGACATGTTCTTAAATGACATATCTTTGATGTCTAATACATGTGTAACTCTATGCAGGTATGTTGTGGTGCATCTGAGCTTGTTCCAATCTAGGGGGAGATTGTTGACTCGGATTTTTGATAGAAAGATTAGAATCTTCTCAACCTCCTTAGAAAACGGCTAAGTATGAACTTCGAGCAAGCCTAGACTATCGAGCATCGTTTTACTACCTCGAGCAAGGTCTTCAGAACCATAAATGGTTAATTCTTCTGTGTTAAGGCTTCAAGAAAGCTACACTTCAACGAGCAAGAGTATTCTTCTATCGAGCATGGATTGCCAATCGAGCAAAGAGCTTGATTATACAAGTTTTAACCAAGTGTTACGAGCACAGGATGATCGAGCACATGGGGACAAGCATGGATGCAATAAGAAGATGTCATGAGATCAAAGCAAGGACTTCGAGCACTGTTCAGTTCCTCGAGCAAGATTTACATCCGAGCATGCTAAAGATTGCTGAATAAGAAGACTGAAGACATCAAGAAGAATGAGCTTGCTCGATGGACTAGGTCAAGCAAAGCATGCATTAGTAAAGAGGAATGAAGCTTGCTAGAAGGGAACATCTTCACTGAAGATATTCTAAGTAAAGTATGCTCGAGGACATTCATCGAGCATACCTAGCATAGTGAGTCTGCTCGAGCAAGATTGTTACCTTGCTCGAGGTTTCAACACTTGTATTATTTTGTATTTCATTATGTAATGATTAGGAACTTCTAGAAGGAATGCCAGGGTCTATAAATAGGGTACTAGGTGTCACACCCCGACTAGCACAATGCGGAAGCATAAAACGGGAATGTAACAGACGCCTCTGGTATCAACACATTGTTTATAAAGAAACATTATAAACTAATTTACAATATATTACATTTCTTTGTTCTATCATTGTTTTACAGTCTAGGTGGTACAAACAAAACTAATTCGTTAACTAAACGTTCTTACTACTAACACCCTTGCTTCTATTCACATAGCATCGACCAGACACTTCAGGAAAGTAACAGATCACCAAATTACTCCGATTTAGGTACACCTGAAAAGCAGTTTAAAACGGGTCAACTACTAGAGTTGGTGAGTTTCACGAGTTTCAAGAAAACAGTAATGAGTATTCACAAGTTAACACTTGTAATCATGAAATAAGTATGTATGTATGTAATTGATGTAATTATGCTAAGTTACACTGAAGCCTTGACTGTATGTGCTGCGCGCATCCATTTCCCACGCTCAATCAACCACTGTGGCTCCCCTTCCGCCCACAACATGCCCCGGTAGCTATGTCTAACACTACATAGCCTGTTTGTATAAATATGGTTATGTGCAAACGGCGCTATGTGACACGGCAACCAGGCCGATTCCGTTTGGGTTTGTCAAACCAATAGTACTATTCACAAGCCACCGGCTCGAAGTTAATCACTATGATCGTGGGGACTTTCGTGTGTTAGCACTTAGATAATTCACATCAGTACATGTTTCAGGTATCTATATGTAATCAAACATGCTTTTCACCCCAAAATTTCGTAAAAAAGTTTAAAAGTGGGGTCATGAGACTCACGGTTTAGTAGATATTCAGTACTGTATCAACTCGTGGTTTGTTCAGTCCGCTATCAGTAGTTCCTATAATCAATATTATAATAATATTAATATTTTAATATTATTATAATCTCAATACTAAACTGGGCTGTATAACTAATCTGGGTGTAGCTGGAACGCCCAGAAAGTGGCAATAGGCTTAGGTTGTGATGTTGTTCAATGTCTAATACTTAAAACCGAACTTGGCTCAGACTCCCGTTTTCCCAGCTGGGCCAAGTTGCACATTTACGCGTTCAGAAAACAGTTATGGGAAAATAAGCTTGAGTAAATGTATTGGTTAATAAAGTGATTAAGTTATAAAGAAAGATCACATACTGGGGTCCCGGATTAGCCACGGGGCCCGTTTCCATTTATTCAGTTTGATTTAAGAAGAAACGCGCACAATCCATCCGGATTTGTCCAGGTTTTTCATAGAAAAGTTCGTTTTTACTTAATTAGTCCAAACATATGATTTTTGATCACTCTTGGTGTTTTGATTTTCCCGCAGGTTCACTAGTCGCGAACTTGCCGGTTGTTATAAAAACTGAATTTGTTTAATATTCAAATTAGCATAATTAATTAACCGTTAATCATTAAATTATGAAAATTTAACCACTTATCAATTAAAATATGTAGATTTTTATAAAAATATTTCTGGAATTTATTTACTGATTTATTAATTTATAAAAATTCATTTTATCAGCTATATTTCGCCTGAAAATCGTCCGTTTACCTCAAACAATTTCCAAAAATTCCACAAAAATTCCTGAATACTCAAATCATGTCCCAAAACAACCTGTATCAATTCCAGAATATAAAAAGCTCGTGCAATATTCTTTTCGGCCCAAATTTGGCTGTAAAAATTCACACGAACGCAACTAAACAAAACACCTTTAAACTTATCCAAATGATCCCAAAATTCATATGTAATCAAAATACATCAAATCTGAGTTCCCAGAAAATTTTCATAATTTTTGAAGTATTTTAGCTATTTTTCCCAAATAAACGTACCAATTTGGTAATAAATTGACATGGTCCCTGATGTCCCTGAAAAATTTCAAGTCCTAAAAATATGCACATCACAACCTTAACCTAAATAGCCCGTAAGTGAGTGTTTCGGCATTACCTTAGCGGGTTTGGCTCGTTTCCGACCTTTTAATCAAGTTTTCAGGTTCTTGTGCTTCTAAGAAAGCTAGGTACAAGTCCTATATTACAAACCAAGCAATATTTCATCAACATAACAGCCCTTAACTTAGGGTTTCGGCTAGTGCACAAAAACGAATTTTTGAACCGTAAAAACGTCGTTTCAACCCTTTAATCCGTGTTTATGGCCAAAAAAACTATCAAAACAGGTTCATTACCATGTGTATGAACAAAACATGTTTATGGACCATTTTTAGGATTTTTACACGGTTATGAATGATTTTTAGAAATCAAGACATGTTTTTATGGTATTAAACAAGTTTAAACAAGTATAAAAGCTACTTTATTAAGCTCCTTACCTTATGGTTTGAAGGTTTTCTTGCTGGAGCAAAAGTTGTGTCCAGAATTTTCAAGAAATGAGGTTGAAAATGGCTTGAATCTAGTTTATATGTGAAAAGAAAATGAAGGGGGGTGGGGTGGCGGCTGCGGCCGGAGTCCATGGGCCCCTTTTTGGGCCCATTTTGGCCCAAGTTTCTGATTTCTCAAGCCCAAATACGAAAAGCCCGGTCCAAATTTAGTTCGGGTTCGGTTTTTGGCGCGAAAAACTTATCGGGTGCGTTAAACAGCGCGAAAACGAGTGTTTTTCGGCTAGTTTTGTGTAAAATTATAAAAACATACTATACGTTTGTAAAAATCAAAACTATTTTCACAGATCGCTTAAAACATTTCAAATAAGTGTTTGGTAAGTCTTTTTCAGCTTAACGGATGATACAATGCTTGGTTTGTAACTATCTTTCGCATTTAAATCTATAGCAGGTAGTTAAACGAGCATATTTTCGTTTAACTTGTTTGCTATCAAACTAAGGCCATATTTCTAATGTTTTGGCTTGTATTAAACGTATATCACTTATAGATGGCCCCCCAGAGATATCTGGGTCATAACCCGACCCGTTCGGTTAATCGTTCGTTTGTTACGCAAAAGGCGTTTATTTGCTTAATCGGTAAATACGTACTGAGGTGTACCTTGTTTTGGCTCAAATGTCACATTCTCCCCCCGTTAGAAACTTTCGTCCCCGAAATTCGATTATTCAACTTTGTCTTTATTTTGAAACAGGTGCGGGTATTTCTTTTTGAATTCAGATTTCCGTTCCCACGTGAATTCGGGTCCCCTTTGTGAATTCCACCGAACTTTTACTAGAGAGATTTTGTTGTGTCTTAATTGTTTTATTTTTCCCTCTAATATTTCCACAGGCTCTTCAACAAAATTCAGTTTTTTGTTTATGTTTAAGTCTTTTAATGGCACGATTTCGGTTGCGTCAGTAAGACACTTTTTCAGGTTCGAAACGTGAAAGACATCGTGAATAGAACTCAACTCCACAGGAAGGTTCAGTCGGTAAGATACCGGACCTATCTTAGAAATGACTTCATATGGCCCAATGTATCGCGGGGCTAGTTTACCGGTTTTTCCGAATCGAATGACGCCTTTCCACGGGGATACTTTCAGAAAAACTCTGTCGCCTATTTCAAAGGATAACGGCTTTCTACGAACATCAGCATTGCTTTTTTGTCGATCTCGGGCAATTTTCAATTTGTTTGTGATTTTACGGATTTTTTCGGTCGTTTCTTGAATCAAGTCAGATCGTGTAATTTGGGTATCTCCAACCTCAGTCCAACACAAAGGTGATCTACATTTCCGCCCGTACAGTGCTTCATATGGTGCCGCTTGAATGCTACTGTGATAGCTATTGTTGTACGAAAATTCAACCAGTGGAAGATGTTGATCCCAGTTTCCACCGAAGTCTAGTACACAAGCGCGAAGCAAATCTTCTAAGGTTTGAATGGTTCGCTCAGATTGACCGTCGGTTTGGGGATGGTAGGCGGTACTTAGGTCAATTCGGGTTCCCAAAGCTTCTTGTACGGCTTGCCAGAAACGAGAGGTGAAATGTCTATCGCGATCAGAAATAATTGAAACGGGTACGCCGTGTCGGGATACGATTTCATTGACGTAGATGTGAGCAAGTTTTTCGGTTGTGAACGTGGTTCGGATTGGAAGGAAGTGTGCAGACTTGGTTAATCGGTCAACTATCACCCATATTTCATCGTTTCCTCGGGAAGTTTTGGGGAGGTGTGTTACAAAATCCATGGTAATTTGTTCCCATTTCCATTGTGGTATTTCCGGTTGGTGCAACATTCCCGAAGGTTTTTGATATTCAGCCTTAACCCTCGCACAAGTTAAACATTTACTGACGTATGTGGCTATATCCTTCTTCATACCGGGCCACCAATAATACTCCTTCAAGTCCCTGAACATCTTATCCGTTCCAGGATGAATGGAGTATTTGGACTTATGGGCTTCGTCCATGATCAAGTCACGCAGATTGCTGAAAGTGGGAATCCAAACTCGATTTTTGTAGTATAGAATTTCTTCAGTTCTTTCTTCAAAGTTTTGTTCGGTTCCTTGCAAGTTTTCATTTTCCAAGTAATCTCCTTTCAGAGCTTCGTTTTGAGCAATACGAATTTGCTTGGTGAGGCTGGTTTGGACGATCATTCCAAGTGCTCGGACCCGTAATGGTTTGATCCTGTCTTTTCTACTCAAAGCATCTGCCACTATGTTAGCTTTGCCCGGGTGGTATCGAATCTCACAGTCGTAATCATTCAACAATTCTACCCATCTCCTCTGCCTCATATTTAGTTCTTTCTGGTCGAAAATATGCTGTAGGCTTTTGTGGTGGGTATATACTGTACACTTGGTGCCATACAAATAGTGCCTCCAGATCTTGAGTGCGAAAATAACAGCGTCTAGTTCCTAATCATGGGTGGTATAATTCTTCTCGTGCACCTTTAATTGTCGAGAAGCGTATGCTATGACTTTGTTTCTTTGCATAAGTACGCACCCTAAACCTTTTCCAGGACGCGTCACAATAAACTACCAGATCATCAGTTCCCTCTGGAAGACTCAGTATCGGGGCTTGGCATAGTTTCTGTTTCAGCAATTGAAAAGCCGCTTCTTGTTCTTCTCCCCAAACGTAAGCACGATCTTTTTGAGTCAAAAGAGTTAAAGGTTGGGCTATGCTGGAAAAATTAGCAATAAAACGCCGATAATACTCAGCTAAACCCAAAAATTGGCGGATTTCTTTTGGTGACTTTGAAGCTTGCCAATTTTTGATGGCTTCAATCTTACTCGGGTCTACATGGATACCGTGTCGGTTAACAACGTGACCTAGAAATTGTACTTCTTGTAGCCAAAATTCACACTTTGACAGCTTGGCATACAACTTTTCTTGTCTCAACAGCTCCAAAATAGTTCGTAAATGTTGTTCGTGTTCCTCCTTGGTTTTCGAATATATCAAAATGTCATCAATAAACACGATAACGAATTTGTCGAGGTACTGTTTACAAACTCGATTCATAAGGTCCATGAAAACTGCGGGAGCATTAGTCAGTCCGAACGGCATAACTAAGAATTCTTAGTGGCCATAACGAGTTCGGAATGCCGTTTTAGACATGTCTTCCTCTTGAATCTTAACTTGATGGTAACCGGATCGAATGTCAATTTTCGAGAAATAGTTTGCCCCTTGAAGTTGGTCAAACAAATCATCTATTCGTGGAAGAGGGTATCGGTTCTTGATGGTAACTTTGTTTAATTCCCGGTAATCGATGCACATTCTAAAACTTCCATCTTTCTTCTTTACGAACAATACCGGTGCTCCCCAAGGAGAATAACTAGGACGAATGAAACCCTTATCTAACAATTCCTGTAACTGGTTGGATAGTTCTTGCATTTCAGAGGGTGCCAGTCGATAAGGTGCCTTAGCAATAGGGGCTGATCCTGGAATTAAGTCTATGCGGAATTCAACCTGTCGGTTCGGTGGTAATCCGGGTAAATCGTCAGGAAAGACATCGGGGTATTCACGTACAACGGGAATCTCTTCTATGCATTTCTCATCAGGGTTCTTTATAGTCACGTTTGCCAAAAATGCCATACAACCTTGGCGTAAACATTTCAACACTTTGAGATGAGACACGAGAGGTAATATCGAACCAGACTTCTCTCCTTGTACTACAATCACCTCACCATTCGAAAGGGAATTTTAACTGTCTTGTCGTTACACACAATCTCTGCCTTATTCTTGGTTAACCAGTCCATGCCGACAATAACATCAAAACTTCCTAACTCTACCGGGAGTAGGTCAATAAGGAATGGGTGTTCATTAAGAATGATGGAACAGTTTTGGACTATTTGGCTGACAGTTATAGAGTTACCGTTAGCGAGTTCTATAGTATAGGGATTTGTTAGTTCACTAACTGGCATGTTACCCAAGGATACAAAACTAGTGGAAACAAAGCTTCTATCGGCACCAGTATCAAATAACACAGAAGCATATTGATCAGAAACAGTAAATGTACCTGTTACTACGTTCGGGTCTTGTCGTGCTTCTCCAGACCCGATAACGAACGCGCGTCCCCGAGACGCACTTGAAGTCGATGCTTGGTTTGGTCTAGTAACTGCTCTAGGATTCAACTTGGGGCAGTTTCTTCTAATATGATCTGTACTGCCACATTCATAACAGGCACGATAGGTTGCTGCGGTTGAAGTTTGTTGGATAGGTTGTTTGCGGATTGGCTGAGGTCTCGGTGGCGGTGGACGACGAGGTTGAGTTGTTTGAGTTGGTCGGCTCACAATTTCTGCACCTGCTCTGCAATTAGGGGCATAATGCCCAGTTCGACCACATTTCTGGCATACCGGCAATCTGCACTCTCCCACATGATGATAATTACATCTGTCACACTTTGGCAAGGGTCCCTTATACTTGTCTTGCTTCGTATCGGAACCAGTTATAGCATAATTTCTGATTGTCGGACGTGCACGTTTGCTTGATTGTCCTCCTTGTGCTCTCGTCCCATAGTCAGTTCGTTTCATACCTGATGATTCCCCGGCCATTCTCAACACTCCGCTTCTTACCAAGTCGAAAGTTACGATGCCGGCCTGAGTCACGGAATTCTCGAACGAAGTGTGACCCACAGAGTTCACCAAACTCCTCACTTCCGGGGCTAAACCCCAAATATAATGTTCAACTCGTTTATTTTCAGGAGTTACTAACCATGGTACTAAGCGAGCCAATTCATTGAAGCGGTTCGTGTGTCCCAAATGATCCGCTCCTCTCATCTCCAAACTCCAAAGTTCATGTTCTAACCTTTGAATTTCGTTCCTTGGGCAGAAATGTTCCAGCATCAGTGTTTTGAGTTCAGCCCATGTCATGCGATTCACCGTATCTTGACCTTTTATCTGCACCGTAGTGTTCCACCACATCAAAGCATGATCCGTAAAAGTAGAAGCAACATACTTAACAATGTTTTCGGGTGGAAAATTGCTGATATTGAGGACAGATTCAGTCTTTTCGATCCATTTAATCAGCCCGTTTGGCCCTTCAGTGCCTTTGAAATCAATCGGTTTACAGGCCATAAAGTTTTTGATCGAATATTCCCTTCGAGGGGGATTAGGGTTGTTATTGTCATTTCTTGGGTTTGGTGAGGGATTATTTGCATTGGTAGGGGTATTTGTATTAGGTGGGGGATTGTTATTTGTAATTGTTTCATTGTTGGTTCGGTGAGGGATTATTTGCCAGTGCTTGCATGTATATATCAAAATCTATCACTAAGTGACTGTTAGACTTAACCCTATGATGTACAAAGTTGTGCTCCATATTAACGTAACATACTACTATATACATACATGGGGTATCAAGAGATCATGTACACATAATTGTAATATTCCGCATCTATCCATACAGACGATAGGCTAACCACAAACATAAAAATAACAGCACCGTAATCACCCGGTAACAGTTCCACAGCCGAATTGTCACCCTATCCAAACAACAGTGGTGGTAGGCATCTGACTGCTGCAATTTAAGTACTATCTGATGTAACGTCGATAAGTACTGGGTCATGTCCCTCCTCTCCTGGTTAATGTTAGCTATGGCTATCGAGTGGTCTATGACACGGTCAGTCATGACAGCCATCCAAGAGTTGTTTCCTGCGTTTGGGAGGTCAGGGCGAGGGGTAGGTATACTCAATGAACGGGAAGATGAAGTATCTATCCTAGGGTGTGAAGGTCCTCCCCGGTCATGGGTAGATCTGAATGGAATCGAGGTAGGGTCAATCGGGGTTACCCGAAAACGAGCAGTCTGCCGGACTCGCGTAGTAGCTGAATTCGTCAGCGACAGGTGTATAGGTGGAGTGGGTAATCTGGCTACTCTAGCAGGTGAACGATACTGACTGTTAACTTCGTCTTGATCCCTGCGTGGTGACCTGGGTGGATAACTATCGCATCTGTAACCAAATAGATCAGGCACATTCCTGGGTAGCTCTCTACAGATAACTTCTTCTTCCACCTCTTCCTCTTCTTCCTCCGGTTCCTCTTCTGGGTCCTCCTCTTCTCAATCCTCCTCTTCTGGATCCTCCTCTGATTCTTCCTCGAGATCCTCCTCTACAGATATTACCGGTTCTTCTTCCGGTACGTAGTCGTTATTCCTTGACATGACTCTGCACAAAGGTTAGTTATAAGAATAATATCTATTGCTATCGCTAACTATTGTCGAGGAGATTAATTAATTAAACCAAATTTAATATTAATTATATTATAATATAATATTAGTTTTATTAAAATTTTAATTATTATTATTATTTAAATCAATTCGGAATATAAATGAATATAATATTCATAGTAAAATGTACCGTCACCAACAGTATCGTACGTACACGTATTCATACACCTTGTTCCACATAAACACGTATGAGTGTTACATATATATATACTTTCCCATTACCTTTTATACACATATGTTGTCACTTTTACCTAACCACCGATTTCTCCCCGAATTCCCTCGTACAAGCAAGTCTGTTATTATGTTTCGGACCACAATAACTCACTTGCCCTACAAGTTCATCCCGGCATCCATCAGTATATAATATTAATTTATTATTTAATTATCTCCCAGAGTTAATCGAGCCTACGGTTATATTTTAGGTACCCTAAGGGATAACCTAATCCATTATAACCAATGGCTCTGATACCAACTTCTGTCACACCCCGACTAGCACATTGCGGAAGCGTAAAACAAGAATGTAACAGACGCCTCTGGTATCAACACATTGTTTATAAAAAACATTATAAACTAATTTACAATATATTACATTTCTTTGTTCTATCATTGTTTTACAGTCTATGTGGTACAAACAAAACTAATTCGTTAACTAAACGTTCTTACTACTAACACCCTTGCTTCTATTCACATAGCATCGACCAGACACTTCAGGAAAGTAACAGATCACCAAATTACTCCGATTTAGGTACACCTGAAAAGCAGTTTAAAACGGGTCAACTACTAGAGTTGGTGAATTTCACGAGTTTCAAGAAAACAGTAATGAGTATTCACAAGTTAACACTTTTAATTATGAAATAAGTATGTATGTATGTAATTGATGTAATTATGCTAAGTTACAGTGAAGCCTTGACTGTATGTGCTGCGTGCATCCATTACCCACGCTCAATCAACCACTGTGGCTCCCCTTCGGCCCACAACATGCCCCGGTAGCTATGTCTAACACTACATAGCCTGTTTGTATAAATATGGTTATGTGCAAACGGCGCTATGTGACACGGCAACCAGGCCGATTCCGTTTGGGTTTGTCAAACCAATAGTACTATTCACAAGCCACCGGCTCGAAGTTAATCACTGTGATCGTGGGGACTTTCGTGTGTTAGCACTTAGATAATTCACATCAGTAGATGTTTCAGGTATGTATATGTAATCAAACATGCTTTTCACCCCAAAATTTCGTAAAACAGTTTAAAAGTGGGGTCATGAGACTCACGGTTTAGTAGATATTCAGTACTGTATCAACTCGTGGTTTGTTCAGTCCGCTATCAGTAGTTCCTATAATCAATATTATAATAATATTAATATTTTAATATTATTATAATCTCAATACTAAACTGGGCTGTATAACTAATCTGGGTGTAGCTGGAACGCCCAGAAAGTGGCAATAGGCTTAGGTTGTGATGTTGTTCAATGTCTAATACTTAAAACCGAACTTGGCTCAGACTCCCGTTTTCCCAGCTGGGCCAAGTTGCACATTTACGCGTTCAGAAAACAGTTATGGGAAAATAAGCTTGAGTAAATGTATTGGTTAATAAAGTGATTAAGTTATAAAGAAAGATCACATACTGGGGTCCCGGATTAGCCACGGGGCCCGTTTCCATTTATTCAGTTTGATTTAAGAAGAAACGCGCACAATCCATCCGGATTTGTCCAGGTTTTTCATAGAAAAGTTCGCTTTTACTTAATTAGTCCAAACATATGATTTTTGATCACTATTGGTGTTTTGATTTTCCCGCAGGTTCACTAGTCGCGAACTTGCCGGTTGTTATAAAAACTGAATTTGTTTAATATTCAAATTAGCATAATTAATTAACCGTTAATCATTAAATTATGAAAATTTAACCACTTATCAATTAAAATATGTAGATTTTTATAAAAATATTTCTGGAATTTATTTACTGATTTATTAATTTATAAAAATTCATTTTATTAGCTATATTTCGCCTGAAAATCGTCCGTTTACCCCAAACAATTTCCAAAAATTCCACAAAAATTCCTGAATACTCAAATCATGTCCCAAAACAACCTGTATCAATTCCAGAATATAAAAAGCTCGTGCAATATTCTTTTCGGCCCAAATTTGGCTGTAAAAATTCACACGAACGCAACTAAACAAAACACCTTTAAACTTATCCAAATGATCCCAAAATTCATATGTAATCAAAATACATCAAATTTGAGTTTCCAGAAAATTTTCATAATTTGTGAAGTATTTTAGCTATTTTTCCCAAATAAACGTCCCAATTTGGTAATAAATTCGCCAAATATTCTCGGATGGTCGAAAAATTACCAAATTTGAACAGGGACTCATTGACATGGTCCCTGATGTCGTTGCAAAATTTCAAGTCCTAACAATATGCACATCATAACCTTAACCTAAATAGCCCGTAAGCGAGTGTTTCGGCATTACCTTAGCGGGTTTGGCTCGTTTCCGACCTTTTAAGCAAGTTTTCAGGTTCTTGTGCTTCTAAGAAAGCTAGGTACAAGTCCTATATCACAAACCAAGCAATATTTCATCAACATAACAGCCCTTAACTTAGGGTTTCAGCTAGTGCACAAAAACGAATTTTTGAACCGTAAAAACGTCGTTTCAACCCTTTAATTCTTGTTTGTGGCCAAAAAAAACTATCAAATCAGGTTCCTTACCATGTGTATGATCAAAACATGTTTATGGACCATTTTTAGGATTTTTAAACGGTTAGGAATGATTTTTAGAAATCAGGACATGTTTTTATGGTATTAAACAAGTTTAAACAAGTATAAAAGCTACTTATTTAAGCTCCTTACCTTAGGGTTTGAAGGTTTTCTGGCTTGAGCAAAATTTGTGTCCTGAATTTTCAAGAAATGAGGTTGAAAATGGCTTGAATCTAGTTTATATGTGAAAAGAAAATGAATGGGGGTGGGGTGGCGGCTGCGGCCGGAGTCCATGGGCCCCTTTTCGGGCCCATTTTGGCCCAAGTTTCTGATTTCTCAAGCCCAAATACGAAAAGCCCGGTCCAAATTTAGTTCGGGTTTGGTTTTTGGCGCGAAAAACTTATCGGGTGCGTTAAACAGCGCGAAAACGAGTGTTTTTCGGCTAGTTTTGTGTAAAATTATAAAAACATACTATACGTTTGTAAAAATCAAAAATATTTTCAGGGATCGCTTAAAACATTTCAAATAAGTGTTTGGTAAGTCTTTTTCGGCTTAACGGATGATACAATGCTTGGTTTGTAACTATCTTTCGCATATAAATCTATAGCAGGTAGTTAAAAGAGCATATTTTCGTTTAACTTGTTTGCTATCAAACTAAGGCCATATTTTTAATGTTTTAGCTTGTATTAAACGTATATCACTTATAGATGGCCCCCCAGAGATATCTGGGTCATAACCCGAACCGTTCGGTTAATCATTCGTTTGTTACGCAAAAGGCGTTTATTTGCTTAATCGGTAAATACGTACTGAGGTGTACCTTGTTTTGGCTCAAATGTCACACTAGGTTACCATTTTGAGGTAACGTTGGCACACACGGAATACGAGAAACATTCTAAAGGAATATTCTATTTGTTTCCTCGTACAGCCGCCGCCGCCGTTATACACAAAGCCCTAGACATTCCTTTCACTGTTTCATTGATGACTTATTTAATATAGTGAATCTTTGTCTTTGAATGTGCTTTTATTGATTATCTTTTATTGTTTCGTGCTTGTTATTTTTCACTCCTTCGTTCCCACTCGTTGGATATCCTGATTCCGCCGGGATATTCAACAGGCCTTTGGGTAACAGAGTCGGTGTGTTCTTGTCAACCTTTTCGAAGGTTTCACCCGACTCACGGTCCTGACAAGCTAGATATCCAAGTTTTTGAATGTTAAAAGTGTGAAAGGAGATATTGTATCTTGGATGTATGAGCATGATCTTCATGCCTTTATAATCGAATGGGAGAGTGGCATGCAATACTATGAAAAGTTTACTGATATTCTGACATTGCCTCGTTGGGATGTTAGAACCTTGGCTTATCGACCGTTCATTAACAGAGGAAAAGTGGAATTGTTGAGGGGGTTTCATAGTCATCTTGTGTATGGAGTAGGGATGAGATTTTTTTTTCCCAAATACTCGTACTCGTCCCCGTTTAGTACCCATACCCTTCTATTCGGTACGGGTATGGGTACCAAGATTTACTGATTTTAGGTACGGTTATTTTTGGGTACAGGTAAGGGTATTACGGGTACTTGGTACCCGTTAGGAATTTATATGGGTTTTTATTGAAACTTCCAAAACTTATAACTCTAACCATGTTTTTATTGGGATATTTTCAAGGCTTCAATTGGACAATTTAAAACCATTGATAATCAAAATATTAAGTACTAACAGTTCTAATCAAACCAACCAAGCCCTTTTTCTTTTCTGTTCTTCTTCCAATCAATAACTAGTACAGCCACCATACATGGACTTTATATTATGGTTGATTTGTTTCATTTTAAGTTTTGGTATTATGTTTTGGTTATGGTTACAATTTTGGTTTTGGTATTATATATATTGATTGTCAATACCATACCGGTATCTGTTGGGTTTTAACAAGATTATCAAAGTCATAAAACCTTAGTTTTACCAAAAACGCAGCGGATAAATGTTTTAAATCTTGTTAGTTTATGGTGTATAAAACCAATTTTATACATACGAAATACATACTATCAAACACATGCATGTCACTATAAGTTCATGCATGTTAAACTACCTTTCAAGTAAACCAAAACCGGGTGAAGAAAGAATGATTGAAAGGCAAGAACTTGAATATGGAAGCTCCTCAAGCTAGCATACCCCAAGCCTCCGACAATAAACCTTTGGTTAGCTAGGATTCACTTGAAAAACCAACTCCTCCTTGATGTTCTTCCTTATGGCCGAAAATGGGAGAGAAAAGGAAGAGAGGGATGTTTTGTTACTTGCAAAAATGTTGTAAGAATGAATGAAAGAGAGTTAGGGAGTTAATGGAAGCACCACCCATGGCACCAACTCACATCCAATGCATGTCTCCACTAAAGAAAACATAATAATATAAAATAAAAGGTGTAAGAAAGTAAAGGGGGGGGGGGGGGCGGCCACCCTCTCACCCATTTCAAATTTTATATTTTTTTTTCTTTAAATAAGTTTTATATCATAAAACTCACATTGTGTTATTTCACAAAATAAATATAACACAATATAGGTAACATTCTTGGTAACCATTATTCACATATTGTTATTTAACCATCTTAAATAACACTATGGAATGCTCTCTCTCAAAGTATAAATGATCCATATGATTTATTTATTTCACAAGTACAATGTATTTAGAAACCCCTTTCCAAATAACTCAAGTGTTAATATTTGTTTGTTATGATCATATCATATATAAACAAATATTATTGGTGTTTGTCTAGCTTGTTATTGGGTATGACCCGACTTGGATCATAACGTACTAGCCACATCAATAATAATATGTCTCTTGACCAGACCGAGTCCAACAGTATCGATACCAATTTTAGAGAATTTTTAAAAAAAATAAAAGAAAAAAGTGGTACCAAAGCAGGTACCGTACCTAAAGTACCCGTACCATAAAATTTGGGTACGGGTATGTGTACCCAGATTTACTGATTTTAGGTACGGATACTTTCTTGTACAGGTACGGATAGGGTACTGATCTCATCTCTAGTATGGAGTTGATCATGGATTCAAGTTCTTCCAACCCCAGATTCCTGCTCATCATGCAATTACAGAGATAGATCCTCGCTATGGGCGTAGGAAAATCATACTTAAAGTCAAATCTCCTCGTTTATTGAAGACGGTACCATTGAGATTATGGAACAAGATTTCTATCCAGAATTTCAACTATGGTATTATTATGAGAAGACCGTGGAAGTTGTCATTGTATTGGGGAAAACCATACATGAGAGATTCATCAGAGTGTTTTATCCAATGTTGTTGGTAAATTTTAGAAAGAAAGATATCAACACTCTGTATGAAAATCAAATAAGATGGAAGAATAGCCAGCACAACTAGTTGGCTTTACAGTATTAAAGGGCTGTTAGAGTCTGCTATGCTACACTCAATACACTTAGAGTCATAGTATGAGGCTATTCACTTGTTTTTGGATGCCATTTGCCTATGTAGTTGGCAAAAGGACGTCATTCTCTTGGTTTAGAACTCATATGCTGGTGTGTCAGTGTATGAGGAGATATTGAGGCGTGTGAAGCCTCATTCCCTATAGATGTTAGTGAATGAGTTCACACCCTATATATATATATAACTAAACATAGTGATTGATAAGTTAACGTGTTATTTTACGTTTTGTGCCTCGTTACCATGTTCAAATCTCTCTATAAGTATACACTAACACAGTAGCCTCATCGATCATATAACCCAACTCCTTTAGTCAATATTTGGGGTTATTTAAATGCAGTTTTCTTAATTAAAAACCACATTTTTTAATAAATTTTTTTCTAACCTTTTATAAAACTCATGCATCCCATTGCTTATATATATCTCTATTCAATTGTCACACCCCAACCTAAGGCGAAAATGCCGGGGCGTGAGCATGATTGCTCATAGCTTGAGGTAACTATCATGCAATAATTATGGCAATATCTAATAATTCATTTTATTTCAAATAAAACAAAAATATCCAAATATAGCAAAACAACCATAACAATAATCCATGACAATTATAGAAATAATCCAAATTAAAATCTAATTATATTGTCTTTATGATTTCCTAGAGTCTCGACTAGCAATCCAATATTTCCATCCCTTAGTTCATGCGATAACCTGCATATACGTAGAAAATAGATTAGGTTTTGTCTACAGATATGTTGAGTGAGCAAGTCATTAAGTTTTGCAATAATATATAATATGAAAAGATAGCAAAACGTAAATAGACTGGTAAATAAACCAAACCAATGAGCAAATAAGTATCAAGTGAACCATTGCCAAGCGAATCGTACGCCGGTTAAACTAGACGGTCGTATGATCATACTATAATGAGAATATAGTTGACCTATCCAAATGCGCAAATTAAACAAGTAATCAATTAGTATTTTTGTCTAGCAATTCACACACAATATAACGTTTGCTAATGATTGAGATATGTATAATATGAAATACTATAAGTACGTATACGCCCCCAAAACGTTTGAAAATATATGAAAACAGGGGAATGACAAAACTCACCTTAAAACAAGCGAGTTAATAATAAACACGAAAAAGATTAACGAGTCTTCCAATTAACGCGCCGAACGATGAAAACCAACAGAACCTAAAACTTAACGATATGAAAGTATAAGTAAAAGTGAATCTAATGCAGCTGGAATCAATCCAAACGGATAAGTATAACTCGAGTTATGTCGATTTTAATGTTTAAACGAGTCGAGTCTAACCAGAATCCGAACTTCGAGTCGGGAGTCGGGTTTTGGTCAGAACCCTTAAAATTTAATTACGAGAAGAAAATTCTTCTGGACCAAACATTGAATCCGTCCAGAAGTATGAGAAAACGAGAAGTCAAAGTGGTTGACAGTTTTACCCTTTATCGGGTTTTAAAGCAATTGACCAGTCAATAACCTTCAATCTCAGAAATTGATTGAGGTTTTCGACTAGAGAATATTTATGAACGAAAACTCAGTTTACAACTTACCCAGAATGTGCACGAATGATGAGATATATCGTGTCAACGGTCGTTAAACATGCAAAGTCAACCGTTTAATGAACGGTTCTTCAACGAAACACCCAAAAACCAAAGAGAATTGAAAGAGACAGAGAGGGTGACGGCTGAGAGGATGATGATTAGGGTTTGTGTAAAGATTTCTGGCAGGGTTTAAGGTTTGTTTATATAGAAAAAAACTAAACCGAACCAATTATGGATGTTTTGGCCCGTTTAAGCAATAATCTATGTTTTAATGAAAGGATCACTGAATATTTTCATAAAGATTGAGTCTTGATTGATAAGAAATGATTTATAACATATATCTCGGTTATATGAAGATGTCTTGGCCCTTAATTCTCACGATTCATGCTTAAAATAACCGATTTTATGCCAAAAATGAGTTAACGAACCAATAATAAACAAACTGACTGACCAGATACCCCACGGCGTCGCGCGACGGCGAGCCTAGGGCCTCCGCACAGTGCTCCAGTGTTCAATGGGGGAGATTTTGTTCGTTGTCACTTTTAGTCCCTATGGTTTAGTTATGGATCAATAATGGAACTTGTTTTGATATAAAAAATGAATAACTAATATATAAAACTTGGAGGTCTAAAAGTGAATAAAGGAAAACTAATAACTCATAAATGCAAAGTATTATTAGAGTTTAGGATCCGAATAACGTTCTGATAATGATAAACAAATACGATAAAAACCGAAATGTTACAGTACCCCCTACTTTTAGGAATTTCGTCCCGAAATTAGAGAATAGCTGTAGCGAACAGATGAGGATACTTCTCCTTCATTTGATCTTCACGTTCCCAAGTAAACTCTGCTCCTTGCTTCGATTCCCAACACACCTTGACTAACAGTATACGACTATGCTTAGTAGCATTATCTTTGTGATCCATAATCTCAACAGGTCTTTCAACGAAATGCATGGTCTCTTCAATACGAACTTCGTCGAGAGGTATTTGGAAATTACCCTCGACAAGACACTTCTTCAAATTCAAAACATGAAATACAGAATGAATATTTGAGAGTTCAGATGGGAGATCAAGCCTATAAGCAACAGGACCAATACGCATAATGATTTCAAAAGGACCAACAAAACGAGGAGATAATTTTCCTTTCTTTCCGAATCTCACAACACCTTTCCATGGAGATACTTTGAGTAGAACACGATCACCAACGTTAAACTCAAGAGGTTTCCTACGCTTATCCGCATAACTCTTTTGACGACTACGAGTAGCGAGTAAATTTTGACGGATTTGAGCAATACAATCAGTTGTTTCTTGAATTAACTCCGGACCAGTAATTTGAGATTCTCCAACTTCACTCCAACAAATAGGAGAACGACATTTGCGGCCATAAAGAGCTTTGAAAGGTGTCATACCAATACTAGAGTGAAAGCTATTGTTATACGAGAATTCAATAAGTGGTAGGTGAATATCCCAATTGCCACCAAAATCGAGGACGCATGAGCGAAGCATGTCTTCAAGGGTTTGAACCGTACGCTCAAACTGACCATTAGATTGCGGATGATAAGCAGTACTAAGATCCAAAGGACTTCCCAAAGTGTATTGGAGAGATTTCCAAAAACGAGAAGTGAAACGACTATCTCTATCGGAGATAATAGTTAATGGAGTTCCATGATGACAAACAATCCTTTCAACGTAAATATGCGCCAATCGATCAACAGAATACGTTTCCTTGATGGGAATGAAATGAGCAGACTTCATCAAACGATTGATGATTACCCAAATACTATCATGTTGCTTTCGGGTAGAAGGAAGTTTAGTTATAAAATCCATAGCAATATCTTCCCACTTCCATTCGGGAACGGGAGGTTGCTCGAGCAGACCATAAGGTCAATGATGCTCGGCTTTGACTTTAGAGCACGTGAGACATTTCGCAACGTAGAGAGCAATGTCTTTCTTCATTTCGGGCCACCAAAAGATGGAACAAAGAACGGCGTACATTTTATCAGCACCGGGATGTACGGAATATCGTGACTTATGAGCTTCTTCCATTATGAATGTGCGAAGGTCATCACGATCGGGAATCCATAAATGATTAAGAAAATAAAGTAAACCATTGGGTTTGGTTTCCAATTGAGATTCCGCACCACACGACATCTCATCATTCATATTGCCTTCGGTAACGGATTCGTGTTGCGCGTTAAGAACATGCTCTTCGAGATCATTTTGAATGAGAACACACGTAAGCAACACGGATTTGACTTGTTTCTTACGGCTAAGAGCGTCGGCCACGACATTCGCTTTACCGGAATGGTAGCAAATCTCGCAATCATAGTCGCTAAGCAACTCGGCCCAACGACGTTATCTCATATTGAGTTCCTTTTGATCAAAAATGTGTTGGAGACTCTTATGATCGGTAAATACTACGCATTTGGTACCATAGAGATAATGTCTCCAAATCTTCAAAGAGAATACGACGGCACCAAGCTCGAGATCGTGCGTCGTATAATTCTTTTCGTGCACCTTGAGTTGTCTCGAAGCATATGCGATAACCTTGCCTCGTTGCATGAGAACACAACATAGGCCTTGGTTAGAAGCATCATAGAATACAATGAAATATTCACTACCTTCGGGAAGAGCAAGAATAGGAGCATCGCAAAGCAAGTCCTTCAAAGTTTGAAACGCTTCCTCTTGCCTTGACCCCCACTCGTAAGGTTTACCCTTATGTGTAAGAGCGGTGAGGGGCAATGCAATCTTTGAGAAGTTACGAATGAAACAACGGTAATATCCCGCCGAACCAAGAAAAGAACGAACTTCGGTGGGAGACGTCGGTGTCTTCCAATTCTTGATGACTTCAATCTTTGCGGGATCAACATGGATACCTTTGTCGTTAACAATGTAGCCCAAAAATTGAACTTCCTTAAGCCAAAACTCACACTTCGAAAACTTGGCATACAACTGCTCCTTCCGTAGGAGGTCAAGTATAGTGTGTAGATGCTCTTGGTGATCACTTTCGGATTTTGATTACATCAAAATGTCATCGATGAAAAAACTTACGAATTTGTCCAAGTAGGGTTTACACACATGGTTCATGAGATCCATGAAAACCGCGGGTGCGTTAGTTAGTCCAAAAGGCATAACATAAAATTCTTAATGCCCATATCGAGTACGGAAAGCAGTCTTGGGTATGTCATCTTCGTTAACGCGAAGTTGATGATAACCCGAACGAAGATCGATCTTCGAGAAGCAAGCGCTCCTTGAAGTTGATCGAAAAGATCATCGATACGAGGGAGCGGGTAACGGTTCTTGACGGTAAGCTTGTTGAGTTCACGATAGTCGATGCACATGCGAAATGATCCATCCTTCTTCTTCACAAATAAAACAAGCTCTTGCAATTGGCTCGAAACCTCTTGCATTTCAGAAGGTGCAAGACAATAGGGTGCTTTAGCAACGGGATTAGCTCCATGTATGAGATCAATACGAAACTCGACTTGACGAATAGGAAGAAGTCCAACAACGTCATCGGGAAAGATGTTGGGAAAATCGCAGACAATAGGAATATCTTGAATTTTCTTCTTCTCCTTATCTTTCTCCACCAAAAGTGCCAGAAAGGCAACATACTTCTTACGCAAATAATTTTGAGCTTGAAAGCACGACATGAGATTAAGCTTAGAAGCAGGCGTACTACCGAAAACTTTAAGAATGCGACCATATTGAAGAGGTATACGAAGGAACTTATCAAAACAAACAACCTCGACGTGATTCAAAGTCAACCAATCAATCCCAACTATGACATCAAAACTACCCATTTGCATCGAAATAAGGTCTATACGGAACTTGACCTTATTAAGAACTATGACACAATACTGAATAACCGAATTGATAGAAGTCGAGTTCCCATTAGCTACTTCTATGGAAAAAGGCTTAGACAACCTATCCCAAGGCTTATCAATAATGTATGCAAAATCTAACGAGACAAAACTCTTATCGGCACCAGTATCGAATAACACGGAAGCAGAACGGTTATTAATAGAGAACGTACCATTCACCAAATCACTTAAGCTTTGGGCATGATTCACATTCATCATGAAGGCACGGCCCTTCGAACCTTGAGGATTTGGTGCAGCTTGATTAATCGAAGAGGCTTGAATAGCAGGGACTTGAGCAGTAGCAGTCGGTAGAGCCATAAGTTGCGAAACTTGGGGAGCATAGGTATGAGGTGCAAAGCTTTGATGGATCGGGGGTTGGTAAGTTTGTACTTGGTAGGCTTGGGTAGTGTAGTACGGTGCGGGAACAACTTGGGCTTGGTGAGCATAATACGGTGGAGGCATCACATGGGATTGATTGGCACGGGCTAGCAATGGGCACATATTGTAGAGATGACTAGGATCTCCACAATGGTAGCAAGCACGGGTATTTGGAACACCGGCTTGAGCTTGAGGGTTATTAGCAGCTCGAGGAGCAGACGATGTGGGTTGTTGAGGAGCAGCTCATGCATTTGGAGGTGCACGACAAGTGTTGGCAAGATACCCATAACGGTTGCATGAGGTGCAAAGGCGGCAAGTGGTCGATGCGGGACGATGACGGTTACAGATTGAGCACAGATGGTGTGGTCCATTATACGGCTTCTTGTTGGATGCATTTTGGTTAGGGGCTTGGTTGTTGGGTTGGTTCACAGCAAAATTTTGGTGATGAGTCTTGCGCTTTTGGCCATTGTTTTTGTTCTTGTGGTAACGGTTGGAGTTGTTGTTTTGGGCAGGCTTAGAGTCAGCTTTGGCATCAGTAGAGGATTCGGCTTTACTCTTTTCAGCAACAGGCTTGGAGTCTGATGTGAGGTCGAAGGCTCACTCAAACTTACACCATACTACTAAATAGATAGTGGTAAGTGGGTATCGAACACGAGGAGTTTGTGGAAAGTGTGTTAATAAGTAGCACAACGATTAACTTAAATAAATGTAAATGACGTAAAAGTAATTTCCAAGTTGGTTTTGATTTGATTTTATAAACTAAAGTAAACTAAACGAAAGTTGTAAACGAATAACTAAACAAGCATTCCACTCGGGGTTCGGGTTATTGTTCAACACTCTTGTTAACATTCGATGGATAAACCGTAATATTCTCGGTTTTGTGCACATGCAATTGTTTGTAATTAATCAAGAACTAAGTACTCGGATTCCTAGAATGCGAGGTTTTACTTAACAATCAATCAATACTATTCTTCCAAGTTTTTCCCACTAAATCTCGATTGCCAATGACACCAAGAACATATGGCTAAAAGCTAGATAGAAACAATATGGACAAGCTACAAACAATCACACAAACATCATGACTATACTAACATAACATTTAGATAATCAATCCAAGTTCAAGAACAATAAACAAAAGTGTTATGCAAATAACCTTACATCCCGAGAGGAGTACTATAAAACTAGCCACTCATGGTTCGAGAGATCATTGTTGTTTCAAGTGACTTGTTACTAGCAATCCCAAACATAAACCGAATGATACAAACACCCAAAATGTTGTTTTTTTCTTCCAAAATCGCCTCTAGGCCGTCTTAAGTGAAAAAGTAGTCCAAAAGACACTCAAAATCGGCCTATAAAAAGAGATGCAGGCGGGTCTCCGCCTCGTACCGTGGGCCACGGTCTGGACTGTGGTCAACGGTTGACCAATATCACATGCCCAGCCAAGCCCGACCGTGGGCCACGGTCTGGACCGTGGGCCATGGTCTGCCCCACTGTTCCCCTTCTCCTCCACGGTACGGTGGACTCTAGAACATTTGCTTCAGGCGGACCGTGGTCCACGGTCTGGCCCGCGGGCCACGGTGGAGCTCATTCCCGCTTCTTGTTTTCTTCGTATCTCTCTCGTTCCAGCTCCGTTTTCTTCACCGTTTTCGCCCGTGTTCTCGTAACGCCGCTCTCTAGCTCCTCAATCCTGCAAACACACGAGAAACCATAGTCAACTAATTCCACAGAATTAACTTAATCCCGTAAGCATATTTATATCTTTTGAATCACTTAGTGGCTTTCCTACGAGTCGCCCGTCACATTCCCACACTTAACCGTTGCTTGTCCCCAAGAAACACTTGAAGTCACAATTGCTTTCAAAACACACCACCAAACATACCACAAAACCGGCTCAGTTAAGGTCCCGAGTCATACCCTATTCCCACATAATTAGAAATTTGCACTTGCTCACTTGATATTATATTTGAAAACATAGAATTCTAGTCAACCTTAACATGCTTTTCGTATTTACTCACACATAACACACCGTCACTCATTAACTCCCTTGACGGTGATCGTTCCATAGATTACAATAATACTCGATTCTCCTTGCATACGCTTGTACCATCATCAAATCTCCACCCATTCATGCTTTAACACAAATGCAAATCAAGAGGTCTTAAACGGGTTGTAATGAGGCTAGGTGTAAGGGTAAAATGGAATGGGAATATTGAAAGTGACTCAAGTGATCCGACCCGGCTTGTTACATCAAAAGTGCAATAAACAATAAAACACACTACTATATACATAACAGCTTGCATCACGAACTCGAACCACAAGGCTTTGGACATTGCCTAGACTTTTCCTTGTCTTTCTCTTTTTCTCATTTTTTTAACATAACCTGCATAGACAATTAACTACTACTATCTATTGATTAATAGCAAAACAACTACAATTACAAAGAACAACCTACCAAGTCGGATCGTCTCACAAAAACATTGGGGTTAATTAAATAGGAAGAATAAGCCCAAATACGTTTACTAAAGGAACCAACCCCTCGTCCCTCTCATTGACCACCCTCAAATGTGTAATATATGAGGCCCAACCCACACTCGCGCTCATCCAGATGAGGCTTTAACTTAAGTGCCTCAATCACTTTTGCATTTATGCCAAGCTAAGGTCTCGAAGTTCATTGATGGCACAAGTTCTAACGGAGAATAACCATTCCGTCACCACTCTTCGTTTTCCCAATACCCAAGTGACTATGGGCATGTTATGTGATTTGATAAACCAAAATCATGCTAACCTTGCCTAGAATACTAATCGACCACATTTTTAACATAGCTAAGAAAATTTGATTTTTGGGGAATTATGACCATGAAAGGGGACCAAAACTTTGCCCCGCCAATCATACCACTTTCCGGTGTTTTTCTTTCAATTGTCTTCTTTTTCATCAAAAATTTTCATTTTTTTATTTTATTTTTTTTTTAATTTGTAATTTTTAATCAAAAGATTTCCCATCCCCACACTTGGGATACATTGTCCCCAAGGTATGGTTTTGAGAAACTAAAAACAAGCACAAAACACCACCTCTTTCCGACCCGTAACATTATTTCAAAAGATTTCATCCTCCTCCCTTCCACCCAAATACGAAACCAAACCCAAAATAAACAACTGTACATAATATACAAAACACATGCACCTGGTATGACGCGGTCCTCATCAATAGTAAGGCAGCTGTGGCGGCCCAGAGATGGAGGTCATAAAATCCGAAAATTTACCAAAGTTGAAAGCTCCACTTCCACCGCTACTGCCTTCTCCCGACGATGGTGGTGGTGGTGCCATCGACTGCATCGGGTCCACCCACATGGAGTGATGCAATGGAGGCTCGGGGTATTGCACAGAGCCGTCATATGGTGGCAGAGATGTGTAATCCACACTTGGTGGATTTGGGATGACCTCTTCACCGGCATGCCACTGTTCATGCATTCTTCTATTTCTGTCATCCATATACCGCATGTTTGCTTCGTGCTCCCACGCATAGGCGTGAGCACGGTTCCACATCTCGTTACGGTCATGCCTCTCTTTCGCGGCTCGTTCATGATAAGCCCCCATGAAAAGTTGGTGGTCGAAATGCGCTCGGGACTCCTCCGACTAATTATCAAAAGTGGAGGGCTGATGCCTCTTCACCACCTCATTTATCGAACCCATGTGGGCCCAATTGTCTCCATATGAAGCATATCCCAAAAATAGTCCCAACCCCTTTGTTGGGATCCACTACGACCCGTATTCTCATCACCACCAACCACCTCCATGTCTTCATCGTCACTTCCTTCCTCAATTATTTCCTCCAACTCTCATTCACCTCTCGCTGAACATCCTCCCTTAACACTCGCCATTTCACATTACCTTTCTTCAACTGATGATACCTTTCACTTTTTGTATACGTCCAACCTGGGCCCAATGAATCCAATTTATGTTCCGTAAAAGTCTTCTTCAACCCAACTGCGCCTGCTGGAATGGCGCCATGCAACTTCAGTATCGCCGTGATCAATTGGAAATGAGGGATTAACTTCCTCTTGTTGCTTTCTCTACTCGTCCATATGTTTAACATGGCTGAGTAGCGAAAGGAAATTCACGGCTTGGCATTCATCAATGCGGCCAAAACCGGCATATCACTATTTCTCACTACTGAAATGTCCTCCGACGGGTACCACATTGGATAGACATATTGTCATCAACAATTGAGCTTCAATCCTCAACTCCCTTCTTATAAAGTTCGAACCTGTACCTCTACCCCCTTTCAATACCGACAATAATATATTATACCATTGCGGACTTTTGTCAGGATGGTCAAACAGATCTTTGACCGATGGATATACATACGAATTGGATGGCTTGCTGTCGAACCGAGCAATTTGATTGAGTGTTTCAAAAGACATCTCCACTGTCGTTCCACCCACGGTACCAATCAACTTCATGTCCAAGCCCTTCTTAAACGGTGGGCACCGCAAGGTAGATACCCACTCCTCAATCTCCCTATCATATAACGTCGTGCTCTCTCCATCGTAACACTGGAAGGTAGCTTCCCAACCTAATGCTTCAAACTTGTCGAACACGCCAAATGCTTCAAGACTTGAGTTGGTCACTTCCTTCTCACACATAAACGCTTCCAACCTTTCTCTTATGGTGCTCATCTTATCCTTAAACAGCTCTGGCTGCCATTCTAAAGCATAACTTAACAATACCCCACCCCTCCAGTCGGGTTTTGGGATTTCTACTTGCACATGCTCTTGCTCTTCTCGCAACCGTTGTCTTTTGGCTTGGGCAGCCCGACCACTCAAAGCTGCCGCCTTTCCCTTTCCTTTGTCCGAAGTTCGTCCCATCTACACACAAAAACCATCGAAAACAACCAATTTAATTCAATATGTCCATCCCCACACTTGCTTGTTACCATAGTTGTGGATAAACAACTATTATATAATTAACCAATATCACTTCATTTCAATAAACACTTAGTTTTTAAGCTTTTCAACGAAAAATCACCAATTTCAAACATTTATCTCTTATCCACAACTACAATTTGTAACAGTTATAACCAACAAGAAAGTGGGTTTACACAAGCCAACACTACCTTAACAATTTTTGCAATGTATTCAAAGAATTGACAAAGACATACCTTGGTTGATGCTTTAGGATGATAAAAAAGTAATTTTTGACAAGAAAACAAGAAACCCCCAAAAATCATTGAAATTTTCGGAGTCCAAATTCTCACAAACGGGCTAACACTTAAGAATGAAAGGGAGTAAGGTTTGTATTGTTAATTCTCACAGAAATTCACACACAATCGGGTCAAGAAACTTGGATTTTGGGTTTAATTTGAGAGAAAGAGATGGTGAAATTAGGGTTTGAGGTTATGGAAGGTGAAGAATAATGAAGGTGGAAAAGGGTTAGGTGAGTTTTGTAGCTGGGATATGCTGTGAATAAAAATAAAACACCCTCTTTGTTACCTTAAAATCGACGGGCAGCATCAGGGCGAGCCGCACCATGGGCCACGGTGTCAACCGTGGTCCACGGTTGACCGTTGTCAATGAACCAACCCAGCAGGACCGTGGGCCACGGTGTGGACCGTGGTCCACGGTGATGTTGAACTAGGAATTCCATAGTGCACCGTACCGTGGTGACACTCTGGATCATGGGCTACGGTGACTGAACCTTGGGACACGGTTTGGACCGTGGTCCACGGTGGACCCCCCCCCCCCCTTTTTTTTACGAAACGAAACAAAACTAAATATTATATAATGCTTAAAACAAAACAAAAACTAAAAATTACCCGAAAACTAAAAATTACCCTACTCAGGTAATTTTTTTTAAAAAACAAGTTTAACAAAAGCTATTACACCCTACAACACACTTGGGCCCTTATGCAGTGGAACCATCCTGTGAGCTTAAGAGGAAACTCACCTTGTCATTGTTAAGCATGTTCACATCTTTCCCTTCTAGATACGGTTTGAGACGATGTCCATTCTCCACTTGTCTAGCTTGACTTTGCATGTCCACAATCTCCACATCACCAAACTTCCCGACTCTTGTGATCAAAAATGGGCCCATCCATTTGCTCTTGAGCTTCCCGAGAAACAATTTGAGTCTTGAATTATAAAGCCACACTGTTTGCCCAACCTCAAATGTTCGTTTCCGTATCTTGGCATCATGCACCCTCCTCAATTTCTCTTTGTAATTTGAAGCACATTCATACACCTCATCCCAGATTTCCTCCAACTCGTTCAACTTCAACTTCCTTGGAATCCAAATTAACATTCTTGATTGCCCATAATGCCCGGTGAGCCAACTCCATTGGCAAATGACACCCCTTTCTATACACCCACCGATACAGAGTGGTACCAATCGGTGTCTTGTAGGCCGTGCGATATTCCCACAATGCATCATCCAACTTAGTCGACCAATCTTTTCTATCAACCAGAACCGTCTTCATTAAAATTTCTTTGATTTGTCGATTCGAAACTTCAACTTGGCCACTTGTTTGAGGATGATAAGGTGTTGCAATTCGGTGATTCACACCATAACGCTTCAACAACTTCCCAAATGCAAAGTTCTTGAAATGCGATCCACCATCGCTTATGATAACCCTAGGAATCCCAAATCTTGAAAAGATGTTGGATTGCACAAACTTGCATACCACGGAATGATCATTAGTTCTTGTTGCAACCGCTTCGACCGACTTTGACATGTAATCAACCGCAACAACAATGTAAAGGTACTCGCATGAGTTTGGAAACGGGCCCATGAAGTCTATGCCCCACACATCAAAGATGTCCACAACCAAGATGGGTTGTAAAGGCATTTCATTTCGTTTCGATATCCCCCCCCCCCCATTCGTTGGCAATTTAAACAATGCCGAGCGTATTCACTACCATCCTTGAAAATCGTCGGCCAATAGAATCCACACATAAGTACTTTGTGCCCCGTTTTAGAGCCACTAAAATGGCCCCCACATGCCGACGAATGAGCGTGTGTCAAAATCTCTTGTACTTCATTCTCGGGTACACATCTTCTCACTACTTGATCCGCTCCAATCTTGAAAAGATCCGGTTCATCCCAAATGTATTGCTTAACTTGGGCCGCGAATTGTTGCCTTCTCTTCTTGGAACAATACACCGGAATCGCACCCGTGGCAAAATAATTGACATAATAAGCATAACACGGTGCGGTCGAGACAACAAGCAACTGTTCATCCGGGAACCTCTCGTTTATCTCTTTCGGGTCATCAACACCTTCAAGGGTAATTCGCGACAAATGATCGGCTACTACATTTTCACATCCCTTCTTGTCACGAATTTCAAGATCGAACTCTTGCAACAATAACACCCATCGAATCAAACGCGGCTTTGCATCTTTCTTTTCCATCAAATAACGCACCGCACTATGATCCGAGTACACCACAACTTTACTTCCCAAAATATACGAGCGAAACTTATCTAAGGCATACACCACCGCAAGCAACTCCTTTTCGGTGGTGGTGTAGTTCAATTGTGCCTTGGATAAAGTCTTGCTCGCATAATAAATTACCACCGGCTTTTTGTCCACCCTTTGACCCAAAACCGCTCCAACAGTGTTGTCGCTAGCATCACACACGATTTCAAACGGTGTTGACCAATCTGGCGATTGCAAAATTGGTGCTTGCACTAACTTCTCCTTCAAACTATCAAACGCTTGAAAACACTCATTAGTAAACTCAAAAGGAACATCCTTCAACAAAAGATTACATAAGGGTTTTGAAATTACATTAAAACCCTTAATGAATCTTCTACAGAACCCGGCATGTCCCAAAAACGACCTCACCCCTTTAACATTTTTCGGGGGTGGCAAGGATGAAATTACTTTTATCTTTGCTTGATCGACTTTCATCCCCCTATTTGAAACAACATGACCCAACACAATACCTTCTTGAACCATGAAATGCCTTTTCTCCCAACTTAAAACCAAGTTTGTCTTGACACATCGTTTTAAAACTTTTTCTACATCATTGAGACAAGACTCGAAGGTTGAACCAAAAATGGAAAAGTCATCCATGAAAACTTCAAGTGAATCCCCAACCATGTCCAAAAATATGCCCATCATACATCTTTGAAAAGTGGCCAGAGCATTACACAATCCAAATGGCATTCGTCTAAAAGCAAAGGTGCCATATGGACAAGTAAAAGTGGTTTTGTGTTGGTCATCGGGATGGATTGCAATTTGATTATACCCCGAATACCCATCCAAAAAACAATAATATTTTTGACCCGCAAGTTTTTCAATTATTTGATCAATGAATGGTAACGGAAAATGATCTTTTGAGGTGGCGGTATTTAATTTCCTATAATCGATGCACACTCGCCACCCGGTTACCGGTCGGGTGGCAATTTGTTCACCATTATCATCTTTTATTACATGGATACCGGATTTCTTGGCACTACATGTGTCGGGCTCACCCACGCACTGTCTGAAATGGGATAAATGATCACCGCATCCAACCACTTGATCACCTCCTTTTTCACCACTTCCCGCAAGTTCAGGTTCAATCTCCTTTGAGTCTCTCGTGTTGGTTTAGCCTCCTCGTCTGTAATTATCTTATGCATAACAATAGAAGGACTAATACCTTTCAAATATGCAAGCGTCCATCCAATGGCCGCCTTGTGTGCTCCCAACACCTTCACCAATGCTTGCTCTTGGTCTTCCCCCAAATTTGAAGCAATGATAACCGGGAGGGTTTCATTCTCCCCTAAGAAAACGTACTTCAAGTGACTTGGAAGTTCCTTCAACTTCACCTTTGGTGGACACTCCAAAGATGGTTTTGTGTCCGAGTTGATTTCCTTTGGTAAACTTTCCCATTGATGTGTCCATGGTGGTCTTTTCTTTTGCAAAGCTAAAGCATCTTGTTTGTTCTCCTTTATCTGTAAAGCACACACGTGTACTTGTTCAGAATCATCACAAATACAAGCTTCCATACAATCCTCACAAATACTAATGAATAATCCAAACCCAAGAAATCCACAGGATAATAAAAATCCTCTACCTTCACAATCACATCCCGTACGATTCCACGGGGTGAGTTTATGAGACAAATCAGCCAATACAACCATGGTCTCCACACGTTTCAAGGGACCAAAGTCTTATTGTTCATACAAATCCCCTAGAAGAATACTCACCCAGGCTCCAAGATCCAATAATGCCCTAGACATTTGAAAATCACCTACTTGAATGTTAATTAAGGGTGTTCCCAGATTTTGAAGCTTAGGAGGGAAATATCCTTTTAAAACCGCACTTACCCGCTCGGTTAAGTCCACCCGTTTAGGCACTTTTTGTTGCCTCTTTTGAGTGCATAATTCTTTCAAAAATTTTGCGTAAGCGGGCACTTGTTTTATTGCTTCAAGTAAAGGTAAGTTTACTTTAACCTGTTTAAACACCTCCCACATTTCCTCCTTTTGAGGACCCCATTTTGAAATTACATTTTTCTTGCCCAGGTCAAGTAAAGCCGAAGGAAATGGAATTACATTTGATTCCACTTCCTTGTTTTTGTCATTTAAATTTTGGGCTTGACCCGAGGCTTGGGATGGTTTCTCAAAAGTGACATGTTTAGTGGGTTTATTAGTTTCAATTTCTTCATCATCACTTTCCTTACCCGTGATATCCTTAACTTCCCCATCAACCAAATCCGGCGATAAATTCGCCTGATACTCTTTACCACTTCTCAACACGCTAACATGATTAATAGGAACATTATGCGATGAGTTATGAGAAGAGTTTACCTTGGTGTCACTTGGCAGTGGACCTTTGTTTTTCTTCAATTCTGCCACCTCGGTTGCAAGTTGACCCATTTGTGTGGTCAATGATTGGATGGCCTTGTCCCGAACTTCATCCTTTTGCATTCGGGCTTCGTCAAGTTGATTCCTTTTCTGCATGTCTTATTGCATTGACTTTAGCATATTCATTACTACATTTCCACTTGATGAACCTTGACCCGAAGACCCACTTTGACCTCCACCCGTTCCTTTAAAGTGATTTTGACTTCCTTGATTGTTCCCACCTTGAGCATTCCCTTGATTGTAATATTGTTGACGAGGAACAAAATGGGTTTGAGAAGTCCCTTGAAAGTTAGGGTTGAGTTGAGTCGATTGGTTGCCATATCGAAAATTGGGATGATTCCTCAACCCGGGGTGGTAAGTGTTTGAATTCATGTTTTAGTTTCGACCACCCCCTTGACCTTGAATTAAATTCACCTCTTCAACTTGCCCTTCCACACCGGGACACATTTCACTTGCATGTCTCAACGCGTTACAACTCGTGCATACATCATACACTTGATTAGAGACTTGAGGTTCTTCATTGTCAACTGCATGCACTTGTGGTCTTGAGGTGACCGGTCTTGCTCTTCTTGCGGTTTGAGCCTTTCTCTTTGACGTGACCGACATTTGCTCCAAGAATTCCCAATCATCTTGTTCATAATTGGTACCAAATGTACCATTTGTGATTGACATTAAATCCCGTTCATCTTCCGTACTCAACCCTTCGTGAAAAGCGTTCAACAATTCCCAAAGAGCAATACCTTGGTGAGGGCAATTCTTGATCATCATTTTGAATCGCCCAAAGGCTTCATGAAACATCTCACCCGATTGTTGTTGGAAGCTTCTCAAGCTTCGTCTTGCATCATTTGTCTTTTTGGCCGTGTAAAACTCTTCCAAGAACCTTTGTTGCATCTCGGCCCAAGTGTAAATCGATGCGGAAGGAAATGTGTAGAACCATCTCTTTGCCTTATCTTCCAATGAAAATTGGAATAAAACCAACTTAACCTCTGATCGTGTTGCAAATCGAGTCATACGCCTCCAAATGGAAATAGGGTTCTTCGATTGCCAAACCCTTATACTTTGGAAACTTTGGAGTGCGTTGGTTCTAACCTCAAATGTTCTTCCATTTTGATTTTGAGGAATAACCACCGGAGATGGGTTGTTTGTAATGATCGGTCGAAAGTGAGCTTTGATTCCCCTCGCCATATCTCTCACATGCCTTCTCGGTACCCCCATTGGTACTCTCGGTTGACCCATTTGCCTATACACGGGCCTTGGCGGTGGATATTGTTGGAATTGAGGTTGAGGTATTGGTTGTTGAGGTTGTTGATAATAAGGTTGTAAAGAAATTTGTTGTAATGGTTGTGGTTGTTACAATGGTGCTTGAATGACATGTGGCCCGCCCCATTGTTGCATTTGTTGTTGTGGAACATACCCAAATTGACCTTGCACCCTTACTTGATTTCCATCGCCCTCACTCGAATATCCCTCTTCGTGGCCCACCAAACGACTGCGGGCCCGACCTAAGACCTGGTGAAGTATGGATGATGGGTGGGTCTTGTGGTAATGTGTATGGATGATTATAAGGTGGGTTTTGTTGAGATTGGAAAGGTGATTGTTGCGGTAGGTTTGATGATTGTCCTTGAATAGGCATGAAGTTCGTTAAAGGTGGAAGGTTAGCTGGTGGTTGAAAGCTGAACACGGTTGAGGTAGGCTCACTTGTAAGGCTTGCAGTGGTAACGGTTTCATTAGGAGGAGGGTTTTCCGGATTGATGGGTGGTGGCATAGGTGGTACAGATTGACCCGAAGCCATGTTTGTGGTGTCAGTTGTTCGAGTGTGTGTGTTTGGTGACCTAATAATCTTATTCACCCTTTGAAGAATCTGATTCTGACGAACAGTTCGTTCAATTTTCAGATCAAAAACTAACGGTGATGAAGACTGAGAGTTTCGTGTATGCATATACCTGTAGATACCTGCACACTAACACAACCCGCGTAAAACTAACAATAACAATTAAACAAAACTACAAAAGTAACACACGTTGCGTACTACTCCCCGGCAACGGCGCCAAAATTTGAAGTGAGGTCGAAGGCTCACTCAAACATACACCAAATACTACTAAATAGATAGTGGTAAGTGGGTATCGAACACGAGGAGTTTGTGGAAAGTGTGTTAATAAGTAGCACAACGATTAACTAAAATAAATGTAAATGACGAAAAAGTAATTTCCAAGTTGGTTTTGATTTGATTTTATAAACTAAAGTAAACTAAACGAAAGTTGTAAACGAATAACTAAACAAGCATTCCTCTTGGGGTTCGGGTTATTGCTCAATACTCTTATTAACATTCGATGGATAAACCACAATATCTCGGTTTTGTGCACATGCAATTGTTTGTAATTAATCAAGAACTAAGTACTCGGATTCCTAGAATGCGAGGTTGTTACTTAACAATCAATCAATACTATTCTTCCTAGTTATTCCCACTAAATCTCGATTACCAACGACACCAAGAACATATGGCTAAAAGCTAGATAGAAACAATATGGACAAGCTACAAACAATCACACAAACATCATGACTATACTAACATAACATTTAGATAATCAATCCAAGTTCAAGAACAATAAACAAAAGTGTTTTGCAAATAACCTTACATCCCGAGAGGAATTCCATAAAACTAGCCACTCATGGCTCAAGAGATCATTGTCGTGTCAAGTATCTTGTTACTAGCAATCCCAAACATAAACCAAATGATACAAACACCCAAAATGTTGTTTTTGTCTTCCAAAATCGCCTCTAGGCCGTCCTAAGTGAAAAGGTAGTCCAAAAGACACTCAAAATCGGCCTATAAAAAGACATGCAGGTGGGTCTCCGCCCCGGACCGTGGGCCACGGTCTAGACCGTGGTCCACGGTTACCAATATCACATGCCAGCCAAGCCCGACCGTGGGCCACGGTTTGGAACATAGGCCACGGTCCGCCCCACGGTTCCCCTTCTCCTCCTCGATACGGTGGACTCTGGAATATTTGCTTCAGGTGGACCGTGGTCCACAGTCTGGACCGTGGGCCATGGTGGAGCTCATTCCCGCTTCTTGTTTTCTTCGTATCTCTCTCGTTCCAACTCTGTTTTCTTCACCGTTTTCGCTCGTGTTCTCGTAACGCCTCTCTCTAGCTCCTCAAACCTGCAAACACACGAGCAACCGTAGTCAACTAATTCCACGGAATTAACTTAATCCCGTAAGCATATTTATATCTTTTGAATCACTTAGTTGCTTTCCTACGGGTCGCCCGTCAGAGTCCTTTTGGGACAGTGTACCATCTCGAACGTGATCATCAGTCAAGGAAGCAGCGAGGGTTATGGCTTCCTCCAGCGTGAGGGGGTCTCGACTGACAACCGCGTCACGAATGATCGTGGGTAGTCCCGAGATATACTTGCGGATACCATGGGCTAAAGGGGTTACAAGATGTGGTACCACCCGGCTCAGTTCCTTGAATCGATTTGAGCAAGTAGTGTTATCACCACCAATTTTCTTTAGCTCATAAAACTTCGTCTCGAGCCTTTACAGTTCATGCTCGGGACAAAAATCTCTCTTCATAAATTCCTTAAGCTCCTCTCAAGGCATGGCTAATGCTTCATCAACACCTTGGAGGTCCTTGAATATGGTCCACCAAGTAAGGGCACGTTCCTCGAAAACTCTTGTGGCAAAACGAGTCTGTTTGTCGTCCGGACACTCACTATGGATGAAGATGTTTTCCATCCTCTCAAACCAGCGGAGGAGTTTAGTAGCATTCTCCTCGCCAGGGTAAAGAGGAGGTTTAGCACTCGTGAAGTTCTTGTAGTGGTAGTTGTGGGTGGGTGCAGCCGAAGTAGCAGATCCATTTGAGTTGATGTTTTGTACTTGGGCCACCACCTTGGGCAAAGCAGCGGTGAACTCCTTCGTGATGCGAGCAGCCAAACGGCGATCATGAGCAGCCGATGGACGGCGGTTGCTACGGCGATGAAGTTGAGAAGACATTATGCGGGAACCAAACGTGAAACTTTATGAGAATTGGGTAAGTTGTGTAAACGAGTCAATGAAGGATAATGAAATGTGACTAATATATGTGTTAGTGATGTGTCATTACTTGTGGACAAGTCCCGATTTAAAATAATGTGATTAACTTTGGGAGAGTTAATTAATTAAAATATTTATTTCAAGTTAAAGTGTAAAATTTTATTAGGTTGGGCTTTCCATGGGCTTCCCATGGCAGCCCAAAACTCAAAATAAATAACGAAATAAACCAAGTTAGTTGGTCTCCCATGAGCTTTCCATGACAATTTGAATGGCCCAACTAAATCATAAAATTAAGCTTCGGGAATTGGGCCTCCCATGAGCGCTCCATGGCAGTTTAAATGACCCCAATTAGATAACGGAACTTAAATATTGGGAATTGGGCTTCCCATGAGCGTTCCATGGTATTTTATTGGCCCAATTAAATAACGATTAGCAAACAATTTGAGTTGGTCGGCCCATGAGCGTTACATGACATTTTAACTGGCCCAACTAATTAACGAATTATCAATTCAATGGAGTGGGTCGGCCCATGAGCGTTACATGGCATTTTAACTGACCCCACTAGATATTGAATAAACGAATAAAAATAAGTAGTTGAAGTATCTCGTGAACCACCACGGTGATATTTCCGACCAAATAACGAATCAAAACGGGTTGTGAAATGAATAGTTGGAGTGCCCACGGATTGTCATGGATTTTTCACCCAACTAAACATTTAAAATAATTAAAACGCAATTTTGGAAAGTTTCCGAATTTAGCCAAGAATCACCGTGAATTCGGTTTATAAAAGGAATGCGACCGTTTGATCGGTCACGTTTAATTCACTTAAGGTCCGGTGGTATGACATATTGTCCAGCTTTGGCCTAAAGGCTCGAATACTGTGGTCAAGTTATCCTCCAGGTAAGGAATAGCGTCTTACATTGGGTTCTCGGAACCGTTTTGCCAAGGCCCGACCTACAGTTATCGCACCCCTTACAGTTACTACCGAACATGCCATACTCACATGCCCTAAGGAGAGGGAGTAAAAACAAATCTTAGGAATTCTTAAGGAATTTCCCAAAAATAGAAAGCAATCTACTAAAGTTTTAAAAGATTTTTAAAGATTTTTAAGGATTTTTTGAATATTTTTAAAGATTTTTAAAGATTTGGAAAATAGTTTTGAAAGTAAGACATAGCCTCAGATTTGGTGTGTGCAATACTTACTAAAAACTAAAATATTATTTCCTAAAATAAAAGATATAATTAACTACTTTCCTAAGATGAAAGATTTACTAAATATTTACCAAGAAATAAAAGATATTCTAACATATAAAATAAATAATTACCTAACATAAAAGATATCATAAATAATTATCTAAATAAGCTATAAACAATTAGGGAGCAATTAAACAGTTCAGATAGGCACGTATAGGGTTCCTAACATATGACTAGGACAATTTCTAACCACCTATCTTAAACCTTCATCTCTGATACCAATCTGTCACACCCCAACCTAAGGCGGAAATGCTGGGGCGTGAACATGATTGCTCATAGCTCGAGGTAACTATCATGCAATAATTATGGCAATATCTAGTAATTCATTTTATTTCAAATAAAACAAAAATATCCAAATATAGCAAAACAACCATAACAATAATCCATAACAATTACAGAAATAATCCAAATTAAAATCTAATTATATTGTCTTTATGATTTCCTAGAGTCTCGACTAGCAATCCAATACTTCCATCCCATAGTTCATGCGATAACCTGCATATACGTAGAAAATACATTAGGTTTTGTCAACAGATATGTTGAGTGAGCAAGTCATTAAGTTTTGCAATAATATATAATATGAAAAGATAGCAAAACGTAAATAGACTCGTAAATAAACCAAATCAATGAGCAAATAAGTGTCAAGTGAACCATTGCCAAGCGAATCGTACGCCGGTTAAACTAGACGGTTGTATGATCATACTATAATGAGAATATAGTTGACCTATCCGAATGCGCAAATTAAACAAGTAATCAATTAGTATTTATGTCTAGCAATTCACACACAATATAACGTTTGCTAATGATTGAGATATGTATAATATGAAATACAATAAGTACATATACGCCCCCAAAACGTTTGAAAATATGTGAAACAGGGGAATGACAAAACTCACCTTAAAACAAGCGAGTTAATAATAAACACGAAAGAGATTAACGAGTCTTCCGATTAACCCGCCGAACGATGAAAACCAACAGAACCTAAAACTTAACGATATGAAAGTATAAGTAAAAGCGAATCTAATGCCACTGGAATCAATCCAAACGGATAAGTATAACTCGAGTTATGTCGATTTTAATGTTTAAACGAGTCGAGTCTGACCAGAATCCTAACTTCGAGTCGGGAGTCGGGTTTTGGTCAGAACCCTTAAAATTTAATTATGAGAAGAAAAGTCTTCTGGACCGAACGTTGAATCTGTCCAGAAGTATGAGAAAACGAGAAGTCAAAGTTGTTGACAGTTTTACCCTTTATCGGGTTTTAAAGCAATTGACCAGTTAATAACCTTCAATCTCATAAATTGATTGAGGTTGTTGACTAGAGAATGTTTATGAATGAAAACTCAGTTTACAACTTACCCGGAATATGCACGAATGATGAGATATATCGAGTCAACGGTCGTTAAACATGCAAAGTCAACCGTTTAATGAACGGTTCTTCAACGAAACACCCAAAAACCGAAGAGAATTGAGAGAGACAGAGAGGGTGATGGCTGAGAGGATGATGATTAGGGTTTGCGTAAAGATTTGTGGCAGGGTTTAAGGTTTGTTTATATAGAAAAAAACTAAACCGAACCAATTATGGATGTTTTGGCCCGTTTAAGCAATAATCTACGTTTTAATGAAAGGATCACTGAATATTTTCATAAAGATTGAGTCTTGATTGATAAGAAACGATGTATAACATATATCTCGATTATATGAAGATGTCTTGGCCCTTAATTCTCGCGATTCATGCTTAAAATAACCGATTTTATGCCAAAAACGAGTTAACGAACCAATAATAAACGAAATGACTGACCAGATACCCCACGGCGTCGCGCGACGGCGGGCCTAGGACCTCCGCGCAGCGCCCCGCCATTCAATGGGGGAGATTTTGGTCGTTGTCACTTTTAGTCCCTATAATTTAGTTATAGATCAATAATGGAACTTGTTTTGATATACAAAATGAATAACTAATATATAAAACTTGGAGATCTAAAAGTGAATAAAGGAAAACTAATAACTCATAAATGCAAAGTATTATTAAAGTTTAGGATCCGAATAACGTTCAGATAATGATAAACAAATACGATAAAAACCGAAATGTTACATAATATATTTTTATTCTTCTTTTTATTGAGTTTTCTCTTTCTTATATTTACATCTATTAACAAAATATTTTAAAAATATATATACAAAGGATAGCTATTGTGAACCAAATTTTATGGATCGAGGAATAGATACGGGATGGGGATGGGATGTATGGATATTTTCCATGTTTTTCTAATCATTTTCTCTTATATTTTAGAATGAGGTTAGAAATGAGGGATGAAATGAGAATGCTTTTAGAGAGCATTCTCAGCATGCTCCATGTAAATACTTGAGTGTGTTTGTAAATTGTACAGTATAATTACGAGTAAAGGAAAAAGAAAATGTTCCGTGGGGAAGTTAATTTAGTATGTGTTTGCATTGTTCACATCGTATATTTTTTTTAGTATTTTTTGTTAGTGGTTGTAAGTGGTGGAGATAGAAAAAATAATGATAAATATATTAAAAAATACTATTTAGTTGAAAATGGGATAGAAAATGTAAATCTTTTTAATATAATTATATGGATATGGATTGAGAATGAGCTGAGAATGCTTTTAAGTCCAGCCCCATATTTTTAGAGGAAAACATTCACATACTGATGAGCAATCGTACCGGTACCAAGTTTTGAGTTTTCAGTAACAACATTTTTCGAATTTTGCATGAAATGACAGTACTATCGGTACCAAGAATTTTCAATTTTTGGACTCGAAATTTTCGAGATCGGTACTAGTACCAACCAGTACCGTCCCAACCTTATCCCTACATCACATCCTCATGTTCGAGATGCCACTATTTACCCCATATTTATTTTTTAGTATTTAATATTATTTATGAGTGGTGTGAGTGAAAAAAAAAAGAGAAGAAAAGAATTTAAAACGGGAATAAAGAATATTGTTTAATTGAATCGAATGGATATATATATATATATATATATATATATATATATATATATATATGGAGAGGATCAAGAGAAAACTCACCTTCAGGAAGAAAACTTAAAAACTACTAAAAAATTATTTTTAATTAAATATAAAAAAATATTTTCAAATTTCCTTTTTTGTTACTATTCTTATATTTTGGTCCCTTCACTCGAAAAAAATAAAAAAATTAAAAAAAACCCGCTGTAATACACATACGTATTACTATGCGAAACCGTTGTATTAAACATGTGTATTACTATGTATTTTTAAGTTCAATAGTTTTTAGTTGTATATATTCAATATTTGTGTATTGTATATGTGTAGTAGTGTTGTGTTATATGAAAAAAATAATAATAAAATAAAAGTCGATGTAGTGCACATGTGCGTTAATGTTGTATTACACATACGTACTAATGTGTAATCGATGTGCGTATTAGTCTTATATTGCATATATACAATAGTGTGTATCAAATATGTGCAATAGTGTTGTATACTATGCAATACAAACACTTTTGCATACATGCAATGCACACCATTACACATGTGCACTACACCAACGAGGTTACCGACAAGGTTTTTTTTTTTTTTTATTTGGAACCAATAACAAATATTAGAATAAGGGAAAAAACAGGAAACTTCAAAATAAAATTTAAAAAAAAGTTAAAAATAGTTTTTAAGAGTTTTCAAGTTTTCTCTTTAAGAGAAGTTTTCACTAGATCCCACCCCTATATATATATATGGGAGATTTCAATTAAGAACCCCTTTGAGTTTTAAGAACTCGAAAGAACTCAGTGTAACGATTTTTTTTTTCGAATTTGTTTTTACACATGCGTTATATAAGTAAGTTACATACACGTAAAAAAATTACAGAATTTTTTACGCACCGAGTCGACTTTTTACACATGTGTAACGGACGTAAAAGTTAGTGTAACCACTTACATATTTATTCTCTCTCCTACATTGACTTTTTAGCCAGATTTAATCTCAATCACATATTCCAATCCATTTAATTAAATGTGTGGCCTAGAATTGAGTTCTTAAGTTCTTAAAACTCAACATGGTTCTCAAAATATCCCTCCTCTATATATATATATAGGCTAAGTATAAAATGAAAACCCATTTGAGTTGTGAAAACTCTAGAAACCCATTCTCAACCACATGTTTTTAATTAATGTTTAAATCTTTTGTTTCACAATTAAAGTGAATAAAAAATGTAAATATAAATATAACTTTTTCTCTCTCCTGAAAATATATATAAAAATTAGTAAAAAAATGTTAAAAAATAGCGAAACATTTTTTTTCGATGTTTCGATGTTTTGTATTAAATGTTACAACATATATTACACGTAACAAAAAAAACGATGTTACGTAGGGTTTTCGCGAGTTTTCACAACTCAAGTGGGTTTTCATTTTAACCTTACCCTATATATATATATATATATATATATATATATATATATATAGGGTTAGGTTAAAATAAAAACTCACTTGAGTTGTGAAAACTTAAAAACTCATTCTCAACCACATGTTTTTAATTAAAGTTTGAATCACGTGGTCCACAATTAAAGTTAATAAAAAATATAACATTTTCTCTCTCCTGAAAACATATAAAAGTATTAGTAAAAAAATGTTAAAAAATAGCAAAACAATTTTTTTTAATGTTTCGATGTTTTGTATTAAATGTTACAACATATATTACGTGTGTAACAAAAAAAATTAAAAAAAAACGATGTTACATAGGGTTTTCGCGGGTTTTCACAACTCAAGTGGGTTTTCATTTTATACTTCTCTTATATATATATATATATATATATATATATATATATGGATGGGTCTTGCAAGAAGTCAAATTACAGTGAGAGGTGCGAGAAGTTAATCTGAGTCACTCATCTAATTTTCAATCTTCCATCATTAAAAATATATGAAAATGGTATTAAAGTAATATAAATGTATTCTCTCTCTAATTAATATATATAATTAAACTACATGAGTTACATTTCTAACTAATATATTAATCTAATCACAATAATTAAAAGATTTAAAAAGTCAATAAATCTACAATATAATAAATTTATCTTTTTTACCCTATTTCTTGAGTTCACCATACACAACTATAATTTTTTCCTACACCTCTTCAAAATTTGATATATAACTTTAATTTTTTCATAAACGTTTTAATATTTTTTCCTACACGTTTTCAATTTCTTCGTACCTATGCTTTTCGTCGTACACATCTTCAATTGTTTCCTACGCATATTCAATTTCTTCATACACATCATTAATTTTCTCGTACACATCTTAATTTTTTTCCTATACGGATTTTATTTTCTCATACACAACATATTTTTGTAACATCCAACTTTTGTTAAATAATACATAATAGAAAGTTTGTTATTAACTGTGTGTTGTTAAGTTAGTCGTGTGTTAAGTATTTGGATAATATTTGGAGTAGGAATTGGGAATGGGTGGTGGGACCCATGAAACCCCCCTCTATATATACCCAACTACTTCTTCTTTTTTTTTCTTTTCTCATCCAAACACACACACACTCAAAAAACACACACAAACTCTCTCTCTAGCACTCGGATTTAAATCCGAGCCAAAGAAGGGTGGAATCTCGTGTTTAACATCATCAAATAACAAGAATCACGTCCAGATCTACGTATTGTCCAGATCTAAACTTAAACCCGAAGCAAAAAGGTAGGTTTCGGTTTAAATGGTTAAGTTTTATGGTTAGAATCGTCATGCAAACAGATAAAATGATAGATAGGGTTGTAAAATGTAAGAAAAATATAAACTTGGTGAGTTATAACCTCTTGGGTGCACTTTAAGGTGAAAAGGTGGCGTTGGACTATGAGAGATATGGGTTCAGGATCAGGTGCAAGGGGTCAGAATGTGTCGGGAGATGGCTTTAAAATGGTAAAAAACGAAGAAAAGGAAAATTTTCGCACAGCCATGCAAGGTGAAAAAGGTTGTTTTGCATCGCACAGCGAAGCGAAAAAGGTTGTTTTGCATCGCACAGCCATGCGAAACGAAAAAGGTTATTTCACATCGCATGACCATGCGAAGCGAAAAAGTTCCATGCGAAGCGAAAAAGGTTGTTTCGCATCGCACAGCCATGCGAAGCGAAAAAGGTTGTTTCGCATCGCATAACCATGCGAAGCGAAAAAGTTCCATGCGAAGCGAAAAAGCTCCATGTGAAGCAAAATTCCCATGCGAAATTTCATGAAATTAATTTTCCCAGCTCAACCCCAGCCAAGGGCGTTGCCCCTTGGACCCTGCTAGGGCTGCTGCCCCTAGACCCCGCTACCAGGGGCGCTGCCCCCGGATCCCCGTTAGTTGAGAGTTTCATAAATTTAGATGTAGGAAGTAGTGGTAATAGACAATTGACACGCGTAATGTATTGTACAGTTAGTCGTGCACAACTAAAGAATGGAATTACGATTAACGGCGAGAGAAATCGACTCCAGGTGAGTTCTAGCCCCATTTCTCTTTGAAATGTTTTTGGGGCTGTGTACATACTCCTATGTGATAGTTAATACATTTATTTAATGGATAAGTGTATGATACGTGTATGACTGTGTATTGAATGTTATTACCATATATTGATAGTATGAATGAGCATGTGTGTGTGTGTATTATTATGTACACAAGACAGGTATGCTGGTATGGGTACTCGAGGCAGAAGGAACCAGACCCTTATAATATCTGTGATGTTTAAGATAGACTAGCTTATGGTATACCATAGGGTTGTATGAAAGAAAGTATGTAAGTACGTATGCATGTAAGTAAGGTATGAATACGCATCTTCGGATACGTATAAGTAAGGATGTGAATGTATTGTATGTTAATTGATTTTCTATAACTCACTCAGCGTAGCTGATTTTTAGTATGCACGCAGGCAAATAGGTTGAGGCAGCTGGCTTGAGGAGGGACACATGGCATGGACTGAAGAGACTGGCATCCATGATGAAGTGTTATGACTGTTTTAATTAATTATTTATGAAAAGACAATTTGTATGTTAAGACAAGAATGAATGTTTTGTAATGTGATGTTTGAAGTTTTTAATTATTCCGCAAAGTTTTTAATTTACTCTGATTTTATAACTGTGTTTATGAGTAAATCCAACACCAAAGTAGGGTTACCGGGAACGGGGCCTTACAATTTTTTTCCTACACAACTACATTATCTTTAATTGTTTTCTACGCATATTCAATTTCTTCCTATACAACATTAATTTTCTCATACACATTTTAGTTTTTTACCTACAAATATTTAATTTTCTCATACACAACATAATTTTTTTCCTACACATCTGCATTCGTCGTACACTTTTTTTCGTCTTACACATCTTCAACTTTTTCCTACGCGTATTTAATTTCTTCCTACACATCTTCAAATTTTTCCTATACATCATTAATTTTCTCATACACACCTTTTTTTTCTACACATTTTCAATTTCTTCGTACACATTTTTTTCCTTCTTACAAATATTCAATTTATTATTTTTTTTTTTCAAAAGAGTAATCAATGATGAAGATACTAATTTGCTTAAATCTTATAAATTAAAATTTGTTTATTGGTGAAAAAAGAACAAAATTAGATCTTATACTAACATATAATGAAATTAATAAATTGTAACTTACAAATCATAACTTTTGAATATTTATAGTTTGAGCTTTTATTTAAGGATTGATGAGATAAATTAAATATTTTATTCTACCAAAACTAACTTTTTTCATATTTATTTTAATGTCTTTCAAATTTTATTAATTACAATGAATACAATAATGTTTAAACCATTGATTAATAATCTAATGGTTGGGATCACTTATCGCACTTCTCGCTATAAGAATCACTTCTAAAATTAACCTAATCCTCTAAATATATATATGAGTTGTGAGAGGTTTTAAATAATGAGAGATAAATTTAGAAAATGATTTGTGTTAATTAAATTTTTGAGATGAGTCTAAAAGATGAACTTCAAATGCTTTAGGTAAATAATCGAAATACTCAAAATTAAGGGAAATTTAGTTTGATATATTCGATAATTAATTTAAAGAGAAGGTGACCAATAAGAAAAGTCGTAGGCTTTTATTAAAGGTTATATACTTATATATATTTCTTCTTTATTGGTAAATGCATCTACGCTAAATACCATTCGACCCCAAAAGATAATCAAGTGAGTGTTGTCTTATCATCCTTGATATCTTTTTATTAGCATGCCTCATGTGGACAAAAAAAAAAGAATAAAAAAAAAAAAGAAAAGCTGGATACTTACGATTAAGTATATGAAACTATCTAATAACAAAATAAAATTCACATCATACATTATTATTTTTTTTTCTTGGTTAAAAATTTAAAACATGCTATAACACGAGTAAGGTAAATAATACTCCACTTGTTAAAAGGAAAAAAAAATGTTTTATTATACTTACAAATATTCTAACGTACACAACACTATATTTGATCAATTAATAAATATCTAGTAGCTAGATTTTCTCCCCCGTAGTATTATGGGGGTGTTTTCATTTCTCGAATCTAATATTTATATATGCTTTTTATTTTAATTTTATTTATCGTAAGAGCATTTTCAACAGCTCCTCTAAAATAATGTAAGAGAGTTTTGCAAATTATTGGGTGGGGTTATCAGTAGTTGTGAGCTATGCAGTTAATGAGGAAAAATGTCGGATGTCGCTCGAGGACTACATGAGAAATCGTTTTTCGCGGTGAGATGTCGATAATTTTAATATCATGCATAATGTTTTACATTATATATATATATATACAGGCTAAGTATAAAATGAAAACTCACTTGAGTTGTGAAAACTCTATAAACCCAATCTCAACCATGTATTTTTAATTAATGTTTAAATCTTGTGGTCCAAAATTAAAGTGAATAAAAAATATAAATATAAGTATAACTTTTTCTCTCTTCTGAAAACATATATAAAAATTAGTAAAAAAATGTTAAAAAATAGCAAAACATTTTTTTTATGTTTCGATATTTTGTATTAAATGATACAACATATATTACATGTAAAAAAAACTATGTTACATAGGGTTTTCGCGAGTTTTCACAACTCAAGTGGGTTTTCATTTTAGTTTGAAAACCCTCTTAAGTTGAGAAAACCCGTGAAAACCCTATTTAGCATCGTTTTTTTTTAACATGTAATATATATGTTGTTACATTTAATACAAAACATCGAAAACATAAAAAAAATGTTTTGCTATTTTTTTTATTTTTTTAGTAATTTATATATACGTTTACAAAAGAGAGAAAGTGTAAGAAAGCTTTAACATTTTTTATTAACTTAAATTGTGGAACACAAGATTTAATTTTTAATTAAAAACATGTGATTGAGAATGGGTTTTTAGAGTTTTCACAACTCAAGTAGGTTTTTATTCTAACCTAACTATATACATATATATATATGTATATATATATATATAGGAGAAGTATAGTTTGGAAATCCTCTTGAGTTGAGAAAACCCGTGAAAACCCTATATAACATCGTTTTTTTTTGTACATGTAATATAGATTGTTACATTTAATACAAAACATCGAAAATATAAAAAAAATGTTTTGCTATTTTTTTTACATTTTTTAGTAATTTTTATATATGTTTTCAGGAGAGAGAAAATATAAATAAACTTTTACATTTTTTATTAACTTTAATTGTTTATCACAAGATTTAATATTTGATTAAAAACATGTGGTTGTGGGTTTCTAGAGTTTTCACAACTCAAGTGGGTTTTTATTCTAACCTAACCCTATATATATATATATATATATATATATATGGAGAGGATCAAGAGAAAACTCATCTTTAGAGCATTCTCATCCAACCTCTTATCCCTAAACCAAAAATTACACTAAAACTCACTACATTTTCTCTCTCTATTTCAATTAAATAATACTTTTTATACCTTTTATCATTACATTTTCTCTTTCATTCACTCACAACCACTCTCAAAATATATTAAAAAATTATATGCAATGAACAGTAACTTTTCAAATATATAAAAAAATCACTACTTTTTCTAAAATATAAAAACTCTTCACTCACAACACCAATCACTATTTAAATTATAAAAACACCCCTCACATTAAATGAGAGGTTGGAAGAGAATGCTCTTAGAGAGAAAACTTAAAAACTCCTAAAAAATTATCTTTAATTAAAAATAAAAAATATTTCAAATTTCTGTTTTCGCCATTATTCTTATATTTTCTTACCCTTTGCTCGAAAAAAATAAAAAAAACACGCTATAATGCACATACATATTACTGTGAGATATCGTTGTATTACACATGTGTATTTACTATGTATTTTTAAGTTTAATAGTGTTTAATTGCATATATTCACATTTGTGTATTGTATATGTGTAGTAGTGTTGTATTATATTGAAAAAATAATAATAATAAAATAAAAGTCGATGTAGTGCACATGTGCGTTACTGTTGTATTACACATACGTACTAATATGTATTTGATGTGCGTATTAGTCTTATATTGCATATATACAATAGTGTGTATCAAGTATGTGCAATAGTGTTGTATTCTATACAATACAATCACTTTTGCATATATGCAATGCACACTATTATACATTTGCACTACACCGACGAGGTTACCGACAAAGTTTTTTTTTAAGAGTTTTTAAGTTTTCTCTTTAAGAGGAATTTTCACTAGATTTCACCCCTATATATATATATATATATATATATATATATATATATATATTAGTTTTAGAACACGTGTAATGCACGGGATGATAAAAATAATGAAAATACAATGAATTTTAGCAATAATTACATAATGTGTTTGGAAACAGGGGTGGCTCGATAATTTTGAGGCCTAAAGTCAACTAAAACGTCAGAGCAATGTTTCAAAAGCTATTTGATATAAACCTTCCTTATTTACCCGAGCTTAAGACCGGCAATGATAAACTAAAAATTTTATAGCTGACGGAGTTAAAAAAACATTTTAAGTTATCGTTATCTATTAAGTTTATTACATATTTTCAAAAAGATTCTTTTAGTGATTTCATTTTAGCTTTGTTTAATCTCTTAGAATAACCTTATTCATACTTCCAAGTTCTATTTTACCTTATAAATACAAAAGTTGCAAACAAATTCATAAAAATTCTAATATCGGTAGCAATCAATTCATAGAAAATCTAAGTATTAAAAATTGGGAACAACAAATCACAATTCACAAATTGCAAATTTCTTTTTTTTACTTCTATGTATTCTATGTATACTTCTATACTATGTGCACTATGTGCACAAAGATGTTTTGAATTTACGATTTACAAATTAGAAAAATCTATTTGCAAAGTACAACCTGTTTAACTTATGAGTTAAAAAAAATTACCGAATACGTTATAAGTTATAAGAATAGCAAGACAATGTCAATATAGTTTAATGTCAACTTTAATATGTCATTTCAAGAACATAATATACAAATTAATTAATACAAAAATATAAAGAGCAAAAGAGTTTAACTCCGTAGCAACCAATCAGTCCTGTTTTTGCCTTACAAATCCAAATTCAACATTTTAAATAAGCCTGGTGGTCGGGCATTTTACCGTAATAACATGGAAACAAAATGTCTTCCTCTAGTTTGTTTTGTATCTCTCAATACCAATACTTAACCATGGTTTATAGCTCCATCATAGCGTATGACTGCTGCGCACTCGATATCTGCTTGTTTATTACCAGAATAGTATCCTAATCCATGAATCTGCCTTTTTTTTTTATTGTCTACCCATGGTTTGATTGTAAATTCCATCCCCTGCCTTTTTTTGGTCTACCCATGTTTTGATTGTAAAATGTCATTCAACCTGAGGTAAAAATGGCAATAATGTGTTTAAATTGTTACTGCAAGTGATTGCTAATCAAATAAAGAAAAAGATCATAGTTAGATGTGGTAATTCCGGCCTGTTTACTCATGTATGAGTCAATTTGGATTAGCTTTGATCGCTAATGGTTAAGCGTGTAAAAAATAATAAAAAAACTAAAAGGAAACGTCCAAACAGGTTAAACATGATGGGAGTATCTAAATTGGAATTAATTACTCCAATGACATTATGGATAATCCCCTTGTTGGAAGAAATTGTATTTATTAATTATTACTGGTTTTCATAATCATAATTGTTGCATTAATCATTTAGAAATATAAAAAGAACATTAAAAGTGTTGGTGGATCAGTCAGACCAGCCCCGGCTTAATCTGCACATAGAATTACCTAACCCGAGCCCGTTTGACCCACTACCTAACCCGGTCAATCTGCCCATTCTGCCACCTCTAGTTGTTATTTAAGGATGGCGAGCCAATGCTTGTGATGTGAGACAAATTAGATGTGTATATATGAAATACAAATCAAATAAAAGAATCTTAACGGGATGGTGTTTTTGTTATCTGATTAATAGTTGAAGCATGTTCAAAGCTTTTATGCAATTCTCTTAATTGCAGAAGCAGCACAAGCAATGTTAGAACCATGATCATCCTCACTAATTTGATTATATTGGTGTAAACAGAATTGACATTTGCAAGAACCAAGATTCATTCGTCAATTCTCAATTACCCATTTACCCTAGAAGATCATTAGCTCTGAGCAACATTCGTTAACAAAAAAATTCACTCTCTAAAGCAATTACACATCCAATTTCACATCAAAATTACACTAATTATCCATCGAAATTAATAACCTGATGGCGTTCATTAAATGAACGAATTAGTAGAGTTTCTATCTTTTGATTCCATCCGAAATTCCTTAAGACTCAAATTGACTGAGAATCGCAGCAAGAACCCTAACATTCAATCGACAACAAAGTGCTCAAAATTTTGTGGGTTCAATTTTGAAGAAGAAGAGCTAACGGTGATGTACAAATCTATCTTGATTGAGATTTCCGATTAGGGTTATTGATTTTAATCGGTTATATTAAGCGGGTATTAGATCAGAGTGGTAATAATATGGGTTTAGCGGGAAAACCATTGTGAGGAGAAACATAAGAGTGACATGTGTCCAGATTATTTTACTTTATTAAAATAGGTAGATAGATATATAGGTGAGATCTAGAGAAAACTTCTTTTAAAGAGAGAACTAGATAACTAATAAAAACTACTTTTAACTTTTTTTAAAAAATAATTTGCGATTTTTTTTTCTTTCGTCCTTCTAATAAGATAATATTGTTCCTAAAATAAAAAAAAAAGCCGGCGATGTAGTGCATATGTGCACTAATGTGTATTGCATATATACGATAGTGTTTTATTGTATATAATACAACACAATTGCGTTATACAATACACACTATTGAATATATGCAAATACAAACACTAATAATTGTACTCGAAACAAACTATCGCATATACGTAATACAACACTAATGCATATATGCACTATATTGTTTTTTTGGTATTTTTGTATATAATATAACACTATTGCACTAATACAATACAAAAAATTGTATATATGCTATTCAACATTATTGCACATATCAAAATACACACTAGTGCACATATGCAATGAAAAAAAGTCGATGTATTGCATATGTGCACTACAACGAGTTTTTTATATATTTTTTTTATTTTTTTTATATTTTTCGAGTAAATGGTAACATAATATAAGAATAATGGCAAAAACGGAAATTTAAAAATATTTTTTTTAATTAAATTAAAAATATTTCTTTATTAGTTCTCTAATTCTCTCTTTAAAAAGGAGTTCTCTCTTGATCCTCTTCCTATATATATATATACAGGAGATGGATCAAATACAAATAAAAAATTTGTACTAAACATACAAACCGAACAAAACCACCACACCACATCTCCATCGTCTTCCTCATTCAACCACTAGACCCCATCTCCATATTCTTCCTCATCCACCACAAAATCACCGGACTTCAATCACTCCACCGCTAACCTGCGCCACCTTTCCTTCAACCAAGGCTCCGTTTCCTCGCAATTCCTCACGCAGCACCGGCCTTCTCAATTCCCCACCACGCAACCGCCTCCGCCTAATTCAATTGATCCTCTGGCCACCACGCCTCCGCTTCAAACTCCCAACCGTCAAGCGCTTATCAATTTCGTCACCGTCCGCATCCGTCAGAGTCCGGCCACCGGACCTCGTCGATCGTCGTTTCTTATTGTCATCGTTTATTCCTAGGTTACAATTTTGTGAATCAAATTGAATCTTTTGCAAATATTGATTGCTTAATTGAAACCTGCAAATCGAAGTAAACATCAATTAAAACTAATTGATATTTCCAATTGAAGAAAATTGTGTGGATATTTGAGGAAGATGAAGAAGCATATTCAATAATTACACAACCTACAATATAATTAATCTATTTGAAACACGTAGTGTAATTTGAGGAGGAATAAGCAGATACTACAATTACTTTACTAACAAAATAATTACTCTAGTTGAAACTAGTATGATTTGAGGAGGAAGAAGCATATACTACAATTACTCTACTTACAAAATAATTACTCTACTTGAAATAAGTAGTATAATTTGGTGTAATAGTATAGAGTACTTATCTGTGTTAGTAGTGTAATTACGTTTATCAGTAGTGTAATTATTAGTACAATATTTTATTTTTTGTTGCATAATTACTCTACTTGAGAACTATATTTACATTATATTATTTGTATGTTTAGTTTGTTTGATATAATGCTTAATATATATAAATCCCTTGTATATTTTATATAATATTTTATTAGTTTTTGTTTGGTTTTTATTAGAATTTGTATATTACTAACATATTTGAATAATGTAGGTTCCGGGACTTGTTCATGGTTAAAAAGGGCGAAAAAAGAATTAAAACAAGCCAAACCGGATGAACCGGAGCATCAGAATTGAACCGGACCTATCAGCACCCCTATCAACCGCGCTGCGCGACCAGGAGGCAAAATCCCGCCGCACGGTGCTTTGGGCACCCAGTTTCTCAAATTTTTCTTTTTTTTTTTATCAGTTTTGAGCCCATGAAACCTATTTAAGCACCCCTAAACTTAATCCTGAGAATACCCTGAAGTCCAGCCGAAATTGGGGAGTTCCGAGGCGTCCAAGACCAGCTTTTGGCAGATTTTGAGTCAAAGAATCATCTGGTGTTGCCGCAATAGTTGAAGACGAATAACACGGGTTTTATCTTTTGTTTCTTTCATTTTCATTTTCATTTTCTTTCATTTGCATGAACCTACTTTGATGTTTTGATTTGACTTTGGGATTATTTATCGTTATGGTTTTTATGGTTTAGTAAAAGATTTATTTATAAATAATTGATGCGTATGAATGCTTAGGATTGTTTGATGAGTTTTATTCCATAGTTTTCCTTGATTAATGTTTGTCATATGATAGGATTGATATTAGGTCAATTACTTTGTGTTCTTGATTATTTTATGATTGATGTCATGATAAGGTCATAGGAATAATATTGTCGAATAAACCTAAGTGTGCTGCTAACCTAAAATCTGTAAAGTGCTAGGTTATTGATAAGACTTTACTATTTAATCTTGCTAGATTTAGTTCTTCGTAAGGAGTCCGTTTAGGGTTGATTATTTATTATTGTTTATCAAATCAATTAATTATAGTAAATTACCTTTGATTTCCACGTTATAAGGTAGGATTTCGTTTAAAGGAACTAAATTATAATTAATTAGGTGATCGTAAGGGAACTAGATTTTTAATACTGGTGTGCGTTAAAACTTCTTAGAAATCCATAGGTGTCTCTTGAGAAGGGTCAGGGGTCCTGCTCGGGTTTTCTTTTAAGTATCTATTTTACGATCCCAGTCCACAACTAAATATTTTCCCGAGTCAATTCATTACTAAAATTTAGGGGAGTCTAACCTAGGTAGTTTTCTCATCATCATCTTATTTTCATAACAAACTTTTTTTTTTTGTTTAAATTACCTGCTTTCTTAATTAGTTTTTAATTATAGTCTTAAATTAGTATTTTAAATAAAACCCCCCAAACAAATATAAATTAATAACTCGTGTTTTGTAATTGAGTCTAATTAGCTAATAAACGTAATTTAAAGAGTCTCGTGGGTTCGATATCCGGACTTACTTAACTTTACTAGAATCGATAGGTTCACTTGCCGGTTAGTAGTTTAGTCGAGTTTTATAAAGTCTAGAGTAATACTTAGTGTTTATTTTTAGTTAATTTAGTTAATAAATATTAAACTACTTCAAGCACATCAAGTTTTTGGCGCCGTTCCCGGGGACTCTTGGCGATTGAGTTATTAGCTTTGATTAGATTTACTTGCTACATACGTGCTACTTGTTTTGTTTTTTTTTTTTGTCTTTTGAGTCGCAGGAGTCTAATTAATTTTGTCTAATTTTAATTTTAGTTTATTTATTCTTAGTTTTATTTTAGCATTTAAATAGAGTCTACTCAGTTGGTCTTGTGTGTTTTTCAGGTTTATGCCACATATTCGTTCACAAGGACCACCTCCATTAAAGTCAAAAGCCAGTTCGTCATCACCGATCATCATAGATTCTCTAAAGTCATCACCACACAGTTCACCGCCGTCGAGTCCCAGAACCATTCCCAATATTCACATGGCGACAACCGAACCGTTTACCAATAGGCATTCAAGGGTTTCAATGGAGATCACTCGCCCATCATCACCCCCGTAGTCGATAACCCTAATTCCTGGAAGATTCTATCTTATGTCATAGCCAATCTCACCTAGAGTAACATATTCCATGGCCTGACGATGAAGACGCACCAGCGCACATCAACCATCTCACCCGTGTGCTCAGAACGTTCAATTTACAAGGTGCTAATGAAGATGCCATTTTCCCCCATTTGTTCCCGTTTTCACTTACGGGTCGTGCCGCCACTTGGCTCGATTCACAACCTGCTGGAGCATTCACTACTTGGGAGGCGTTGCGTACCGCTTTCTTGAAGAAATACTTCCCGCCCGCCAAAGCATCTCGTCTCCGAGATCATATTCATTCTTTCCATATGGAGCCGGACGAGCCGTACTATTAAGCTTGGGAGCGTTTTCAGAGTTTACTGGCCCGTTGTTCACAGCATGGTCTTACTCCGTAGGCCCTTGTTGAGAAGTTTTACAATGGGCTGACATATGAGACCCAGGCTCGTTTCGACACTGCTGCTGGAGGTAACTTAATGGATAAGAAAAGTGTAGTTGAGTGTAATGAATTGTTTGAAAGTTTTTCCCAGTCCGAGTTTGCTAAAAAGCCAGGTCATGGGAATTCAAATCCCGTCACTAGTACACACTCATCCGTCCTAGGTGTGCACCAGGTTAATCTGGATACTAGTGTGGCGACTGCCTTAGAGAGTCTAGCTAGTGCGAGTTGTGTAGAGGGGGGCATAGGACTTTAAATTGTCTGTTAATAAGTCAGGAGTAGGTAGAGTTCATAAGAGGGCAGAATAGGGTTCCTAATGCGTTTAATGGAAATAATAATTCAAATTGGAACAATTATAAAAGTAATAATTATAACTCTAATTGGCATTCCTCGGTGCACCCCCTGGTTTTAAATCAAATTCAAATCTTAACCGGGAGTAGGATCAGTCGTTTAGTGGGGGATCAAAGTAGTCAAGGTGGGAGTAATGTGCAGGATTTGAGTAGTGGTATTGGTAAGTTAGAGGAGATGATGAAGCAAATACTAGTTAGAGATCAGGAAACTCAGAAAAAAATTTGCCGATCATGATTTGCTTTTGAGGAATCACCAGTCCGCACTCTTAGATCTTCAAAGAACCGTAGGTGATATAGCCCGATGTTTAGATGATAGACCCCCAGGTCAGTTTTTGGGTTCCACTCAGCAAAATCCGGCAGCTCAGTTGAATGCTATTTCTACTCGTAGTGGTAGGGTTTTAGGTTAGGAGAGAGAGATTGAGTTAGAGGAGAGAGATAAGTTAGTTAATGAGGAGATAGTGATGGAGACTCCTGGGAGGGTGCAACCTAGGCTAGCCCCAGCAAGTACCGCACCTACCAGTGAGCCCATAGTTAGAGGGAGTGAAGAGAAGAAACCGAGGGATATTAGGCCTTCACCGCTTATAGATCATGCTCGTGTCCCGTATCCAGCCCGTCTTAAGAATCAGAAGTTTTCTAGAGAGTACTAGAACTTCTTATATATGTTTAGGCAGCTTAGGATTAACCTTCCGTTTATCGAGGCCCTCCAGCATATGCCGAAATATGCTAAGTTTTTCAAAGATCTTCTTAAACGAAAGGAAAGTCTGGAGGAGCTTTCGACCGTTCCACTGAACGGTGAGTGTTCGGCAGTAGTTCTCAATAAGGTACCCGAAAAGTTACCCAATCCCGGTGTTTTCACTATTCCATGTTTGTTCGGTAGGGATACCTCGTGCCAAGCCTTAGCGGATCTAGGAGCTAGCATAAACTTAATGTCATATTCGTTGTTTGAGAAGCTAGGCCTTGGAGAACTTACACCCACTCGTATGCCATTATCTGTAGCTGACCGTTTGGTGAAGTACCCTAGGGGAATCATAGAAAACTTGCTCGTGAAAGTCGAAAATTTGGTTTTCCCCATAGATTTTGTGGTTTTAAATATGGAGGCCTATGAGAGAGTTCCTATTATTTTAGGTCGTCCATTCTTGCGTAATGCTAGGGAACTTTTTGATGTATTTGAAGGTAAGATCACTCTTAGAGCCTGCGATGATAGTGTCACTTATGTTTCTAAATCCATGAGACACCTGAGTGGTCAAGACGGTCTCATTGATCCATGTCATCCTGATTATGCAATTGAGTCTTTTATACCGGGCATGGATCCACGTCTTGATCACCCCCGTTCTGTCAGAGTTTGTTTGGAGGAGGAGAGAGAGGTCGCGAGTTCTCAAGAGTCGATGGAGTTTGATAGAGAAAAAGGTGGTGGTCTGCAAAAGTTTGTGGAGTTTGGAAAAGTTGGAGATGGGAGGAATAAGATTGACGATGAATGGTCGTATCGTGATGCAGTATCTTGGAGGACCATGGAGTTTTACCGTAGCGGAGGAAGCTCCACTCGAACAACCGAGTAGTTCACATAGGAGAGTGTCTTGAGTGAAAGCTCAAGTGTAGAGTTTGTATAGTTATTCCATCTTTATTTTTTGAGTCTTGTCGTGTCACTAACGTAGTTTTTTGTAGTTCTTCTTTGTTTTTGTTTTTAAGTTTTTGCAGGATTGAGAGAGCTAGAAAAATAACCCCCATGAAGTATAATGAAAAGTTAAAGTGTGGGGATGGAGCAGCAGGAGCCGTATACTTTTTATTTATCTATTTTCTGCTATTATTCATATTATATATTGTTTAGGGTTGGTTGGTCTGGTGATATACTTTGAATGTTTAAACTTTATCAAGTTGATAAGATATGTTTTAGATATTATTTGTTGAATGTTTGCCGCTTCCGCTCGTGTGTGAGAGAAAGGGATATTTGTTTGATGCACACGTTTGGAGTTGGAGGGCATATATGGAAGAAGACTTTAGCATCAATTTTCATGCGCATATTACCAGCTAAGTCTTTTCCATTATCTATCTTGCTTGTTTATTTTTATTTTTATTTTTTGTTTTTGGTTTTTAGGTTTTTGGTTTTTTGTATTCCTATTTTATTTTTCTTTTTCGTCATTATCCTTGCATTGAGGACAATGCTAAATTTAAGTGTGGGGATTAGACATTTGAGTCATAGTTAAATTTAAAAAAAATAAAATAGAAATTAAAAAAAAAAGTTTTGAAAAATATCCCTTGATTTTGTCTCTTTTTGCACTTAAATAGGAGATGAGGATAATTATCGAGAATCGGTTTTTCAAACTACTAATAATATGAGATAATATTAAAGAAAGCATACTAAGCTTGGAATGTGTCGGTAGGCCCAACTATTCTTGAAAGGTTTTCCATTGCATATTCTTAATAAACCTAATTAAATCTTAGATTTTGTGGGTTCTCATCCTAAGGGGGGACAGTGAAGCTGAAATTCGATAAGGCATAGAGAGTATTACTATAAGCTGACTACCCTAAGGTGGTGAGAATTGAATGCACTTTAAAATTAGCACGACACTCCGTTTTATGAAAATAAATAAAGAGTGGTGGCGCCCCGCAAATGTCAAATATTTTATGAGCTTTAGTCTTTAGTTATATATTTTTAAGTAAAAGATGCCTAAGTGTACAATAAAAAATAAATAAATAAATAAATAAATAAGAAAAGAAAAGGTGAGAAAAGTTATGTAATGAAAAATGCCAAAGAAGCATTCTCAAAAATAGAAAAAGAGGCCAAAGTGCACATACTAGACGAGACTAAGAGTTTACGTGTTACCAAGGGGATGGCGACTCTGAGGATACACTATTGGGGTTCGAAAGTTTCTAGTCAATAAATATTTTCTTAGGGCATATATAGGACAGAGTCCAATAATATTTAGGGCATGCTCGTACGACCTCACTTGACCTATCATCCATTAATTCCATCTAAGTGCATTTTCTTCTTACCATTAAGGGGTTCTTATCTTACGGTGATATGTTGAACCAGTTTGCTTCGACTCGATTATTTTTAATTGTCTTTATTATGCTTGAGATGGGATAGGTGAATCTTAACTCTAAAGGTGTGAGACCAATAGGTTTTTGATATCATATAAACTTAAATGCTTAATGTGCGTGGTGGCTTGATAGGCTGGTGGCTGGGTTTAAGTGGACAACAATATCAGCAATCGTGGTTTTTACGTTTATCTGAGCTTTAAGATAACCTAATATGTTTTTAAGATCGTATTTATCCAATTCTGATCCCATTGCAATTAAACTTTTTCGGGGACGAAAAAGAGATAAGTGTGGGGATATTTGATATAATGCTTAATATATATAAATCCCTTGTATATTTTATATAACATTTTATTAGTTTTTGTTCGGTTTTTATTTGAATTTGTATATTACTAACATATTTGAATAATGTAGGTTCCGGGACATGTTCATGGTTAAAAGGGCGAAAAAAGAGCTAAAACAAGCCAAACCGGTGAACCGGAGCATCAGAATTGAACCAGACCGCATCAGAATTGAACCAGACCTCATTAGAATTGAACCGAACCGCATCAGGAAACGAATCGGAGGGGTCAGCACCCATATCCGCGGCGCCACGCGACAGGGAGGCAAAATCCCGCCGCGCGGCGCTCTGGGCACCCAGTTTCTCGAATTTTCTTCGTTTTTTAATGAGTTTTGGGCCCAGGAAACCTATTTAAACACCCCTAAACTTAATCCTGAGAATACCCTGAAGTTCCAGCCGAATTTGGTGAGTTCCGAGGCGTCCGAGACTAGCTTTTGGCAGATTTTGAGTCGAAGAATCATCCAGTGTTGCGCGCAATAGTTGAAGACGAACAATACAGGTTTTATCTTTTGTTTCTTTCATTTTCATTTATTTACCGTCATGAATTCTTACTTGTTTGTTTTACTTAAATCTAAGATGTTAGCTAAATTGCATGAACTATCTTGGCTTATGATGAACCTACTTTGATGTTTTGATTTGACTTTAAGATTATTTATCATTATGGTTTTTATGGTTTAATAAAAGATTTATTTATAATTAATTGATGCGTATGAATGCTTAGGATTGTTTGATGAGTTTTATTCCATAGTTTTCCTTGATTAATATTTGTCATATGATAGGATTGATATTAGGTCAATTACTTTGTGTTCTTGATTATTTTATGATTGATGTCATGATAAGGTCATAAGAATAATATTGTCGAATAAACCTAAGTGTACTGCTAACCTAAAATCTGTAAAGTGCTAGGTTAAGTCTTTACTATTTAATCTTGCTAGATTTAGTTCTTCGTAAGGAGTCCGTCTAGGGTTGATTATTTATTATTGTTTATCAAATCAATTAATTATAGTAAATTACCTTTGATTTCCGCGCTGTAAGGTAGGATTTCGTTTAAAGGAACTAAATTATAATTAATTAGGTGACCGTAAGGGAACTTGATTTTTAATACTGGTGTACGTTAAAACTTCTTAGAAATCCATAGGTGTCTCTTGAGAAGGGTCAGGGGTCCTGCTCGGGTTTTCTTTTAAGTGTCTATTTTACGATCCCAGTCCACAACTAAATATTTTCCCGAGTCAATTCATTGCTGAAATTTAGGGGAGTCTAGCTTAGGTAGTTTTCTCATCATCAGCTTATTTTCATAACAAACTTTGTTTTCATTTAAATTACTTGCTTTCAAAATTAGTTTTTAATTATAGTCTTAAATTAGTATTTAAAAAAAAACCCCAAACAAATATAAATTAATAAGTCGTGTTTTGTAGTTGAGTCTAATTAGCTAATAAACGTAATTTAAAGAGTCTCGTGGGTTCGATATCCGGACTTACTTAGCTTTACTAGAGTTGATCGGTTCACTTGCCGGTTAGTAGTTTAGTCGAGTTTTATAGAGTCTAGAGTATTACTTAGTGTTTATTTTTAGTTAATTTAGTTAATAAATATTAAACTACTTCAAGACATCAATGTTAATTTAATTTTTACAATAACCTTCCTTATATATATATATATATATATATATACACACACTTAAAACTATAAAAAAACTATTTTGAACTTAGTTTAAAAAAATTTTTAAGGTTTCTTTTTTTCCCATTATTCTTATATGTTGTTATTGGTTCCAAAACAAAAAAAACGAAAAGAAAAAATTTTCGGTAACCCCGTCGGTGTGGTGCACATGTGTAACAGTGTGCATTGCATATATGAAAAATGTTGTATTGCATAGAATACAACATTATTGCACATATTTGATACACACTATTGTATATATGTAATATAAGACTAATATGCACATCGAATAAACGTTAGTACGTATGTCTAATACAACATTAACGTACATGTACACTACATCGACTTTTATTTTATTATTATTTTTTTCCATATAATACAACACTACTACACATATACAATACACAAATATTGAATATATGCAATTAAACACTATTGAACTTAAAAATACATAATAATACACATGTGTAATACAACAGTTTCGCGCAGGAATACGTATGTGCATTACAACGAGCTTTTTTTTTATTTTTTTATTTTTTTTAATTTTTTCGAGTGAAATGTAAGAAAATATAAGAATAATGGCAAAAACAGAATTCTGAAAATATTTTTTTATTTTTAATTAAAAATAATTTTTTATGAGTTTTTAAGTTTTCTCTCTAAAGATAAGTTTTCTCTTGATCCTCTCCCTATATGTATATATATATATATATAGGGGTGAGATCCAGTAGAGATTCGTCTTAAATAGAAAACTTAAAAGCCATTTTGAACTTTTTTTTTTAAATTTTGTTTGAAGTTTCTTTTTTTTCCATTATTCTTATATATTGTTATTGGTTCTAAAAAAAAAACCTTGTCGGTAACCCCGTCGGTGTAATGCACATGTGTAATAGTGTGCATTGCATATGCAAAAATGTTTGTATTGCATAGAATACAACACTATTGCACATATTTAATACACACTATTGTATATATGCAATATAAGACTAATACGTAAATCGAATACACATTAGTACGTATGTGTAATACAGCATTAAGACATATGTGCACTACATCGACTTTTATTTTATTATTATTTTTTTTTTCAAATAATACAACACTACTACACATATACAATACTTAAATATTGAATATATGCAATTAAACACTATTAAACTTAAAAATACATAGTAATACACATGTGTAATACAACGGTATTGCACAGTAATTACAGCGGGTTTTTTATTTTTTATTTTTTTCGAGCAAATGGTAAGAAAATATAAGAATAATGGCAAAAACAGAAATTTGAAAATATTTTTTATTTTTATTAAAAAAAATTCTTTAGGAGTTTTTAAGTTTTCTTTCTAAAGATGAGTTTTCTCTTGATCCTTTCCCTATATATATATATATATATATATATATATATATATATATATATATATATATATATATATATAGGGGTGGGATCTAGTGAAAACTCCTCTTAAAAAGAAAACTTAAAAACTCCTAAAAAACTATTTTTAACTTTTTTTAAATTTTTTTTTTTGAAGTTTCTTTTTTTTCCATTATTCTTATATGTTGTTATTGGTTCAAAAAAAATAAAAAAAAACCCGTGTCGGTAATTTCGTCGATGTAGTGTACATGTGTAGTAGTGTGCATTGCATATATGCAAAAGTGCTTGTATTGCATAGAATACAACACTATTGCACATATTTGATACACACTGTTGTATATATGCAATATAAGACTAATACGCACATCGAATACACAATAGTACGTATGTGTAATACAACATTAACGCACATGTGCACTACATCGACTTTTTATTTTATTATTATTCTTTTGTCATATAATACAAAACTACTACACATATACAATACACAAATATTGAATATATGCAATTAAACACTATTAAACTTAAAAATACATAGTAATACACATGTGTAATACAACGGTTCACACAGTAATACATATGTGCATTACAACGGGTTTTTTTTTCAAGCAAAGGGTAGGAAAATATAAGAATAATGGCAAAAACAGAAATTTGAAAATATTTTTTATTTTTAATTAAAAATAATTCTTTAGGATTTTTTAAGTTTTCTCTCTAAAGATGAGTTTTCTCTTGATCCTCTCCCTCTATATATATATATATATATATAAGGGTGGGATCTAGTGAAAACTCCTCTTAAAGAGAAAACTTAAAAACTCGTAAAAAACTATTTTTAACTTTTTTTTTAAATTTTTTTTGAAGTTTTTTTTTTTTCCATTATTCTTATATGTTGTTATTGGTTTAAAAAAAAAACTTGTCGGTAACCTTGTCGGTATAGTGCGCATGTGTAATAGTGTGCATTGCATATATGTAAAAGTGTTTGTATTGCATAGAATACAACACTATTGCACATATTTGATACACACTATTGTATGCAATATAAGACTAATACACACATCAAATACACATTAGTACGTATGTGTAATACAACATTAAGTCGATGTGCACCACATCGACTTTTATTTTATTATTATTTTTTTTCCATATAATACAACACTACTACACATATACAATACATAAATATTGAATATATGCAATAAAACACTATTAAACTCAAAAATACATAGTAATACACATGTGTAATACAACGGTATCGCATAGTAATACGTATGTGCATTACAGCGGGTTTTTTTTTAGTTTTTTATTTATTATTTTTTGTTTTTTTCGAATGAAATATAAGAAAATATAAGAATAATGGCTAAAACAGAATTTTGAAAATATTTTTTTATTTTTAATTAAAAATAATTTTTAGGAGTTTTTTAGAGTTTGTAAGTTTTTTCTCTAAAGGTGAGTTTTCTCTTGATCCTCTCCCTATATATATAAATAAATAAATATTTATATATATATATATATATATATATACGGGAGGGATATTTTGAGAACTTTATTAAGTTGTAAGAACTTAAGAACTTCACTCTTAGCCACATATTTAATTAAATATATTAGATTATGTGGTTGAGATTGAATATGATTAAAAAATTAAAGTATGAGAGAATAAAGATGTAAGTGATTACATAATTTTAAACGTTCGTTACACGTATGTAATAAGTCGACTCGGTGCGTAAAAAAATTTGTAATTTTTTTACGTATATGTAACCTACATGTATTACGTATGTGTAAAAAAAATTCACAAAAAAAAAATTGTTACGTTGAGTTCTTTCGAGTTCTTAAAACTCAAAGCGATTCTCATTTGAAATCTCCCCTGTATATGTATATAGGGGAGGGTTATACTAAAAAGAAGTAGTTTTCTAGGAAGACTATGAATAAATCATAGTTATTAGATCATGTTAATCCATTGTTGAGATTTAAAATTACCAAAAACCGACATAGTTTCCTTGAATTACTCTTTCATCATTATAACCGACATAGTTTCCTAGAAATATTCTTTCACCATATGTTGTAATGTCACATGTCAAAAATCTATTGGTTCTTACCATTCCTAGAAAACTCATTATTCTTATTTGAACCCTTTTCTATATATATATATATAATTTTTGTAAGCACATAATGTTAATTTTATACATTTTTATATAAAAATTTATAAGTTTGAAGGCCAAAATGTAAAGATAGAGGGTTAATTGTTATAATACACAAACTGATTTTACATCTTTTATGTAAACTAGAGAAAGAGAGAGGAGTTAAATGTCAAATACTAAATTTATTTTAACCTTAAACCTAAAAATCATGCTCTAAGAAAATACAGCGCCGCTCTCTATCTTCTCCATCCATTCCGGCGCCACTTTCTTCATTATTTCCGGCAGATTTTGCGACGCTGGTGTCAGAATTTTCCGTTGTAAATCCCCGTGTGGCCGATATATAGTCGACAAGTACCACCTTATAAGGGAAATCGTAGCTATACCAACGAACCATGTAAGTAAAAACATCAAAAATAGCTTAACCGAGAAACTTGGTGATATAACCGATATTGTTGAAGCAAATATCGGTGATATATCAGTCATTATTGCCGATAATATCGAGACATATATCATTTTAGAGGTCCGATAACTGATATATCAGCAATATATCACCGATATATCGCCGATATTAACTGCATAGGTTGTGAGTGCACATTATAGGGTGGAGAGACAAATGTAGTCATTTTTTGTAAATTTAGGGAGGCTTTGTTTGTCCCCATTTATTTTTTAATATTTGTTGAATTGGTTGTAAGTATAGGAGAAAAAACTGTAATAATTGGAAGAAAAATATTGTTTAATTGAACTAGATAGAGAAATTTAGTGATTTTTAGTATAATTATATAGATAGTGATGAGGGACATGCCGGGAATGCTCTAGCCTCTAAGGGAGTTAATAATATATTTAGAGTTTGATGATGGTCAAGTTATTTTACAAATGGGGACAAAAATGAGAAGGATTTATAGGCACACAGAAAAACCCCTTAAAAAACAAGATTAAATTTAATAAAAAAATCATAACTCAATGTTTACTAGAAAAACAAAAAATGTAAAAACGCTGAAATGTTTCCACCATCTTTCTTGTTCTTAAAAAAACAAAAACAAAACAAAACAAACAAACAAAATGTTGAGGAAAAAGATCATTGTCTTTTTGTTTATCATTGTGTTTTGTGTTTATTTCTGTCATTGTTTTGTCTTTTTTTCCCTTAAAAGTGTCTTTTTTTATTGATATTGTCTTATATTACTAAACATTGTGTTACATTTTGTTCAGCATTGCGTTATATTTTGCGATCTATTATATATATTTTTTAGCAATAATCACGACTTTTGTTCATTTTGTCATTTTATCTTTTTTCGGCATTATGTATTTTCGGCTTTTTTATTGAACGAAAATAAAGGGGAAACATTTTAGTTTTTTAAATTTTTTTGTTTTCTATTTATATTTTGAGTTATAATTTTTTTTATTATTATTATTTTAATTTTTTAGGGGTTTTTTGTGTGGTTTCAAATCTTTCTCACATTTCTCATTTTTGCATCCTTTAATATTTTAACTTTTCCTTTGATGATGAAAATGCTTCACAAATAAATGAGATATAACATGTTTAACAGCCATCTGGGTTTGGTGAGACCCATGACCCGCTTTTTTTTTTAACTATAATATGTTTCATAATTATAAATAATATACCTTTTTTTTGAATTTGGATATTATTTTTTAATATATCCCTTTTTTATATGGTTGTCATCTCAAATAGTTGGTGAGATTAATTTTTAATACAGTGAGATATTATAGCCCGTTTAAGGGTTATCTAGGTTTGGTGAGACCCATATCTGTGAATTTAGGTCAAATGCATGAGAAATCTCTGTTTACAAATAAAACAATCTTGTGGTTTGAAAAGATATAAGAAGCAACTATAGAGCTTTTAATGGTTTCGTTTATTTATATATTAGGTTTTATCCCCTGTATTACGGGGGTTGTTTTCGTTTCTAATATTTATATATTTTTTGGATTTTTATTTTATTTATTGTAAGAAAGTTGATAATATACTTAGGGTTTAATGACAAAAGGGTATCACAAATAAATAAGATGTTATAACCCGTTTAAAATCTATATGAGTTTGGTGAGACTCGTGACGTGCTTATTTTTTTACTATAAAATTGTTTCTTGATTGTAAATAATATTTTTTTAAAAAATGGATATTTATTTTTTTTATATCCTTATTTCATAGGATTTTTATATCAAATAGTATGATATATTTTTAGTTTAATGATATGTTATAACCTGTTTAAGGGCTATCTGGGTTTGATGAGACACATACCTGTGAATTCGGGTCAAATGCATGCGAAACCTAAATTCACAGAGAAAGCAATATGGTGGCTTGAGAGGAGGTGGGAAGCAACCAGAAAGCTTTTAAATATATGTTTCGTTTATATAAACTAGTTTTTATCACTGTGTTACGGGAGTTGTTTTACATTATTTGTGTCTAATATATAATATTTATATATTTTTTGGATTTTAATTTTATTTATTGTAAGAAAGTTAATAATATACTTAGGGTTTGGTGATAAAAGAGTTTCACAAATAAATAAAATGTTATAACCCGATTTAAAAGTTATCTGGATTTAATATTTAGTATATCCCTATTTTATAAAATTTTCATATCAAATATTTGTTGAGATTAATTTTTAATTTAATGAGATGTTATAACCCGTTTAAGGGTTATCTGGGTTTGGTAAGACCCATACCCGTGACTTCGGGTTAAATGCATGGAAAACCTTCATTTACAAATAAAGCAATTTGATGGCTTTAAAGAATATATGGAGCAACTAGAGAACTTTTAAAGGTTTCATTTATATATATTTAGGATAAGATAAGATTTTAAGATTAATGTTTTAATTTATTTATTTATTCATGTTATGCCTGATAAATTCAAATTCAAGATGAGTACACTATGTGAATTAAACGTACAAATTTGACCACAAAATACTTTTCTTTGCAACTATTTTTAATTTCATCAAATAGAAAGATAGAACAGAAACAGACTACCACTGAAATTAGGTCCATGCATTAATTATCATGAAAATAATAAATGAATATATGCATCGTGTCAAATACTAGCAGGTCCTTTGGTGACATTGACCCGGAGGTTGGCATAATATATATAGAGAGAGAGAGGGAGAGTATTAATAGAAAACCTATTTTTAGGGAAAAAAAACTTCAAAACTCAGAAAAAATTATTTTTAATTAAATATAAAAAAATATTTTCAAATTTTCGTTTTTGCCCTTATTTTTATATTTTGGTTCCCTTCACTCGAAAAAATAAAAAAAATAAAAAAAAACCGCAGTAATACACATACGTATTATTGTGCGAAACCGTTGTATTACACATGTGTATTACTATGTATTTTTAAGTTCAATAGTGTTTAGTTGTATATATTCAATATTTGTGTATTGTATATGTGTAGTAGTGTTGTAGTATATGGAAAAAAAATAATAATAAAATAAAAGTTGATGTAGTGCATATGTGCGTTAATGTTGTATTACACATACGTACTAATGTGTAATCGATGTGCGTATTAGTCTTAAATTTCATATATACAATAATGTGTATCAAATATGTGCAATAGTGTTGTATACTATGCAATACAAACACTTTTGCATACATGCAATGCACACTATTACACATGTGCATTACACCGACGAGGTTTTTTTTTTTTAACCAATAACAAAATATAAGAATAATGAAAAAAAACAGAAACTTCAAAAAATTTTTTTAAAAAAAGTTAAAAATAGTGTTTATGTGTTTTTAGAAATTTTTAAGTTTTCTCTTTAAATTAAGTTTTCACTGGATCTCACCCCTATATATATATATATATATATTGCAAACAGCTCACTGTTTTAATATGTTTCTATCCTAAATACAAGAAGATATTTAAGCCACTAACGTTATTATTACACTCTTAGTCGTTAAAAGTATAATAAATGGCAAGATTAAAATAATTAAATGTATGAATGGATGAACTACGCGAAAAAACAAATCAATCTTTATTTTAACGTTCCCTTTCTTTTAATGTAGTAGCATCAATTTTTTAAAACTTCACTAATATTTGTATACTATATATACCTTTTAAAAAAGTTATATATCTATAATATATATAAACGAAAGACTTTAAAAGCTCTCTGGTTGCTCCCTAAATTACCTTAAGCCACCAGATTGCTTTATTTGTAAATAAAGAATTCTCATGCATTTGACTCGAATTCACGGGTATGGGTCTCACAAAACCCAAATAGCTCTTAAACGGGTTATAAAATCTCAATAAATTAAAAATTAATCTTACCAAATATTTGATATGAAAATCCTATAAAATAGGGATATACTAAATATTAATATCTGATTTTTTTTAAAACAAGATATTCTTTATAATTAAGAAATAATTTTATAGTAAAAAAAATAAGCGGGTTATGAGTTACTAAATCCAGATAGCTGTTAAACGGTTATAATATATCATTTAGACAAAACATCAAAATTAGTCCTTTATGTTTGCACGTTTTTTCAGTGGTTGTCCTTTGGCGAACTTAATGGCAAAAAACATCCTTTATGCTTAAAAACTCTATCACGCTACGTCCTTTAGCACTAACCCAGTTAAATTTTTTCGTTAAATCCGGTCATATGCCTTGCACATGAGGGTAGGTTTGTAATTTTATAAATAAGTTAATAATAAAAACTAAAAAACTAAAAACATATAAAACACTCACCCACACACACACACACACTCATTATCTCTCTCTCTCAACACCTCCATCTCCATCCATCTCCAACCAAATAACCACCACCACCACCACCACCTACCGTGACCACCACCTGCCGTGACCACCCACCGCCCAAACCCCCTCCATCTCCATCTCCAACCAAATAACCACCACCACCTGCCGTAACCACCTACCCCAAATCCCCTTTTTCACCGACACTGTTGTCACCACCACCACTACGGCTATCACCGTCGACACCGTTGAATTGTAAAATTGGGATGATATGTGAGGGTTAGGGTTTATAATTTGGGGGTTATGGTTAGGGTTAGGGTTTGTGCCGTCCGAGGATGTGGGGCTGTCGGAATTTTCGTCGTAGTTAAATTCCGGTAGGCAGAAGTCTAACGGTGGCGGCGGCGGCGGTGATTGAGGTGTTTTGGAAATTTCCGGTGAGATCCAGGTGAGATCTAGATGGGATTCGGTTCGGCGGAGATGATGCTGGTGGTAGTTGCGGGAGGTTGGGGTGGGGGAATTGTGATTTCCGGAGGTTGGGGCGGGGGAGTATTGGTTGCGGAGATTGTGATTTCCGAAGAGGTTTTAGGTCGGGGTTGGGTTATTTAGTAGTGGTGGCAATCCGACAGTTGTAGTGGTGGCAAGCCGACGGATGGATGGAATAAAAAAAGAAGAGAGAGATTTATTTTGTAATATCATTTAATTTTTAATTTTAAGTAAAAAGACTAAATTACCCGACCGAATTTAACGAGAAAAGTTAACTGGGTTAGGACCAAAGGACATAACATGATAGAGTTTTAAAGCATAAAGGTTGTTTTTTTGCCATTAAGTATGCGAAAGGACAACCATTGAAAAAACGTGCAAACATAAATGATTGGTTTTGATGTTTTGTCTATCATTTATTTGTGAAACCTTTTTATCATCAAACCCTAATGAGGTGTTTGGGATTCCTTATTTTTCCTTCTTGTAACTTATTAACTTTTATAAGTTAAAAAGGTGTTGGGTAATGTGACTTTTTTAAGTTTTTAAGGAAGGAAAAAGGAGGTTTTGATAAGTTTGAGGGAGTAACTTATCAAAAACAACTTATATAAGTCAAAAGGAGGTGCAAATAAGGAATCCCAACCATGGCCTAAGTATATTATTAACTTTCTTAAAATAAAAAAAATTTAAAATCCAAAAAATAAATATTAAAAAGCGAAAAATGTAAAACAACCCCCGTAATACGGGGAATAAAACCTAGTGTATATATAAAAGAATAATAATAACAGACAAGTTATATATGTGGGGTTACCATAATGGTTTATGTGCTTGTTTCTAAGTATTTAGGATTTATATTTCCCCCTAAATGGCATGTGTGTAACTTGGCTGGGTGGTTCTTTAGGTTACTCATTAAACTTTATTTTCGGAAACCGTCTGGGGTCGAGTCACAACTGCCCCATAAATTTTGTTCCGGTCGGACAGCAAACCGTCAATCCTGGCCGGATTGTTAGAAAACGAGCTATAACTTGTGCACCGGACTGGATTTACCAGCAGGTACCGATCAGCCGGTCTGGATTTCAAAACATTGGTTAATATAGTGATAGGGTTGGTGCCAAGAGAGATCATCCTAGTCATCATGAGCCTAGAAGCAACAGTTTGTTGAACATTGTTGAAATGGCTACCTATGGTTGACTTGATCAACTGGCCCTTGCATTGAATTGGTTTTGTGGTTATAATTTAATGTAGTGAGGATACTATTCACATCTTACTTTGGTTGTCGTTTGTTTGAGCGGATGTGTAAGGTATGTTTGATGAGGTATAATGTTACTTGTTAGTACGAGCTGCTCTAGAGTTGCCAAATGGATTCTGTGGCTCTACCGCACGGTACCGCCCTATCTGTTTGGCAAGCTTCCGAGTTCGTTGCTTTGCATCTCCGTACCATGCTATTTAGGGCTGATATCAATGCCCTTGATGGCATTCGGTTTATATTGTGGTTTGGCCTTTGGGAATGACAATCATCAGCCCCTAGTCTAGTGTAGCATGATCTTGTCTAGAAGGCTGTGTGTTATGATGGAGGGCTTCAAAGCCCCTCCATAGTGTCACGTCAGTGCTACGTGGGCACTAGGGGGCATCGAAGCCCCAGAGCGTAATGCCCCTCTATGGTGAGGGGGCTTCGAAGCCCAACCTTTTCTCTTCTTTTTTTTTTTTATAAAACAAAAAAACCAATACAATAATATATAATACAATAATATAAAAATACAATAATACTAAAATACAAAATAAATTAAATAAAAAAACATATAAAAAAATTAAAGCTATTTTTAGTCGTCGTCCTCGCCGTCATCTTGCTTATTACTCCAAAGATGTTCAACAAAATCCGATCGAAGACTGAAATTGGTTTCTTTTTTTCGTATTTTTAATAAATTAGCAAGTTTCTTATCTTTGTTTAGTGTACAGATCGGCTCTTGCTCATCGTTGTACTCGTCTTGGCAAACTACTCTACCCGAGTCCTTCAATATCATATTATGCAAGATAATACAAGTGTACATTATGTTTCTTAACTTATCAATTTGTAGAAAACGAGCCGGTTGTCTAATGATAGACCAACATTTCTTTAATACACCGAATGCCCTTTCGATGTCTTTTCTTGCCGACCTGTGTTTTTTCTTGAAATACTGACGTTTTTCGTCAGTCGGGCACGTAAAGCTAAGAATCAACGTGGCACACTCCGGATAAATACCGTCGACTAGATAATATCCGTATTGGTAGTTGACATTGTTTGTGGAAAATGAGATGTTGGGTGAGACTCTGTCTGTGACGCGGTCAAAAATAGGGGACGCATTAATCACAGCTGCATCATTGTTTGCACCGGGCATCCCAAAAAACGCATGTCATATCCAAAGATCAAAGATGCAACCGCCTCAAGAATAACTATTGGGCCATCATGATTTGACAACCGGCAAAAATTCAAGTCAATATCCGTACAACTCATTAATAAAAATAAATCATTATTATTTATCGTAGGAATTTTAACACGCATGCATGATCATTCATCATTTAGTGATAAAAAAAAACACTATGTATGTATGCCATACACTCTAGGTAATTATAGGAATTACCACGTCACACGTACAAACATCCGTCGCACACACATAGGTTGGTGATACTATATTTCAAGTACTAAAATTATACTTATATATTTCATAGGGTATATAAATAACGACTCTGAGCCATGTCCAAAGTGTGGCAGTCGTTTATAATTCAATGAGCAAACTTGTGTAAACAAACTTGACTAATAATAATAATAATAATAATAATAATAATAATAATAATAAATCAACCAAAACTAGTAAGTAAAAATAACATCTAAACTAAATTACAATAAATAAAAAAAAAAAAAACATAACAACTAATATAACAAAAGAATCGTCCTATGCATGCTGCTGTGGACATATACACACAACATACATGCAAATATGCAGTGCGGGTATGACCGTCACTTGCACTTAGTAGGATGGCTAAACTTTACCCATATCTGACCTGCGTGTAGGTTTTCCTTATCCTTAGTAGGATTGCTTCCTTCTTTTTTTTTTTTTTTTTTTTAGGATAACCTTTGAACGTGGTAGATGATAGGTTGAAGTTTTGCTTCCTTGTTCGTGATTGTGCGGGTAAGACCGTCACTTGCACTTACAAGGATGGCTAGACTTCACTTACATCTGACCTGCGTGTAGGTTTCCCTTATTTTTAACGTTGTGTTTATGCGGGTTTTGCCGCCTTCCACACGTAACGACTTCCTTCCCGTTTATGCGGTGAATACCGGCACCAGTGGGAAGTTCATAAGTATAAAGGTAAACACATTATGAAAGGAGAATCATTTCCATTAGAAGTGGCTCTAGGCCTTTTCTTTACAAGTTTTGGAATTGATCTACATATAACATTTGCATAATTGAGCTCCATTCCATGTTCTTGGGATGGGAGTGCCATCGAGCCTTTCGAGCCGGTATGCGCCCTTTCCCAGGACTTCTTTGATAATGTATGGCCCTTCCCAGACCGGGGCCAGCTTTCCCGGGCGCTCTTGGTTTGAAGCCTCGTTGTTACGCAGTATGTAGTCTCCTATATTGAAGTTGCAGAGTTTTACCCGCGTGTTGTAGTACTTTTGCATTTGTCGTTTGTAGTTCTCTTCACGCACTGCGGCTAAGTCTCTGCGTTCCTCGGTTAGCATAAGATCCAACCGTCTTTCCGCATCATTGTCTTCTGGCTGAATCAAGACCCTTGGTGAGGGTAGACCAATTTCGACCGTGACCATGGCTTCAGTGCCATAAGTGAGGCTGAACGGGGTTTCTCCCGTACTGGCCTTCTTCAGCGTTCTGTTTGCCCAAAGGACGTGCGGAAGCTCGTCCACCCAGCCGGATCTGTGTTCCAATAGTCTCTTCTTGATGCCTTCGACGATGCTCTTATTTGCTCTTTCCACCTCACCATTACCTTGCGGGTGTGCCACTGAGGTAAAGGTGTGGGTGATTTGAAGTTCTTTTAGCCACTGTTGTAGCTTCTTGTCAGCAAAGTTGGTGCCGTTATCGCTCACCAAATTCTGTGGAAGTCCAAAACGACAAATAATAAATTCCCAAATAAATTTTTTGATATGTTTCGCGGTTGTTTGGGCTAAAGGTTTTGCTTCTATCCACTTGGTGAAGTAGTCGATGGCTACCACTAGGAACTGAACATTTCCTGCTGCTGTAGGAAATGGGCCTGTCACATCGATGGCCCACTTCTGAAATGGCCATGAAGAAGTGACTGGAACAAGTTCATTCTTCGGGCGGTGCGTGTTGGGTGCGTAAAGCTGGCAAGACCTGCATTTTCTGATGTATGCCAGTGCATCCGTATGCATCCCCGGCCAAAAGTATCCCGCGTTGTTTAGCTTGGCTACAACAGCGCGGGGACCTGCGTGTACTCCACAGATGCCTTCGTGTACTTCCCTTAGGAGGTAGTCAGCATCTTGGTTGTCCACGCATCTTAAGAGTGGGCCAAGAAAGTTACGTCTGTAAAGGATGTCATTGACGAGTTGATAATTCAGTGCCTTACAGCGTAGTTTTCTTGCCTGTGTTTTGGACTCCGGTAGTGTACCTGTCGCAAGGTATTTTATTATTGGTGTCATCCACGTTTCCGTGCCGGTTTGGATGACACAAATTTCCTTGTGCGGGACCGAAGGTGTCTCGAGGAGTTCAATGCGGATATCCTTTCCTAGGTGGGTAAAGGCTAATGAAGCAAGCTTGCTTAACGCATCCGCAGATTTGTTTTCACTTCGCTTGACGTGTATGACTTTGCAGTCATTGAAATCGCGCATAAGAGATTTTGCTTGAGCGAGGTACAGGGCCATTGTGTCGTTCACGGCCGTGTACGTCCCGTTGATTTGATTGGCTACTAACATGGAATCCACGTGGGCTTCCAAGTTTTTCACTCCCATCTTACGCGCAATTCTCAGCCCAGCCAGGAATGCCTCATACTCGGCTTCGTTATTCGTACTTGGAAAATCCAATCGAATAGCGTAGGTGTATTCTTGGCCCGCTGGGTTGGTTAGCTTTAGCCCTGCGCCTGAACCCTCGTTATTGGCTGCCCCATCAGTGTAGAGTCGCCAGACATCATTGATGTCTTGTGCTGGAGAGGGTTGAGCCTCTTCCTGGCACTCTTTTTCCCGCGATGCAGGCACTTCTGCAATAAAGTCGGCCAGAACCTGGCCCTTTATGGCTGGTCTTGGCTTATACTTTATCGCGTATTCTCCCAACTCAATTGCCCATTTGGCTAGGCGTCCCGATAACTCGGGTTTGCCTAGAACGTTTGCAAGTTTGAAGTTGGAGAGGATGGTGATTGGGTGACCCTGGAAATATCATCTTAACCTGCGTGAGGCGTGTAAAAGTGCTAAGACTAATTTTTCGAGGGTAGAGTACCGGGTTTCTACGTCTGTTAGGATACGGCTGACATAATAGATTGGCAACTGGATGCCTTTTCGCTCTACTAGCAGGACTGCCCCGGTTGCTCTATCAGTTGCGGAAAGGTATAGGATTAACTCCTCTCCCGCTTCTGGTGCTGTGAGTGTTGGGAGTTCGATCAAGCGTGACCGAATCTCCTGAAAAGCTGCTTCCGCTTCTGGTGTCCAGCGGAAGTGCGTTTTTTTCAAACAGTTTCTCAACGTTGACACGAAGGGGAACGACTTATCCGCGTGGTTTGCCAAAAAACGATTAAGTGCCACTAGTCGTCCGTTCAGTGTCTGAGCCTGTTTGATGGTAGTAGGTGATTCCATTTTGACAATGGCTTCGACCTTTTCAGGGTTCGCTCTGAAGCCATCTTTAGTGACGATGACCCCCAAGAACTTCCCTTCTTCCGCTCCAAAGGCACACTTGCTCGGGTTGAGCTTCATGTTTATCTTCCTGAGCGTGTTAAAAGTTTCTTCGATGTCCTTCAACATCGCTTCTGGGTCAGGGCTTTTGATGACCAAGTCATCCATGTAGACTTCCAAGTTCCTCCCAATTTGGGAATGAAACTCTTTGTCCATCAGGCGTTGGTATGTGGACCCGGCATTCTTAAGTCCGAATGGCATCATTTGATAACAAAATGTGCCATCGGGCGTCCGAAAAGCGGTTTTGTCCTGATCATCAACGGCCATGTGGATTTGATGGTACCCCTTATACGCGTCCAGGAAGCATTTAAGGCGGAATGGTGCCAACGAATCCACCTTAAGATCAATTTCAGGTAACGGATAACAATCTTTGGGGCATGCTTTGTTCAAATCTTTGAAATCTATGCACATGCGCCATTGTTTGTCATTCTTCGGTACCATAACGGGATTTGCAACCCAAGTTTGATATCTACTAACGCGTAAGATGCCTGCGTCAAGAAGTTCCTTGACTTGGGTTCTACACTCGTTAGTTTGTTCTGGCCCCATTACTCTGCGCTTTTGTACGATCGGTGTGACAGCCGGATCGCATTTGAGCTTATGCTCTGCCTTACTCCGGGGTACACCAGTCATGTCAGCTGGTGTCCACGCGAAGATGTCGGCGTTCCTTTGTAATAAGCGCTTGAGTAAGGTGCGTGTGGGATCAACAATTGTTGGGCCAATGGTTACGGCCTGGTCAGGGTACTTGCCATTGAAGGCCCATCTTTCTGGTTCGGTGATGGTTGGTTTAGCCATCTTTGGTTTGGGTTTAGATGAGACAGATGCGATGCATACCTGGGAATGCCGGTGATCATCGCTACACCCTCAGCTGTTGGCCATCCCATCATGCCGTGGACTGAGGATACCACGACGTTGAATCTTGCCATCCCGTCTCTCCCGAAGAGAATGTCGTACGTGTGGTGTGGCTTCCTCATCACGACAAAGTCCACATCCTCTGTGCGGGAGTGTTTTCCATCTGTAAGAGTGACGGGGAAAGACAGGATACCCAGGGAGGTGCTTGTGCTGCCATCAAACCCTTCCATCGAGGCGCAGATCGTTTCCAGGCGCTCCTTGTCTTCGTCATCTAGCTTATCGAAGAACTGCCTGTACATCACCGTTGACGAGGCGCCATTGTTAGCAAGAGTGCGAGAAGTGATGTAGTGCCCCAGCTGGCTTTTTATGACGATAGGGCCTTCTTTGCTGGGTCCTCCTGACACTCGCGGGAAGCGCACTTCAGCTTCCTTCCATGCGCATGGTTCTGGCGTTCGCCTTTTTCTTCCTCTGATGTTGCCATGAACCATGTTGATGCTGATGTCAACGGGCTTTCGTCCGTTGCCCCGGTACCGGTTGTCGTTCCGTCCTCCCTTCTTGATTGATGCCACCAGGTGTGCCAATCTTCCATCCTTGACGAATGCTTCAACAATATCTTTCAAGGATGTACACTCTTCCGTACCATGACCTTTTGTCCCGTGGAAGTCACAGGATTTGCTCTGATCCGCATTAGGTCGGTGCCGGATCACTGGAGCCTTTGGCCACGGTAGCTTTTCAGTGGCAAATATCTCCGTGACGCTTTTGGTGAGTGGCGTCCACCGGTGCTTTTGGCTTGAAGGGTGTGTGTGATTTCTTCTGCCAACAAGAGGGCGAGAGCTGGATGAGGTGTCAAAGTTTACCCTTGACTGCCAGATACCTAGCTTCCTCTTTTTGTTCTGCCGGGCGATCCGGACATTGTTCTCTCTTGTCCTCTACGTGTAGAGGTGTGTACTCTGGGGGAGGTCCCTTCCCAGTTGCTTCTCTGTCTCGGCAAAGCGCTTGGCCGCCGTCATGATGGCATCCCATGTTGATGGCATGCCATCCTTACCCGTCAATGTGCGGATAAGCTCCGGGTATTCGGCGCCTTGAATGAAAGCGGCGCGAACAAGATCTTCACTTACGTTGCCGAGACTCAGCTTTTTGGAGTTGAAGCGGGTGATGAAGTCTAATAAAGATTCATCCTCATCTCTAACGCAGTTGAGGATTGTCCACTGTTCCTCGGTGTATTTCCTCTGTTGGCTGAAGTGCTGGCTGAACTTGTTCTGAAAGTCCGCCCAGTCATATATGTGGTGGACCGGTAAACGATCGAACCATGCCCTGGCCGCTCGAACCAGAGTCATCTGGAACATATAACACCACGTGGGTTCCGTCCAGTTACTGACGGTTGCCCCCGCAATGAATCTGTTCAAGTGGTCGTCTGGTCGGATAGACCATCATAAGTGCCAATGTTAGACATTTGTTTGGCACTTCTCGGGGCGATTTCTTCCGCAATGTCCCTTGCAAACTTTGACTTTCCTGCATTTGTAGCAGTTGGCCTAAAGGTTTTTGAGAAGTCACGCGGGTTTCTCTCCGCATTTGTTGGTTTAAAAGCTTCCCCAAAATTCCTTTTTGGCTGGGAGTCCGTTTCCTTACGCTTCCCTTTCGCCTTATGGCGAGGGTTTGTGTCGGTGTCGGATTCCTCTCTCTCCTCGTCTGAGTACTCGCACTCGCTGTTCATATTGAGCTGTTGGCGAGTACTGCCGAATTCGTCAGCCTGTTGAACTGAACGCAAGCGTTCATCCAATTCAGCTTGGAATTCTCTTTGACGTGCTTCGGCCCACGCCTTCACTTGATCTACTGTTTGGCGAGGGGCCCTCGGTCGTTTTTCCAACTGGGCATCAGTGAACCCCAGTGGAATATTTACTGCACTTGCCCCGGCTTGGGTAGTCGGGGTAGTGTTTGTAAGATTTGTATAACCGCCGGTGTTCCCCCCAGTTGCTGGGGTTGTGGTTACCGGGGTTTCTTGGTCGGTTACTAGCCTTAGGACCGGAGTAACGTTAACCATTTCTTCAGAAATTTTGAAAAAACTAAAATAGTTCTAGCTTTTATGCACGGATGGCGCCAATGAAGAAACACTAAGTGAACCCACAGGCAGATTATAGATAATCTGGGGGTTAAGTAATGTTTCCCACGAATGAGGTCCAGCAGAGAAGGTTGTTCTTCAGGGGACCTGCAAAACAGACACCGTAAGCTCGTCACTGAGAAGGGGGGGTTCCTCCTTGTGACCACCCTCCGGCGTGAGAATCAGACTAGATTGCTCTGAATATAAGTGTATATTAAGAGATTGCTAGATAAGATTGAGATAACAGATGATGTCCTTACCATTCCAAGGTGTTGGAGTATTTATAGCCGAAGGTAGGTTTCCAAGCAGGTACAGCCGGCTGAATAGTATTCCTGTTCTACCAACAGTGGACGTACGCACAGGCCATGCTGGTTGGTGGATAGGTTATGGCCAACAGTAATAAGGTCGGCTGTATACTGTTCCTTTACTGCCGGCTACGCACTGTTCCACCAACTGTAGGCTGCGCACGTCCCCTCGTAAGGGTAGGTGAGTAGGCAGCGGCTAATAGTGACAAACAGTACTAGAGGGTGCTCCTCCTCGTATTGTTGTCGGTGAGCTGTCACCCTGTGATTAGTTCATGGGCTGCTCTGGTCAAACTGTCTGTTCCGCCCATACCTTAGTAGGTATAGTACGAAAAGACCTTCCAGAAGCATACGGACTGGCTCATTTAGGCGGGAGTATTCCCGCCTTGCTCATTCCTTCATGTGACTACTGAAGTAACGAATGCCTTGTGCGTGTAGCCTTGCTGTTAGTGCGGGTAGCCTTCCCTGATGGCTTGTATCCGCAGCTGCGGGAACAGGCGGGGTACTTCACCATTGGGAGGCTTTCCCTGCGGGTACAGCTGGCGTACTGCGCGTAAGGTTCTTTGAGCATGGTGCGTCCTGCTGGAGCAGTTGGTCATTGCACATACGTCCCTGTTCAAGGTGAGTCTTGCGGGTCCAACTGGGCTCTGCTGGGACCTACCTCTTCACAAGCCTAACATTTTTATTAAAAGATGATAAAAGTAAAAATCACTATTTCCTACTTGTGAAGAAAGACTTGCCATAGATAAGTTCTTACATTAAATGAGTTAATAAAAACAATTGAATCAGTTAGAAACAATGGTCAAACCTTACTATTCCTCTAACCCACATATAAGACACACACATACATCCATGGTATTCATGAAAAAGATTAATGTCATACATTATGCATGCATGCACATGATCACAAAGGACAAAAGACACGAGGGATTCTTTCACTAAAAAGAATAGGAGTAGTCAACATAGAGAAAAAGGCACTCTTAATACAACTCCATTTTCTTTTACTTCCAAAACCCAATCTTATTGCCATTCCTTGATAAAAATCGGTTAGTAGTATTCTTGCTAGGTCCAAATTCCATCAAGTTGTATTATATAAGAAACCATAGACCACTAAGAACCCACCACCATAATTCTAACCATTTAAACACACTAGCTATATATTGAGGTATATTAACATAAATATATAAATACGATTTTTCTTTAAAATAGGTATATAGTGTAATATATATTCATTTACTATTACTTATAAAGATAAATATGTGAGATATAACATATTAAACTTAGCGTATCACCAACGAGTCGTACCACGCCTAGGTCTAGGTTGTTGGATGAACACATAGCATAAACCGATATAACTAATATGTTGTACCGACCCTAATTATGGCCCGTACTTGTCTTAGGACACACTTAGGTCGGATACCGTCAAGATCTTTTGTCATTACTACTCACCGACACTGAGGTGAGTTTCACAACCCCTTTTTACTGTTTTACTATTTTGGGGTGGAAACATACTTAACCTTTTAATGCGTAATAAATGATCTTTATATAATCATGAGTAACTCGAGGCCCTTAGATCTTCGGATCAATGTGTTCTAAAATCATTAACTATGGATTTAGCCGAGGAATATGTGGGTAGTACTATCGGGATTGATTCCCCGCTCATGGTTAGTAGCTCTAACCAACGTGATAATGGGTGTATATATTCTAACCTTATACCGTGGAGTTACGGTACCGGGCAAGAAATAACATGATTTAGGGTTGATTATAGGCTCATGTGTTATATATTAATTCGTACTCCTTGCAAGTTTACGGAGGATCATGCATTACATTATTCTTATACCTTACATGTTTTAAATTCTTTATTTGACATAAACGTTTTAACTTTTGGAAACAAATGTTTTATATTGTGTCATTAAACTTGTGAGCTCACTAACATTATGTTGACGTTTTCAAGTATGTTTTTCAGGACGCTAAACAAGTAAGAAGAAGTATTGTGGGTACCAAGCATTGCATGTCGGATCACCTATTTTGGAGGATTTTTGTCATAACTTAACTTTTTTTTAAGTCATAGATTTGGAAATCCTATAATTAAGTCATGTTTTGAAATACTTATAAACCTTTTATTTTGTAAAATAATTAAACTATTTGGCGATCTATGAATGTGATGTTTGCTTTACTCAATAGCTGTGATTATCCATGATTCATCGCACGCTCGCGTTTCCGCCAAGGCGGGGTGTGACACATGATGATCCCGATGATATTGACCTTGCCAAGCAACATGACATGCTTCCCATTCCCGATGCATGCAATCGAGGCTACCAAGCATCCCGGGAAAACTGTGTCTTTGATGATGCACCTCGTATATTTTTTGTACGTCGCTTTGAGTCGGCTTCCTCAAATGTTTTTTATGATATAATTGTGGTAAGTTTAACAAATTTTATGAAATTCATGCTTAAAATGTTACGGTTTTGAAATAAATAATTAGAATATTAATACTCACATTCACAGAATGTGTGAAGCGCTTCACGATCCACTGTCTCCGACATCTATAAGTACTCTTCCATGGCGTCGCTCGCAGTCCCGTACTCTAGTTGACGAATTGCCGCCGTGCATTTTTGCATTGTTGAATATCCCGTTTTACCTCTCGCGTCCGCCCGTTGTTGGAAGAATGCATAAACGCTTTCTAAATCACCAACTATTCGTAAAAATAGTTGGTGACTCATCTGAAAACGGCGCCGAAATCGTTCCGAATCAAAAGTCGCGTCCGGCGAAAAATAATCTTTCATCAACCGGTTATGCGCACTTACGCGATCCCGTTGAAGATGAGGCCGTCTTTTAAGTGGTTGTGAGCTTTCTCAATGCTGGACTACGAGTTGGTGAGAGAACCGATATGGATCTAGATCTTAGGATGACATCGATGAACTCGTTGTGTATGTATACGATTAGGCTAGGATTACGTTAGTGTATGTAGTGTGTGTGTTGAGAGAGTATTTGGACAAAGTAACTAGAGGGAATCAGGAATAATCAGAACTGCTGCATTAATGAATATATTACAGAGGTATATATAGAGGATGACCTCATTCGTTAAGATAAACTTAACGAATGAGTCATTCGTTACATTAACCTAACGAATAAACATACTTATTCGTTAATACATTATCATAGCAAATAGCCTTCATTCGTTATGTTCCATTCGTTAAGTTGGGTTAAGGAATGAGACTTACATTAATACGAATGTGACTCATTCGTTATGGAGTAAGGAATGTGTCTTACAATTAGGCGAATGGCATAATAACATTAAAACCCCTATAATAATAAACTATTACATTAATACCCTGATAAAGACCGCGACGTACAAAACATGTATCAACAAACTCCCCCTCGTCTCGAGCTTTTTATCTTCATCTCTGGAACATCTTTGTCTTCCAGTCCACACAACTATGAATCTTGTATGCATAACAGACACGAACCACTTTCTGGAATTGCATAGCAAGTTCATAGTCGCATACGTTAGCAAATCTGATCTGACTTGTAAATAAGGCATCGTTATCAGACTCAGATAAGTTAACCAACCACATTGGATCAATAACATGTATAGTCTTCGTGTTTGACCCAGAGCCAAATACAATAACCGCTTCACCTGTATGATTGTCATAATACCAATAATTAAACAAGGTGAACAGATTCTGAGGGAATGTCTTCATTGGAGCCCTCTTCATTGTCTTTGGCGGCTTCACTTGAAGTATCATCTTCCTCCAGCCAGTGTGTTGATCAATCTCATCGATGTACTTGTGGGTCGGCACCTGCGGCTTGAAGAACTTGAAACCATAACGGGTTTCATGCAATAAATGATTATAGAACCACTTACCCCAGACATCATCTCCTAGATTCACGAACGGTCTGTTAGCTAGTGTTCTAACTTCCCATCTTGGCATAGATAAGATATCGTGTGGGCGTTTGAAGTAATAAATACCGTGCTCCCACTTTGCGATATATACTTTAAGCTCAGAATCAAACTGCCATGCGATCAAATCACCCTTCACATCTTTCGCCGGCTTGTATTTTTCATTTGGTATGCCGATGCTCGAGCCTTCGCCATTTTGACTTCCTCCCGTTCATGATAACGAAAGGTCTCGATCATCTTGTTCATCTTCTTTACATTATGCTCGAACATACCACCCAAAGCACGTTTGCGCTTTTTCTCAGTCGTTGAGAAGTGACTTGTTTCTGCAGCTTTATTCCATTTCTCTCTCTCTTCTCGTAATCGGCGTTCTGCTGCGTCAAAATGTTCTGTAGTGAAGAAAGGAATACCTGAATCGTTGTTGTTGTTATCGGTGTAAAACTCAGGATACTCCTCAGCAGTAACGTCTTCTACCTCCACCTCATCATAATTTGGTACATTCCCATGAGGAATACATGTATTCGTACTTTTCTCGATCTCAATATCCACATCCACGCTCTTACCCAACTCTTCAACTTCATCTTCATTTAGATCCAGAAGCAAGGCTATTTGTTCTTTTGTTAATGAATGATCAACAAATTCGCTTTCTTCGATCTCATCAGCGTTTACCATATTGTACACAATCCCGTCTATACCCACAAACAGAAGCATATTAGCTGGAATAACGTCAATTGGTTTGGCTCTCGTGTAATCCTTGTTTGGAACAATCTGTTGATTACTTGCTTCAGACCCACCACCAGTACCCGAATCAGTCTTATTTCCTGCCGACGCCCGGTTGCTGATCTACACCTCCCGTTCCATCCTGATCATTCTTTAATTTCTTCAACTCGTCATCTTTACAAGTGAGCTGGAGGATGATTTCATCTTGTTTGTCCAATCTCTCCCCCTGAGCAGCAACAAGGGCTCTAAGTTCCCCCCGTTTTCTCGTTGAGTAAAATGAATATGTCTTAACAAATTCCTTTGCGCTAGCTCATGGGCAGCTCTGTCAGCTTGCATTTGAGTCTGTTGAAGATGTAACAGATTCATCATATGAAACCACTGAGATTTAAGATTCATACCAAAGAAGTTTAGATGAACTAGTTGCAAGGGACCCTGAGGACGAGTAAATGTCATGAGTGCTCAGGTCTAGGCAACTGTGTAGGTGTACCAGGAGTCTCTGGAGTAGTAGGCTGAGGCATAGGCATACGAGCCAATACTGTTTGCAAAACGTCTCCAAAATAAGGATCAGACCTCACAGTAGTAAACAAAGTCATAGACGGAGGAGAGGTAGGCATTTGTACAAGAGTCGGAGAACGAGTAAAATCTGGAACTGGAGTACGAGTAGGAGATCTTGGAATATTTTGAGACACAGGAGAAGTAGGAATAGAAATAGATACTGGAGCAGGAACAGAAGTAGAAGGCACAAACGGTTGACTAGGTATCTCTATACCCGAACCTCTTCTAACCCGTTGCTTTTTGGGTTTCTCCCCCTTTTCCACCATCGATTCTTTGCCTTTATGTTTACGTTGCTGAGCATAAGTTAATTCAGCTCGTGGTCCTGGACCACCATCACAACCATCATCTCCACCATTTCCACCATCACCACCTTCACGTTCAGAGTCAGAATCGTCATTGAGCCCAACGATCATTAGGTGGTGCAACATAATCAATATTTGCCAAATGACCAATCAAACGCTTAAACCTTGGTCGATCTTCCAGACTCTGACCTTGGTACGATCTTAAACGTCTCATTGTGTCTTCATTCATATGATCAAGCTTCATAACATCATCTGTAGAAATCTGGGATACATTGTTGGTACATGATGTCAGTAGTTCAGTGTCTAGTGTCTGTAATCGAGTCGTTTGGATTTGAGTTTGTATGTAAGCGAAGTTGTTAACAAGTTCGCTGATATAGGCAAACTTGTTAGACAAGCGAAGTTAGTGACAACTTCGCCTGAACATGCCAGGCGAAGTTGTCGTGATTATATAAACTAGGTTACGGCTTAGATAGAGATACTTCAACGAGTTCATTAGTCAGAGAACGAGTTAGAGAGAGTCTGTATTTGGTGATCTTTGTATCACGTGTTTACAGTTGCAATATAACGTGTTTGTGTTTATTGTAACGTGTTTAATCGTTTTGTCTTCTACACTCGTAACGTCTTACGTAGGGATTCCGCACCTACGTAGAACGCGATATCTCGTGTAGATCCGGCTGGGAACCTACAATTGGTATCAGAGCTTTTGCTCGATTGTGTGGTTCGGGATTATCACGCGGGTGTAGAAATCGTTCCGTTCGACTATTCGCGGGACGAGTTTTCTGAGTTTTTGTGTTATACTCACCTCCTACAATCTTAAACAACCCATAACACCTTCACAAACCTCGTAAAGTCCAGAAATCAAACCTGCATATTCATCGTGTTCATCAGGCGAACTTGCCGTCACTGTTCGTAGGGTTTCAGCGAAGATATAAGGTTAAGCGAAGTTATCCACAACTTCGCCTACCTTCTCAAGTTCGTTTATCTCAAGCGAAGTTACCCACAACTTCGCCTACTTCACAAGTTCGCTTACCTTAAGCGAAGTTTTACACAACTTCGCCGAATCAGGCGAATTTAAAAAGGAAGCGAAGTTCAGAATCAGCGAAGTTCAGACTTAAGCTAAGTTATCCACAACTTCGCCTACAGTACTGTTAAAAATAAAATTTTTATTTTTCGGGTTTCTGTGTGTTTCGTGAAAGATGTCTTCAATCAACATTACGGAACTAGTTAAGATGGAAGTGGAAGCGGGTTCGGCTACAAAGGCACCGAAGATGCTTAAGAAAACTGATTATGTAGCGTGGAAAGATCGTTTTGAACAATATGTCAAGTACCAAGATGCTAAGATGTGGGTATGCATACAAGATGGTTACATTCCACCTACTGCTGAGTATGAGGGTCGTGATCAGATAAAGAATTACAAAGAGATGGAAGAAGAAGAGAAGAAAATGTATGAGGCCGAAAGCAAAGCTCATGCAGCAATTACAATGGCTCTTCCACAAGAGATTCTGCACACTTTCAGAAAGTACAAAACTTCCAGAGAGCTTTGGGAAGCGCTTGAAAACCGTTTTGAGGGTAATGTGGGAATCCGTGCTTCAAAGATTAAACTACTTAAAACCCAGTTCTCGGTCTTCAAGTATCTGAAGAATGAATCACTTGATGATATCATCACTAGATATTATCATATGATGACAGAACTCAGCAATTATTCGATTACTTACAAAGAAGATGAGATTGTTGAAAAGCTTCTTGATGCTCTCCCACCGAAATGGGAGATGTACACCGTGTTGATGAGAGAAGACAAAGACTTTGCCGACTATGATTTGGAAACGGCAGTAAACAAGCTACGAACTTTTGAACTAAACATGGTTCGAAAAGAGACACCTACTGATCAGGTTCAAGATCCAGGAATGTATGGTGCCAAAGTTAATACAAGTTCAAGTTCGAAGTCTGATTCGTCTGCTTACTACTCAAAGGGAGAGTCGGGCGCTAACTCAACACATGAAGGTCATGTATCTCTCAACATGAATGGTGATGTATGCTTTGTAGCTGGAGGATCAAATGCTTCTAACCCTCAAGCAACCAAGAGTAATTTTTCCCCAGGTGTTTCGAACAACAACTACTCAAGGATGCCCATGAGTGTTAAATCTGCTGAACAACAGTTTGCTCTCTATGCATCCTTCATTGCTTCGTATGAAAATTACATTCAGGGTAAGATTGTTGATCCTGCAACTTTGGATGAAGATTATGATCAGATCGATGCTGATGATCTGGAAGAGATGGATCTGCAGTGGCAGATGGCGATGATTGTGAGAAGGGTTAAGAGGTTTATGAAGAAGACAGGAAGGAAGTTTGTTGGTGAGAGACCGGGTTTTGACAAGTCAAAGGTGCGCTGTTACAACTGTCAGCAGAATGGCCACTTTGCGAAGGAGTGCACGAATGAGAGAGTTGAACGCAGTCAGAACAGGTCGACACACCAGAATGGGGGTGGAAATGATAATAGAGCCATGATTTCCAGACAGAATGGGGAATATAACTGGAATCTGCACGTTGAAGAAGTGTTCGAACAGGCGAACTTGTGATTTGCGTTGACGTGTATCTAACTTAGTCTGTTTGATGCAGATATGGCTGCTGTAGGTGGTGCAGGCGGAGATGACGGTGGTGATAACCAGAGACAGTTCTTCCCGGGTCACAACATGTATATAACATTAGACCCGGAGGCAAGCGGAGTTGATGATTTCCGCGAAATCATCACATTCTTACTACGCTCGCATATATTCCACGCGATCACTACAACACTGCCGATATCCTTGCCCAACATTGAGGATTTTTGGCAGACCGTGGAATATGACTGTAGAGTCGAGCCCCCGGTGATGCGCGCAACAGTCAACAATCAGATTGTTCAGTTCTCTTCTGAACAGATCCGGGCGGCTTTACGGTTTGGAAATGAGACAAGGGATGACCTGACAGAGTTTGTGGCTCCTTTCCGTGATGGAGCGTTTTTGAGGATGGGATACTCTGGTCCCTTGGGGGATACGCAGAGAAGGAAAGGGTTTTTGCTTGACCAGTGGCGCTTTCTCATGCATGTCATGATTGTATGCATGTCAGGGAGAAAGGCGGACACTGATGGCATGGGCGCGACCATGCAGTCGGCGATGACTGCTCTGACTTACAACAAGCGATACAGCTTTAGTCAGATGGTCTTCTATGAGATTGATCGTCAGAGAAGGGCGATGACGCGTGAGAGATTCATCATGTATCCAAGATTCCTACAAATGATCTTGAATCATGTTGCTCCAACGCTACCTCAGCGCCGTCCGATCAGATACGTTGAAAGTGTGAATAAGCGGATCTTCGCCCAATGTAGATCCTCCAGTGCGAGGAGCAAACCTGAGCTCCGTCCTCGGCATACTCCACTATTTGGGTACTTAATCAACCCAGGGTATGTGCCTGCTCGAGGGGACGAGTTTCGGGACCCGGCACCACAACAGGCAGGAGCACCTCAAGTTATACCTGCTGCACCTGTTGTGTCACCGGAGGAGAACGTTGACCTTGATGCTGAGTTTGGAGGTCAAGGCTACTTTGATATGGAACGGGTGGATCCAGAGGAGTATGTGCAAGTCTCGGGTGAGAGGGTGTCGACTGTGAATGTTACTAGCACAGCTGCTACGATGGCTGGTTCTGATGAGGCAAGAAGGATTTTGGTAACACATGAACGAACTCATGGGAAAAGAAAGAGAACTGGTGATGATAGCGAGTCAGATTATGAGGAAGAGGTACAACAGTTAATACGCAGATCAAGAATGGAACGGATAGGTGCAGGATCTGGAGCTGGTGAGAGCTCGAGGGTGGTACGTTTCACCCCACCCGCACTATCCGGTATGACAATGGTTCCCTCATCATTACAGGTTACAAGGCCAAGCGCCACGGACGTTCCCGTGGTGGCTACCTCATCTGCCTTTGGCCTCCCACCAACTTCATTCCAACTACCGACTCCGGAGATTGTTTCGTTGCCGCCGCCGACTGTTACTCCAACGGAGGTCGTGGCACACTTTATTGAGTCGACTGTTGTGGCCACTGCAGGGTTATCGGTGATGATACCACCTGCGGTTACGTCTTTGCCTACTTCTGAGGTCCCGGTTACATCGGAAATCCCTCCTCAGTACACTCAAGATATATCACATCTGAGGTTTGATTTCGATGCAACCTTATCAGACTCAGAACGAATAGCAGCACTTGAACGGGTCGTGGCAGAGCAGTCAAGGATTAATCTTATCCAGACCCAGGCTATTCAACGCCTTGTTGCAGAGAATCAGATGCAGTCGTCCCTGCTGGTAGAACATGGTAAAATCATAGATGCTCTGAAGGAGTTCTTGGCATCTCAGGGGGAGACGAGCTGTAAAGGCGATGAGTTGAGGACCAAGAAGCGCAATGATAGAGACGATGATCCCAATGCATCGAAAGGTGCAGGTGGTGAGTTGCTAAGAACTGTACAAGCTCTTGGAACTTCCACAACTCAGGGGGAGTCGACAACTGCAGCTGATGGTGATGATGTGGTGGTAGTGGAGGTTGAGGAGATGGATGATGACTATATAGGTGATGATGATGTACTACCGAGTGATGAGATAGAGAAGATTGGTGCAGAGATAGTGATTGATAATGATATTGAATAGGGAGAGATAGTAGAGGAGAATGTGGAGCATGAGATACCGCAAGTCGAGAACGTAGATATGAGTCAAGAGATTGGGAATGATGAGACTGAATGGGAAGAGCAGCCTAGATGGAAAGAAGGCTATGCTCAGTGGTTCGTCAAAACGAAGAAACCAGCGGTCCCTACAATGTTTAAGAAGAGTTACAACATTAGAGGCTATGCTGAAGCGAGAAAGGGGATTATTTGCTGGATATACGATGAGCAGTTGAGGCTCTTTGTTATTAAGAGGTATGATGGTGTTCAGTACTTCAAAAGACTTTTAAGATCGTTGAATACACTGCCAGAATGTGAAGTGAAAGACTTAGCCAGATTGGGATTGATAAACTGAAGTGATGATACAATTGTATACAATTGTAGGTTCCCAGCCGGATCTACACGAGATATCGCGTTCTACGTAGGTGCGGAATCCCTACGTAAGACGTTACGAGTGTAGAAGACAAAACGATTAAACACGTTACAATAAACACAAACACGTTATATTGCAACTGTAAACACGTGATACAAAGATCACCAAATACAGACTCTCTCTAACTCGTTCTCTGACTAATGAACTCGTTGAAGTATCTCTATCTAAGCCGTAACCTAGTTTATATAATCACGACAACTTCGCCTGGCATGTTCAGGCGAAGTTGTCACTAACTTCGCTTGTCTAACAAGTTCGCCTATATCAGCGAACTTGTTAACAACTTCGCTTACATACAAACTCAAATCCAAACGACTCGATTACAGACACTAGACACTGAACTACTGACATCATGTACCAACATACATGAGAAACTTATGACGGCTCGTGATGTTTTCCTTCAGATGATAATAAACCAATTCAGAGAAATTGAATGGTTTATTCAGTACTAGAGCAACAAAAGCTGACTGGAGCATCACTCGGCATTCGTCAAATCCACCTTTATGTCCTCCGAGACAGTGAATCAACACATGAAGCAAGTACTTGAATTGTTCACACAGGTTTGCTTTGTTATACATTGACTTGCCCAGATCGCCATTACACTTTACCCTTCCAAATAATCCACGTATTAAACTCCGATCAAACTCGCATCTATCGTCAATCGTATCACGAAAACCCAACGAGTCTCTAATCACACCCATATCAATCACCACTCGCTTATCCTGAATAACCGCTTCAATCTGATTCTCGACCTCGTTGAACTTGGCGGTATTCCAAAAAGCTCGGATAATGCTTTGATAAACAACAGTCCGTGTAGATATGGCCATGTAAATCCTGGAACGTGTCAAGAAACTGATCATGCCTCCAAATATTGGTGAATCTTCAAAATCAGGATCCAGGAAGGCACAGATATTATGGCTTTTGTTCCACGATAACATAACTGGAGCTTGCTCTGGTGCAGCTTGATCTTGAGCTTGAGGCTGTTGTTCAGGGTTAGCCTCAGGATTTTGCTCGGGAACAGGGTTTTGAATGTTCTCGTCTTCCATTACTGTTAAACAAAAATATAAACATTAGTAAATATTCATCAATTGTATTCTGATTAACGAATGGATATCTCATTCGTTATAATGGATGAAACGAATGAGACATTCGTTATACAATAAATTTTTTTATTCGTTACTAATAACGAAACAAACTTATACAGTAATTCATTTGTTATTATAACGAATCTGATTTTTATTATAGTAACGAATCATCTCTGATTCGTTACCCTTATTCGTTATTGATTGTTCCATCTATTCTTTACCTTATCGAATCAGGTAGTCACAAATTAACGAAACCGACTATCATTCGTTAGAAAGCTAACGAATCTGAACATTCCTTCGTTATATTAATAATGAATCTGACTTAAATAACCACTTTGACTAACAGGAGTCAATTTTACAATTAATTTTGACTAAATTACAGTCAAAGACGATGAATATCATCGACGAATCAGTTAATGCTCCATCATACTTCACAATTACACTTAATGATGATGGTTGAAAATCAGTATATAGCATTAATCAATGATCATTGATACTCATTTTCCTCAACATATGTGTTTTGAAAGCTGTTAATCGTTCCGTTTATGACTAGATTTTATATGATTCATTTAACCCTAAAAATCCAAAGATCTTCCATGAAATTCATATGGTTGAGATCGCCTATACCTGTAAAACACAAAGCTGTTAATTAATTGAGCTAATAAGCAGGCAATGGATTTTTGAAAAATTTTGCAAGAGTTCTCTTTAGGTTGATGATGTAATAGGAAAAGGCGAATGAACAGCCATTCGACTTAACCTTAGGATTGTAAACCTAATAATTTCATGAATTTTGAGGTCATTCGTTCAAATTTTGAACTATCGAATGGCCTCATTCGTTAAATTAATAAACTCTATTCGTCAATCTTTTAGACGAATAAGATTTCCATTCGTTAAAATTTAACAAGTATACTTTAATTCTTCTTATTCGTTAACTTTCTGACGAATAGATGAGTTATTCGTTAAATTCTTAACGAATGATACATAAAATTCATTCCATTCGTTAACAGTTTTGACGAATGTCTTCCATTCATTATGCATAACGGAAGTGAATGTCTTGATAACGAATGAGAAACTCATTCGTTATGGTTAAATAACGAAAGGCTTTATATTCGTTAAACTCATTAACGAATCACCAAAATCCTTAGCGAATGAGATAAAAATCTCATTAAGGAATTAAATAAGATTAAAATCCAATTAGGGTTTTAATAAAATAATTAAATAATCAATCAAATCCAATTAGGGTTTTGATTTTATACATTAAAAATACTCGATCAACCAAGGATCGGTAATGTTTAAATTAAACGGATTTTTACGTTAAAAAATCAATTGATATCAATTGAAAATTTATGTTAAGCATGATTAACTTAAATATTCAGGGTAAAACTTCTCTTCTTTTTGTTTTAATTTATTCGCCAGCTCGGTAAATCAAAAAATAAAGCAGAAAATTAAATTTTTTTTGTATTTTTTGAAAGATTTTTAAACTAACAAACAACGTAATACAATAAAACTATACTAATAAAGCAATACATATTTTTGGGAGTCGAGCAGGGAATCATATTGTCCAAAATTTCCATCCATCACAGTTTTATTTTCAGTTTTTATTATAACTGGTGTTAAGTCGATTATTGGTATTGTTGTCCACTTAAATCTTCGAACAAATTTTTCAGAACTTTCAGTGATATTGTTAATTGGTTCAATTAAGCACAATTATTGGATAGAATTAGTTCAAATCTTGATTTAAGCGTAGTTTTCTTTTATCCAAATCACCCCAAGTTGACTTAAACCTTAGAACCAATTTGATGAAAAATGATGATTTTAAGTGATCATAGTCCGTAATCCCCACTACAAGATATACCCCCATTATCAAGCAATACCCTAAGGTCTGTTCTCATGGATGAGTATGCACGATTTCATCTGTCGGTTTACAGACGTTGTGTCCCTTGTGGTCCGTTTCTTAATGGTAATGAGACGCGTGCAAGGGGACAATGTATGACTCACAGCGTGGCTTGATCAAGTATGTAATTCATTTTTATACACGAAGTACTTTTTGCGATCAAGTTTAGAGACTTAAGCAGTTACACTGCGGGTTCGCTTTTACAAGCATTTTCAATATTCATCGAAATGAATACCAGATGTAAAACCGCATAAAGACCCAATGAAATCCGGAACCTTAAAACATCCCATCAATACAGGATTTAAGGCCACAACACCATACATCATTGAATTGTTAACCACCAACTAGATACTTTTGCTAAAATTGTTTTCAAATTGATTAGAAGGCTTGAGTATGATCAGTTTATTACATTTCTGCCATCATTATCAAGACCTTTTATAGAACCAATATCCCTTTTTATTCAGCAATTTTATGTTTATATCACTTACTAGCCCATACTTGTTTGTCAAAAGACCTACCAATACATCAATGAAATTAAGCACACCGTCTTTTATTACTTACTTTTTACTGGACTTAGGAGCAAATGACCAATGTACTATTATTTTCCCTTTTTGCTTCTAAACTCATTTTGAGGTGCATTTTTCATTTTTTTTGGATTTTTCAATATTTGAATGTTTTTGGAGTTTTTAATTTTCTCTGTACAAACTGAAAACACAATATTTTTGGATTTTATATATTCTCCCCCCTAAAAACAACAAAAAAATTTAACTAAAACAAGAAAAATAAAAAAAAAATGATTTAACCAAGCTTTTGAATTCTTTCAAAGTTTTTAAACAATTTATACCCAGCAAATATTGAAAACGTGTTTTGTCAAACGCTTTCGTATAAAGGTCAGCCTTTTGAAAATCCATGTGAGTTTTATCAATTGAAATTAATTTCTTTTTAAAGCAATCACGTATAAAGTGATAACGGATTTCAATGTGTTTGGTTTTCGAATGGTGAACCGGATTTTTGGTGATAGATATAGCGGCCGAATTGTCAATAAAGATAGGAGTAGTAAAAAACTTCAAACCGTAACACGTAACCCCCTTGAATATCTTTGACATTGTTCAGAAGGACCAAGTTGCCAATGATATGCCGAGAACATCCACTATCCGATATCCACTTGTTACTTGACATGGATCTAGGTGAACTCTACACAACAAGGTAAAGAGATTAGTTCAAAAAGGCAGCCCAAGCCTTACTCTTGGGCTCTCCCTTTAATACTTTCGGAGAATCATTTAAATTAATACTGACATTCGGGACTTGAGAATAAGTGACAGGTTTTTTGGCTTTCTTCTTTAAGTACCCATCACGTATTCTTCCTGAATCAGTGTTTTGACAAATAGGTTGAGCACGATCAACGAATTTGTTTGAAACATTATCAGAATAAACCCGAACAACCTTCTTCGGATTAATATTTGAATACATTATAACACACTCATCAACTTGCTTTTCTTTTAAACTTTGACACAAATCATTCTTTCGAGTTGATGAGGGTTTGATATCATCTATCTTCGCTTTACATTTCTTTGAGATATGACCAGGTTCACCACATTTGAAACATAAACGAGAGTCTAAAGATTTTAATGGTGAAGTACATGTCTTATTTGGTAGCAAAGATTGATGAGTATCAACCTTGGGTTTCTCAAATGTTACCGACTTTGGAACTTCATGTTTTAAACCCTTTTTGGTCTTATAGAATTCAAGATTTGTTGAATTCGAAGAATTCTCCAAACCTGATAATTTTACAAATTTGATAGGTTTAAACACATTGGTGCTTGGTTTTTCTTGAACATTAACAGATTTTGATTGATAGAATTTTTGTTCAAGTTTGGTAACTTTGAAGTATCATCCTGATATACACTTTCAATCATTTCGGGTTTAAGAAGGTTCAATGGAACTTCCTTGTCCGAAAAAACTTTGGATAAACCCTTTAACTTAAAAACTTTCCCATTCGAAAAAACAGACTGAGGATTGACAAATTTCATCAACTCCTCATCAGTTACAGTTGGTTTATCTAACTTCTTCGATTTAGGATTTACATTAGACTTTTACGCTGAATTACCTAAAGACTTTGAGCCATATACAACTTGCTCAAACTCTTCAAGTTCACACAGAATGTGATTGTCAACATGTATATTCTTGTTTTTGACAATCTCATCTCGAGTAGCTTTGGTTGAATCAACATCCTCAGATTTAACAGTAGGCATTTCTGAGCATTTTTCCACATCGGGAATGCTACTGTAATCTTCCTTAAAAGGAGGAGGAATCTCGACATATCCTAAACCTGCTTTTCCATTTTTCTTATGAGCATGGTTTACTTCAATGATTTCATTCAAAAGAAACGAGGAATCTCGAAATTTTCCAAGTTTGTTTTTAAGTTCCATTATTTCATTTTCAAGTTTTGAAATACAGGTTCGGAGTCGAAGAATCTCCTGAAAATGTTGATCAACAACGATAATCTTACACTGAGTCTCAGCTTTAAGATCATGATTGCTTTTAGACAGATTTTGAATTTTAAGTGTTGATTGTTCTAGTAATTTTGATTTCTGTCTATAGCATTCATTGATCATAAAATGATCTTTTGTAAGAGTAGTGTTTTGATTTAAAGCTGTTTCAAGTTTGGCTTTGAGTACAGCACATTCAGAACACTCAATCACTTCAGTTGATGATTCAGATACATTAACTTGAGGTTTAGGACATGCCTCATCAATCTTAGCTATACATGCATAAGATTCAACTTGATCAGAAATAGATTCGGTTTGAGCTGACGAACTCTGATTAGTATCAGTTTCAGAGTCAGATGTATCACTTTCGTCAGATACATTATCACTGCTTTCATCTTCGAACTTCTCAACTGGTTCAACAATAGCCATATTTGCTTGATTACCCAACAAACGTTGAGAACAGTCAACAACTTCATTTACCACAAGAGCTTGAGTAGCTGGAGACTTATCCTGTTCACCACCAGCTGAAGTCGTCTCCTCTTATCCCCACCAGAAGAATTCTTTCCTGAAGATCTATCTGAATTGCGTGGCCCAGAATATTCTTTTCTTGGTTTATCGCATTCTTTGGCAAAATGGCCAAAATCCCCGCAATTGTAACATTTCACCTTCAGTTTATCAAATCCAACCCTCTATTCAAAGTAGGAAGATCTTTCCCAGTTCGTTGCATGAATCTCTTGACTTTTCTGACAATCATAGCCATGTTCCACTTGAGATCCATTAACTCAAGATCATCAGGGTCGATTTGATCATAGTCTTCATCTGTTAAATCACTCGTGGCTATTTTGCTTCCAACAAGCTGTTCATACGAATTCATGAAAGCGCATACAAATGAAAACCGTTGTTCAGCCTCTTGAAGATTTACTTTAGGCAAGCTTGAAGCTGTAGCATTTGTGCATGCATTGGCTCCATTAGCCATAAAGCATACGTTAGGGAGACTGTTTACATTAGGAGTTCCTTCTTGAGCTTGAGCAAAGAAAGCATTAATTGTAACAGAACTTGAAGAATTGTTTGCTGGCATTGCTCCCCCATAAAGTGAAGGATTTTGGTTTGAAGGATGCTGGTTTTGATTTTCCTTCAACGAATTTTGGCATTTTATATCAAATTCCCTTTCCTCTATTTTGTTGATAAATTGTACAGCAGTAAGCTCTTTGTTTCGAAAGAAGCCATTTTCTTTCAACACAAACAGAAAGTCGAATATGATGAAGGCAAAGCATTCTTCAGTGTATCAATTTTGTCTGTTTCAGTTGGCTCAAGGTTCACACTTGACATTTCCACAATCAAATGACTAAATCTGTTTATCATCTCCTCGGCAGTCTCATTCTTCATCAAAATAAAATTTCTGAATTGAAATTTTACGAGAGTCTTCTTACTCTTGAGAGTATTTCCCAGACTTCTTGTTTTCAAAGTTGTGAACAATGAAGCACAGATCTTAATAGTGCTGTATTGATGAAAGATTTGTTCAGGTAATGCCATAGTGAGAGTCGAGTAATTTTTTGTCTCACTCTCATAATCTTTCAGTTCTTGTGCTTCATAATGTTTGAATTCCTTTGGAGTCCAACCCATGTTGTCACTGCCTACCAGAGGTGCTGCATACACTTCATCGAGAAAGCGTACGCTACTTGGATGAACCAATCCCAAGTGAGCACGGAACCTCGGTTCCCACCGAGCAAAGTCTGATAGTTTTAGAAGTTTAGGACATTTGTTGTGACTTCCAATCTCATTGTCCATAGTTAGCATCTGTTGCATTAAAGCGTTCTGAGATGCTAATGCATAGTAAGAAACGTTTTGCGAAGCCATGATTAAACAATTGTTAACCTTCGAGGATCAAACTTGTCAATGCTTAAAACTTATGGTTTACTTTTCACACGAATGAAGGAATAGTAACGAATGTGAGTTGCAACTTTTAACGAATGAATGATATTCGTTAAATGATAAAAGCGAATGTGACTAGGTAATGAATGTAGTGATATTATTTATGAAGTGTAACGAATACAAATAACGAACGGAAATACTGTTCAGACGAATGATGAACGAATTTAGAGAATGTGACGTATAACGAATGTGTATGGCGAATGTGTATCACGAATGTAGAATGAATAGAGAATGGGATTAACAAATGACAAACAATTGAGTTTAACGAATGATCACTTACTGGATTAACGAATCAGAATTCATCAGTTAACGAATATGAATTCATCAGTTTACGAATGAGAATTCATATCTTCAAACATTAAAAAAATTCAGATCTCAATCCAAACTAGTCCAAAATCCTTGAAATCTATATCAATCGACTCGTAAACCAATTCCGAACCTTACTAAGCTCGTTCGAAATCACAAACAACTACCAAACCAGTCAATTAAACAATCCGTATCAATTCAATCTCAAACCAGACTAACCACAACAATTCGAATCTCAAACCAGACTAACCACAACTTAATTCAATCTCAAACCTCCATTTCTTAGTCACTAAAACTTTAATAATGGTTTGATACATTTAGAACAGTTCAATTATCAATGAAATATGAGTCTCTGTTTCTATACGAATCAATTAAACTTCAATTCCGATCAATTCATCATGAAATGAATCCAATACATGATGAATTATACGATTTAAACAACGAGAAGCATCGAAGATCAGATCACAGGCTCTGATACCACTTGAGAGAACCGATATGGATCTAGATCTTAGGATGACATCGATGAACTCATTGTGTATGAATACGATTAAGCTAGGATTACATTAGTGTGTGTGTTGAGAGAGTATTTGGACAGAGTAACGAGAGGGAATCAGGAATAATCAGAACTGTTGCATTAATGAATAGATTACAGAGGTATATATAGAGGATGACCTCATTCGTTAAGATAAACTTAACGAATGAGTCATTCGTTACATTAACCTAACGAATAAACGTACTTATTCGTTAATACATTATCATAGCGAATAACCTTCATTCATTATGTTCCATTCGTTAAGCTGGGTTAACGAATGAGACTTACATTAATATGAATGTGACTCATTCGTTACGGAGTAACGAATGTGTCTTACAATTAGGCAAATGGCATAATTATATTAAAACCCCTATAATAATAAACTATTACATTAATACCCTGATAAAGATCGAGAGGTACAAAACATGTATCAACAGTTGGGCAGCCTCTAGAACGGCACTAAATATCGCTTCATCCTCTGAATCTGAATTGGAAATATCGTCGATATCGGGCTGGAAGTCGGGTGTGAAAGATGAGTCAGAAGACATATTTTGGGAGAAAGTTTTATAAAGTTTAAATAGGAGCATGGGATGTTTGTAGAGATTGGGTGAATGGTATATATATATATATATATATATATATATATAATTAAATTTTTTTAAACGGTCTTATAGCCGTTGATGGTGGGCTCCCCACCTCACCCCCCCTTCCGCGCCCATCTTCCCCTCCACCGCTCCCCCCTCCGTGCCCCATACATCAGCGCCCCCCGACGGTGTTTGGAGCCCACCGCGCCCCTCCCCCCCCCTTCCGCGCCCCATAGTGCATAGTCTAACGGATTTTGCCTTATATTTCAGTTTTTTTTTTATTTTTATTTATTTTATTATTCTTTTTTTTTTTTGAAAAGCTAACACGGTGCACTAGTTTGTCTACGCTGGTATGTTGAAGGATTTTTACATAAAATATTAGGTGTACTATGGGCATGCTCAATTATTTTGGTGGCTTAAAAAGTTATTTAAAAGTGAGGTCTTGTTGTAAAAATATCATCTTGCTTTACTCTAAATAAATCAAGATGTTGTCATTATTTTTACCAAATACATATGTAAGGCAATTTCTCACAACTTTGCAACCCTAATTCAGTTTAAATGTTGCTCAAATTTCACACCTTAATCCAAATTTAAATATATAATAATTATTAATTTTGTTTTGGAAATTGAAGGCCTTAGATAGTGAGAACCTAAAACACTATTTTCATTTTGTTGTCCATAGAGACGGCCTTGGGTGTATTTCCTTTTCTTTTAATTATCATAAAGAGCTGGTGTTGTCACACACTCACACGTTATGGGGAGACTTTGACGATTGAATGACACTTTGTTAGGACTATAGGCGTAAAGAAATTTAATATCAAAACAAAAATAGTGTAAAATATAAAGTATTGTGTTGAGCATCTAAAGAGTTAAAATATATTTATTTTGTAGCATAATTTATAGAAAATTTATGTAATGTAATTATGAGGTAGCTGTGGTTTGGAAACTATCGACGAATTTAGTGAATGAAGTCAATAAGGAAAACAATTAAAGACATTATGAAATAAGAGATGGTATGGTTTGGTTACAAAAGGGATGGGATGGGCCGGGCCGGAGGCCATGAAGTCTCCTGATCTAATTATTTTTGAATGTGAACTGTTAGAAATGTGTTGTATGTTTGTTTTTTCTTTTAATTCAATATCTTCATATAAAAGTTTCAATATTAATTATGGGTTATTTGTTTTTTCTTGTATACTATATAAAATGAGTTGTGTTGCTAGTTGGGCTTAATCTGGGTCAAGATTGAAGACGGGCTTCTGCTGGTTGGGCTTTGTACTGGGCCGTGACTCAAGTCTGGGCCTCTTTTTTCTGAATATTATAAATAAAAGAGTGAAAAGGCTGGAGGATATATTAGAGATATTTTCTTCTGTTCTCACCTTCTCTCGTTTACGCTCGTTCAGATCTGCAACTATATTGTTAGGGTTTTTTGTTCGTTAGATCGAGAAGAGTGTAATCTGTTACGGATCATCATAAAATATGATCTGAATATGTTTTTCCCTGGTTTTCAATTGTGTTGTTAGTTTGAAGAATCTGTTGTGAACTGGTGTTATTGATTCAATATAAGTGAAGAACCATGATTGATTACATGGTATCAGAGCCGTTACGACTCTGATTGTTGCATTATTCAGCTCAATCTCTGGTATCTAGTTGGTTGCTAGGGTTTTATATTGAAAACCTAAAGTTGAAGACGAACGGTTGTTTAGCCTATGGTATTAGGGGGATTATTGTTCTTTTGGCTCAATATTTTGAAGGCTTGATCTCGTAACCCTAAGTGAAGGTTACGGATCTTGGTATGCTCTTCTAGTTTCTCATTACTACATGCTGTGGAGAATCCCGGTGAGATAATTCCATTTGTTTAAATTCTTGCTTTAACTTGTAGTTTTTAAATTCTGCATTTAGTAGGCATTTGTTGTTTGATACCAGAAGAAATATGCCTGGTTTTAGTGTGCATTAGGCATTCTAGGTATATGTGTGCATCATTTGTGTGTGATCATTTATTGATTGATTAGATATTCTTTAAGACATAGAAATAATTGTATGTAAAAATGGTGGTGAGTCTACTAGTGAGATGTTAATTGGTAAATTAGATCTTAGTAACCCTTTATATTTGCATGCTAGCGATTCTAGCACAATGACTGTTATAAATTTCAAACTGAAAGGATGTGAAAATTACTCTGTGTGGGCTAATGCTATGAAACTTGCTCTTCAAGTTAAAAATAAACTGGGGTTTGTAAATGGTACATGTGAAAAACCTACTGACGATGAAGTGTTAAAAAATCAGTGGGATAGGTGCAATTTAATTGTTTTGACTTGGATTCTTAACTCTGTGAGTGAAGAATTGTATGTAGGATAAGTTTATTCTCAACTTGCCCATGAACTTTGGCAAAATCTGAGGGACACTTATGAAAACTAGATGGTTCAGTCACTTTTAATATTTTTAAAAAATAAATTTGTAAAGTCAAAATGGGTCTTTAGTTTCAGAATACTATCATAAACTAAATACCTTGTGGAAACAATTTGATGCCATGGTTCAGTTACCCTCATGTTCATGCCAAGCCTCAAAGGGCTTTAATGACTTTAATACTTTGATAAAATTGATGCAATTTCTTATGGGTTTAGATGATGTGTATCAACCTGTTTGAACTAGTTGTTAACTCGTGAACCTTTTCCTTTTGTTAAAATTGCTCTTTTAATAATTTCTAGAGAATAGTCTCATAGCAATTCAACTATTTCTTCTAAAAGTCAAGATACAAATGTTAGTTTTGTGTCAAAAGGAAATCAACTTGTTGAAAATACAGAAATTCACATGCAGTCCTAACCCTAACTTCAAATGTACTCATTGTAGTAAGATATGGCATACTGTGGATAGGTGTTTTGAAATTATGGGGTATCCTCAAGGTGCAAGACCAAAGGAATACCGTAAGACTGGTGTAGTTAATAATAGTAATCCTAAATCTAGTGGTTCTTCAACTTTTACTGTTACTACACCAATTCCTGATCAAGTGTCTAGACTTTTAGGGCTTTTGAATGATAAGCATGAAGAAGGTCAACAAACTTCAAATATAGGAGGTAAACCTCCTCTCTGTTTTAACTCACTCATTTTTCAGAAAAAGGTTTTTCTGTTTTAATAATAGTGTTTTCACCCAAACTGTTTGGGTGATTGACTCAGGTGCTAACCAGCACATGGCTATGAGTGATAAAGAAATTATAAATCCAATTTATGTTTCCAAATATAACATTAATGTAAAACAACCAAATGGATCTAATGCAACGGTAACTAAGATTGGAAGTATTAAACTAAATAACAATGTCACTCTAAATGATGTGCTTGTTGTCCCTAATTATTATGTGAATTTAATGTCTGTGTATAAACTTGCTAGTGATAACAAAATGTCTATTATCTTTTGTAATTGCACGGATTTGGTGTTCTCAGCTGTTCGAATAGGTTAGGGGTAGTTTAGTCTTTATATTAATGTATAAAGGCTCATTCGCTAAGCATGTTTAGCGAATGAGGCCTCATTCATTAAAGACTAGTCTCATCCGTTAACTTAGGAGCCCATTTGTTACTACAGTGTAACGAATGGTGGCTTATTCGTTAAGGTATACCCATTGCTAAGGGTGTTTAGCGAATGGGGCTATGGAAAGACCTCATTCGTTAGTGATGTTAACGAATGAGTGTCTCATTCGTTACTACTGTTCTAACGAATGGGGCATGCCTATAAATAGGCCTTCCATAGTTGTTTTGCATAGAGATCTGTGCTTATTTATGTTTATGTAACGTTATGCTGCCGGATTCTCTCCAGGCTTAATGTATCGATCTCCATTAACGTATTGAACACGAATTAATGTATCGATTTGCGACTAGATCTTGGCTCGTATAATGGTTTTACACCTTTAATGAACATAGTTGATATATACAGGACTCACTTACAAACAGAATCCTGGTGACTGGTAGTCAAGTAGATGGCTTGCATTTGTGTGGTGATGATTCTAAGAAGTTAAAGGTGTGTTTCACTAGTTATGATCCATTAAATTTGTGGCATAGTAGGTTAGGTCTTCCTGCTGGTCAGGTTTTAGAGGTGTTAAAAAATGATTTAAATATTAAGGTTTTAAATGAGTCTATCCCTTGTGATATTTGTCATCAAGCCAAACAACATTGTGAACCGTTCCCTTTAAGTGAACACAAGTCACTTAAAGTTGGGGAACTTGTTCATCTTGATGTTTAGGGACCTTATAGGGTAAAAAGTAGAGAAGGCTATTGATACTTCTTAACAGTTGTAGACGATTTCTCTAGGGCTGTTTGGGTGTATTTACTAAAAGATAAAATGGAGGTTTTTTTAAAGTATCGAAACATTCATTAAAATGATTGAAACTCGGTAAAGTGTTTATGTTAAAATTTTTAGAAGTGACAATGGTACTAAATTTGTTAATAAACAAGTACAAGAACTTTTTAGAAACAAAGGTATTTTACATCAAACGTCTTGTACTCATACATCCCAACAAAATGGTATTATGGAGAGAAAGCATCGACATCTGTTAAATGTTGCTAGGGCTCTCTTATTTGAAGGAGGTGTTCCTCTTAGTTTTTGGTCTGAATGTTTGCTAACCGCAACTTACTTAATTAACAGGAATCCCTCATATGTGTTAAATGGTAGATCTCCATATGAATAGTTATTAGGTTTTAAATCCTCTTAAAAACATTTAAAGAACTATGGTTGTCTTTGTTATTATACAATTTTAAATAATACAAAAAAGTTTGAAAAATGGGCTAATAAATGCGTGTTTATAGGATATTGTTTTAATAAAAAAGGTTACAAATTGTGAGTTTTGATAATAAACAAGTAGTTTTTTTTCTAGAGATGTCAAGTTTTATGAAACAATTTATCCGTTTAAAAATAGTTTTGTTTTGAAAAACCTTGAAGTTGTTTTTGATACAAGTATAAACAAATTAAAATTTTTTTATAAGTATTGTGATGATGACAGCCAAAACTTTTTAAATAAAATTCCCAATGATGAGAAAGAGGGAGACTCCGATGTTCCTAACATTGGTCAGCCTTTTAATAATGACCTGGGTAGTGTTGGTAGGCTAATAGTCAGTCCCCTCCTGATAATCAGCAATCACACAAACATGTGGATGCTGCTAGTGAGGTAGAACCTGTTACTAATTGATGTTCGGGTATTTTGTATATATATTAGTGTGTTAATTATGTAGTTTTGTTTAGTATATTGTTAGAAGTTTGATACTTCATACGTGCTTTTGTATTTCAGGTCATTGATCGTTAAAGATGCTAAATTGGACACTTGTACGAGCATGAAATGATATCTCAGGAAGACCGAAGAATAAGTTGAAGTCTTGGGAAGTGTTAGAAGGATTCGGGAAGAGTTTGGATGAGAAACCTAAAGCCGATGCTAAAATTGAACAAGATGGGTTCACAAAAAGCGAACACGAAGTAAAACGAGCATATCATGGGCTAGAAAATGAGTTACGGGACCCATAATATATGAATTTTGGGTTTCTCGACAAGAGGAATCCAAATATGAAGTTGTCTTGTCCCATCGCCTAGCGAGATGGTCCAAGGAGGGTGACCATCGCGCTACATGATGGTCCCCACCGACGGGAAAGTTAGGGTTTTTGTTTAAAACATGTTTTGACGACCCTAAATGCTATCATTCAGTTTCGAGAGCTGTTTTAGAGAAGGAGAGCAGCCTACCATCACTTCCAATCATCTTAAGGCATTATATATGTTCCATAACATCATAATCGAAAACCGAGAGACGCCGAGACGTGGCTAGACCCTTCGAGTCATACCCGGGATGTATAGTTTGTAATCTTTCAGTTTATTTCTCATGTACTAGAACAACTAATTTTAATTGTCTTTATGTTAATCTATGAGTATTGATTTTTAGTATGTCCGTGCATTCAGTCGGTTTAGGTTTTTCATCCAAACTCTTCCCGAATCCTTCTAACACTTACCAAGACTTCAACTTATGCTCCGGTCTTCCTGAGATATCATTGCATGTCAAAAACAAGTAAATCAGTGTTCCTAATCACTTAAACAAGCTAGGGTAAGTAGGGTGTCGAACCACGAGTAGTATGTGGTCAATGTGCGGTGAAATTGATTCCTAACATTATGAAGTAGTTCAATTAACAGTACTGATCACACTAGCAAAAGATATGGGTTTTATATTAATCAACATGTAAACAAAGATTCAATCAATAAAACAAGCAAATCACACCCGGAAATTCAAGTAAGCAACTAACAACAATCTCATGCAACTTAACAGATAAACTATCTTATGTCAACTACGGACTGACTAACCGGCTAAACCTAGGCATCCACGATTGCTAACATACGGCACTGGTTATTAAACGGTCCCAACCAGTGTGACTCAACTAAGGGCAAACGTATGCTTTCTCACAATTAACTGGTCAAAACAATCCTACGAGCAATTATTATAGCAACCAACAAACTAATCATTCTGATCGACAAAAACCTAAACGGACTGAATGCACGGACAAACTAAACGTCAATTTTTCATAGATTAACACAAAGACAATTACAATTAGTTGTTCTAGTACATGAGAAATAAATTGAAAGATTACAAACTATACATCCCGGATATGACTCAAAGGGTCTAGCCATGTCTTGGCATCTCTCGGTCTTCGATTATGACGTTATAGAACATATATAAGGCCTTGAGATGATTGGAAGTCATGGTAGGCTGCTCTCCTTCTCTAAAACAGCTCTTGAAACTGAATGATAGCGTTTAGGGTCGTCAAAACATGTTTTAAACAAAAACCCTAACTTTCCCGTCAGTGGGGACCATCGCGTAACGCGATGGTCACCCTCCCTGGACCATGCGCTACGCGATGGGACAAGAAAACTTCATATTTGGATTCCTCTCGTCGAGAAACCCAAAATTCGTATATTATGTGTCCCGTAACTCATTTTCTAGCCCAGGATATGCTCATTTTACTTCGTGGTCGCTTTTTGTGAACCCATCTTGTTCAGTTTTAGCATCGGCTTTAGGTTTCTCATCCAAACTCTTCCCAAATCCTTCTAACACTTCCCAAGACTTCAACTTATGCTCCGGTCTTCCCAAGATATCATTCCATGCTGGTACAAGTGTCCAATTTAGCATCTTTAACGATCAATGACTTGAAATATAAAAGCACTTATGAAGTATCAAACTTCTAACAATACACTAAACAAAACTACATCATTAACACACTAATATAATACAAAATACCCGAACATCACTAACATTAATGAGGAAACAAATCTATCTGAGGGCATAAATGTCACACCCCGACTAGCACAATGCGGAAGCGTAAAACGGGAATGTAACAGACACCTCTGATATCAACACATTGTTTATAAAGAAACATTAAAAACTAATTTACAATATATTACATTTCTTTGTTCTATCGTTGTTTTCTAGTCTAGGTGATATAAACAAAACTAGTTCATTAACTATACATTCTTACTACTAACATCCTTGCCTCTATTCACATAGCATCAACCACACACTTCAGGTAAGTAACAGATCATCAAATTACTCCGATTTAGGTACACCTGAAAAGCAGTTTAAAACGGGTCAACTACTAGAGTTGGTGAGTTTCACGAGTTTCAAGAAATCAGTAATGAGTATTCACAAGTCAACACTTGTAATCATGAAATAAGTATGTATGTATGTAAATGATGTATGTGATGTAATTATGCTAAGCTACAGTGAAGCCTGGAATGTTCGTGCTGTGTGCCTCCATTTCCCACGCTCAATCAACCACTGTGGCCCCTTTCCGCCCACAACATGCCCCTGTAGTTATGTCTAACACTACATAGCCTGTTTGTATAAATATGGTCATTTGCAAATGGCGCTATGTGACACGGCAACCAGGCCGATTCCGTTTAGGTTTGTCAAACCAATAGTACTATTCACAAGCCACCGGCTCGAAGTTAATCACTGTGATCGTGGGGACTTTCGTGTGTTAGCACTTAGATAATTCACATCAATACATGTTTCAGGTATGTATATATAATCAAACATGCTTTTCACCCCAAAAGTTCGTAAAACTGTTTAAAGAGTGGGGTCATGAAACTCACGGTTTAGTAGATAATCAGAACTGTATCGGCTCGTGGTTTGTTCGGTCCGCTATCAGTAGTTTCTATAATCAATATTATAATAATATTAATATTTTAATATTATTATAATCTCAATACTAAACTGGGCTGTATAACTAATCTGGGTGTAGCTGGAACGCCCAGAAAGTGGCAATAGGCTTAGGTTGTGATGTTGTTCAATGTCTAATACTTAAAACCGAACTTGGCTCAGACTCCCGATTTCCCAGCTGGGCTAAGTTGCTCGTTTACGCGTTCAGAAAACACTTATGGGAAAATAAGCTTGAGTAAATTTATTGGTTAATAAAATGATTAAATTATAAAGAAGGATCACATACTGGGGTCTCGGATTAGCCACGGGGCCTGTTTCTGTTTATACAGTTTGATTTAAGAAGAAACGCGCACAACCCATCCAGATTGTCCAGGTTTTCCATAGAAAAGTTCGTTTTTACTTAATTAGTCCAAAAATATGATTTTTGATCACTGTTGGTGTTTTGATATTCCCGCAGGTTCGTTAGTCGCGAACTTGCCGGTTTTTATAAAAACTGAATTTGTTTAATATTCAAATTAGCATAATTAATTAACCGTTAATCATTAAATTATGAAAATTTAACCACTTATCAATTAAAATATTTAGATTTTTATAAAAATATTTCTGAAATTAATTACTGATTTATTAATTTATAAAAATTCATTTTATCAGCTATATTTCGCCTGAAAATCGTCCGTTTACCCCAAAAAATTTCCAAAAATTCCACAAAAATTCCTGAATACTCAAATCATGTCCCAAAACAAACTTTATCAATTCCAGAATGTAAAAAGCTTGTGCGATATTCTTTTCGGCCCAAATTCGGCTATAAAAATTCACACGAACGCAAATAAACAAAACACCTTTAAACTTCTCCAAATGATACAAAAATTCATATGTGATCAAAATACATCAAATTTGAGTTCCCAGAAAAATTTCATAATTTTTGAAGTATTTTAGCTATTTTTCCCAAATAAACGTCCCAATTCGGTAATAAATTTTCCAAATATTCTCGGATGGTCTAAAAATTACCAAATTTGAATAGGGACTCAATGACATGGTCCCTGATGTCCCTGAAAAATTTCAAGTCCTAACAATATGCACATCACAACCTTAACCTAAATAGCCCGTAAGCGAGTGTTTCGGCATTACCTTAGCGGGTTTGGCTCGTTTCCGACCTTTTAATCAAGTTTTCAGGTTCTTGTGCTTCTAAGAAAGCTAGGTACAAGTCCTATATCACAAACCAAGCAATATTTCATCAACATAACAGCCCTTAAGTTAGGGTTTCGGCTAGTGTACAAAAACGAACTTTTGAACCGTAAAAACGTCGTTTCAACCCTTTAATCCGTGTTTATGGCCAAAAAAACTATCAAAACAGGTTCCTTACCATGTGTATGATCAAAACATGTTTATGGACCATTTTTAGGATTTTTACACGGTTAGGAATGATTTTTAGTAACCAAGACATGTTTTTATGGTATTAAACAAGTTTAAACAAGTGTAAAAGTAGCTTATTTAAGTTGTTTACCTTAGGGTTTCTTGAGTTTTTGGCTGGAGAAGAAGTTTATGTCCAGAATTTTCAAGAAATAATGTTGAAAATATCTTGTATCTAGTTTAAATGTGAAAGAATAAAAAGGGGGGGGGGGGGCTGCTACTGCGATCGGACCATCATGGGCCCACTTTGGGCCCATTTTGGCCCAAGTTTCTGATTTCTCAAGCCCAAACACGAAAAGACCGGTCCAAATTTAGTTCGGGTTTGGTTTTTGGCGCGAAAAACTTATCGGGTGCGTTAAACAGCGCGAAAACGAGTGTTTTTCGGCTAGTTTTGTGTAAAATTATAAAAACATACTATACGTTTGTAAAAATCAAAAATATTTTCACGGATCGCTTAAAACATTTCAAATAAGTGTTTGGTAAGTCTTTTTCGGCTTAACGGATGATACAATGCTTGGTTTGTAACTATCTTTCGCGTTTACATCTATAGCGGGTAGTTAAACGAGCATATTTTCGTTTAACTTGTTTGCTATCAAACTAAGGCCATATTTCTAATGTTTTAGCTTGTATAGATCGTATATCACTTAGATGGCCCCCCGAGATATCTGGGTCATAACCCGACCCGTTCGGTTAATCGTTCGTTTGTTACGCAAAATGCGTTTATCTGCTTAATTGGTAAATACGTACTGAGGTGTACCTTGTTTTGGCTCAAATGTCACAATAAATAATTCATCCCCTATAACTATGAGGAGTACTTTGTTGCCTAAGATTTGCAAGATTTTGTTGTTGAGAGTAAAGACAAGTATGGCTTAGAAAAGGTCTTGAATTATGCTAGCTTGTATAAGGAAAATTTGTGCTTAGTGTCTGTTTTAAACAAAAGTTAAGAACCCAAGTATTTTAAAGAGGCTGTAACTGATAATAATTGGGTTACAGCCATGAATGAGGAAATATCTGCTTTAAATAAAAATCAGACTTGGAAACTAGTAGATTTACCTGGTGGTAGAAAGCCAATAGGAGTAAGTGGATATATAAAATCAAGTATAAATCTACCGGTGAGGTTGAGAGTTATAAAGCTAGGTTAGTTGCTAAAGGTTTTAATCAAAAGGAGGGAATAGATTTTGATGAAACCTTCTCTCCCGTGGTTAAAATGATTACAATTAGGTGCATTATTTGTGTGACTGTTCAAAATGATTGGTCTCTATACCAACTTGATGTAAACAATGCGTTCCTTTACGGTGAATTACACGAGGAAGTTTATATGACCTTACCTGAGAGATATTTTTCTAAGGATGAAACTAAGGTATGTAGATTGAAAAAAATCCTTGTATGGCTTGAAACAAGCCCCGAGGACATGAAATAAAAAACTTGTAGGAGTTTTATTAGACATAGGTTTTATTCAAAGTACTTATGATTATTCATTATTTATTAAATCTTAAAAAAAATGTGTTAATAGTTTTACTAGTTTATGTTGATGACATTGTTGTCATGTCAACAATGAAGATAAAATAAATAGGGTTAAAACTTTGTTAAGATCAAAATTTTTAATTAAAGATTTGGGTTTGCTAAAGTTTTTTCTAGGTATTGAAGTTTTAAAGACTAGTGAAGGTTATTGTCTTTCACAAAGAAAATATTGTTTGGAATTATTGAAAGAGTTTTGTTTAATAGCGTGTAAACAAGTAAATGTTACAATTGAACAAAATTATATTTTAAGTAAAGAACAAGGTAATGTTTTAGAGAATATAACAAAATTTCAAAAATTAACGGGTAAGTTAATTTATCTATCACATACTCGCCCAGATATTTCTTACACCGTTCAGTACCTAAGTCAATTTATGCACAATCCTATTAGTGTGCATTTAGGACTTGCTTTGAGACTTTTAAGGTACTTGAAGAAATCTCCGTGAAAGGGTGTAATGATAAGTAAAGGAGACTGTCTCGATATTGTTGCCTATACCGATTCTGACTGGGCTAAGTGCCTGAATACACGAAGATCGGAAACTGGTTAATTATTGTATTTTTGTGGGAAAATCATTGGCTATGTGGAAAAGTAAAAAACAAAGTACCGTTTCACGGTCCTCGCTGAGGCTAAGTATCGTGCAATGTGTTCTACTGCTGATGAAGTGATTTGGCTAATAAAATTGTTTAAAGAATTGGGTGTGACTGTGAAAGTGTTAGTAAGCATGTCCTGTGACAATTCAGCTGCTATATCAATATTAGCAAATCCGGTCTTTCATGACCGGACCAAACATTTTGAGGTTGACCTTTTCTACTTGAGGGAAAGAATTGCAGCCGGGACAACTAAGGTTCAACCGATACTAACTGTCAGCTAGCAAGGCGTTACAAAAAAATGCCATATAGTGACATATAAAAAGTGCTACTAAATAACAAAATAGTGCCACTAAAGCCTCTTTAAGAATGTGTGGCACACAAAAAACATTGTCACTAGAAGCGGTAACGCTAAAGCCTTTTAGTGTCACTTTTTTTATATGCCGCACAAAGTTTTATGCTTTTAGTGGCACCTTTTTTATATGCCACACAAAATTTTATGCTCTTAGTGGCACTTTTTTTTTCTACAATATAGAAAAAAATACTTTGTGGCACAATTTTCGTGCCTTTAAAAAGTAATCATAGTCACAAATCCATACTAGTTTTAGTGACACTTTTTTTTGCCACAATCTAAAAAAACTTCCATGACACAATTTTTGTGACAGTAAAATCATTTCAATTTAAATGTATTTACTTTTTAGTGGCATATAATTTTGCTACATAAATCAAAATATTTAGTATATATAAAATATAAAATAAAAGTTCGATAATACAGAAATCATAATATTATAACTTCTATAACAAGTTTAATCAAAAACATGTCAAATGTCTGAAAAAAACTTCATAATAACATATTCCAATTTCCAAATGTTTACATGATGAATTTGAATCTAAACGTTCTTTTGGGCGACAACTTCACTTTGATAGAACATATTCTAAATGTTTTTGTCAATTGTCCAAAGCTTCTCATGATACGAGCCCTGTCATCATAAACCATATAAACGTGTATAAGAACATGGTTCGAACACCTAACAATTAGATAGAAAAACCCAAAGTGTAATATGCAGCTATTTGTAACTAACCCGATCACCTAAAAAATTGACAGAAAACCAACATCTTACCTAAACTGCAATGTCAACAAAATTTAAAGATCAATTGTCCAAACGTCTTTCTTGCCTTGTAAATGAAAAGTTTTGGCTGATAAATTTCATATCAAGATTACAACATAATCACATCCATTTAATATAGCAAAATTATTAAAAAGTAACAAGTTAAAAGTAATTACCATTATCATTATGGATTCTTGAAGATGATATATTGTCAATTGATAAAGAGTTGTTATGAACCAACGAACCAACAGCAGGGACCTAAAAGATATAATTAGAAAATATGATAGTACAAAAACACAAAATCATATATAAAGAACAAATAATGGTTCACACATGTAATTACTTGTATGTTCATATTGCTCAGAACCGAAGACGAGTTTACATTAGGAATAATTCTTGGATGATGACAGCCATCATACCAACCACATTCTTTAGCTGATCTATAGTTTGTGAGTCTGTTAAAGAAGCACCGCTACTTTTTGTGGCTGGCATCCTTCCAACTAATCGAAGGTATCCTCTTTTCTTTGGGCCTTTAACTCTTGAGTAGTCATCCTTTGTAAAATCATCGAGATTATCGGGCGTGATTGTAGAGGCATTTGCACTATCTTTTAATGAAGCCTAAAGACATAACAAAACAGGTAATCATAAATTAAATAAAACACACCCATGATTTATAGAAACATTAAAGTCTACATTACCACAACGTGAGCAGCTTTATCATCAACAATAGTTCCATCTTTCCGAGTGTGAGTTTTTATATAAAACTCTCCTCTTCTTGGATATACACCATTACTTTGTTGCCTATAATTTATATGATGGTTAGTAAGGGAAATAAAAACCCAAAAATACAATAATAAATGTTAAAAATAGTTAGAATAATACCATTTCATGACTAAGTCTAGCAAACGACTTTGTCCCACTAACATGAGGCTTCTTCATCTTTGAGCGGCTCAATCTTTTAGCATCACACATGCTCTCTATGGTAAATGATGAATAAATACATAATAAGGCCGTCGTTTTTAGCCGATACCCGATCATCAAACCCCACCCAAAGCAATCCGGCCTGATTAAAAAGGCACCTGATTTAGTAAAACATGATTACCTAATACCCAATACACACCTTATTGAGATGATTGTTGGATAGTTTTTAACGCCCAATGCCCGAATAACCCGAAACCTCAACACCCATAATACATGATAAGAAATCTATCTAATTAAATAATAATATCATTTGTATAAGAAATCAAAGTTAAACTGTTACCTGAAATTCCGGAGTAAACCAAGTAGTAACAAGCTTTTTAAACTGAGTTGGATTCAATCTTTTGTCATTTTTAACTTCTTGTGAGACGATTTGATCAACAGTAAGGCTTGGATCATATGCACGTGCCTTTAACGAACCTGTCCATTTTCTTCCCATGTTATATAAGATCCATTTTTTAATTTTCTTTGTTTCATTAGGAAGAATTGCAAATTTAGACTGCAAACAAAAATCCCATTTAGTAGCCTTCCCATAAAGTCATCAATCTTAGTAATTTATTAATGCACGTGAAGAGTGGTATGCTTTATTAGCATACCGCATTAAAGGTAGCATACATGATGCAAACAATAGGTAAACATAGACTATAAGTTCGGAAAACTTTTATATATGATCATATATCTTAACGAGTGTGTACATGCACTATTTTTTTGTATCGGAACCTTTCTCCGGTCAGAATATTCTATGGATACATGATCAGGCATCCTCACGAACGTCCCAAGGAATTGAACTAATTCATTTCCTTCATCCCCAATAGGCATTCCAAACTTGTTGAATCTGACAACTATCCTTTTTGTACTATCCATCTCCCAAGTGTCAACTTTTTGTGTATAGCCTCTAACATTTTTAGGAGCATCTAACAAGTTTGAAAAAACAATTTAATACAGTTGGAGCATATCTGCTATTGGAACATATTTGCTGAAATATATAGTATAAATTTGCTAAAGTTTAACCTTGTATTTCATTAGATGATGACCTTGAGTTTCCAAAACTTCATGGTCTTCAACATGGTTGCTGTCAATATGGTCTTCAATACACTCTTTGGAGAGTGTAGAACTGATACACAACTTCTTACGCCTACCTGTACTAATATTACCTTCTGAATAAGAACATGAATTTTTTTGTTTTTCACGGCCTTGCAATTGTTTTTCATGTTCAGAATAGTAGTGATCTGTCATTTGTATCTCATTTTGATTTGTATGTATCGTATCATCCACGTTCTCATACGCATAATCTTGATTAACGTCATTTGCTTCCATATGCACTCGATTACCTACTTAAATGATAAAAGAGTAAATTAACATAAAAGGTCTTTTTAAATTTTAATTAAATAATTTTAATATTAACAAAATCATACCTTGCGAGCTATTTGGAGCAACCACTCGGCGTAGCTTCGTTAGATTAGCGACCCTATTCATGGACATTGGTGAAACATATTGTCTACCTTGTTGATGTAACAAATTTATTTTTTATTACAAAACTTGTGTATATCAAATAAAATGAAAAAAATTCTATAATCAAATTACCTTTTTGGATACAATACTTGTAGCAAGTTGTTGGAAATCTTCCTCACTATCATCACTTGGATCTGGAATTTAGTCTACATCCCCCGCATAAGTTTTTTGTTTCACTATTTTTTCTTCATTTGATGACTTTGTGCCAAACTAGCCATAGAGTTTACAATGCTTGTTACTCCTAGATCTCTTAGTCTTCGTTGGTTATCCTGAATCCTCATTTCTCTAATTTTCAAATACTCGTTATCTTCTCCATTTAAACTTTGATTTTTCTTGTTATTTATTGCAAGTCGACCTGATCAAAGTCAAAAACTTACCAATGAGAATGGTCAAATTAGCATAGCACCAAGAAAAAGGCAAATATGTATTTCCTTTAGTTCGTGATTACGATATAGACTAAATTGATACCGAGTTACGAGTTGGATAATGTTTTGTGACCGGTTCTTCATATTAAATTCAACAAATAATAGTTTTTTAAAGAAGGGTAATTTTGGAAACCAGATGTCTGTTTTCTAAAATCAGTTTTTATAAGGGCCAGATTTTAGTTAAAAATCAAAGTAAGCTGATAGGAGAAAAGATGTGTTCTGATATTAATGGAAGCCATGGGAAAAAAAGGCCAAATTTACTGAAGGAATGTTGAATGATGGTTGGGTTAATTTGGGTATATTGAAAAGTACGATTGTGATTATGTGTCTGGTAATTCAAGATTATACTCTTGAGATTAACTTTTTTTTTTGTCAAATTTGAATTTTCTAGGTTCAAAATTAAGATGAATTTTTCTGAGTCAACGATGAGGCATGGGGCGGTTGTTATTATTATTAGTATTGTTATTATTATTATTGATAATCGTTTAATGCCCTGCTGGCGGTGCACGCATATAATGTATATATGTGTGAACTCTCGGGTGGGCAAAAGTAAAATTGCACTAATTTTGACGTTATTTTACTAATCTCGTGAAAATAACGTTAAAAGTGGGGGAAGGTTAATCAGGCATCATGTGGTGGCATTGATAGCCGAAAGACAAGGGCACATGCATCAATCAGCCGGTGTCCCGATGATTGAGTGCTATGTGCCTTATGTCCAAGGCTTGATGCAAAACTACTATCGAGCCGGGGGTCTCATCGGAAGCAGCCTCTCTATCCCTATGGGGTAGAGGTAAGGTTGTCTACATCTTACCCTCCTCAGACCCTACCATAGCATTGCTATTGGTGGGATATACTGAGTAAGATGATGATGATGATGATGATGATTATTGATAATCGTTTAGCTAGTCGGCTTATAATTCATTCTTGAATATCATTTATATGAATTGCTAATATGGTTGTGCATCTTTTGATAATTAAACTGTGAACACTCACAACAAACACATCAGAGATATTCCATGGTTCCGCTATCTCTAGCTGCAAGTATTTAAAGTCATTTTGATGAACGAATTCAGAGAATTTGTATAAGTACCTTGCATTTTATTTGTATGGTGTCTCTGAGTTTTATAAACGTCATGGTCTTCAGCATTATCTTCATGATGGTCTTTAGTAGGCTTACTAACGTCGGTAGAAGTGACGCATAGCCCCTTACGTCTACTTATATTGTAATCAACCAAATTAAAAATGATGTTTCTTTAACATAAGAGTATATTAATAACCAAACTAAAAAGAAAGGTAAGAAGACCCTGTTACTTACAATATGGATGGTGGAATTTCCAAAATTCTGGTCTTTTCAGCCTCTACACCATAACACATATTCCAAATCAATCCAACCATTCAAATCAATAAATTTCTTTATTGTTTTAACAAACATATTCCAAAAAATGTACAAAATCCTACGTTTACATCTCAAAGTATGTTCTTGTTGTTCATCTATATAATATTCAGTAACCTCAATTGAATTTTACATTCTAATTACCTAGGTAACAATCGACTAAATCAATTCCAGATAATAACCGCCTATTTATAAACTTGTATCATAAAAAGAGTTTGGCTGCTTACTTGTTTGAAGAACAATAGAGCCACAACAATCGAATTAACTAGAACTGGAAATTGAACAACTGATGACTGACTATTCAAGAACCACAAGAAATTAGGGCGGCTTTGATTGAGAAGAGGGAAATTAAAATTTTGAGTATAACATTGCCGCTAATATGTATGTGTATTGACATAATTTCCTTTCCTGCCGATCGAACCCTAAAATTTCACACAATGAACATCAAACATGCTTTTAACCAGGAGCCGATTTAAATCTTATTTTTATAACTTAAATTTGTATTATATCTAATTAATTACCCTTTATCTAGTTGATTAGTTTAATTATTAGAATATAAAACAAATCTTGATTTAATTAATATATAAATACATTAATAAAGTGTTCACATTTTTTAAAAAGTTTGTATTCTATGTTTGCTAAAAACGAATAAATTTATAATTTTCTATAAATAATATCTTATAGTTATAATATGACTTCGGTCTATAGATTTTAATATTTTATACAGTGATACACCAAGTAGGTTTGGTGGATATAAAACCACGTATATAATAACTTTTTCTTAAAACTAAATTATTTAGATAGAACTAACAGCTGTGAACCAATGCCAACATCATCTAATGGTAAATTTTAATAATTGATGGTCAAAAGGGATAAATTTGGCTCAATTATGGTTAATAGAGGTACGTTACTATCTTTAAACTTATAAAGATATATATGGTTCATATGGGTTAGTTATGGTCAAGATTGGCACATGATGATGAATTATGGCCAAAATTTGTTACTTGGAATCTATTATTGCTCTTTACAACTCAACATGATTCACTGAAACGCAATCTAATCCTTTACGACCTAATACGGAATATTAAGTCCTAACATGGTCCATAAAGTGCTATGATGATTATAATTATGACCTGTTACACTCTACTAAGAAATGTATGAACTAAATGTTTTTAATAGCCAATTAGGGTGGTTGATAGTCATTTAGGTTGATATGGTCCCTAATGGATAACCAGAGTTGATAAACACTAGACGAGTCAAGTTTAAGTCTACGCTTGATCCTAATCGGGCCTACTATTTGTTAACTTTTTATTATTATAATTTTTCTATAAATTAATACGGTAACTATATTTTTATATATTAATTAATGGTTATTATTCTGTAATTATGATAAGAATTATATTTATTGTGTGATATATAAAAAGGATATTGGATTTTAATAATCTAAACTTCGTTTCATTGGTCGGTGCTAACCTAAACTCTAAAAATGTACTATAATAGTCTCAAATTTCTACCTATTGTCCGCTAACGAGTTTTGATACCGTTAGTTTTTTTATAACCCAAATAAACGAACTGAACCAATTTTTTCACCAAAATAAACGAACTGAACATATTTTGTTTAACAAAAATAAACTAACCGAACCACCACCACAGTTCTAACATGAACCTCTTTCGAAGTGAAACGTAGTTCAATTCGTTGATTTTTGTTAAATAAAAGTGGTTCGGTTTGTTAATTTCTGTTAAACAAAATGTGGTTTGGTTCTTTGATTGTTGTTAAAAATAAGTGGTGCGGTTCATTTAGTTTTCTTATAAAAGTGGTTCGGTTCGTTTAGTTTTCTTATACGAATGTGTTACATTCGTTACGGGGTAACGAATGTAACTTACAATAGAGCGAATGACATTTTACATTATAACCCCTATAATACTAAACTATTACATTAATGCCCTGATAAAGACCGAGACGTACAAAACATGTATCAAGAAACTCCCCCTCGTCTCGAGCTCTTTATCTTCATCTCTGGAACATCTTTGTCTTCCAGTACACACAACTATGAATCTTGTATGCATAACAGACACGAACTACTTTCTGGAATTGAATAGCAAGTTCATAGTCGCGTACGTTAGCAAATCTGATCTGACTTGTAAATAAGGCATCGTTATCAGACTCAGACAAGTTAAACCAACCACATTGGATCAATAACACGTATGGTCTTCGTGTTTGACCCAGATCCATAAACAATAACCGCTTCACCTGTATGATTGTCATAATACCAATAATTAAATGAGGTGAATAGACTCTGAGGGAATGTCTTCATTGGAGCCCTCTTCATTATCTTTGGTGGCTTCACTTGCAAAATCATCTTTCTCCAGCCCGTGCGAGGATCAATCTCATCAATGTACTTGTGAGTTGGCACTTGCGGCTTGAAGAACTTGAAACCATAACGGGTTTCATGTAATAAATGAGTATAGAACCACCCAGCCCACTGATCATCTCCTCGATTCACGAACGGTCTGTTAGCTAGTGTTCTAACGTCCCACCTTGGCATAGATTGTGACATTCGTCTTTTTTTTTTCCGTTTAATAAATATATTTGTTTTATTACCCGTCTTGTAATCGAATCGTATTTATTACGTGAAAGTATTAATTAAGTCACACGATTTTGTCTTTATTATGTTTTACGCTTTAACGCTTTCATACATCGGTTAAATATCAATTAAATGCATTTTTGACCCTAAGTTTCAGTTTAATCAATTTCTGGACCCAGCCCAAACCACAAGGACTATATTGCAAAATGACCAAAATCTTTTCCCCCCTTTCTTCCTCTTCCCGTCGATCTCGCAGCCCCCCCAATCAGTTTTGCTTTGTTTAAGCCGATTATCAAGCCAATTAAACGAATCCGTAATCTCTGCGAATCGTAATCAAAATTAACAACAAGAAACAGCTCGTTAATTAAGTTATAATCAACCGAAATCGCGGCTATGGTTGCGGTTCAGTTTTTGATCTTGCTGGCTTATAAATACGAGACTAAAATCCAATTCAAAAGCACCACACCATCTTCTCACTATCACGACACTAAACCCCATCCTAATTGCTTTGTTGAATCAATTCTGGTACTCGTTTGATCTCACCTTTGAGCCGAAGCTTTAGGTCCTCGTTCTTGATCAATCCTTAATCATTCCAGGTAATTGTAATATGCATATGGGTCGCGATTCCATTCTCTACAAAACTTCTCTGTCAATTTTGATTGACAGAGGGTGTAAGATCCAATTGAAATTTCTAGGGTTCATACGGTTTAGGGGTTTGTTTGCATAACGGGTTATGTCTAATCTTTTCTGTGTGTTAACAAATTGGACGCTGGCCCAGATGGCCATTGCATACAACGCAAAACACTTAACCCCGGCCAGGGCGCAGGTTCGATCCTCCCCTGGTCCGGTTTTGTATTTTTTTTATTTGTCGTTTTAATTAATATAAAACTATATTTACATGAAAATCCTATGTTGTTTATACTCGTTTGAACGAACCGAACTCCGATAAATTTCTAAAATAAATTTCATATACAAATATATAGATAAGTATATAAATTACATAATCATTCATATATATCTATATTTTTTTTAACAATAATAATAATAATAATAAAAATAATAATAAAAGTGTTACTTATCTTTCAAAATGGAATCTTGTTAAACTATCAACTAAAGTGCTTTCCTAGATAAGCCGGTATATATACTTTAAATGTTTTTCTATTTTATAAAGAAATTTAACCTTTCATTTTGTTAAAATTAACTTGATTACACTTTTATCAATATTCTAATATATATATATATATATATATATATATAATTAATACATTAACGACCCAAAATCCGTTGCAAACCCATCTCTATGTGTCTTGTTCATTTAGTTCGTTTAAGTAATTATTTCATTTACGCTTTAATAATTAGGAAAAATTGTCGGGAATTCTCGCGAGACCAATTAGTTTACTTCAATCTTTACCGAGTTCTCAATACTGTATTCCTCATTCCAAATGAGTTCTTCATAACCCCATTTTAACGTTTTACAATATTTTGGGGGTAGCACGTTACAAGTTTTTCTTTCGTTAGTTATGTGATTGTTTACAAACCGATTCACTTACATCGTACATGTTAATATTATTCGTGCATATTGTTTATGATTATACGTGAACTTGCTTGCAATGTGTTTATTGTTTTTATGGTGGAAGTTACGCAAAGGCATACACATAGTGGGAGGGTCCGACGGGACGTACCCGTGCTGTCTAACGTTACGACCTCGGTTGTTTACGTAATGTGGTTCTTATTTCCCCGACTTCAACTGCTTTGGCTAAATGAACGGGAGGACGACATTACTTGCTTTCATTTACTTTACGCTTGAATAATTATTGCATTACGATTGTTGAGTCACGAGTTTCCTATTTATATGTATACACAAAAACTTATGAAAACTCACCAACTTAATTGTTGACAAAATATATTATTTTCAACGTGTTACAGGTTGAACCGATGGTGTGCTAAGGACGAAGTTCATTAGTTTGCCTTAGGATAATTGAAATGAAGAACTTGTTTACTTTTCGATGAAGTGTTATCTATTGTTTTTATTTATGAACAATATGTGTACTTTTGATGATATGAAATGCATTAAATATAATTATTGTCGCTTTAATAGCGTTACGAGCTTTGAATGATCTGTACGTTACACCCGGGCGTATTCCGCTTAAAGCTGGGGTGTTACATAGATAAAATATCGTGTGGGCGTTTGAAGTAATAAATACCGTGCTCCCACTTTACGATATATACTTTAAGCTCATAATCAAACTGCCATGCGATCAAATCACCCTTCACGTCTTTCGCTGGCTTGTACTTTTTCATCTGGTATGCCGATGCTCGAGCCTTTGCCATTTTGACTTCCTCCCATTCATGATAACGAAAGGACTCGATCATCTTGTTCATGTTTGTTATATTATGCTCAAACATACCATCCAAAGCACGTTTGAGCTTTTTCTCAATCGTCGACAAGTGACTTGTCTCTGCAGCTTTATTCCATTTATCTATCTCTTCACATAAACGGCCTTCTGCTGCTTCAAAATGTTATGTAGTGAGGAAAGAAATACCTGAATCGTTATTGTTATTGGTGTAAAACTCAGGATACTCCTCAGCAGTAACGTCTTCTACTTCCACCTCATCATAATCAGGTACATTTCCACGAGGAATACCTGTATTTGTACTTTCTTCAATCTCAATATCTACATCCACACTCTTACCCAACTCCTCCACCTCTTCTTCGTTTAGATCCAGAAGCAAGTTTATTTGTTCTTTTGTTAATGAATGATCAATAAATTCACCTTCTTCGATCTCATCTGCGTTTACCATACTGTACACAATCCCATCCATACCCACAAACAGAAGCATATTAGCTGGAATAACATCAATAGGTTTGGCTCTCATGTAATCCTTATATGGAACAATTTGTAGATTACTTGCTTCAAATCCAACACCAGTACCCGAATTAGTCTTATTACCCAGCGACGGCGCAGAATTACTGTTTGGTTGCTGATCTACACCCCCTGATCCATCTTGGTCATCTTCATCATTCATTAATTTCTTCAATTCATCATCTTTACAAGTGAGCTGGAGTATGATTTCATCTTGTTTGTCTAATCTCTTCCCCTGAGCAGCAACAAGGGCTCTAAGTTCCTTGTTTTCTCGTTGAGTAAACTGAATATGTCGTAACAAATTCCTTTGTGCTAGCTCATGGGCAGCTCTGTCAGCTTGCATTTGAGTCTGTTGAAGGTGCAACAGATTCATCATATGAAACCACTGAGTTTGAAGATTCATACCAAAGAATTTAGGATGAACTAGTTGCAAGGGACCCTGAGGACGAGTAAATGTCATAAATGAATGTTCAGGTCTCGGCAACTTTGTAGGTGTAATAGGAGTCTCTGGATTAGTAGGCTGTGACATAGGCATACGAGCCAACACTGTTTGTAATACGTCTCCAAAATAAGGATCGGACCTCACATTAGTAACCTAGGTCATAGTCGGAGGCATTGGAGAGGTAGGCATTTGTACAGGAGTTGGAGAACGAGCAAAATCTGTAATTGGAGTAGCAGTAGGAGATCGTGGAATAATCTGTGATGCTAGAGAAGCAGTAGCAGGAGCAGAAACAGCAGTAGAAGGCACAAACGGTTGACTAGGTATCTCTATACCTGAACCTCTTCTAACCCGTTGCTTCTTGGGATTCTCCCCCTTTTCCACCATCGGTTCTTTGCCTTTACGTTTACGTTGCTGAGCATAAGTTAATTCAGCTTGTGGTCCTTGACCACCATCACCACCATCATCTCCACCATTACCGTCATCACCACCTTCTCGTTCAGAATCGGAATCATCATGAGCCCAACGATCATTAGGTGGTGCAACATAATCAATATTAGCGAGATGACCGATCAATCGCTTAAACTTCGGTCTATCTTGAAGACTTTGACCACGGTAAGATCTCAAGCGTCTCATTGTCTCTTCATTCATATGATCAAGTTTCATCACATCGCTTTGATCTTTATCCAAATCCGGCACCAGATCATTGATTATCATTTGCAGAAATCTAGGATACATTAAAAACTTATGACGGCTCGTAATGTTCTCTTTCAGATGATAATAATCCACTTCTGAGAAGTTGAAAAGGTTTATTCAAGACAAGGGAAACAAAAGCTAATTAGAGCATTACTCGGCACTCGTCGAATCCACCCTTACGTCCACCAAGACAATGAATCGACACGTGAAGCAAGTACTTGTATTGTTCACACAAGTTTGCTTTGTTATACATAGATCTGCCCAAATCCCCATTATACTTAACTCGTCCAAACAACCCTCGAATCAATTCTCTATCAAACGTGCATCTATCGTCAACAGTATCACGGAATCCCAACGAATCCCGAATAACCCCAACATCAATCACAACTCTTTTATCTTGAATTACTGCCTCAATTTGACTTTCTGTCTCATTGTATCTAGCAGTATTCCAGAAAGCTCGGATAATCTTCTGATATAAAACTGTACGAGTCGAGATAGCCTTGTAAATTCTCGAGTGTGTCAAGAAACTAATCATACCCCCAAATATCAGAGAGTCTTCAAAGTTCGGCTCAAGATAGGCACAAATGTTGTGGCTTTTGTTCCATGATAGCATCACAGGAGCTTGTTCAGGTTCTGGATTATCTGCAGGTTGTTGCTCGGGAACAGGGTTTTGGATATTCTTGTCTGCCATTACTGTTAAAACAATAATAGATATTAGTAAAATATTCATAAAAGTAATACTAATTAACGAATAAGCATCTCATTCGTTACCTTATACGAATGAGTCATTCATTATACAATTAATGTTTTATATTCGTTAAGAATAACGAATCATATTTATACGTTAAGTCATTCGTTATCATAACGAATCAATGTATATTACTTTAACGAATCAATTCTGATTTGTTACACTAATTCGTTATCAAGTTGACTGTCCATTCGCTATCTTAGCAAAACAGATAGTCATTCGTCATGTCTTAACGAATCATATGGTCAATCGTTATCATCTTAGCGAATCTGTCCATCATTCGTTAGACTAATAACGAATTGGACTTAATAAATCTTTTTGACTAATCAGGAGTCAAATACACATTTAATTTTGACTATGATTGCAGTCAAAGACGACGATTTCCATGGATTAACCCCTTAATTTCCAAACACCTTTCACAATTAACCTGATCAATCATGTTCGGAAATCTATTTAATGCACTTACACACCGATTATTAATTCTAATGTAGATTCAATTAAGAATGTTATAGACTGTTAACTTATTTGATTAATGTTCAACTTTCTATTATCAGTTAACCCTTAAGACACCGATGAATCTCTATGAATCTCATATGGTTGAACTCGCCATTACCTGTTGAACACGAAGATGTTAATCGATTGTGATAACAAACAGGCAGTAGATTTTTGAAAAACTTTGCAATAGTTCTTTTAAGGTTGATGGTGATATAGGAACAGGCAAATGAAAGGCCATTCGTCTATCCTTGGGTTTATAAACCTGAATGATTTCACGATTTATGAGGTCATTCGTTCAAATTTTGAACTAACGAATGGCCTCATTCGTTAAATTAAAAACCTGATTCGTTCAAACTTTTAAACAAATAGGATTCATATTCGTTAAACTTGTAACGAATATTACATTAACTCTCTTATTCATTATTTTTTATAATGAATATTAGATTCATTCGTTAAAATCTTAACGAATAATACATTAAAAATCATTCCATTCGTTAAATGTTTAAACGAATATCTTCCATTTGTTGTGCACAACGGAAGCAAATGTCTTTATAACAAATGAGAATCTCATTCGTTATGTTTTAAATAACGAAATGCTTTACATTCGTTAAACTCATTAACGAATCACCAAAATCCTTAGCGAATGAGATAAAAATCTCATTAAGGAATTAAATAAGATTAAAATCCAATTAGGGTTTTAATCAAATAATTAAATAATCAATTAAATCCAATTAGGATTTAATTTCATATATTAAAATACCCGATCAACCAAGGATCGGTAATGTTTAACTTAAACGGATTTTTATGTTAAATCAATTGATACCAATTGAAAATTACGTTAAGCACGATTAACTTAAATATTCGGGGTAAAACTTCTCTTCTTTTTGTTTTGATTTATTCGCCAGCTCGGTAAATCGAAAAATAACGCAGAAGATTAAAATCTTTTTGTACTTTTGAAAGATTTTTCTACTAACAAACAACGTAATACAAGAAAACTATACTAGTAAAGCAGTACATATTTTTTGTGAGTCGAGCAGGGAATCATATTGTCCAAAATTTCCATCCATCACAGTTTTATTTTCAGGTTTTATTATAACTGGTGTTAAGTCGATTATTGGTGTTGTTGTCCACTTAAATCTTCGAACAAAATTTTCAGAACTTTCAGTGATATTGTTAATTGGTTCAATTAAGCACAATTATCGGATAAAATTAGTTCAAATCTTGATTCAAGCGTAGTTTGATTTTATCCAAATCACCCCAACTTGACTTAAACCTTAGAACCAATTTGATGAAAATGATGATTTTTAAGTGATCATAGTCCGTAATCCTCACTACAAGATATACCCCCGTTATCAAGAAATACCCTAAGTTTCGTTCCCATGGATGAATATGCACGATTTCATCTGTCGGTTTACAGACATTGTGTCCCTTGTGGTCCGTTTCTTAATGGTAATGAGACGCGAGCAAGGGGAACAATGTATGACTCACAGCGTGGTTTGATCAAGTCTGTAATTCATTTTTGTACACGAAGTACTTTTTGCGATAAAGTTTAGAGACTTAAGCAGTTACACTGCGGGTTCGCTTTTACAAGCATTTTTTTTAATATTCATCTAAATTAATACCAGATGTAAAACCGCATAAAGACACAATGAAATCCGGAACATTAAAGTATCCCATCAATACAGGATTTAAGGCCACAAGACCATAGATCATTGAAGCGTTAACCACCAACTAGATACTTTTCGTTAAAATTGTTTTCAAATTGATTAGATGGCTTGAGTATGACCGGTTTATTATATTTCTACCATCATCATCAAGACCTTTTATAGAACCAATATCCCTTTTTATTCAGCAATTTATGTTTATATCACTTACTAGCCCATACTTGTTTGTCAAAAGACCTACTAATACATCAATGCAATTAAGCACATAGTCTTTTATTACTTACTTTTTACTGGACTTAGGAGTAAATGACCAATGTAGTATCATTTTCCCTTTTTGCTTCTAAACTCATTTTGAGGAGCATTTTTCATTGTTTTTGGATTTTCAATATTTGAATGTTTTTGGAGTTTTTAATTTTCTCTGTACAAACTGAAACACAATATTTTTGGATTTTATATTTTCTCCCCCCTAAAAACGACAAAATTGAACTAAAACAAGAAGAAAAAAATGATTTAACCAAGCTTTTGAATATCTTTCAAAGTTTTTAAACTATTTATACCCAGCAAATATTGAAAACGTGTTTTGTCAAACGCTTTGGTATAAAGGTCAGCCTTTTAAAAATCCTTGTGAATTTTATCAATTGAAATTAATTTCTTTTCAAAACAATCACGTATAAAGTGATAACGGATTTCAATATGTTTGGTTTTCGAATGGTGAACCAAATTTTTGGTGATAGATATAGCGGCTGAATTGTCAATAAAAATAGGAGTAGTAAGAAACTTCAAACCGTAATCCCGCAAGTATTGCTGGATCCAGAGAACTTGTGAACATCAACTCGAGGCCGCCACATACTCCGCTTCGGCTGTAGAAGTTGAGACCATTGTCTACTTCTTACACTACCAGGAAACAAGCCGGGTTCCTAAGAACTGACAACCCGCTGTTGTAGACTTGAAATTGATCTTGCATCCTCCATAGTCCGAATCAGCAAAAGCGGTGAGATCAAACTTATCGTCCATGGGGTACCACAACCTGATGTCTGGATTTCCCCTCAGATAATGTAAGATACGCTTTACTGCCGCTAGATGAGTCACTCGGGGACTTGATTGGTACCTGGCACACAAACAAACAGCAAACATGATATCAGGTCGAGATGCAGTTAAATACATAAGAGATCCGATCATAGCTCTATATAGGGTTGGATCTACGGTATCCTCCAATTCATCCGGTGATAAATTGTGACCCACGGGAAGAGGTGTCGAAGGAATTTTGCTGTCGGATATCTTGAATCGGCTCAAGACATCGTTCACGTATTTGGTCTGATGGATAAAGATCCCGGAATCAGATTGGTGAACTTGCAATCCTAATAAAAAGTTCATCTCCCCCATCGAGCTCATCTCGAATTTGGTTTGCATCGTCTTCTCGAAATCTTTACACAGGCTGTCATTTTTCGAACCAAAAATTATGTCATCCACGTAGATTTGGACGATGAGCAGATCATCACCCACGTTCTTATAAAACAAAGTACAATCCACAGTTCACCTCGTGAATCCACTTTCAATCAGATGGTCAGCCAACGTGCTGTACCAGGCTCTCGGGGCCTGATGTAAACCATAAAGAGCCTTGTTTAATCGATAAACACGCTCTGGAAAGTATGGATCCTCGAAATCGGAGGCTGCTTCACGTAGACTTCTTCATGAATAGCTCCATTTAAGAACGCTGATTTCACATCCATTTGATAAACCTTAATATTTTTATAGGCTGCATAGGCAAGAAAAATACGTATAGCCTCCAGTCGTGCCACATGAGCATATACTTTAGTGTAATCTATGCCTTCTTGTTGATTGTAACAAAGAACGACCAATCGTGCTTTATTTCTCACGATTACCCCGTGGTCATCCTTTTTGCACTTAAAAACCCATTTGGTGGGAATTGCCTTTTTCACACGATCGGGTTTATCAATTAAGTCCCATACACCCAGACGAATAAGCTGTTGCAGCTCCTCCTGCATAGCCTCCACCCAAGATGGTTCCTTGAGTGCCATCGTGACACTTATCGGTTCGATCTGTGATAGAAAGCAGGTGTATTGTGCAATACTAAGGATACTCGAAGAGTGCAAATCCGCATAAGCACAAACAATCGAATCCTCAGTGGGAGATAAGTTACACTCAACTTGATCATCACATACATTAGCTAATTGGTGTCTTGTACGAACCCCGTCATTCACGTCACCAATTATCTGTTCCGTCAGATGATTAGAATGAATCCTTAATGAAGGATTAGCAGGTATAGATATGTTATCACCCAGATTGGTGATATTTTCCTCTGCTGTGTCTAAAGAGACAGTTGGAGAGTCATCAGCAATTAGAATAGGCTCATTTGTGTTTGTAGCTTCATCTAATGGAACTGATGAATCAACAAAATCAGCTTCATCGGAAGACTCAGAAACATCATTCGATGTCTCTGATATGTTAGGAGATCATTCACATCAGCATACGAGGAACTAGGAATTGGAAGACATTGTTCTTCCAAATAAGATCGAATAAAATCTTCAGATATATCTTCAACAGTTGACGTAAAAGAATTAAATAAACCGTCGTAATCAAACATCCAATCGGGACACTTGCCTGTAGGTGGAGTGGTATAGCTTTGACAATCAACATGGTACCACTCTTCTACACAACCCGAAGAGATATTGAAGATTCGCTTCTTCGGAGAATTGTAACCCAAGAAATAACCCTCAAATGCCTTTTCTTCAAATTTACCGGCATCTCTCTTCAAAATAGTACAAGGACACCCAAATGGTTCCAAATACTTTAGATTCGGTTTACGATTATTCAGAAGCTCGTAACTTGTTTTCTTGAGCTTCTTTACTGTTAGTGCACAATTTAGCGTGTAGCATGCTCTGTATTCACAGCCTCATTCCAAAATTTAACGGGTAGCTTAGAATCAGCAAGCATCGTTCTTGCAGCTTCGATCAACGTACGATTCTTTCTTTCAGATACACCATTTTGTTGAGGAACATACGACGCACTGAATTCACGATGAATACCTTTCTGAATGCAGAAGAAATCCAATACATTATTCTTGAATTCTGTACCATTATCACAACGAATTCGTCTTACTTTCAGTTTGTAAAGTGATTCTATCTTCATGATAAGATTCTGAATCAATATAGGAGTATGATCTTTAGATCCCATAAATAACACCCAAAAGTATCGTGAAAAATCATCAGTCACGACCAAGCAATAAAAATCACCCGCGATACTAGCACGATTCACATGACCAAATAAATCCATATAAAGTCGTTCTAGGGGTGTAATAATCGAATTAATTGATTTACACGGGTGTGACTTCTTCTTTTGTTTTCCCTTCTTGCAAGCGACGCAGTGATCATTCAACTTGAAGTACTTAAGGGTTACACCATCTACCAAGTCATTTGAAACCAAATGATTCATTTTGCGCACATGGATGTGTCCCATACGTCGATGCCAAAGAATCGTATCTTTCTCCGTAGCTTTGGAGATAAAACACGTTTTTGAAGGAGAAACGTTTACATTAAGATTCATGTCTAGGACATAAATATCATTTGATCGAGGTGATCTCATGACAACCATTTCTTCAGGAATTGTGTATCCCGATTGAAAGATAACACATTCCTTGTCTGTGAAAACTGTGGTATATTGTTTATCACAAATTTGTGAAACACTCAACAAATTATGATCCACTTTTTCACAATAATCAACTTTTTCAAACGTCACTTTCCCGTTTGAAACTTCTCCTTCCTTTGTTATCATCCCACCGTCGTTACCAGCAAATGCCACGTAACCCCCTTGAATATCTTTAACATCTTTAACATCCACTATCCAAAATGCACTTGTGACTTGACACAGATCTAGATGAACTCTGCACAACAAGGTAAAGAGATTAGTTCAAAAAGGCAGGCTTGGGCTCTCCCTTTGATACCTTAGGAGAATTAGTTAAATTAACACTGACATTTGGGACTTGAGCATAAATGACAGGTTTCTTGGTTTCCTTTTTAAGTACCCATCATGTATTCTACCCGAATTAGTGTTTTTACAAATAGGTTGAGCACGGTCAACGAATTTGTTTGATACATTATCACAATCAACCTGAACAACTTTCTTTGGATTAATATTTGAATACATTATGACACACTCATAAACTTGATTTTCTTTTAAATTTTTAAACAAATCAGTCTTACGAGTTGATGAGGGTTTGACATCATCTATCTTTGCTTTACATTTCTTTGAGATATGACCAGGTTCACCAGATTTGAAATATAAACGAGGGTCCAAAGATTTTAATGGTGAAGTGCAGGTCTTTTTTGATAGCAAAGATTGATGAGTATCAACCTTTGGTTTCTCAAATGTTACCGATTTAGGAACGTCATGTTTTAAACCCTTTTTGGTCTTATAGAATTTAAGATTTGTTGAATTCGAAGAATTCTCCAAACCTGATGATTTTACAAATGTGATAGGTTTAAACACATCATTTCTTGGTTTTTCTTGAACATTAACAGATTTTTTGATTGATAGAATTTTTGTTCAAGTTCGGTAACCTTTGAAGTACCATCCTGATATACACTTTCAATCATTTCGGGTTTAAGAAGGTTTAAAGGAACTTCCTTGTCCGAAAAAACATTGGATAAACCCTTTAACTTAATAACTTTCCCATTCGAAAAAACAGATAGAGGATTGACGAATTTCATCAACTCCTCATCAGTTACTGTCGGTTTATCTGATTTATTCGAGTTAGAAATTACATTAGACTTTTTCGCTGAACTACCTGAAGACTTTGAGCCATAAACAGCTTTCTCAAACTCTTCAAGTTCACACAAAACGTGATTGTCAACTGGTATATTCTTGTTTTTGACAATCTCATCTGGTTCAGACAACTCCTCGATAGAACCATCCAATTCATTTTTAGTAAAGACAGCTTTACTTTTGATATGAATCTGTTCTCGAGTAGTTTTGTTTGAATCAACATCCTCAGATTTAACAGTAGGCATATCTGAGCATTTTTCCACATCGGGAATGCTACTATAATCTTCCTTAAAAGGAGGAGGAATCTCGACATATCCTAACCCTACTTTTCCATTTTTCTTATGAGCATGGTTTACTTCAATGATTTCATTTAAACGAAACGAGGAATCTCGAAATTTTCCAAGTTTGTTTTTTAAGTTCCATTATTTCATTTTCAAGTTTTGAAATACAGGTTCAGAGTCAAAGAATCTCCTAAAAATGTTGATCAACAACGATAATCTGACATTGAATCTCAACTTTAAGATCATGATTGCTTTCAGACAGATTTTGAATTTTAAGTGTTGATTGCTCAAGTAATTTTGATTTCTGTCTATAGCATTCATTGATCATAAAATGATCTTTTGTGAGAGTAGTGTTCTGATTTAAAGCTGTTTCAAGTTTGGCTTTGAGTACAGCACATTCAGCACACTTAATCACTTCAGTTGAGGATTCAGATACATTAATTTGAGGTTTAGGACATACCTCATCAATTTTATCCATACAGGCATAAGATTCAACTTGATTAGGAATTGATTCAGTCTGAGATGATGAACTTTGATCAGTATCAGTTTCAGAGTTAAATGAATCACTTTCGTCAGATACATTATCACTGCTTGCATCTTCGAACTTGTCAACTGGTTCAACAATAGCCACATTTTCTTGATTACCCAACAAACGTTTAGACCAGTCAACGACTTCATTTACCACAAGAGCTTGAGTAGCTGGAGACTTATCCTGTTCACCACCAGCTGAAGTCGTCTTACTCTTATCCCCACCAGATGAATTCTTTCCTGAAGATCTATCTGAATTGCGTGACCCAAAATATTCTTTTCTTGGTTTATCGCATTCTTTGGCAAAATGGCCAAAGTCCCCGCAATTGTAACATTTCACCTTAAGTTTATCAAATCCATCCCTCTTATTCAAAGTAGGAAGATCTTTCCCTGTTCGCTGCATGAATCTCTTGAGTTTTCTGACTATCATAGCCATGTTCCACTTGAAATCCATTAACTCAAGATCATCAGGGTCGATTTGATCATAGTCTTCACCTGTTAATTCACTCATGGCTATTTTGCTTCCAACAAGCTGTTCATACGAAGTCACGAACGCGCATAAAAATGCAAACTATTGTTCAGTCTCTTGAAGATTTACTTTAGGAAAGTTTGAAGCTGGAGCATTTGTGCTTGCATTGGCTCCATTGGCCATAAAGCATACGTTAGGCAGACTGTTTACATTAGGAGTTTCTTCTTAAGCTTGAGCAAAGAACGCATTAATTGGAACATAACTTGAAGAATGATTAGCTGGCATTGCTCCTCCATAAATTGAACGATTCTGGTTTGAGGAATGCTGGTTTTGATTTTCCTTCAACGAATTTTGACATTTGATATCAAATTCCCTTTCCTTAATCTTATTGATAAATTATACAACAGCAAGCTCGGTGTTTCGAAAGAAACCATTTTCCTTCAATAAACAGGAAAGTCTAATATGAAGGGGGCAAGGCATTCTTCAGCATATCAATCTTATATGTTTCAGTTGGCTCAAGATTAACACTTGACATCTCCACAATCAGATGACTAAATCAGTTAATCATATCTTCAACCGTCTCATTTTTCATCAAAATAAACTTTCTAAATTGAAATTTTACGAGAGTCTTCTTACTCTCGAGAGTATTCCCCAAACTTCTTGTTTTCAAAGTTGTGAACAATGAGGCACAGATTTTAATAGTACTGTATTGATAATAAATTTGTTATGGTAAAGCCATCGTAAGAGTCGAGCAAGCTTTTATCTCACTTTCATAATCTTTCAGTTCTTGTGCTTCATAGTGTTTGAATTCCGTCGGCGTCCACCCCATGTTGTCACTACCTACCAAAGGTGCCGCATACACGTCATCGAGAAAACGTACGCTACTAGGATGTACAGATCCCAAGTGAGCACGAAACCTCGGTTCCCACCGAGCAAAGTCTGATAGTTTTAGCAGTTTAGGACATTTGTTGTGACTGCCAATTTCATTGTCCATAGTTAGCATCTGTTGCATTAAAGCATTCTGAGATGCTAATGCATAGTAAGAAACGTTTTGTGACGCCATGAGTAGATAACAGTTAAACTTCAAGGACCAAACTTGTCAATGTTTAAAACTTATGGTGAGTTCACACAAATGTTAGAACAGTAACGAATGTGAATTGCAAAGATTAACGAATGAATGATATTCGTTAATGATTTACACGAATGAGCTGATTAACGAATGGATAGATATTCGTTATGAAATTAGACGAAAGTGGATAACAAATGATTATAGACAAATGAGGATAGACGAATGAGTTTAGCGAATGTGATTTGAATAGCGAATGGTTAATATTTTAACGAATAAGCAGTTAAGTTTTAACGAATGAGCAGTTAAAACTTAACGAATGGGCAGTTAAGACTTAACGAATCAGTCTTCATTGTAACGAATGAGTATTCAAATCTTCATCAGGTCTAAAATTCAAACCAAATTTCAAATCCGTCCAAATCTAACTTATTCACCCTAAAACCTATATCAATCTGTTCGCAATTCGATTCCGAACCTCCCTATGTTCTTCCGAAATCACTAACTCTTCAAACCAGACCTCAATTGATCAATTAATCAACCGCCATTAACCACACAATTCAAAACTCAATTCACTCGATATACTTAATCAATTCACCTCAATTCTGAACTCAAACTTTCATAATCCAGTCTCAATTTCCTTAATACCTTTCCTAATTACAATTATATCGGTCCAATTACACTTAATATGAAACTCTGTTTCACCAGAACTTAATCGAACTACAATACTGATCAATTCATGATGAAATTACTTCACTAATTGATGAATTGATACAATTAAATAACGAATAGCATCGAGGATCAGATCCGAGGCTCTGATACCACTTGAAAGAGCATGATGTGGATATAGATTTTGTGATTACAACAATGCATTCGTTTTGTATGAATACGATTAGACAATATTACTTTAGGTGTGTGAAGTGTGTGTATTGAGAGGATATTTTGGCATAGTAACGAGAGGAAAATCGGATAATGAGAACTGTTCCATTAATGAATACATTACAGGGTATATGTAGGGGATGATTACATTCATTAAGTTAACACTTAACGAATGTGTCATTCGTTACATTAACATATACGAATGAACATTTCATTCGTTAATATACTTTAAACATAACGAATAGCCCACATTTGTTATCTCATTCGTTAAACAAGGTTAACGAATGAGCTTACATTTAATACGAATGTGTTACATTCGTTACGGGGTAACGAATGTAACTTACAATAGAGTGAATGGCATTTTACATTATAACCCCTATAATACTAAACTATTACATTAATGCCCTGACAAAGACCGAGACGTACAAAACATGTATCAACAAGAATTTCCACCATACACGGGAACCTCTACACGGGTAGATCCGGTTATTTCTAACACTGACATTTTTGCTTTGATAAAGCCGGTCAAAACACACATGGAGCAGTAAGAAAAAACCAACTCAAGGCTATTTAAGGAGATTGAAGGGATCAAAAAGAAGCCAAGGCAGAAGGCTATTCCAATCATGCCCAGGATTCTTGACTTTGGTTCTCTCCAGGATCATCTATCCTTCAGAATCCCGGATCCTTGCGGATACAATCAACAAGGACTCTGTCTCAGCAGCAGTCTGGATACTGGGGAACTTATCCTTCGGTATCCTCAGAATTACCCAGACCAACGAGGCCCGAATCCATCAACATGCAACCTCGTTCAACTATGCCAGCCGGCATATTCTCATCAGGATCTCCCATGCTGTCCTCTGAAGTGCATATCGGGGATGATATCCCTATGCAAGCATCACCTTATCCTAAGGATACCCTTAATGGAAATGCTAGTCATCAAGGCTCAGGATACCAGAGACCTAGCCACGATCTCGGTAACAATTTATTTAATTCAAATTTATACACTAACCATGGATCTGTGTAGGATAAGGGAATATCTCCCAAAATAGCCAGGGAACTGGAGAAAATGAAGGATATGATTTCTAATATCCCAGGGATAATACGTCCCATAGCTGAAGTCCCCGCAGGTAGCCACAGGTTATCCAGGTTCACTTGGCCTATATGTGACGTGGAAATCCCCAAGAAGTTCCAAACTCCCAGCATGAAGTTGTACGACGGCACTACGGATCCTGAGGAACATGTGGCTCAATACAGAGAAAGGATGAAGATCAACCCCATCCTTATTGACATCAAAGAAGCTTGCCTATGCAAGGGATTCGGTTCAACACTAACGGGGCCAGCTCTCAAATGGTTATTAAGTATTCCTTCCAATACTATCACTTCATTTGCTCATTTGATTAACTTATTTAATAATCAATTTTCTTGTAGTAGATCTTTTGAGAAAATGACAGGTGATTTATATAGAATTGTTCAGCATAACAAAGAATCCTTAAGGTATTACATAACCAGATTTAGCAGGAAGCTTTGGAAATCCTCAACCTTGACATGGCAGCTGCAGTCAAAGCCTTCAAGATGGGACTAAGGAATGATTCTCCTTTCTATGATGACCTTGTCGTGACTCCATGCAGAAATCTTGATGAATTCAGAAAGAGCGCATTAAGATAAATTCGGCTAGAGGATGACAAGAAGGCCCATGGAAACTTGGTTATCCCGAAGTATGAGTCTACCACCAACAGGAAATCAGACTCTCCACAAAAGTTCTCTAGGCCGAAGCCTTATTCCAAACAGGATAATCCCAGGATAAATGTTGTGGAAGAAGACGAAGATGACGAAGAGTATCCTAAAATATCCGAATATTTCTTTAACCTTGATATTGGTGGTGTGATTTGTGCCATGCAGGATTTAGGTGACAAGGCTAGATGGCCTAAGAAAAACGAAAAGACAAGTCCAAATGGTGTGCATTCCATGAAGACTTTGGCCATCGCACTGAAGATTGCATAGCACTTCGGAAAGAAATAGGATACCTTCTCAGCAAAGGATACCTGAAGGAACTGTTGGGAAGAAACAAGAATAAGAATCAGGATCCTATCAAGATACCTGAAAGGGCACCTTCTCCACCACCCGGAGCTAAGGTTGTATCCTTTATCTTGGGAGGATCTGACATCTGTGGAACCTCATATTCTGCAGCTAAGAAGCATTCCAAAGTAATGAAGATGGACAACGGAGAAAGACCTCTCCGTACCTCCACGTTAACAACTCAAAGAATCATATCCTTCGATGACGGGGATAGATGTGATCTTGTGGATCCCAATCATGACGGTTTGGTAATTACTTTATGTATAGCTAACTGTTTTGTGCACAAGATACTCATTGATGGAGGCAGCTCCGTGAACATCATCTAATTTGATGCCTTGAAGAAAATGGATATTCCTGATACTGAGATTATCCCGAGATCCTCGGTTCTCGTGGGATTTAGTGGGGAGACCAAGAATACCCTGGGAGATATCAAACTTCAAGTATACATTGAGGGAGTAAACTCTCAACAAAAATTTTGTGTTATTGACTCACTGTCTTGTTGTAATGTGATCTTAGGCAGGCCATGGATTCATGACATGAAGGCAGTACCCTCAACATACAATCAGTGTGTAAAACTTCCAAGTCCTTGGGGAGTTATCAAGATAGAAAGTGACCAACAAGACGCTAAAGAATGCTATGCATCATCAATGAAGCCGGCTACAAAGCCTACTCAAGCATAGCAATTACAGAAACAACCAGGGGAGTTCCTGCAAGCCAAAGAGCAGGATGTGAAAGAAGTATCTTTGGATCCTCAGGATACTGAGACCAAAGAATTGTTAGGATCAAGTATTCCTGAAGATATTGAGACGGAATTAATATCTTTCCTAAAGAAAAGATTTTCTACCTTCGCCTGGAAACGTGAAGATATGACAGGATTTCAACAAATTCAAATAGAGCCTTCAGATCAAGAAGACATAGCCTTCATGACTCCGACAGGTATATACTGTTATATTGCAATGCCTTTTGGACTAAAAAATGCAGGTGCAACATACCAGAGGCTGGTCAACATGATGTTCAAAGACCAACTAGGGGACACGATGGATCTCTACATAGATGACATGGTGGTAAAGTCAAGGAGGGCTGAGGATCATCTCAAAAACTTGGCAACAACATTTGACATCCTGGATGAGTATAACATGAAGCTGAATCCAGCCAAGTGTCATTTTGGTGTCAAAGCAGGAAAGTTTCTTGGATACATGGTCACCAAGAGAGGAATAGAGGCAAGCCCTGAACAGATCAAGGCCATCTTGGACAACAAATCACTAAGAAATGTTAACTATGTCCAAAGATTAACCAGAAGAATAGCAGCTCTCTACATATTCATCTCAAAATCTTCAGAGAAGTGTAAAGACTTCTATGATATCCTAAGGAAGAATCAAAAATTTGAATGGGGAGAAAAGCAAGAAAGGGCATTGGTATCCTTGAAGGAATACTTATCCTCAGCACCACTCCTGATGAAGCCAGTTGATGGTGAACCATTATCCTTGTACTTAGCTGTTTTCGGAAGTGCAATAAGTGCTGTCTTAGTCAAAGATCATGAAGGTAAAAAATATCCGATATATTATGTTAATAAAAGTCTACTAGATGTTGAATCCAGCTATTCTTATCTTGAAAAGTTAATTTTAGCACTTATAATGGCTTCTACTAAAATAAGACATTACTTAGAAACTAAGGCTATTCATGTAAAAACTAACTATCCTATTAAGGCTATTTTGAGAAAACTAGAAATGTCAGGTAGGATGGCAAAGTGGGCTGTGAAACTTAGTGCATATGATATTTTGTATGAACCAAGGACAACCATCAAGTCACAGGCACTTGCCCGCTTTGTGGCTGATTTTAGCCAAGATATACTTAAGGAAGTAGAGAAAGAAGTTGAACAATTGGAGGTTAAAGAGAATTGGACCTTGCACATCGATAGTGCCTTTAACATAAGAGGAACATGTTTAGGTATCCTGCTAAAATCACCACAGGGGGACATAATACCTCTATCTATATCTTGTGAATTTCAGACTGCTAATAACGAGGCTGAATATGAAGCCTTAATAGCTGGTTTACAACTAACTAAGGACATGAAGGTCAGGTATCTTCAAGTCTATGTTAATTCTTTGTTATTAGCTAACCATTTTAATGGTTCTTATGCAGTGAATGCAAAAAACTTAGAAAAATATTTAGAAATAGTTAAGAAATTAGCTATGTGTTTCAAAACATTTGATATAGTACAGGTACCAAGAGAAGAAAACACTGAATCAGATGCTTTGGCAAATTTAGCATCAGCTCTCAAGATACCTGATGACATCAAGATACCCATCATACATATCTTGACTCCAGAAACAAAGGAGAACCACGAAGTCATGGAAATTACAAAAACTGAGGATGATCCAGTATCCTGGACCCATCCTATAAACGGTATCTTCATGATAATAAGATTCCAGAAGGAGAAAATCCAAGAGCTTTCCGAATGAAGGTAACCCAATATATTATCCTAAATGATGTTTTGTATAGAAAATCACTTGCAGGTCCATACTTGAGATGCTTGGAATATCAAGAAGCACAACAAGTTCTCAAGGATATACATGAAGGTGATTGTGTAAACCACACTAGGGGCAGAGCCTTAGTATCCAAGATACTGAGGACAGGTTACTTCTGGCCAACAATGAAGAAGGACGCAATGAACGTCTCCAGAAAATGTGATTCTTGTCAAAGACACAGCAACATCTTGCATCAACCAGCTGAACCATCATATCCTATCATATCCCCGTGGCCATTTATGAAATGGGGAATGGATATTGTGGGAAAGCTGCCCAAGGATCCTGGTGGAAAGGTCTTTATGCTGGCAATGACAGATTACTTCTCCAAGTGGATCGAAGTAGAGTTATTTGTCCAAGTTAAAGAAAATGATATGATCTCATTCATCAAATGCAATATCCTAACAAGATTTGGTATCCCGGCAGAGATTGTTTGTGACAATGGATCACAGTTCATTGGTAGTAGAACAACCAACTTTTGTGAAAGTTGGAGAATCAAGATGGTGACTTCAACTCCAGTACATCCTTAAGCCATTGATCGCAAGTCAAACACGTAGCACATTGACTTTCTAATCCAATCCAGTACCTGAAAAACATGTTAAAACGGGTCAACTACAAATAGTTGGTGAGTTTCACGAGTTTCAAAAATCAGTTGTGTGTACAACAATCACAGTTGTAAGTATGCAAGTATGTATATATGTACGTTCACAAGTACGTTTGTTTTTATGTTTATGATGTAATTATGCTAAGCTACAGTGAAGCCTTGACTATCTGTGCTGTGTGCATCCATTTCCCACGCTCAATCAACCACTTTGGCTCCCCTTCCGCCCACAACATGCCCCGGTAGCTATGTCTAACACTACACAGCCTGTTTGTATAAGAATGGTCATGTGCAAACGACGCTATGTGACACGGCAACCAGACCGATTCCGTTTGGGTTTGTCAAACCAATAGTACTATTCACAAGCCACCGGCTCGAAGTTAATCACTGTGTTCGTGGGGACTTTCGTGTGTTAGCACTTAGATAATTCCCATCATCAAACAGTACAGGGTATATATAGATATGTATCAACATGTTTTTCACCCCAAAAGTTCGCAAAAACAGTTTTAAAGTGGGGCCATGATACTTACTGTTTAGTAGATAATCAGTAGCACGTCGGTTCGAGGTTTGTGTAACTTGTAATCACGGTTTCCTATAATCAATATTATAATAATATTAATATTTTAATATTATTATAATCTCAATACTAAACTGGGCTGTATAACTAATGTGGGTATAGTTGGAACGCCCAGAAAGTGGCAATAGGCTTAGATTGTGATGTTGTTCAATGTCTAATACTTAAAACCGAACTTGGCTCATATTCCCGTTTTCCCAGCTGGGTCAAGTTGTTCGTTTACGCGTTCAGAAAACAGTTATGGTGAAATAAGCTTGGGTAAATGTATTGGTTAATAAAATGATTAAGTTATAAAGAAAGATCACATATTAGGGTCCCGGATTAGCTACGGGGCCCGTTTCCGTTTATTCGGTTTGATTTGAAAAGAAACGCGCACAATCTATCCAGATTGTCCAGGTTTCTCATAAAAAGGTTCGTTTTTACTTAATTAATCTAAAAATATGATTTTTGATCACTCTTGGTGTTTTGATATTCCCGCAGGTTTGTTAATCGCGAACTTGCCGGTTGTTATTAAAATTGAATTTGTTTAAACTTCAAATTAGCATAATTAATTAACCATTAATCATTAAATTATGAAAATTTAGTCACTTATCAAATAAAATATGTAGATTTTTATAAAAATAATTCTGGAATTATTTACTGATTTATTAATTTATAAAAATTCATTTTACCTGCTATATTTAGCCTGAAAATCGTCCGTTTATCCCAAACGATTTCTAAAAATTCACAAAAATTCCTGGATGCTCAAATTATATCTCAAAACCATTTGCATCAATTCCAGAATGTAACAACCTTGTTCAATATTCTTTTCGGGCCAAATTCGGCTATAAAAACTCATACGAACGAATATACACAAAACACACTTAGAATTTTCCAAATGCTACCAAATTTTATATGTGATCAAAATAAACCAAATATGAGTTCCCCACAAAATTTCATAATTTTTGAAGCATTTTACCTATTTTTCCCAAATAAACGCCCCAATTCAGTAATAAATTCGCCAAATATTATCGGATGGTCGAAAAATTACCAAATTTGAACAGGGACCAAATAATATTGTCCCTGATGTCCCTGAAAAGTTTTATGACCTAAAAATATACACATCATAACCTTAACCCAAACAGCCCGTAATCGAGCATTTCGGCATTACCTTTGCGGTTTTTGCCAGTTTTCGCTTTCCCAATCCAATTCCGGGTTCTTGTGCTTCTACATAAGCTAGGTACAGGTCCTATATCACAATCCAAGCATGTATCATCAACATAACAGCCTCGAAACTTAGGGTTTCGGTTAGGGCTTTAAACCGAACTTTTGAACCATAAAAACGCCGTTTAAACCCTCTAATCTGTGTTCATGGCCAAAAAATCTATCAAACCAGGTTCCTTACCATGTGTATGATAAAAACATGTTTATGGACCATTTTTAGGATTTTTACATGTTAGGAATGATTTTTGGTAATCAAACTATGTTTATATGATATTAAACATGTAAAAAAAAATTGATTATATGAGACTAATACCTTAATTCTCTTGAAGAGTTTCTGAAGAACAAGAGCTTCCAGACTTCTTGTTTAGTATTTGATATGAAAAATATCTTATATATAATATATATATTAAAAGGAAACCTTGTGGTTTTTTTTTCCATTTCCGATCGGAATGGCCTAAGGCCCATTTGGGGCTTATTTTGGCCCAAATCACTAAATGTGTATATCCGTACTCGAAATTCCGAGTCCAAATTTATTTCGGCTTAGGTTTTTGACGCGAAAAATATACCGGGTACGACAAACAGCGCGAAAATGAGTGTTTTTCGGCTATTTTTGTATAAATTTATAAAAACATACTATACGTTTGTAAAAATCGACAATATTTTCACGGATCGCTTAAAGCATTCCCATTAAGTGTTTTGAAAATCTTTTTCGGCTTAACGGATGATAAAATGCTTGTTTTGTAACTCTCTTTCGCGTTTAAATCTATAGCGAGTTGTTAAACGAGCATGTTTTCGTTTAACTTGTTTGCTATCGAACTAAAGCCATAATACTAATATATTAGCTTATATTAATCGTATATCACTTATAGATGGCGCCCCGGGATATCTGGGTCATAACCAGACCTGTTCGGTTATCCGTTCGTTCGTTTTGCAATAAGCGGTTAAACGCTTATTCGATTTGTGAAAACTGAGGTGTATCTGGTTTTGTTACGATTGTCACATTCTCCCCCCGTTAAGAAATTTCGTCCCCGAAATTCAATATGCCAATTATACGTTCCTTAGGGACAAACAGGAGTATTTGTTTTCATTTTTGAATATATTTGTTTCCCCGTTGTGGATTTTGCCGAACTTTGATCCTTGAAATTTTTATTGAGTTGTAACTGTTTGATTTTCCTGTCCATTATTTATACATGTTCTTCACCAAATTCAGTTATGTGAAAATTTTCAAGTGGTATTATCTCTGCCTCGTCAATAAGGCACTTGTTTGTTTCTGTATATAAGAAATTTGTTAGTAGAATTAAAATTGGGAATGAACTCAATTCTAGAGATAGTTTATTCACTATGCCACAGATTTAATTCTGGAGGCAACCTCGTACAGTTCTATGTATTTTGCTGTCAACTTATCAGTTCCCTCAAATCGAATAGCACTTTTCAAAGGTCAACAATTCAGTACATACCTCGGTATAGTTCTTTTATTAGTCTTATGCGGATTTTCAATTTGTTTGAATTCTACAAGGTTTATCTGTGATTTCCGGAATCGAATTAAATTTTACATTTGAGCTTTGCTAACTTATAGCCTATTAAGGTAACGATTTATATTCTTGCACGTATGATACCAGTTATAGTGTCGCTCGTATAATATATGGTAACTATTAGTATACGAGGATTAGACCAGTGAGAATGCTGGTCTTAATTTCTTCCAAGATTCAATATACAGTTGCAATGTAATTCTCCCAATGTGTGTATAGTTTGCCCAGATCGATTGTTTAATTGGGAATGACAGATCGTGCTTAAACCGATTCGGTTTCTTAAGTTTGTCAGAACCTAAAAGGTGAAATGACTATCTCAGTCCGAAGTAATCGAAATAGACATACCATGTCTAGGTATGATTTTTGTTAACATAATTGTAGGCGTTCCTTTCAGTCATGAAGTTGTTATGGATCGGGAGGGAGTATGCAAATTAAGTTAGTGTGTCAACTAGTACCCGGACTATAATGCGTTCTTAGGGATGATTTATGAAAGGGTGTTACCTGCTCATAGTAATCTGTTCCCACTTCCACCGGGTGTTTCCGGTTGTTATAGCATTACCGAGGGTTCTTGATACTCTGTTTTAGTTAATTCTAGACTCGATTCGTTGGAGGTATAGAATTTCATCGGTTTTCCTTTCCGAAGTTCTGCTCGTTCCCATGCAAGATTTTGTTTTCTAAATGTTATGCTCTTCGGGCTTTCTTTTGGGCGATATGAATATGCCCAATAATGTTTGTCTAAACAATCATTTCAAATGCTCATGCTTTCCAGTGTTTAACTTTATCCATTCATCTTAAGGCATTGGTTTTCACAATTACAATTGTTCCTCAATTCTACTCGTCTTACTTACCCCATATTTAGTTTTGTCAGATCAATTGCAGGTCATAGGCTTTTGTGATTCATGTAATCCGTGCATTTGATGGCATATAAGTAGTATTCCTATGCTTTAGATGCAAAAGAAACCGTCCCATACTCCGGGTCATGGATAGTATAATTTTTCTTGTGCACCTTTGGTTGTCGGGAATCGTATGCTATAAACTTGTTTCTTTGCACTTGTACGCATCCTAAATCTTTTCGGGATGTATCACAATAGATTACAAGATCATCAGTCCCTTTTGGGAGACTTAACATAGGGGTTTGACAAGGTTTCTGTCTCAGCAATTGAAAAGCCATCTCTTGTTCTTCCCCTAATCATAAGCTCGGTTCTTATTGGGTTAATAGTGTTAAAGGTTGGGCCTACTAGATTGTCAATAAAGCGTTGGTAATCCCAACTTATTCCAAAATTTGACAAAATTCTCTTGGTGACTGTGGTGTTTATCAGTTTTGCTCGGCTGTATGTGAATTCTGTGTCAAATAATAGCGTGTTCTAAGAATTGTACTCCTTGTAGCCAAAATTTACACTTGGACATCTTGATATACCATTCCTCCTGCCTCAACATCTTCAAGATTGTTCGTAAATGTTGCTCGTTTCCCTTCTTGGGTTTTCAATATATCAGGAGGTCATCACTAACGTTATAATGAATTTCTCGAGGTAAGATTTACTAACTCAGTTCGTGAGATTCATGAAAACTACGGATGTATGAATCTGTCCGAAGGTATAACTAAGGGTTCATAGTGATCATACTGAGCTCGAAACACTGTTTTAGAAACATCTTCCTGTTGAATTTTAACTTGATGATAGCCAAATAGAAGATCAATTTTCGAAAAGTAATTCGCTCCCTGGAGTTGATTGATCAAATCGTCAGATCATGAGAGGGGATGTTAGTTTTTGATGGTGATTTTTGTTTAGTTCTCCGGTAATCAACACACATCCTAAGCCTACATCCTTTTTCTTTACCAACATCACCGGTGCTTCCCAAAGAGGATAGCTAGGTTCTATGAAATCATTATCTAATAATTCTTGTAGTTGCGTAATTAGTTCTTACATTTCGAAGAATGCCAGACGATAAGATGCCTTGGTAATAGTAGTTTCCCCTAAGGTTAGGTCAGTTCGGAGTTTAATTTGTCGGATAGTGGGATTTCGGTTAATTCATGAATAAGGATATTGAAATATTCGAGTATTACGGGGATATTCCCTATGTGTTTTATTCGGGTTTTTCATGGTTATATTCTCCAGAAATGTCATACACCCTTGGCGTAAGAGTTTTAATATTTTAAGATGAGACACGAGAGGTGATATTGAACGAAACTCCTCTCCTTATACCATAATCGCTTCATCATCTGGGTTAGGAATTTTATCTATTTAGTCATTACACACTCTTTCTGCCTTGTATTTAGTTAATCAGCCCATACTGACAATTACATCGATGTTTCCCAACTATACCAGAAGCAGGTCAATAAAATGGTTGGTTGTTTAGGATAATAGGAAAGTTTTGGAGTATTTAGTTAACAGTTATAGATTTTTCTATTAGCAAATTTTATGGTATAGGTTTTACTTCCCAGGGGTACGAATTCAATGAAGAGTAACTCTTCTATTGGTATCTGTATTAAACGAAACTGAAGCATATTAGTCAGAAATTACAGATGTATTCTTTCACCACAATCAAGTTTTGTCGTGTATTATCTGATCTAATCACTAAACGCGACCTCTAGCCGAGTTAGATGTCGATGTTTGTTTTTGGGTTTAGCCAGAGACAGTTCTTTTTGGAACGTTTCGTACTTCCAACTCATGGTAAACATGAGGGTTTGTCATAGTTTGTGATCGAGTTGGTTGTGATTGGGATAACTGTAAGTGATGACGTTAGAATGATTGGTTTACAGTGTTCATAATGGTTTCACGGCTACATGCATAGTATCCAACCTTCCTGCTTTTATGACATGTTTAAATTGTAGTAGCTCTTGTACTCCTGTTTCATGATTAGCTCGTTTTATACTAGATGTTTTCCTCGTACTCTTAACACACCTTTACTGATCGAATTCAAAGTTACCACCCCGGCTTGCATCCCGGTATTCTCAGAAGTTAACTGACTAACTGGATTAACTAAGTTCTCTACTTCCGGATTACTAACCGTAGTATTAGTCAAACCAGATCGTTAGAACGGTTTGTGTATTCCAGTTGACTCACCCTTTCGTTTTGGGATTTTTCTGGTTCATTTTCTAAGTTCTGACTTTCATTCCTCGGACAAAATACTTCGCTAAAAGGGTTTTAGGTCTTGCCCAGATCATGCGGATAATTGCCTTTTGTTCCCGAATTCATACAATCACTTTTTCCACACAAGGGCATGGCTAAGTAGTGTAATAGTAACATAATTAATGATACAATTTGATGGGAGCTACTAGTACGGATAACAGACTTTATCATCTCGATCCATTTTACTAATTCATTTGATTCTTTAGTACCACTAAAATTTATGTGTTTGCACGACTTAAATCATTTAAACAAGTATTCCCGTCGTGAAGGATCACGGTTGTTACGACTAGTATTCATGTTCGGTAAACAATTTTTGTTGCCAATGGCATTTAGTCGGGGAATTTATCATTATCGGTAGTAGCATTATTTCCCAATGGGGGAGTATTATTCGTGACAATGTTCGTATTTATCATAAAGATAACATTTGTAACCGTATTAGTATTGGGCGGCGAAATAATATTCGCGACCGTATTAGTGTCTGGCATTTAATTTGTATTTATTGTCTTATTAATGCCAGTAGCGAATCGCGTTGCGATTGTCAGAGTTACTATCTGCAGTTTCCGAACAATCATTTCGGCCACAACTGCCTCAAATCACGTGCTTGTTTTCTTCGGGGCCATTCTATAATGATAAACAACTAAACTTCACATAATAGAATTTTCCCTATAACTTATTGCTCAGGGAATCACATTAACTAACAGGCAGGTAATTCAAATTGCAGATATGTATTACACATACCGAATCATGTATCCATTTACTCAGGATAGCACATAGATTTAGCCTAACAAGGCCATTGTTTAAATATATACATCAAAAATTGTCATCCCGTGACAAGTAATTTTAACCCGGTAAGGGTCAATGTTTGTACTATTAGATCCAAATCGTTTCCCATATCAGCATAGCACACTACCAATTGCTTGCGTGGGGTATCGAAACTATACACCACAGTGTCATACTATCCTTGTCTATCCGAGCACACGTTATAATAATCATGAATCGTTCACAACTTGTACAACAATTAGTCAGATGTAATCCCACCATTGGGTAATTGTTTTATCATGTCTCTCCCGTAGTTAGACATTTGTTGTTATGAGTTTAAACAGTATGTTGTAGTCGGGAGGCATTTATATACTCCCCTTGACCTTTGGGTGTTATTAAGTATATTTACAGAATATTCTTTCATCCGGTCATTCAGTATACGCAAGCGGGCTGGGCCTAGTAAATATTAATTGGGAGTAAGTATGTTCTTAGCCAAGACACATCATCGGTCTGCAAGCATGAGGTTTCTTTTCAATGATAATTCGATCGGAATGTCAATAATATAGGAGTGGTTGGAGATAATCGTATACAAATGATTTGATAAATTTCTTAGTTAAGGAAGGTTCATCAAGGTCAGTGGTGCTTGATTTATAATATATTTTTCTTAGTTAAATTTCTTAGTTAAGGAAGGTATAAAGGAATTATTATTTTTATAACTGGTGTTTGATATATGTAGGTGGTCACGATTGTAATATTATTGAATATTCAATAGGATAGTTATTTTATTTATAATTTGAATAAAAACCGTACTCTTTACTAGGTATTTTCTTATGAGTAGTGTTTATTTTTGAACAACGGAAGTAGAAGGATGACCAGAAAACAGTTCAGTTTACTGTTAAAAACTGGTATATGAGATAAAGAGTAGGACCAAATCGAAAAGTATTGTGTTCCCTTGAGATGATTGTATGTAGATCACACCTTCCACGGTTCCTTTCTGGGCCTTAAATTTACGTTCAACCTGTGGCTCGATCATACTTGATCTCACTTATGGGTAGAACCGGTTCTTCTCCGATATGAGGCTACCGATCTTAACATCTTTCGGTTCAACAATTTGTCATGAAAATAAAAATAATATTTTTCAACAGTAGGAATCAAAGTAGAGAATATTATTATTTAAGGCCAAGTAAAATATTTTATTTGTTATGGTCATGTACAATATTAATTATGATATAATATATATATATATATATATTTTAATAAAACACAAGTTTAAATTAATATTGATTAAAATCGAATATAATATTCGTTACACGGATGACTTAGTATTATCGACAATACAGTACGTACACGTATTCGTACACCTTGTTCCAGATAAGCACGTATGCGTGTTATATATATATATACACACACACACATTACCTTTTATACACATATGTTGCTACTTTTACCTACCCATACGTTCCACGACTTCTCCCCGAATTTCCTCGTACAAGCAAGTCTGTTATCATGTTCCGGACCACAATAACTCACTTGCCCTACAAGTTCATCCCGGCATCCATCAGTATATAATATTAAATTATTATTTATTTTTCCAGAGTTAATCGAGCCTACGGTTATATTTTAGGTATCCTAAGTGATAGCCTAATCCTTTATAACCAATGGCTCTGATACCAATTTCTGTCACACCCCAACTAGCACAATCCGGAAGCGTAAAACGGGAATGTAACAGACACCTCTGGTATCAACCACATTGTTTATAAATAACAATACAAACTAGTTTACAATATTTTACATCGATCTAACTTTGTTTACAACTAGGTGATATAAACTAAATCCAGCCCATTAAGCGACTTTACTTCTTACTAGCACACTTGCATCAATTCACCCGGCATTGATCGCAAGTCAAACACGTAGCACATTGACTTTCTAATCCAATCCAGTACCTGAAAAACATGTTAAAACGGGTCAACTACAAATAGTTGGTGAGTTTCACGAGTTTCAAAAATCAGTTGTGCGTACAACAATCACAGTTGTAAGTATGCAAGTATGTATATATGTACGTTCACAAGTACGTTTGTTTGTATGTTTATGATGTAATTATGCTAAGTACAGTGAAGCCTTGACTGTCTGTGCTGCGTGCATCCATTTCCCATGCTCAATCAACCACTGTGGCTCCCTTTCCGCCCACAACATGCCCCGGTAGCTATGTCTAACACTACACAGCCTGTTTGTATAAGAATGGTCATGTGCAAACGGCGCTATGTGACACGGCAACCAGGCCGATTCCGTTTGGGTTTGTCAAACCAATAGTACTATTCACAAGCCACCGGCTCGAAGTTAATCACTGTGTTCGTGGGGACTTTCGTGTGTTAGCACTTAGATAATTCCCATCATCAAACAGTACAGGGTATATATAGATATGTATCAACATGTTTTTCACCCCAAAAGTTCGCAAAAACAGTTTTAAAGTGGGGTCGTGAAACTCACTGTTTAGTAGATAATCAGTAGCACGTCGGTTCGAGGTTTGTGTAACTTGTAATCAAGGTTTCCTATAATCAATATTATAATAATATTAATATTTTAATATTATTATAATCTCAATACTAAACTGGGCTGTATAACTAATGTGGGTATAGTTGGAACGCCCAGAAAGTGGCAATAGGCTAAGATTGTGATGTTGTTTAATGTCAAATCCTTAAAACCGAACTTGACTCAGATTCCCGTTTTCCCAGCTGGGCCAAGTTGTTCGTTTACGCGTTCAGAAAACAGTTATGGGGAAATAAGCTTGGGTAAATGTATTGGTTAATAAAATGATTAAGTTATAAAGAAAGATCACATATTGGGGTCCCGGATTAGCTACGGGGCCCGTTTCCGTTTATTCGGTTTGATTTGAGAAGAACGCGCACAATCTATCTAGATTGTCCAGGTTTCTCATAAAAAGGTTCGTTTTTACTTAATTAATCTAAAAATATGATTTTTGATTACTCTTGGTGTTTTGATATTCCCGCAGGTTCGTTAATCGCGAACTTGCCGGTTGTTATTAAAATTGAATTTGTTTAATTTTTAAATTAGAATAATTAATTAACCATTAATCATTAAATTATGAAAATTTAGTCACTTATCAAATAAAATATGTAGATTTTTATAAAAATATTTCTGTAATTATTTACTGGTTTATTAATTTATAAAAATTCATTTTACCTGCTATATTTAGCCTGAAAATCGTCCGTTTATCCCAAACGATTTCTAAAAATTCACAAAATTCTTGGATGCTCAAATCATATCCCAAAACCATTTGCATCAATTCCAGAATGTAACAACCTTGTTCAATATTTTTTTCGGGCCAATTTCGGCTACAAAAACTCATACGAACGCATATACACAAAACACACTTAGAATTTTCCAAATGCTACCAAATTTTATATGTGATCAAAATAAACCAAATATGAGTTTCCCACAAAATTTCATAATTTTTGAAGCATTTTACCTTTTTTTCTCCAATAAACGCCCCAATTCGGTAATAAATTCGCCAAATATTATCGGATGGTCGAAATATTACCAAATTTGAACAAGGACCAAATAATATTGTCCCTGATGTCCCTGCAAATTTTTATTACCTAAAAATATGCACATCATAACCTTAACCCAAACAGCCCGTAATCGAGCATTTCGGCATTACCTTTGCGGTTTTTGCCCGTTTTCGCTTTCCCAGTCCAACTTCTGGGTTCTTGTGCTTCTACATAAGCTAGGTACAGGTCCTATATCACAAACCAAGCATGTATCATCAACATAACAGCCCGAACTTTTGAACCTTAAAAACGCCGTTTAAACCCTCTAATCTGTGTTCATGGCCAAAAAATCTATCAAACTAGGTTCCTTACCATGTGTATGATCAAAACATGTTTATGAACCATTTTTAGGATTTTTACATGGTTAGGAATGATTTTTAGTAATCAAACTATGTTTATATGATATTAAACATGATTAAACATATAAAAAAAATTGATTATATGAGACTAATACCTTAATTCTCTTGAAGAGTTGCTGAAGAACAGGAGCTTCCAGACTTCTTGTTTAGTGTTTGATATGCAAAATATCTTATATATGATATGCAAAATATCTTATATATAATTTATATATATATATTAAAAGGAAACCTTATTGTTTTTTTTTCCATTTCCGATCGGAATGGCCTAAGGCCCATTTGGGGCTTATTTTGGCCCAAATCTCTAAATGTGTATATCCGTACTCGAAATTCCGAGTCCAAATTTATTTTGGGTTCGGTTTTTTACGGAAAAAATATACCGGGTACGACAAACAGCGCGAAAACGAGTGTTTTTCGGCTATTTTTGTATAAATTTATAAAAACATACTATACGTTTGTAAAAATCGACAATATTTTCATGGATCGCTTAAAGCATTCCCACTAAGTGTTTTGAAAATCTTTTTCGGCTTAACGGATGATAAAATGCTTGTTTTGTAACTCTCTTTCGCGTTTAAATCTATAGCGAGTTGTTAAACGAGCATGTTTTCGTTTAACTTGTTTGCTATCGAACTAAAGCCATAATACTAATATATTAGCTTATATTAATCGTATATCACTTATAGATGGCCCCCCGGGATATCTGGGTCATAACCAGACCCGTTCGGTTATCAGTTAGTTCGTTATGCAATAAGCGGTTAAACGCTTATTCGATTTGTGAAAACTGAGGTGTATCTGGTTTTGTTACGATTGTCACAATAAGTCTGTGTATCAATCAACTGGAATGAAAGTAATGTTTGAGAGCTTATATGGAGGTGTTAAAGTTGCTACAAACCTTATAGATGCCTGGATAGAATTACTCAATAGTGAAGAAAGTAGACGAGGCAAATTCTTAGTAAAAAGGCTTTTTTGCACCACATCAATGTTGGTATGTAATCAAACTACTACTAATTACTTGTTTCCATTTTTGATAGCTTGTATGAATTTGAAAAAGTCATTCTTGTGCTTCTGCATGAATTTGATAGCTTGTATGAATTTGAAAAAGTCTGTTTTTTTACTTGTTTATCTGTCTGGAAAAATTTAGATGTGGCAGGTTGAATTTTGAAGCATGTAATACCTTTGTTACACTAGAATTTGCAACAAGTAAAATTATTCTAGTTATATACTTTTATTACTCTAGTTATGAGATTTCCTATTATTGTTAACTTATGCTAGAAAAGTATGCATGAATTTGATAGCTGGGGTTGAGGTCAGCTCGGAAAATTTTTATGTTTATTAATGGTTCTTTAACAAAAATACATCAGAAAATTAGTTTCATGAAATTTCGCATGGGAATTTCGCTTCGCATGCTTTTTCGCTTCGTTGGAACTTTCTAGATTCGCATGGAACTTTTTCGCTTTGCAATGTCATGCGATGCGAAACAACCTTTTTCGCTTCGCATGGGTGTGCGATGCAAAACAACCTTTTTCTCTTCGTACGGCTGTGCGATGTGAAACAACCTTTTCGCTTCGCATGGCTATGCGATGCGAAATTACCTTTTTCTTCGCTTTTAACATTTTAAAGCCATTTTTCTCCTTATTTCCTCCTTAGGACCCCGTTTTACCCTTTTTATGGGTTTTGGGTCGTACCAACTTTGTATACCCGTGTTTTATGAGGTCCGAACATCAACTTTTTGTCCTGTTTCATACTCGTGAGGCTAAGACTGACCAAGTTTATGTTTTTCTTACATCCTACAACCCGATCTACTAAGATATCGATTTGCATGTCGAACTCAACCACAAAACTTAACCATGTTGGCTAAAACTCACCTTTGGATTCAGGTTTGGTTCGGATCTGGACAACTCGAGGACCTGGACGTGATTCTTATTGTTTGGAGACACTTGATCACCAAGATCTTCCTTACTTTAGCCCGGAATCGGATTCGGGTCTTGAGAGAGAGTATGTGTGTTCTAGGGAGTGTGTGTGAGTTGTGGGAAGAAATGGTGAAGCGATGGGGGGATGGCCTTATATAGAGAGCAATGGACCCCACCACCCACTCCTTCAACAATCCTAATCCTTATCAAATATAAACATGCACCCATTTAAGGGAGCGACTCACACGAAACAATAATTTTCTTTTATTTAGTAATCTCGTAATACGGATGTTACAAAAGTTCTCAGAAGATGAAATACTTATATCAAACTATATATTTGCTCATATAGAAGAAAAGTAAGTACTCTCTACAAATTAAGTAATTTTGGTTTTTGTTTAGTTCATCTATCTAATACTTTGAAAACACAGTGCATTTGTCTATAAGTTTGTGTATCAATCAATTGGAATTAAAGTAATGTTTGAGAGCTTACATGGAGGTGTTAAAGTTGCTACAAACCTTATGGATGCCTGGATAGAATTACTTAACAGTGAAGAAAGTAGACGAGGCAGATTCTCAGTATAAAGGCTTTTTTTGCACAACATCAATGTTGGTATGTAATCAAACTACTAAAATTGAAACAATTTTTAAGTGCAAAAATAATTACTCTATTTATATCAACAATTACTCTATTCTGAAATTGCAGCCTACGGATCATTATGAAGATCAGATTAATGATGAAAGTAGACTAAAGTTCTTTAAAAGCAATATGGATGAATTTATTTAAAAATTTAAACTGAAAAGCTTAAGTGTAATAGACATGCTGTTCATACCAATGGTGATATCAGATCACTATTATGTTTTTGTTATCCACTTGAATGTAGGAAAGATTGAATTGATTGATAATAGTAAAATGGGTGAAAACTTCAAGGAGAGATATATAGATATACCAAACATCATGGTAATACTTATTACATATATTTTAAATTATATTTAGTACCAAAGCTAAAGTCTAATATATTTTGAAAAACTGTAGAGAAATACATTCTGCAGCTACTTACAATCCAAGAGATACAAAAGTCATAACTAATTAAGAGTTGAAGAAATCAAAAGAAAGGCGATGCCCTGGAGGACCGAAAGAAACAAGATCGACTGTGGCGTTTATTTAATGCGGCATATGGAGACATATAAAGGTGAGGATCCATGCGTTTGTGGGTTCTCAAATGATGAAAATACTCAACAAAAGCAAATCAATGAATTGAGGCATAAGTTTTTATTAAAGATGCTATTATTTGACATAAACAAAGCAAAGGACGAACTTATGAGAAAAACAATAAAATTTGAAGGCATTGATCCAAAGGATCGTGAGAAATTGAATGAGAATCATTTGAAAAAGATACTAGAGAGGCAAGAAAAGTATGCATGAATTTTAGAGCTTGTATGAATTTGAAAAAGTCTATTTTTTTTCTTGTTTATCTGTCTGGAAAAATTTAGATGTGGCAGGTTGAATTTTGAAGCACGTAATACTTTTGTTACACTAGAATTTGCAGCATGTAAAATTTTTCTAGTTATTTACTTTTATTACTCTAGTTATGAGATTTCCTATTATTGTTGACTTATGCAAGAAAAGTATGCATGAATTTGATAGCCAAGGGGCAGAGCCCCTGGCTGGGGTTGAGGTCAGCTCGGAAAATTTTTATTTTCATTAACGGTACTTTAACAAAAACGAATCAGAAAATTAATTTCATGAAATTTCGCATGCTTTTTCGCTTCACATAGAACTTTTTCGCTTCGCATGGTCATGCGATGCAAAACAACCTTTTTCGCTTCGCATGGCTGTGCGATGCGAAATTACCTTTTTCATCGCTTTTACCATTTTAAAGCCATTTTTCTCCTTATTTCCTCCTTAGGACCCGATTTTACTTTTTTTATGGGTTTTGGGTCGTACCAACTTTGTATACCCGTGTTTTATGAGATCCGAACATCACCTTTTTGTCCTCTTTCATACGCGTGAGGTTAAGACTCACCAAGTTTATGTTTTTCTTATATCCTACAACCCGATCTACTAAGTTATCGATTTGCATGTCGAACTCAACCACAAAACTTAACCTTGTTGGCTAAAACTCACCTTTGGCTTCGGGTTTGGTTCGGATCTGGACAACTCGAGGATCTGGACGTGATTCTTGTTGTTTGAAGACACTTGATCACCAAGATCATCCTTACTTTAGCCTGGAATCGGATTCGGGTCTTGAGAGAGAGTATGTGTGTGTTCTAGGGAGTGTGTGTGTGTTGTGGGAAGAAATGGTGAAGGGATGGGGGGGATGGCCTTATATAGAGTGCTATGGACCCCACCACCCTCTTCCTTCACCAATCCAAATCCTTATCAAATATAAACACGCACCCATTTAAACGAGCGACTTACACGCAACAATAATTTTCTTTTATTTAGTAATCTCGTAATACGGATGTTACAAAAGTTCTCAGAAGATGAAATACTTATATCAAACTATATATTTGCTCCTATAGAAGAAAAGTAAGTACAATCTACAAATTAAGTAATTTTGGTTTTTGTTTAGTTCATCTATCTAATACTTTAAAAACACAGTGCATTTGTCTATAAGTCTGTGTATCAATCAACTGGAATGAAAGTAATGTTTGAGAGTTTGCATGGAGGTGTTAAAGTTGCTACAAACCTTATAGATGCCTGGATAGAATTACTCAACAATGAAGAAAGTAGACGAGGCAGATTCTCAATAAAAAGGCTTTTTTGCTCAACATCAATGTTGGTATGTAATCAAACTACAAATAAAATTGAAACAATTTTTAAGTGCAAAAATAATTACTCTATTTATATCAACAATTACTCTATTCAAAAATTGCAGCCTACGGATCATTATGATGAGCAGATTAATGATGAAAGTAGACTAAAGTTCTTTAAAAGCAATATGGATGAAGTTATTCAAAAATTTAAAGTGAAAAGCTTAAGTGGAACAGACATGCTGTTCATACCAATGGTGATATCATATCACTATTATGTTTTGGTTTTCCACTTGAATGTAGGAAAGATTGAATTGATTGATAATAGTAAAATGGGTGAAAACTTCAAGGAGAGATATATAGATATACCAAACATCATGGTAATACTTATTACATATATTTTAAATTATATTTAGTACCAAAGCTAAAGTCTAATATATTTTGAAAAAACTGTAGAGAAATACATTCTGCAGCTACTTACAATCTAAGAGATACAAAAGTCATAACAAGTTAAGAGTTGCAGAAATCAAAAGAAAGGCGATGCCCTGGAGGACCGAAAGAAACAAGATCGACTGTGGCGTTTATTTAATGCGGCATATGGAGACATATAAAGGTGAAGATGCATGGGTTTGTGGGTTCTCAAATGATGAAAATACTCAACAAAAGCAAATCAACGAATTGAGGCATAAGTTTTTGTTAAAGATGCTATTATTCGACATAAACAAAGAAAAGGACGAACTTGTGAGAAAAACATTAAAATTTGAAGGCATTGATCCAAAGGAACGTGAGAAATTGAATGAGAATCGTTTGGAAAAGATACTAGAGAGGCAAGAAAAGTATGCATGAATTTGATAGCTTGTATGAATTTGAAAAAGTCTGTTTTTTTTCTTGTTTATCTGTCTGGAAAAATATAGATGTTGCAGGTTGAATTTTGAAGCATGTAATACCTTTGTTACACTAGAATTTGCAGCATGTAAAATTATTCTAGTTATATACTTTTATTGCTCTAGTTATGAGATTTCCTATTATTGTTGACTTATGCAAGAAAAGTATGCATGAATTTAATAGCCAAGGGGCAGAGCCCCTGGCTGGGGTTGAGGTCAGCTCGGAAAATTTTTATTTTCAGCTCGGAAAACGCATTAGAAAATTAGTTTATGAAATTTCTGTAAGACCCCGAATCCTGGGAATCCACAGTTGGTAATCACATCCACAATTTCACAAAAATTTAAAACCAAAAAATTGTTTGTATTTAAAACCAGTTCAGAGTATATAACAACGGAAAAAGTTTTGTATTAAAAGTCCCAAACACGGGTACAAGTGTCCAAAATCGAATGTAAATAAAATATCCGTTTTATTTGAAATCCTTGACCAGAAATGTCTTCAACCTTCCGAGTAGTCTCGAGCACGTTCAAGCGGTAAGCATCCTCCTCTAAACATGAAAACTCACACTAACATACACACAAAGTCAGCTTGAGCTGAGTGAGTTCAAGTTTTGATAATAGACATTTAAATAAATCATTCCAAGTGTTTAAATATAAAAACGAGATTATAAAACATTCCAAGAGTTTAAATATAAAAACGAGATTATAAAACATTCCAAGAGTTTAAATATAAAACGGGATTATAAAACATTCCAAGAGTTTAAATATAAAATGGGATTATAAAACATTCCTAGAGTCTAAAATGTAATACGAGATACGAACAGTTAGGCCATCATCAACACTAAGTATTCGTACTTACACATCTATGTACATCCATATATTTATAACAAAAGTCTTAATAATCATTCCAACGGTTTTAAAACTGTAAACGGAAATACATCAGTTAGGTCATCACATTGAATAAATAATCATCCTTACGTATGAACATCTCTATACGTGCATTCCTATATATATAAATATATATATACATATATATATACATCAGCCCCCAAGGCCATGTATTTACCAAAACCACCCTTAGTTAATCCCGGGGACAAAGGGTTCCCAATTTACCCTCAAAAGTTGTTGACTTTATCGAATACGCGCGTTAACGGGTTGATTATGCACTTAGATACCGACTCAGCCCCGTGTGGACCAAATTTAGTAAAATCACAGCCAACAAGTCCACACGATGCTACACGAGTTGGATGGGTCGGTAATTAGCAAGCACGATGCACAAATTACCAATAAACGCGAATTTGCGCCGTACCGACCCATTCGAGTAACCGACAACCAATTCAGCCCCAATAACATAAAAATATAGTTTTTCACAGCCAAGAAATCATACCGAGGCTACAACATCCGAATTGGTTGTTAATTTCCTCAAACAACACGCTAGACGCAACAATTGACAAACTAGACAACCAAAACCTAGTTTTCACTTCATCAACAGTTGACCAATCTAACGAATGCCAAAACTCATGATACTAAAGTATATTATACTAGACATACCTAAGAAGATGATGGAGCATGAACTTCAATTATAACAGCCCCGAAAGATGCGAGAAAGGGCAGCCACCGGTTAAGCCTAAAACGAACTTATCGATCAATAACGAATATAACATGCAGATTTTAGCATGCAAAGATGTATTTAATTACATAGGAAAACCATAGAATTAAATTATTAAATTTTTACCAGTGTTGCATAAATATCTTAAGTTTATAAAAGTATTTTTATTATATTTTTCTAGTGGACACAAAAATCATAAAAATTCCTCCAACACAGAAATGTATGTGCAGCTATTTCAGCGCGCAACAAAATGGTTTTATTTTTATAAAATTCATTACCCAGCCAAATTAAACGATTCCAATTGGGTTTGGTTCCTAACTCAAAATATTAACTTCCAGAAGTGGAACCAACCAATTTAGACTTGTCGAAAAAAGGTTATGTTGTCGGGAAGACAAACCAGAATCCGTCATCCCGCATCAGCTTTGACACTCGATTTTATAAAATCATAAAAAGTATTCAAATCTCGTCCAAAAATTACGTATTATACCTTTCTGGAAACTAGACTCAAAGTAGAACATCATGGAAAGAAGAATCAATCAAAAAATGGATTATCATCGCATTACAGACCCTACAATAAACGTATACGAATCTGTTAGCAACTGTTATCAACTAAACTCAAACCCTAACATGATTATGACATCTCTAGGGTTCAATTAAGGGTTTAATGGTGAAAATGACATTCATTGATGTAGTACTAACCTGGAATTCGTCGGGAGGAGGCTTGGAATGGCTGGAGCAGAAAGAAAAACGTGGGGATGGGGGCGAGAACCTGCCGATCGCAACTGGAAAGAAAAGAGGCGGCCTATGGGTTATAACTTTGTGTATATTACGCTTTCGGTCCTCCAGCTTGCAAAAATGGAATATCTTGAGCCAAAGGTTAATTAATTAAACTTTTAGGAAAGACCGGGAGGCCCCTCAAGTTGAAAGATCGATTCCCGAATACGATACAAACTCTACAACGTATCATGCCAATAAACGAAAAAACCGGGTGTTACAAGTCCACCCTCCTTACAATGGGATTCGTCCCCGAATCCCGAGACACAGTTAGAGTTTTTTTTTATAATGATGTTACACTTAGGACCCTTTAAATCGTAAAACGAGATGTCTTGTGCCAAAGGTTAGATAACACGGATTTCGAGGATGGCTAAGAGGTCCCTTAAGGATGCCAACTCAGTCTCGGTTAAAAATACAAAACCTACAAGGGTTGATTCTTCTTTAACGAAAATTATGAAATTTAACGGGCGTTACAAGTCCACCCTCCTTACAATGAGATTCTTCCCCGAATCCCGCTATACATGAACCGGCGCAGATGGAGACAAATTCTAATCATCAAATCATACAAGAAACGGAAGAGACAAAACCCCTATGGGCAAAAAGCCTACAAACAGGAACAAAGCCCGTAGCTAAACAAGTAATAAGGAAACCTAGAGTGATACCAACTTTATCTGTGTTTTATGAGGTCCGAACATCACCTTTTTGTCCCATTTCATACTCGTGAGGCTAAGACTCACCAAGTTTATGTTTTTCTTACATCCTACAACCCGATCTTCTAAGATATCGATTTGCATGTCGAACTCAACCACAAAACTTAACGTTGTTGGCTAAAACTCACCTTTGGCTTCGGGTTTGGTTCGAATCTGGACAACTCGAGGATCTGGACGTGATTCTTGTTGTTTGAAGACACTGGATCACCAAGATCTTCCTTACTTTAGCCTAGAATCGGAATCGGGTCTTGAGAGAGAGAGAGTGTGTGTGTTCTACGGAGTGTGTGTGTGTTATGGGAAGCAATGGTGAAGGGATGGGGCGGGATGGTCTTATATAGAGAGCTATGGACCCCACCACCTACTTCCTTCACCAATCCTAATCCTTATCAAATATAAACACGCACACATTTAAAGGAGCGACTCACACGAAACAATAATTTTCTTTTATTTAGTAATCTCGTAATACGGATGTTACAAAAGTTCTCAGAAGATGAAATACTTATATCAAACTATATATTTGTTCGTATAGAAGAAAAGTAAGTACTCTCTACAAATTAAATAATTTTGGTTTTTGTTTAGTTCATCTATCTAATACATTAAAAACGCAGTGCATTTGTTTATAAGTCTGTGTATCAATCAACTGGAATGAAAGTAATGTTTGAGAGCTTACATGGAGGTATTAAAGTTGCTACAAACCTTATAGATGCCTGGATAGAATTACTCAACAGTGAAGAAAGTAGACGAGGCAGATTCTCAGTAAAAAGGCTTTTTTGCAAAACATCAATGTTGGTATGTAATCAAACTACTACTAAAATTAAAACAATTTTTAAGTGAAAAAATAATTACTCTATTTATATCAACAATTACTATATTCTAAAATTGCAGCCTACGGATCATTATGATGAGCAGATTAATGATGAAAGTAGACTAAAGTTCTTTAAAAGCAATATGGATGAAGTTATTCAAAAATTTTAAGTGAAAAGCTTAAGTGGAATAGACATGTTGTTCATACCAATGGTGATATCAGATCACTATTATGTTTTGGTTTTCCACTTGAATGTAGGAAAGATTGAATTGATTGATAATAGTAAAATGGGTGAAAACTTCAAGGAGAGATATATAGATATACCAAACATCATGGTAATACTTATTACATATATTTTAAATTATATTTAGTACCAAAGTTAAAGTCTAATATATTTTGAAAAAACTGTAGAGAAATACATTCTGCAGCTACTTACAATCCAAGAGATACAAAAGTCATAACAAGTAAAGAGTTGCAGAAATCAAAAGAAAGGCGATGCCCTGGAGGACCGAAACAAACAAGATCGACCGTGGCGTTTATTTTATGCGGCATATGGAGAAATATAAAGGTGAAGATGCATTGGTTTGTGGGTTCTCAAATGATGAAAATACTCAACAAAAGCAAATCAACGAATTGAGGCATAAGTTTTTGTTAAAGATGCTATTATTCGACATAAACAAAGCAAAGGACGAACTTGTGAGAAAAACATTAAAATTTGAAGGCATTGATCCAAAGGAACGTGAGAAATTGAATGAGAATCGTTTGGAAAAGATACTAGAGAGTCAAGAAAAGTATGCATGAATTTGATAGCTTGTATGAATTTGAAAAAGTCTGTTTTTTTTCTTGTTTATCTGTCTGGAAAAATTTAGATTCGGCAGGTTGAATTTTGAAGCATGTAATACTTTTGTTACACTAGATTTTGCAGCATGTAAAATTATTCTAGTTATATACTTTTATTACTCTAGTTATGAGATTTCCTATTATTGTTGACTTATGCTAGAAAAGTATGCATGAATTTAATAGCCAAGAGGCAGAGCCCCTGGCTGGGGTTGAGGTCAGCTATGCGATGCGAAACAACGCTTCGCATGGCTGTGCGATGTAAAATTATCTTTTTCTTCGCTTTTACCATTTTAAAGCCATTTTTCTCCTTAGGAATCCGGTTTTACCCTTTTTATGGGTTTTGGGTCGTACCAACTTTGTATACCCGTGTTTTATGAGGTCCGAAAATCACCTTTTTGTCCTATTTAATTCTCGTGAGGCTAAGACTCACCAAGTATATGTTTTTCTTACATCCTACAACCGGATCTACTAAGATATCGATTTGCATGTCGAACTCAACCACAAAACTTAACCTTGTTGGCAAAAACTCACCTTTGGCTCGGGTTTGGTTCGGATCTAGACAACTCGAGGATCTGGACATGATTCTTGTTATTTGAAGACACTAGATCACCAAGATCTTCCTTACTTGAGCCCGGAATCGAATTCGGGTCTTGAGAGAGAGTATGTGTGGGTTCTAGGGAGTGTGTGTGTGTGTGTGTTGTGGGAAGAAATGGTGAAGGGATGGGGGGATGGCCTTATATAGAGAGCTATGGTACCCATCACCCACTTCTTTCACAAATCCTAATCCTTATCAAATATAAACACGCACCCTTTTAAACGAGCGACAAACACGAAACAATAATTTTCTTTTATTTAGTAATCTCGTAATACGGATGTTACAAAAGTTCTTAGAAGATGAAATACTTATATGTCACAACCCGACTAGCATAATGCGGAAGCGTAAAACGGGAATGTAACAGACACCTCTGGTATCAACAACATTGTTTATAAAGAAACATTACAACTAATTTATATTATATTACATTGGTCTACCTTTTATTACAAACTAGGTGTTACACCAAGATATACTCATAAGCTACTCTAGCCATACTGGTAGCCTTGCCTCTATTCACACTGCATCGATCACATTTAGTAACAGGTAGCACACAATCACGGATTTTCCAACTTCGGTAACCCTGAAAAGCAGTTTAAAACGGGTCAACTACTAGAGTTTGTGAGTTTCACGAGTTTCAAGAAAACAGTAATGAGTGTTCACAAGTCAACACTTGTAATTATGAAATAAGTATGTATGTATGTAAATGATGTATGTGATGTAATTATGCTAAGCTACAGTGAAGCCTGGACTGTTCGTGCTGCGTGCCTCCATTTTCCACGCTCAATCAACCACTGTGGCTCCCCTTCCGCCCACAACATGCCCCGGTAGCTATGTCTAACACTACATAGCCTGTATGTTTAAATATGGTCATGTGCAAACGGCGCTATGTGACACGGCAATCAGGCCGATTCCGTTTGGGTTTGTCAAACCAATAGTACTATTCATAAGCCACCAGCTCGAAGTTAATCACTGTGATTGTGGGGACTTTCGTGTGTTAGCACTTAAATAATTCACATCAGTACATGTTTCAAGTGTGTATAGATATAAGCAAACATGCTTTTCACCCCAAAAGTTCGTAAAACAGTTTAAAAGTGGGGTCATGAAACTCACGGTTTAGTCGATAATCAGTACTGTATCAGCTCGTGGTTCGTTTGGTCCGCTATCAGTAGTTCCTATAATCAATATTATAATAATATTAATATTTTAATATTATTATAATCTCAATACTAAACTGGGCTGTATAACTAATCTGGGTGTAGCTGGAACGCCCAGAAAGTGGCAATAGGCTTAGCTTGTGATGTTGTTCAATGTCTAATACTTAAAACTGAACTTGGCTCAGATTCCCGTTTTCCCAGCTGGGCCAAGTTGTTCGTTTACGCGTTCAGAAAACAGTTATGGGAAAATAAGCTTGGGTAAATGTATTGGTTAATGAAATGATTAAGTTATAAAGAAAGATCACATACTGGGGTCCCGGATTAGCCACATGGCCCGTTTCCGTTTATACAGTTTGATTTGAGAAGAAACGCGCACAATCCACCCGGATTGTCCAGGTTTCTCATAGAAAAGTTTATTTTTGCATAATTAGCCCAAAAATATGATTTTTGATCACTCTTGGTGTTTTGATATTCCCGCAGATTCACTAGTCGCGAACTTGCCGGTTTTTATAAAAACTGAATTTGTTTAATATTCAGATTAGCATATTTAATTAATCGTTAATCATTAAATTATGAAAATTTAACCACTTATCAATTACAATATGTAGATTTTTATAAAAGTATTTCTGGAATTTATTTACTGATTTATTAATTTATAAAAATTCATTTTATCAGCTATATTTCGTCTGAAAATCGTACGTTTACCCCAAACAATTTCCAAAAATTCACAAAAAATTCCTGTATACTCAATTCATGCCCCAAAACAACCTGTATCAATTCCAGAATGTAAAAAGCTCGTGCGATATTCTTTTCGGCCCAAATTCGGCTATAAAAATTCACACGAATGCAAATAAACAAAACACCTTTAAACTTCTCCAAATGATCCCAAAATTCATATGTAATCAAAATACATCAAATCTGAGTTCCCAGAAAAGTTTCATAATTTTTGAAGTATTTTAGCTATTTTTCCCAAATAAACGTCTCAATTCGGTAATAAATTCTCCAAATATTCTCGGATGGTCGAAAAATTACCAAATTTAAACAGGGACTCACTGACATGATCCCTGATGTCCCTGCAAAATTTCAAGTCCTAACAATATTCACATCACAACCTTAACCTAAATAGCCCGTAAGCGAGTGTTTCGGCATTACCTTAGCGGGTTTGGCTCGTTTCCGACCTTTTAATCAAGTTTTCAGGTTCTTGTGCTTCTAAGCAAGCTAGGTAAAAGTCCTATATCACAAACCAAGCAATATTTCATCAACATAACAGCCCGTAAGTTAGGGTTTCGGCTAGTGCACAAAAACGAACTTTTGAACCGTAAAAACGTCGTTTCAACCCTTTAATCCGTGTTTATGGCCAAAAAAGTTATCAAAACAGGTTCCTTACCATGTGTATGATCAAAACATGTTTATGGACCATTTTTAGGATTTTTACACGGTTAGGAATGATTTTTAGTAACCAAGACATGTTTTTATGGTATTAAACAAGTAAAAAGCTACTTATTTAAGCTCCTTACCTTAGGTTTTCTTGCTGTTTTTGGCTGGAGCAGAGTTGTATCCAGAGTTTTCAAGAAATTATGTATAAAAATGGCTTGGATCTAGTTTATATGTGAAAAGGAAATGAAGGGGGGTGGGGGTGGCGGCTGCGGCCGGAATCCATGGGCCCATATTTGGGCCCATTTTGGCCCAAGTTTCTGATTTCTCAAGCCCAAATACGAAAAGCCCGGTCCAAATTTAGTTCGGGTTCGGTTTTTGGCGCGAAAAACTTATCGGGTGCGACAAACAGCGCGAAAACGAGTGTTTTTCGGCTAGTTTTGTGTAAAATTATAAAAACATACTATACGTTTGTAAAAATCAAAAATATTTTCACGGATAGCTTAAAACGTTCCAAATAAGTGTTTGGTAAGTCTTTTTCGGCTTAACGGATGATACAATGCTTGGTTTGTAACTATCTTTCACGTTTAAATCTATAGCGGGTGGTTAAACGAGCATGATTTCGTTTAACTTGTTTGCTATCAAACTAAGACCATATTTCTAATATTTTAGCTTGTATAGATCGTATATCACTTATAAATGGCCCCCCGAGATATCTGGGTCATAACCCGACCCGTTCGGTTAATCGTTCGTTTGTTACGCAATAGGCGTTTATTTGCTTAATCAGTAAATACGTACTGAGGTGTATGTCACATTCTCCCCCCGTTAGAAAATTTCGTCCCCGAAATTCGATTATTCAACTTTGTCTTTGTTTGGAAACAAGTGCGGGTATTTCTTTTTGAATTCAGATTTCCGCTCCCACGCGAATTCGGGTCCCCTTTGTGAATTCCACCGAACTTTTACTAGAGAGATTTTGTTGTGTCTTAATTGTTTTATTTTTCCCTCTAATATTTCCACCGGTTCTTCAACGAAATTCAGTTTTTCGTTTATGTTTAAGTCTTTTAATGGTACGACTTCGGTTTCGTTAGTAAGACACTTTTTCAGATTCGAAATATGAAAGACATCGTGAATAGAACTCAACTCCACAGGAAGTTTCAGTCGGTAAGCTACCAGACCTATCTTAGAAATGACTTCATATGGCCCAATGTATCGCGGGGCTAGTTTACCGGTTTTTCCAAATCGAATGACGCCTTTCCACGGGGATACTTTCAGAAAAACTCTGTCGCCTATTTCAAAGGATAACGGTTTTCTACGAACATCAGCGTAGCTTTTCCGTCGATCTCGGGCAATTTTCAATTTGTTTGTGATTTTACGGACTTTGTCGGTGGTTTCTTGAATCAAGTCAGATCGTGTAATTTGGGTATCTCCAACCTCAGTCCAACACAAGGGTGATCTACATTTCCGTCCGTACAGCACTTCATACGGTGCCGCTTGAATGCTACTGTTATAGCTGTTATTGTATGAGAATTCAACTAGTGGAAGATGTTGATCCCAATTTCCACCAAAGTCTAGTACACAAGCGCGAAGCAGATCTTCTAAGGTTTGAATGGTTCATTCAGATTGACCGTCAGTTTGGGGGTGGTAGGCGGTACTTAGGTCAATTCGGGTTCCCAAAGCTTCTTGTACGGCTTGCCAGAAACGAGAGGTGAAATGGCTATCGCGATCAGAAATAATTGAAACGGGTACGCCGTGTCGGGATACGCTTTCATTGATGTATATGTGAGCAAGGTTTTCGGTTGTGAACGTGGTTCGGATTGGAAGGAAGTGTGCGGACTTGGTTAATCGGTCAACTATCACCCATATTGCATCGTTTCCTCGAGAAGTTTTAGGGAGGTGTGTTACAAAATCCATGGTAATCTGTTCCCATTTCCATTGTGGTATTTCCGGTTGGTGCAACATTCCCAAAGGTTTTTGATATTCAGCCTTAACTCTCGCACACGTTAAACATTTACTGACGTACATGGCTATATCCTTCTTCATATCGGGCCACCAATAATACTCCTTCAAGTCCTTGTACATCTTATCCGTTCCAAGATGAATGGAGTATTTGGATTTATGGGCTTCGTCCATGATCAAGTTACGCAGATTACTGAAAGTGGGAATCCAAACTCGATTTTTGTAGTATAGAATTTTGTCAGTTCTTTCTTCAAAGTTTTGTTCGGTTCCATGCAAGTTTTCATTTCCCAAGTGATCTCCTTTCAGAGCTTCGTTTTGAGCAATACGAATTTGCTCGGTGAGACTGGTTTGGACGATCATTCTAAGTGCTCGAACCCGTAGTGGTTTGATCCTGTCTTTTCTGCTCAAAGCATCTGCCACTATATTAGCCTTGCCCGGATGATATCAAATCTCACAATCGTAATCGTTTAACAATTCTACCCATCTCCTCTGCGTCATATTTAGTTTTTTCTGGTCGAAAATATGTTGTAGGCTTTTGTGGTCGGTGTATACTGTACACTTGGTGCCATACAAATAGTGCCTCTAGATCTTGAGTGCAAAAATAACCGCGCCTAGTTCCAAATCATGGGTGGTATAATTCTTCTCGTGCACCTTTAATTGTCGAGAAGCGTATGCTATGACTTTGTTTCTTTGCATAAGTACGCACCCTAAACCTTTCCGGGACGCATCACAATAAACTACCAGATCATCAGTTCCCTCTGGAAGACTCAGTATCGGGGCTTGGCATAGTTTCTGTTTCAGCAATTGAAAAGCCGCTTCTTGTTCTTCTCCCCACACGTAAACGAGATCTTTTTGAGTCAAAAGAGTTAAAGGTTGGGCTATGCTAGAAAAGTTAGCAATAAAACGCTGATAATACCCAGCTAAACCCAAAAATTGGCGGATCTCTTTCGGTGACTTTGGGGCTTGCCAATTTTTGATGGCTTCAATCTTACTCGGGTCTACATGGATACCGTGTCGGTTAACAACGTGCCCTAGAAATTGTACTTCTTGTAGCCAAAATTCACACTTTGACAGCTTGGCATACAACTTTTCCTGCCTCAACAACTCCAAAATAGTTTGTAAATGTTGTTCGTGTTCCTCCTTGGTTTTCGAATATATCAGAATGTCATCTATAAACACGATAACGAATTTGTCGAGGTACGGTTTACAAACTCGATTCATAAGGTCCATGAAAACTGCGGGAGCATTAGTCAGTCCGAATGGCGTAACTAAGAATTCGTAGTGGCCATAACGAGTTCAGAACGCCGTTTTAGACACGTCTTCCTCTTGGATTTTAACTTGATGGTAACCGGATCGAAGGTCAATTTTCGAAAAATAGTTTTCCCCTTGGAGTTGGTCAAACAAATCATCTATTCGTGGCAGAGGGTATCGGTTCTTGATGGTAACTTTGTTTAATTCCCGGTAATCGATGCACATTCTAAAACTTCCATCCTTCTTCTTTACGAACAATACCGGTGCTCCCCAAGGAGAATAACTAGGACGAATGAAACCCTTATCTAACAATTCCTGTAACTGGTTGGATAGTTCTTGCATTTCAGAAGGTGCCAATCGATAAGGTGCCTTAGCAATAGGGGCTGATCCTGGAATTAAGTCTATGCGGAATTCAATCTGTCGGTTCGGTGGTAATCCGGGTAAATCGTCAGGAAAGACATCGGGGTATTCACGTACAACGGGAATTTCTTCTAAGTGTTTCTCATCAGGGTTCTTTATAGTCACGTTTGCCAAAAATGCCATACAACCTTGGCGTAAACATTTCAATACTTTGAGATGAGACACGAGAGGTAACATCGAACCAGACTTCTCTCCTTGTACTACAATCACCTCACCATTCGAAAAGGGAATTTTAACTGTCTTGTCATTACACACAATCTCCGCCTTATACTTGGTTAACCAGTCCATGCCGACAATAACATCAAAACTTCCTAACTCTACCGGGAGTAGGTCAATAAGGAATGGGTGTTCATTAAGAATAATGGAACAGTTTTGGACTATTTGGTTGACAATTATAGAGTTACCGTTAGCGAGCTCTATAGTATAGGGATTTGTTAGTTCACTAACTAGCATATTACCCAGGGACATAAAACTAGTGGAAACAAAGCTTCTATCGGCACCAGTATCAAATAACACAGAAGCATATTGATCAGAAACAACAAATGTACATGTTACTACGTTCGGGTCTTGTCGTGCTTCTCCTGACCCAATAACAAACGCGCGTCCTCGAGACGCACCTGAAGTCGATGCTTGGTTTCGACCGGTGACTGCTCCTCGATTCAGCTTGGGGCAGTCCTTTCTAAAATGTTCCGTGCTCCCACATTCAAAACAAGTACGGCGATTCACTACAGTTGAGTTTTGCTGAGCTGGTTGTTGACGAATTGGTTGCGGTCTCGGTAGTTGGGGACGACGGGGTTGGTTTGTCTGGGCTGGTCGGCTCACAATTTCTGCACCTGCTCTGCAATTAGGGGCATAATGCCCAGTTCGACCACATTTCTAGCATACCGGCAATCTGCCCTCTCCCACATGATGGTAATTACATCTGTCACACTTTGGCAAGGGTCCCTTGTACCTGTCTGGCTTCGTATCGGAACCAGTTATAGCATAATTTCTGATTGTCGGACGTGCACGTTTGCTTGATTGTCCTTCTTGTGCTCTCGTCCCATAGTCAGTTCGTTTCATACCTGATGATTCCTCGACCATTCTCAACACTCCGCTTCTTACCAAGTCGAAAGTTACGATGCCGGCCTGAGTCACGGCATTTTTGAACGAAGTGTGACCCACAGAGTTCACCAAACTCCTCACTCCTGGGGCTAAACCCCAAATATAACGTTCAACTCGTTTATTTTCAGGAGTTACTAACCATGGTACTAAGCGGGCCAATTCATTGAAGCGGTTCGTGTATCCCAAATGATCCGCTCCTTTCATCTCCAAACTCCAGAGTTCGTGTTCTAATCTCTGAATTTCGTTCCTTGGGCAGAAATGTTCCAGCATCAGTGTTTTGAGTTCAGCCCATGTCATGCGATTCACCGTATCTTGACCCTTTATCTGTACCGTAGTGTTCCACCACATTAATGCGTGATCAGTGAAAGTAGAAGCAACATACTTGACAATGTTTTCGGGTGGACAATTGCTAATATTGAGAACAGATTCAGTTTTCTCAATCCACTTGATTAATCCGTTTGGCCCTTCAGTGCCCTTGAAATCAATCGGTTTACAGGCCATAAAGTTTTTGATCGAATATTCCCTTCGAGGGGGATTAGGGTTGTTATTGTCATTGCTTGGGTTCGGTGGGGGATTATTTGCATTGGTAGGGGTATTTGTATTAGATGGGGGATTGTTATTTGTAACTGTTTCATTGTTGGTTGGGGAGCATTATTGTTTTGTTGTTGGTTTGTTTGCATATTTGCGTTTACGCCGGCAGTTACTTGTGTTACAATAAGCGGGATTACTGCCTGCATTTGCCGAGCAATCATCTCGGCTATTTCTGCCTCAGTCATAGGGTTTGCTTTCTTTGGGGCCATTCTATAATGATAAACAAATATAAGCCAATTAGTACTAATTCCAGTCTACGGCTCTGTGTAATAATAATCACAATAAATGTTGTACAGGTAAACCAAATAACATACTGACATTTCACAAATTGTCCTGTACATTGATATCAAAAGTACATAGACTTAGCCTGATAAAGGCCAGTGCTTGCATGTATATATCAAAATCTGTCACTACGTGACTGTTAGACTTAACCCTATAAGGGTAAGTGCTTGTAATAATGTACAAAGTTGTGTCCCATATTAACATAAAATATTACTATATACATACATGGGGTATCAAAAGATCATGTACACATAGTTGTAATATTCCGCATCTATCCATACAGACGATAAGCTAGCCACAAACATAAAAATAATAGCACCGTAATCACCCAGTAACAGTTCCACAGCCGAACTGTCACCCTATCCAAACACCAGTGGTGGTAGGCATCTGACTGCTGCAAGTTCAGTACCGTCTGCTGTAATGTCGATAGGCACTGAGTCACGTCCCTCCTCTCCCGGTTAATGTTAGCTATGGCTATCGAGTGGTTTATCACACGGTCAGTCAGGACAACCATCCAAGAGTTGTTTCCTGCGTTTGGGAGGTCAGGACGAGGGGTAGGTATACTCAATGAACGAGAAGATGAAGTATCTACCCTAGGGCGTGAAGGTCCTCCCCGGTCATGGGTAGATCTGAATGGAATCGAGGTAGGGTCAATCGGGGTTACCCGAATACGAGCAGTCTGCCAGACTCGCGCAGTAGCTGAAGTCGTCGGCGACAGGTGTATAGGTGGAATGGGTACTCTGGCTACTCTAGCTGGTGAACGATACTGACTATTAACTTCGCCTTGATCCCTACGTGGTGACCTGGGTGGATAACTATCGCATCTGTAACCAGATAGATCAGGCACATTCCTGGGTAGCTCTCTACAAATAACTTCTTCTTCCACTTCTTCCTCTTCCTCCTCCGGCTCCTCTTCTGGGTCCTCCTCTTCTGGATCTTCCTCTTCTGGATCCTCCTCTGATTCTTCCTCGGGATCCTCCTCTACAGATATTACCGGTTCTTCTTCCGGTACGTAGTCGTTGTTCCTTGACATGACTCTGCACAAAGGTTAGTTATAAGAATAATATCTATTGCTATCGCTAACTATTGTCGAGGAGATTAATTAATTAAACCAAATTTAATATTAATTATATTATAATATAATATTAGTTTTATTAAAATTTTAATTATTATTATTTAAATCAATACTGAATATAAATGAATATAATATCCATAGTAAAATGTACCGTCACCAACAGTATCGTACGTACACGTATTCATACACCTTGTTCCACATAAACACGTATGAGTGTTACATATATATATACTTTCCCATTACCTTTTATACACATATGTTGCCACTTTTACCTAACCACACGTTCCGCGACTTCTCCCCGAATTCCCTCGTACAAGCAAGTCTGTTATTATGTTCCGGACCACAATAACTCACTTGCCCTACAAGTTCATCCCGGCATCCATCAGTATATAATATTAATTTATTATTTAATTATTTACCAGAGTTAATCGAGCCTACGGTTATATTTTAGGTACCCTAAGGGAAAACCTAATCCTTTATAACCAATGGCTCTGATACCAACTTCTGTCACAACCCGACTAGCATAATGCGGAAGCGTAAAACGAGAATGTAACAGACACCTCTGGTATCAACAACATTGTTTATAAAGAAAAATTACAACTAATTTATATTATATTACATTGGTCTACCTTTTATTACAAACTAGGTGTTACACCAAGATATACTCATAAGCTACTCTAGCCATACTGGTAGCCTTGCCTCTATTCACACTGCATCGATCACATTTAGTAACAGGTAGCACACAATCACGGATTTTCCAACTTCGGTAACCCTGAAAGGCAGTTTAAAACGGGTCAACTACTAGAGTTGGTGAGTTTCACGAGTTTCAAGAAAACAGTAATGAGTGTTCACAAGTCAACACTTGTAATAATGAAATAAGTATGTATGTATGTAAATGATGTATGTGATGTAATTATGCTAAGCTACAGTGAAGCCTGGACTGTTCGTGCTGCGTGCCTCCATTTTCCACGCTCAATCAACCACTGTGGCTCCCCTTCCGCCCACAACATGCCCCGGTAGCTATGTCTAACACTACATAGCCTGTATGTTTAAATATAGTCATGTGCAAACGGCGCTATGTGACACGGCAATCAGGCCGATTCCGTTTGGGTTTGTCAAACCAATAGTACTATTCACAAGCCACCGGCTCGAAGTTAATCACTGTGATTGTGGGGACTTTCGTGTGTTAGCACTTAGATAATTCACATCAGTACTTGTTTCAGGTGTATATAGATATAAGCAAACATGCTTTTCACCCCAAAAGTTCGTAAAACAGTTTAAAAGTGGGGTCATGAAACTCACGGTTTAGTCGATAATCAGTACTGTATCAGTTCGTGGTTCGTTTAGTCCGCTATCAGTAGTTCCTATAATCAATATTATAATAATATTAATATTTTAATATTATTATAATCTCAATACTAAACTGGGCTGTATAACTAAGCTGGGTGTAGCTGGAACGCCCAGAAAGTGGCAATAGGCTTAGCTTGTGATGTTGTTCAATGTCTAATACTTAAAACTGAACTTGGCTCAGATTCCCGTTTTCCCAGCTGGGCCAAGTTGTTCGTTTACGCGTTCAGAAAACAGTTATGGGTAAATGTATTGGTAAATGTTTCCGTTTATACAGTTTGATTTGAGAAGAAACGCGCACAATCCACCCGGATTGTCCAGGTTTCTCATAGAAAAGTTCATTTTTGCTTAATTAGCCCAAAAATATGATTTTTGATCACTCTTGGTGTTTTGATATTCCCGCAGATTCACTAGTCGCGAACTTGCCGGTTTTTATAAAAACTGAATTTGTTTAATATTCAGATTAGCATAATTAATTAATCGTTAATCATTAAATTATGAAAATTTAACCACTTATCAATTACAATATGTAGATTTTAATAAAAATATTTCTGGAATTTATTTACTGATTTATTAATTTATAAAAATTCATTTTATCAGCTATATTTCGTTTGAAAATCGTCCGTTTACCCCAAACAATTTCCAAAAATTCACCAAAAATTCCTGAATACTCAATTCATGCCCCAAAACAACCTGTATCAATTCCAGAATGTAAAAAGCTCGTGCGATATTCTTTTCGGCCCAAATTCGGCTATAAAAATTCACACGAACGCAAATAAACAAAATACCTTTAAACTTCTC